>NW_028129020.1:5125000-5792500 GCF_055761805.1 Camellia sinensis | reverse complement strand
GTGGAAGCTCTGTTGTTGTCGAAATATCAAACTTGAACAAAGTTAAAGAAGGCTATACAGAGGACTCACTCCAGGTGTGGCAGACATCAAGTCTTCTTATGTGTTGGACTTCGTTCTGTTGCTTTATTTACTCTGATTCTAGTAGTTCATAGATAATGTACATTAGGCATGTGACATTTATGTTCCTTTATTTGCTCTTTTGGCTAAGTCTTCTTTATTGCTTTAGTACAGGCATATTGGTTGATGCATAATATACACATATTGATTCTTAAGAGCTCCACAATCTCATGTGTGTTGTGTTAAAAAAACCCAGAGAAATGAAAGTTTTGCAATCTGGTACACCCTAAAGGAAGAAACATTAAATACCAAGAGTAATGTAAGTTCCGACTTCTAGTAATGAAACCCTCTGTCCTGTCATCAATGGGTGATGCATAATGTACTTAGATTGGTTCCTTAAAATCTCCTTCACAATCGCATGTGCTGTTGTCTGCTTTTTTAAGTGCTAATTTTGTGCAATTAGAATACTTAAAAAAAATCTTTGTGAAATTTGAACAATGTTAAAATACAAGTTAACTTATTCTAACATATGGCTCTGCCTTAATTAAGTTATGATGAGCCACCTCCCTTAAGAAAAAGAAGGAAAAAGAGAAGTGAAAGATTCATTGTCTGGTTCATTATTATTGTTATTTTTATATATCCGTTCCTTTATTATTAATTTTTATTGATTTTGCCTTTTTATTCTTACACAAAGATTACTAGTTTTCAGTCCAGACCATACTTCCATTAAATGGTTGTTAATGTAATTCTTTTGGGCATTGGTATGTTGCTTCTAAGGACATTTTGGACAATTATGCAGCAAAATATCTATTTAACAGCTTGTTCACCAAACAAGTTCTCAGTTTTTTGACAGTTTGTTTGAAGCTGCACCAAACAGATTTACAACTAATTTAGTGCTTTTTAATAAGGCGGCATAATCTTAAAAGCTAGCTTTTATGAGAAGCATTTTGCATCTATTCATAGCAGTTAACAAACTATTTTTTGTGAAATGTCATTACTAAAATTTTCAAAGATTTGTATTTGTTTTATTTTTCTAATCACATTGATAATCAATTTATTTATTATCTATAATTATCCAAGTAGTACTTATTCACTGGATTGAAATATCAAAACCTTGATCATCATAAGGGGAAGTTATCTAGTGGCCCCCCGGTAAGAAGATTGAAAAACCAGTACTTAAAAAAACAGAAAAAGAAAAAGAAAGAAGATTCCAAAGCTTGGCTCTCTGGCAGCATGTCCATGTTCTGGTACTCCAAATGATAATAAGTAAACAAGATTTCTGAGAAGCGATTGAGTTAGCAAGCCTTTGTATATTAGTGAGAAAACTTTCTACCTTAGGTTTAGCGTAGGATTTCGGTTAAAGCACAGGAGAGGGATTTAAGAGTGATAGTAAGTTGGCAATGGTGGCCTATTATGCCATCTAGTTGCTGTTTATTTGCAAATGGAAGTCCCCGTTTTGTGGTTTGGTGGGTATGTAGTTGGTTGGAGGGTTAGTAATACAGCACATGCATTACCTATTTTCTTTTCATAGAAGTTGTAAGATTGTTGTACTCATTTATTAATTACAACTGCAGATGACATTCCGTGTTTCTCATTATACCTAACACTAAATTTTTCCCTTGATTTTCCTCTAATTGTTTAGGATCCTAAACGCAAGGTTCATAAGCCCGTGAAAGGTGTCTTAAGGTTGGAAATTGAAAAGCTCCAAGCTGGCCCTGTTGACTTCGAAAATATTTCAGAAAGTGGCAGTGTAACCAATGATACTGTTGACATAGGTGACCGATTAGCTGATTCCCCATTTAATGGTGGGCCTCGTACAGGTGATTCCAAGTGGAATTCCCCTGATGGAAAAGAAATTCAACGAAATGGATCAATTGCTCAAGGAAATCTAGATATCAATGCTGATGATGTAAGTGTTACGCATTTCTTGTACTTGTATTAGCTATATATTATGTGTTACTTCCAGATGAGTGTACTTT
Organism: Camellia sinensis; assembly: GCF_055761805.1. Taxonomy (NCBI): domain Eukaryota; kingdom Viridiplantae; phylum Streptophyta; class Magnoliopsida; order Ericales; family Theaceae; genus Camellia; species Camellia sinensis. Next base: position 5,790,464 of record NW_028129020.1, on the reverse strand, counting down.
CAGCACAACTGTTATTAGAAAAGTGACATGGCATAGGTTTTAGTGGGTCATTTGTTGGTTATTGTTTTCTTGTTTAATGCTTTGTTAACTTTGGAATTCAACCTTCAATTGCTTGAGTCTGGAATTTGGCTGTGAATATCAAACAGAAGTAAACAAAAGAAGAAAATGGTTTTGTTGTCCGATGATAAGGTGGTTAACATATATTTTAAAAAATCCAAGTAACTATGTAAATGTATTATTATCTGTTGTAAATTAGTTTGAGGAGAAATTGTGTCCAAAATTCTTTTTCTGGATGATCTATTGCATCAATAGAGAGTTTTGTATTTATAATTGGTTTATTGCCCACTTATTCAGAATGATAAATGGTTGATAAATATGCAGTTCCAGGCTTTCGATTTCCGCACGATGACGAGAAATGAGCCTTTCTTGCAGCTTTTTCATTGCCTTTATGTCTATCCCTTGACTGTTAGTTTGAGTAGGAAAAAGAATTTGTTCATTCGGGTTGAACTCAGAAAGGATGATGCAGATGTTCGCAGGCAGCCTTTAGAGGTAGATTGGTACTTTACTTTTATTTTGTTATACATTTATTTGTTGATTTCCTTCTTCTATAGACAACAAGTATTCATTTATGGTACTATTTTAATTAGGCAATGCATCCAAAGGAACCAGGTGTGTTGCTTCAAAAATGGGCTCAGACCCAAGTTGCGGTTGGGGCTAGGGTGGCTTGCTACCATGATGAAATTAAAGTATCCCTCCCTGCTATTTGGACACCATTGCATCACCTTTTATTCACTTTCTATCACATTGACCTTCAAACAAAACTGGAAGCTCCAAAACCAGTAAGTCCTATTATGTTAGTTTTTCATCTTGCATTGTCGTGTCTTGCATTGTTGTCTTTTTAAGCAGTAATGATGTTGTTTGCTCTTGCAGGTGGTAATTGGATATGCATCGCTTCCATTGTCCACGTATGCTCAGTATGTTTTTGCCTCAATTGTCCATTATCTTTTTCTTTTTCTTGCCCCCTTTTTTCTTTCATTCATTTGTCTTTTCTTTTACTTAACATTATGCAGTGTGTATATACATATCTTTGAACTATCGAAACAAATCACAAAACATCTACATGTGGATTCTTACTATCCTTTTTCAATCAAAGCACAAATAAACACAAGAGACATTACTACTTTAGAGTTGCTAATACATGGCATTACAAGTTGCATTGCAACCAACATCTACTCGTACATGCCCATAAAGGAAAAATCAAAACACGAGATCTAAATACAGAGAAAAGCCTAATCAGTGATTTCCAACATTTCCAGTGGAAGCATAGCAGCCTAATCAAAATTCCAACATTTTATCCCTTGCCGCAGTCCTCAATGAAATCCTATTGAAAACAGAGCAACATTTTGAGATAATGGAAACCAAAAGATAATTTTGGTTTGGATGTGTTATTTCTAACCCAAAAGCCCATATCTAAGTTTGGTTTTGTGACCAAAAGATAATTTTAGAAATTTTGATAAATGGGTAGAATGTATTTGTCTTTCATGTATGCATATGTGCAATATTGTCTTCTTTGATTTCTTCTATTTCTTCTTCAATTTGTCCTCCATGATCCTTTTGCTTCATTTCTAGTTGCGATTTTTAGTGTTCGGTGGATACTATGGTATGGAGCTATGGGGGTTAACTTTGGAGGGCTCAAACATCTTGGGTCGTGAGGTATGGGTTGGGGTTGTTGAATTGAGGTGAGAAGAACTCCTATCGATAAAGAGAGGAGGAGGTTGGGCAATCCTAAGAAAAGATGCATGACACATCCACTAGTAATAGGCTAATACAGCACATATATACATAGGGGGGGCCAACTTGGTGGCCAAGAGAACTTAGGAACCAAGCAAACTTAAAGCCTAAATAGCTCTTAGGGCCCAAGCAAAAGGATAAAGTGTCAGAATGTGTTAGGATATTTCCTATTTTATTCTTATTTAGTATCTTTATTTGATGTAATGGGCCCCTTTATTTAGGCCTTAACTCACTCCTATAATTATGTTTATGATGTAATATAAAAGAGGATGAGAGACGACTCATACCTTTAATTTTTCTCTTCACAAAACTGACATGGTATCAGAGCCAGTCTAAAACCCTAGAAACCACGAACCCCGATCACCACCACACCACCACCCTAGTCGCAGAACCCTTAGGGTTCCTCCACCCCAGTTGCCGACCCCTAGGGTTTCGTTAGTCCCTGTCACAGATGCCTAGGGCTCCAAAAACACCCTAGGACTCGTCTGAGCCTCCCTTTTCCCAGCCCAAGCCTGTCGGCTGGCTTGGAGGTTTAGTCAGGGGAGTTTTTTCTTTCCTTCTCTGGCTACCTATAGCTTTTAAGGAACCTGGAGGTCTAGTCAGGTGCGACGTCATCTGGGTAGCTTCGCCTCTTCCTTGTTCTCTCTCTCTCTCTTCATGCAATCTGTCTCTCACCCTTCTTTGTAATTAGTTTTTGTTTTACAAAAAAAAATAAAAAAATAAAAAAAATGTTCTCTTAAATTCTATTTGTTCTTATTGTTATGTTCTCCCGTCTTCCGGGTTTGTGAATTAGCCCAGTGTTTGTTTGTGAGGATTCCTTAGTAGAGTCTCTATGGTGGAATTGACTAGTGAGTTTACTACTTCGCAGCCTGCTACTCAGGGCGCAAGTCCGATTTTGACTACTACCATGACCGATTCCCTCAACCCTGGCCAAAAAATCACTACCTCTTTCTTTAATGGTCAGAACTATCTAGCGTGGTCGCAGAGTTTGACCATATTTTTGACGAGCAAAAGGAAGATGGGATATGTTTATAGGCGCGTTTAGGCTCCTAGTATCACAGATGCGGGTTATGATCAATGGGAGATTACTAATTTTCTTATCATGGGCTGGTTGATACATTCAATGATTCCGGAGATTGGTGAGGGATACTTGTCTATGGACACAACACAGGATATTTGGGAGGCTGTGGCCGTTACGTATTCACGCAAAGGCAATTTCTCACAGACTTTTGAGTTACGACGCTCCATTGACTGGTCTGTCCAGGGTGAGATGACTATCCTCCAATACTTTACTTCCTTAGCAATGGGTGGAAGAGACTTGGTCATCTTCAGGACTACAAGCCTGTCGGTCCCAATGATTTTGTTGGTTACTGGAAATATGTTGAACAAGTGCAGGTTTTCAAGTTTGTGGAAGGTCTGAATGCGGAGTTTTGATCCTTTTTGAAGTCGGGTGCTTGGTATGGATACGCTTCCTTCTTTCCAAAAAGTGTTTGCTTATGTACAGAATGAGGAGAGTCGTCGTTCTACTATGCTTCCGTCTGTCTCTTCTGATCGATCTGTCTTGGTTTCTGCACCCTCTAGAGATGGGGATCGTGGTTCCCATCCTCCATCAGAGAAGGATACCCTTTTTTGTGACTTTTGTCATCGCCCTCGCCTACGCCCTCGCCACATCCCTGAGACTTGTTGGAAGTTGCATGGGCAGCCATCTAGGGGTCGTGGCGACCGTTCTGGTTCTTGAGGGGGTCGCTTTGGTCAATATAGAGGCCGAGGGCCCAATGCTCGAGCCCATTATTCTGATACAGTTGAGCCACAGTCCTCAGCTCCGATTGTTTCATCTACTGATATCTCTGGGTTTTTTACTTCTGAATTGGAGGTTGCTCTTTGCCACTTGCTAGCCAGTCGGGCATCTAGTTCATTTTCAGGTAACATTGCCCATTTAGGTAACTTAGCTTCTTCTACAAGTGCTTTCCTCTCTCATCAAGCGTTGCCTTGGATTATTGATTCTGGTGCTTCAGACCACATGTCTGGGTCTTCTGATTTGTTCTCCGTGTATACTCCTTCAGGATAGGATAAAGTTAGAATTGCTGATGGTACCATTTCTTCTGTGTCTGGGAAATGTTTAATTCATGCCACTGCTTCTCTTCCTTTATCTTCTGTCCTACATGTTCTCAATTTTAGTGTTAATCTTTTATCTTTGAGTCGTATCACTCGGGACTTAAATTGTAGTGTGACCTTTTTCTCTAATCCTAAGGCTTGGTTTGAGAGGCTTACTCAAACCATGCTGAGATATGGCTTCAAATAGAGTCAAGCTGATCATACTTTATTTGTGAAACACTGCTCACATGGTAAGATGACAACTCTTATTATTTATGTGGATGATATTGTACTCATAAGGGATGATGTTGAGGAGGTTCCTCGGTTGAAGGAGTATTTAGCTAATGAATTTGAAATCAAAGACTTATGCAGTTTGAAGTACTTTCTAGGCGTTGAGGTTGCTCGGTCCAAAGATGGCATCTTCATATGTCAACGAAAATATGTGCTTGATTTGAGAAAAGAAACTGGAATGCTTGGAAGTAAAACCTGTGATACACCACTAGAGCTTGGACTGAGGATCAAGGAGGCGAGTCTATAGACAGGGGGAGATACCAGAGACTAGTGGGTAAGCTTATTTACTTATCCCATTTGCGTCCTGATATTGCTGTTGCAGTGAGTATGGTTAGTCAGTTTATGCATGCTCCATGTGCAACTCACTTAGAGGCGGTTATGAGGATTCTAAGGTACTTGAAATCTTCTCCAGGAAAGGGTCTCTATTTCTCAAAGCATGGTCATCTTAGTGTGGAGGCATATACAGATGCTGATTGGGGCTGGATCATTAACTGATAGAAGATCCACCTCTGGTTATTGTACCTTTGTTGGAGGAAATCTAGTTACTTGGAGAAGCAAGAAACAAAATGTAGTTGCGAGGTCTAGTGCAGAGGCCGAATTCAGAGCTATGGCTCAAGGTGTGTGTGAGCTATTATGGATTAGATTATTCCTGAGGGATTTGGGGATTCATTAGACAGATTCTATGAGGCTATACTGTGACAATAAGGCCACTATCAATATAGCTCACAATCCGGTTCAGCATGATAGGACCAAGCATGTGGAGATTGATCGACATTTTATCAAGGAAAAACTTACTAGTGGTACTATATGTACGCCATTCGTGCGGTCTGGGGATCAACTGGTTGATGTTCTCACCAAAGGATTAGGGAATAAACCATTCCGTGATATTCTCAACAAGTTGGGTATGAGAGATATCTTCGCACCAGCTTGAGGGGGAGTGTTAGAATGTGTTAGGATATTTCCTATTTTATTCTTATACAATATCTTTATTTGATGTAATGGGCCCTTTATTTAGGCCTTAACTCACTCCTATAATTATGTTTATGATGTAATATAAAAGAGGATGAGTGACCACTCATATCTTTAACTTTTCTCTTCTCAAAACTGACATAAAGGTCTGTATACTTGTATTTGACCTCTAAAGCATCTTAAACTTGACCCAAACCAAGCAAATCAGCCCATAAACAGCAGCCGATTCTGGCAAGTTGCAACCCATTTTGGAGCCCAAACTGCTAAACTATAAAACTGCTTGACTTGATAATAAAGAAAAAATATAAAAATAACTATGGGGAAACTAAAAGATAACTAATTCTCTAAGCATGTGCCAAGCTAGAGTCCTATCAAATCAACATGGCTTAAGTCTAGATTTCCTCTTGTTTAGTATTTATCATTACTTCCCATGCACGATATTTGCATCAATGATATTGTGCAATGTGTTCCGTATATGTATTTTGTATGATATGTTTGTTGCTTTTTGCCTTAAACCCATAACTGGTTTCCCTGCTGCATCATGTCAATAGATTCGAATCCTAGGATTTAAATTTCTCCGAGTAGAATCTATCACTATAGGATCAAACACTGTAACAATTGTGCATAATTTGCTCATTACTAATCTTATGTTTTATATCACCCTTTTCCTCCCTTTTCTCTATTACCTGTTATTCAATCTTCTCATGAAAGGCATTAGATAGTGGCATTTGTCGGGCTTTTGTATTCACAATGTAAACTTACCATCTGTAATACTTATGAATCATTCAGGTTGCGACCTGAAATTTCTTTACCGATTATGAAAGAGCTGGTTCCCCATTATCTTCAAGAAACTGGCAAGGTATATATGGACATCCTGTTTTGAGTATAATACGTATTTTAATTTTTTCCAAATCTAATTTTCTGGAATTTTTTCTTCCTTCACAATATATTCTGTATGTTTTCAATGTTTGATAGAAGTCTGACAAAACCTTGACTTCGTGACTAGTGGGAAGATGCTTTACTTTTGGAAATAGTCTAAAGAAAGTTCGTTTATACAAAGGTCTAGAGATGAATTCATTACCACAAATTTCCCCAAATTTCCCCCCTCCCACAAATCCCTGCAGGTGTAATTGCGTTACATGAATTATTTAGCTGCTGAAGTTTGTTGCCAGCCCATAGATCTCTAAGGGTTATGTTCTTGTCCGTAATAGTTTGATAGTTACATATTTGGTTTTATGAACTAACACTTCATCTCAATTTCTAAATTATTCTGCAGGAGAGGCTGGATTACTTGGAGGATGGACAAAATGTCTTTAGATTGCGGTTGCGACTATGCTCATCATTGTATCCCATTAGTGAGCGCATTAGAGATTTTTTTCTCGAGTATGACAGACACACTCTTCGCACAAGCCCTCCTTGGGGGTCTGAACTTCTAGAGGTGCCTTTGATTTTTTTTGAGCTTCTCATTTTTTTTTGTCCTTTTCTGTATATATTGATTTTATGTATCTTAAATAATGCCTTTGCATATATCCTATCTTTCTCATATCCTTTGTTGTATTTTCTGGATCCTCCAGAGCTGCAGTAAAAGTAATTGCAAACTTGTTTAAAATTATGCTTTGAGAAAAGAAGGCCAGGTCTGAAATCCCATCACACACTTCAGCCTTGTTTGGTTTGTTTTTTAGAAACAAATTTTGAAGAAATTTTTTTAAAATTTTGTTTGGTTTAGTGATTTTGGAATTTTTTTTCCCAAAATCAGTCTCTCTCTCCTACATATCAATTAATCACTTTTTCTCTTTCCTTTCTCATTCTCAATCACTTTTTCTCTCACACACATCTACTCAACCGCAACAAAATATCAAATCATTCCAAACTCCCATACTCAAAAACTATTTCCAAAATATAAAACCAAACAAACCAAAAAAATTTCTAAACTCTTTCTTCGAATTTTTAAAAAACATATTTATCTCCCAAAACCAAACCAAACACACCCTTCATGTTTCCTTGCATGCTGGAGCTATATGTTTTTAATTTAGTCATCAAATTATTACAATTGTGATTATGTGAAATTGCTATTACACTTCATGTTTCCTTGCATGCTGGAGTTGTAAATTATACACTTGTGTAATTATCTAAAATCGCTTCTATATTTGTTTTGTATTTTGCAACCATTCTGTTGTTTAAACATAGGTTCTAGTTTCAAGCAATTGTCAATAATCTGAATGGTTTGTTTGCTGAATCATGATAATTGTGCTGTCTGTTCTCAATATTGAGTGACATCAATTTGTATGAGTTTTTCTCATTCATTCCACATATGCCATAGCTTGAAACCCAAGTCTTTGATGTGCGCATGGATATTTTTAACTGAGTTTATGTTTATGTTTATTTTTTTTATATTTATGTTTATTTAGTTTTATTGATAGTTTAATTAGGATCTTAATGTATTTATTTACTTATTTTATTGAAGATTAAATTTTCAAAAAATGTTATGATTTAGGCATGGTTTAGGGTGTTTAAAAAAATCCAAAAAGTTACAAAAAAAGCAAAAAGTCATCACTATTCACAAATTAAAAATATTAAAAAATTAATATACATAATATTTTAATACAAACAAACTTTACACCACTCTAGGTACTGACGAGAAAGGAAAAAAAAAAAGTACGTATATATATTCAGTAAGTTGGATGGTAATGTTGGGCCGGTGGGGGCCCACCACGGGTCCCATTTTGATAATCCGAACCGTTTCAATATGTAAAACTCGTCCAGTACTATACGCCTGTAAAAAATCACGTTGATCGGATATCGCTAACTATATGATCAAATCAGTTTTGTATAAAAAATGGATGGTGTTATAGTTAACAATTGACAAAAAAAACTAACACGATCAGATAGTTATCGATATCCAATCAACGTGATTTTTTACAAGCATATAGTACTCGACGAGTTCTACACATTCAACGGTTCCGATTAGCAAAATGGGACCCGTGGTGGGCCCCCACGGGCAGAACAACACCGTCCAATTCAAGCCCGAAAAGGAGGCAATCATTTCCCATCTCCTAACCAGTGCACTACACTGCCCAAATTGTATGGCCCACTTCACTAACTTCTCCTATACACTTATTTATATAATTTTTTAATACACATTTTTTCGTAAAAAGTCAAAAAGTTAACCCAAACATCCATATTTTTTTCCTCAACTTTTTAGTCCAAAAGACAAAAAGTGCACTTATTTAGGGCACCCCAAACAACTTCTTAGTTTCCTATTTTAATTAGGGTTTCTAAGCTATATAAATTAGGTTTTGCATTGTAATAGTTAACTTTGAATTAATGAAATTGAGAGTGTTTTAGCCTGTGACAGTGTGTTAGGGCTGTTGCTCTCTTCTCTTTTCTTAAGGTGCTCTACATCAGTCTTATATTGTGCTAAATGGGACTTCCTTATGTTCATGTGCACTTCAAAAATGTCCAAGCACCTAATCTCTGTAATGGTAGAAGTCATGGGAGTGCAAGTCCTCTATACTTAAATAAGATCAAAAAGCTAACTTTTTTGAAGCTAAGTTTGAGATACTTTTTCAAAGATTTTTATATATATTTATATACAGCTGCAAATAAGTTTTTACAAACTGCTTTAATCATTCTTGAGGCGTCACTTATTTGAATTTTATTCTATTACATGCTTATTCATTTTGTTATCTTTCTCAAAATTTCCTTTGTTGTCATATGCCTTTTATAAACTTATCTTGCAAATATCTAGACTTGTATACGAGTTATACATAAAACTTGCATGTCATTTTGTGGTTCCATAAAGCTTGGTTCACTTGGTTGTTGCTTTATGACAAAAGCGTCAAAATTTATTCTTGTTTTGGATTTGGAGGAAATCAAATGAGTTTTGCATTGCATTCAAACCTGCTATAGTGTTAGAGATTCTCATGCATTGTTATATTTCTGGAAGTTCAGTTTTGTCATGCATTTCTTCCAGCTTTCTTATTCTGTCAGATTCTTCGGGCAATCAACAGTTAAAATTTGCTTGCAGGCTATCAACAGTTTGAAGAATGTTGATTCCACTGCTTTGCTTCAGTTTCTTCAGCCAATCTTGAATATGCTTCTCCACCTTATAGGCAATGGTGGAGAAACCCTTCAGGTTCTCTAATAATTTTTACCGAAACTTCTATATGTGATTTTTGTTATTATTCAGTTTGTCATATATGCTTTTGTTAGATTTGCATAAAAGAAAGAAAAGGAAGAGAACTGTATATTATTCACACTCATAAACCTATTAGGGTTACACATACTTATAATAAAAGACTAAAAGAACAAAAGACATAACTATCCTTAACTACCCTTATACAATAATACTTAACACTCCCCCTCAAGTTGGTGCAAAGATATCTCTCATGCCCAACTTGCAGCAAATAGGATGGAAAACTTTACTACTAAGACCCTTAGTAAAGACATCAGCCAATTGATTTGCAGACTTCACAAAAGGCATACATATGAAACCCTTATTCAATTTCTCCTTGATGAAATGTCTGTCAATCTCAATATGCTTGGTTCTATCATGCTGAACAGGATTGTGAGCAATACTAATGGCAGCTTTGTTGTCACAGTACAGTGTCAATGGTTCACTACAAACAAACCCAATATCATTCAACAAGGACTGGAGCCACATCAATTCACATGTACCATGCGCCATAGCCCTGTATTCTGCCTCTGCACTAGATCTGGACACCACTGTTTGTTTCTTACTACGCCATGTCACTAAATTTCCCCCCACAAATGCACAATAACCGGAGGTAGATCGCCTGTCATCTATAGAACCAGCCCAATCAGCATCTGTGAATGCCTCCAACCTCAAGTGACCATGATTGGAAAATAAAATCCCTTTTCCAGGAGCAGATTTAAGATACCTCAAAATACGATACACTGCATCCAAATGAGGGGCACGAGGCTCATGCATAAATTGACTCACTATCCCAACCGCATAGGCAATATCTGGACGAGTGTGGGATAAATATATAAGTCTTCCAACAAGTCGCTGGTACCTTTCCTTCTCCACAAGATCACCAACACCACTACAAAGATGGTGATTAGCCTCAATTGGAGAATCAGCAGGTCGGCAGCCTAACATGCCAGTTTCCTCAAGAAGATCTAGAATATACTTTCGCTGAGAAAGAAAGATGCCTTTGTCAGATCTGGCAACTTCAATCCCAAGAAAGTACCGCAATGAACCAAGGTCTTTGATCTCAAATTCCTTGGCCAACAGCATCTTAAGATGTGTCACTTCTTCCTCATCATTACCTGTCACAACTATGTCATCCACATACACTATAAGCACAGTTACCTTATTTGCGTGACGTTTGACAAACATTGTGTGATCTGCATTGCTTTGCTTATACCCGAACCTCAACATAGCCTTTAGGAATCTGTCAAACCAAGCCCGAGGAGATTGTTTTAAACCATATAACGCCTTTTTCAACCTACAAACTTTCCCAACTGTAGACTGAGATGAGAATCCTGGTGGTATATCCATATATACCTCCTCCTCCAAATCACCATGGAGAAATGCATTCTTCACGTCTAACTGCTGTAAAGGCCATCCCAAATTAGCTGCACATGAGAGAATAGCTCGAATGGAATTCATCTTCGCCACAGGAGCAAAGGTTTCTTGGTAATCAATTCCATATGTCTGAGTAAATCCCTTGGCCACTAACCGTGCTTTGTACCGTTCAATTGTTCCATCTGCTTTCTGCTTGATGGTGAACACCCATTTACACCCTACAGGCTTTTTTCCACTAGGAAGAGAAACCAACTCCCAAGTGTTATTCTTGCTTAGAGCTTGCATCTCTTCTACCATAGCTACTTTCCACTTAGGATCATTGATAGCTTCTGTCCAACCCTGGGGAATACATGCAGAAGACAAAGACGAAACAAAAGCACGATATGTAGAAGACAATGAATCGTATGACACAAATTTAGAAATGGGGTGTTGAGTACATGCCCTAACCCCCTTTCTAAGAGCAATAGGAAGACTCGAATCATTGACAACAGGACTCTCAACTACAGGTAGAGGGATAGACTGAGATGCATTACCTGGAACTGGCATGAGGGATGATGATGGGTTTGGTGGCACAAGAGATGCTTGCTCTTTCGGACGTCGAGAATAAGTCTTAAAATCAGCCCTGTCCAAACGACCACTAATGTCAGGCTCCACATCAAGAGAACTATTAGGCTCCCCCTCACCACAAATAATAGTCCGCTGACTAGGAAGGAAAAAAGACAACTCGTGTTGATAGGCCATCTCCTCATCCGCAATCTCATCCATACCACTACTCTCCCCCGGAGGAGATGGCGGAGGAGAAGGAAAGAAGGACACAGCTTCACGGAAAGTGACATCCATACTGACATACACTTTGCGAGTGTGAGGATCATAACATTTGTAACCCTTCTGAGTAGCAGAATAACCAATAAAGACACAACGCACAGCCTTAGGATCGAGTTTCCCACGAGTACGAGGTTGCAAATGAACAAAACAGACACACCCAAACACCCGAGGAGGAAGAGACGAGGTGGGATATGCGACAGGAAGCAGTTGAAGAGGAATCTGGAATTGGAGGACACTGGAAGGCATACGGTTGATAAGGTAAGCAGCGGTAAGAACAGCATCACCCCAAAAAGACTTAGGGACATTCATGGTAAACAAGAGAGAGCGAGCAACTTCAAAAAGATGGCCATTCTTGCGTTCGGCAACCCCATTCTGTTGAGGAGTACCAACACAACTAGTCTGATAAAGAATGCCATGCTCCTCTAAGTATGCCCGAAAAACTCCATCAACATACTCAGTCCCATTATCACTATGAAGAATTTTGATTTGAGCATTAAAAAGATTGGTCACCATTTTATGAAAAGTTTGGAAACAAGAAAAAACTTCACTCTTAGTTCGAAGCAAGTAAATCCAAGTCACACGGGAAAAACAATCAATAAAAGTAACAAACCATCGATACCCAGAAGTAGAAATCACAGGGGAAGGGCCCCACACATCAGTATGAATAAGCATAAAAGGAAAAGTACTTCTTTTATTAATTGAAGGGTAACAAGTACGTTTATGCTTTGCAAGTTCACAAGCATCACAACCAAAAATACTCCTAGGACAATCACGAACTAAAGAAGGAAAAAGTTTCTCTAAAACATTAAAGGAAGGATGACCCAAACGGCGATGCCACTGATGAAGGAGAGAAAGAGAGGAGCCAATAGTGCACTTGAGAGCTTGAGATGGGACGACAGGAGGAACGGCATCCAGAAAGTACAGCCCACCTTGTGCTCTACCATTGCCAATCATTTTCCCCGTAGCCAGGTCCTGAAAGACACAATGAGTAGGAAAAAATGTCACTGAGCAATTTAGAGAAGTAGTAAGACTACTAACAGAAAGCAGATTAGTGGAAAAAGTAGGAACATGAAGCACAGAGGAAAGAGAAAGCAAAGATGAACAATGAACTGAACCCTTGCCAGAGACAGAGGATAAAGTGCCATCAGCCACTCGAACCTTGTCTCGGCCGGAACAAGGAGAATAAGAATAGAAAAGACTAGAGGCACCTGTCATGTGATCGGTGGCACCGGAATCAATAATCCAAGAAGGCGATGATAAGGTACTAAGAGCACTAGCAGGAATACCTGTGTTGGCAAAATTGGAAGAAGCAGAAGTAGAAGAAACTGTGGTAGAAGGAGAGTCAAGTCGAGCCATCAAACGTCTGAGAGTGTGTAACTCATCCTGGGAAAGAGTGTTGGGCTCAGAAGGACTCACAGCAATCTCGGACACATGTGCTTGGGGTCGAGCTGTACTACCACGACCTCGACCCCGAGTAGGGCGACCATTCAGTTTCCAACAATGCTCTCGATCATGTCTGTCTTTCCCACAATAATCACACTTCAAGCGATCTCGATCAACCAGTGTACCCTGACTCCCAGACTGAACTGGACTAGGCCGAGGAGCCCGAGGAGGAGGAGCAACAGCTAAAGCAGAACGATCCTGAATAGAGGAATGTACCATAGCACTACGGCGACTCTCCTCTTGCTGGACAAGGGCATAAGCCTCGCGTAGGGTGGGAAAAGGTGAACGACCCAACACCTGGACGCGAATCTGATCATACTCCAAGTTCAAGCCAGCAAGGAAGTCATACACACGCTCTTTCTCAACGGTTTGTTGAAACAACGTGGCATCCTGAGAACAAACAGCCTGGAAGCTTTGGTAATAGTCTAGTTCCTGCCACAAACTACTCAACTCAGCATAGTAGACTGCGAGTGATCTATCTTTCTGATCTAAGCTCCGAAGCTTCTTCCTCAACTCATACGCCTGTGCATCATTACCTTGTTGGGAGTACATTTGGGCTGCAGCTGTCCAAATCTTATGAGCAGTATCTAATAAAAGGAAACTCCGACTAATAGTGGGCTGCATAGAGTTGATGAGCCAAGTCATAACAAGAGCATTTTCAGAAATCCATTGAGTATGGAGTGAGGCATCACCATCCGGTAGGGGAAGAGAACCAGTAATGTAGCCAGTCAAACGGCGAGCAGCAATAGCAAGACCACATGAGCGGGACCAAATCAAATAGTTGGAACCATCCAATTTAACAGGACTAATTTGAAGAGAGGGATTGTCGGTAAGAGTCATAACACGACGGAGGCCACCCTCATCACTAATTGTATCCTTAGTCTCACCCTCAGCCATTGAAAATTAAATGCCCACAATAGGAAAAAAGCAAATACCAGTCGAAAAACAGCAAAAACCAACAGAGGCAATCCACCAACTCAACTTAGGGACAATAGTTACCTCTAAAGACAAAAACAGAGCCGAAACAGGGGCTGGAGAGACCAAAACCAGTCAGAAACTGAGAGAAAACGTGCTGAAACTGAGGAAAATTGACAAAAATAGAGTGAAAGCTTGCCAAATCATCAAAACCAGTCCTCCCAACCCTAGATCAGTCCCAGTCGGCTCCCAAGGTAGAGGGAGGAAGGGAAAAAACAGCCAAAAACAGGCCGCAGCAGGGGCTTCCAAAAAAATCAATCGTTTTTTTCCAAAAATCAACAAAAATTGGAAAAACACTCAAAAACTCATCAAAAAATTAAAATAAAAATCTAGGGTGAAAACCCATCAAATTTCGACCATAAAGGATTTTTTTTTTTTTTTTTTTTTTTCGATTTTTTTCGATTTTTTTTTTTTCTGATTTTTTCTGTGTACAAGGAAGAACGAAAGAAACAAGAAAAAGAAACGAATCTTCAAGAAGGAAGATGATGCTCTGATACCATGTTAGATTTGCATAAAAGAAAGAAAAGGAAGAGAACTGTATATTATTCACACTCATAAACCTATTAGGGTTACACATACTTATAATAAAAGACTAAAGGAACAAAAGACATAACTATCCTTAACTACCCTTATACAATAATACTTAACAGCTTTACTCATTTTCATCATTAGGCTGTGAATATTTTTTTGACGTTTCAGTGGGAATGCTTAGCTTTTAACTGTAGATGTTTACTGTGAATCTATTAATTTTGGATTCAGAAAATATGCTTTCTTTGCTAAGCAATGCTATTTAATTTTCTGTTACCCTTTCTCTTTCAGGTTGCAGCCTTTAGAGCTATGGTTAACATTTTAACACGGTATGCTTTTTGTTATGGTTTTAAACCTTATGTAGTGTCAAAGTTGTGAATCCATATGTAACAAAGATGTTGACAGAAGTTATAGTGTTTCTGATAATTAAATATCTTTCATATTTAGTTGTGGTACTGCTGAAATATTGAGATTTTGGTGGAGATTAACATTGGGGGGAGGCTATTTTTAATGTCTATCTAGTAAAGGTGCTTCATTATGTGATGGGTTTGCTGCTTGGGATTTTGTTTTTAGGTTTATTTAAAAGACTTAAGATATCTTGGAGCTTCTTGATATGCTTTCCTTAATTCAGGAGTTGAGGAATTGCAGATTAGGTAGAAAATTATGGATTCCAATTGGTACCTTTCTAGGAGCCTTCATTGGTCACGTGAAGATTGATTGCCTCCAATGCCATTTGAATTGTTGAAGAACTTTATTAAGTGTTTTTCTCTCCATGGTCTGAAATATTGAGTAGAGCTGTCCTTGTTGATTAATGATCTTGGTGGGATGGGTTACAGCGAAGAGTTATGTGATGTGTGACTGAGACAGATGGTAGTACATGTTTGTTCATTATTTTCTCCTTGGAGTTTTGTTTTTCATCTGTTGCTTTTGTTTGTCTTCCCCGTTGCTTCTGCCTCCTGCTTGGTACCATCAGCAATAGTCCATTGGACAGACAGTCTTTCTGGCTTTATTTAATAGTTTTAAGCTAAATTTTGTGCTCGGCAAGACTCGGGAGAGTAGTTCCCAATGTCTGAACAGCAGATGGAGTTACAATGGAACTATTTGGATGTCATAGGATGTCATCTGTGCCCTGAAAAGTAAAATATTTAAACAAAATTATTTTATCTGTTGAAAGTATTATGATGGTTAATTCTGAAGTTTGATGACATTTAATGCATTTATAACAAGACGAAATCATGTTTTCTACATCAAATTTGATCTTGTGCGATATTGACCAATAAATATGATATTCATGATTACCTGCTTACAAGTGTATGCATAATGCATCTATGGAAATGGTTTTGCCTTTGCTATAGCTTAATTTATTTGTCTTGATGAGAAATGCATTATGGTGTAGCCTTTTGTGGTTGATTATTTTTGATCAGTGCTGTTCAGCATCTAATGTCTGATGTTATGTGGAACTCTATTCTGTAGGGTGCAGCAGGAGTCGGTTGATGAAGCTGAAAGGAATCGGTTTCTAGTGAACTATGTGGATTATGCTTTCGATGATTTTGGAGGTCGTCAACCACCAGTTTATCCCGGTTTGTCTACTGTATGGGGAAGTTTGGCTCGCAGTAAGGTATCCCACTGATTGCTATTTTTTGTTAAGATATCTAGTGTCTTATGGTCACTCCTTGTTAGTATGATTATCTATGGGCTTCCTTTGTTTGTCTTTTAGTAATGGTGTTTCTTCTCCTTGTGATTCAAATGGTAACAGTAACATTGGCGGTTTTTATTCTGTTGCTACATCCAGCATTTCAAAGACATTCATTTAATTGCATATTGTTATTTTACTCGTTTAAGTATTTCTTTTTCTAGGCCATACCATGAGAAATGCTTTAAGGAGCTATCTTCAAACATGTTTAAATGTATTTTGGTTGTCTATTTCTTGTTGGTAGAATTTGTTTAATTTTCACTTTTCAATAGGCAGCATTATGTCCAACTCTTCAATTTTTCATTTTTTATTTTTATTTTTGTATACTTATTATTATTCTTTTAATTGTGAATGTCGATAAGCAAGATACAGCTCATTGTGTCCCACCAGCCAGGACATGTCCTTGCAATTCTGTGGTAGCTTTTAACCAATTCAAGAAAAATGATAGCATGTTTGGTAGTTACAATCCAAATCTACTTTAAAAACATTAATTTGCCAAATTTGTTATAGTTGATCCATGATGGTTCTCATAGTGAAGGGAGAATAGCAACTTTGTATGTGGAAGTGGGGTTATGTGGTCAGTATCGGCAGTGGTTTGGTTGTACTCATGCAGGTATAGTGGTAGAGCTTGGTGAGTGGTGTTGGCAACGTCGTTTCCTGGCGAGGCAAGTTGTGTCATGCTCTAACTTCAGTGCACGAGGCTTGACATGATTTCATCTATAGTTTCAAAAGATCCTTTTGTTTTGTCATCTCAATTTTTTGTTGGCCCTAGTTTTGTTTTGGACTTCAAATGTTTTGTATCCGTTCTTTCTTTTAAAAATGAAAAAATTAATTTCAGCACTTCATCCATGCATACTGTGATTGCTATGGTGTATCAAGGTCTGATTTTCTTTCAAATCCTTACTGGACCATAGAGGAACTTATATAATGCAAGCTGCAAATGCAATTGGTTTATGGTGGGTTTTGGTCAGGGAAATCTTGTAGGTTTAGCACTCTAATAAATTAAAAAAAAATAAAAAAATAGAGATAGTAAGGTTTATGAATTTCAAGGGGTTGCAATTGGCTTGGTTTTCAAGAGGGTGTGTTGCCGGACTTTTGAAAATCATATTGTTGTAGCATTGGACAACCAATAAATTAGTGATTTAAGTGTTAGATTGAAGGCCAAGTGGTAGTGGAAGGGGTTAAGGTTTGCTAGGCATTTGATAGGCTACAGTTTTTGGGCTGAAATAGGGTCTGTTTGAGAACTGTGAACTAGTACTGTAGGAATCATAACTCATTTTCTTTGGAAGTGAGAATGAAGGTACCAAGAAGAGAGGAAGAAGAGGAGAAACAAAAGGAGGGCTTTACCGTCGCAAAGGCTAAGAAAAATTAAACAATCATAGCTCAAATTCTCATAATTCAACTCTAATTGAATTTAAAGATTACATGCATATATATAAGTTGCTATAGTTGTACTACTAGAACTAACCCTGTTCTACTACTAGAATGAGCCCTGTATTTGAATTCAAACTTATGGAAGGGGAAAGAGAAAGGAAGAGACAGTAAGTGAGATATTTAGGGAAAGTGATTATTTTTCTGATTGGTTTGGCATGCAAAAGAAAGGTAAATGAGAATGAAAATAATTTTTTCTTGTTTGCTGAAGTTCCTGGTTTATCCCTTTTCTTGTTAGGACAGTCGGAATAAACGCCTACTAACATGATTAAACTTGTGGTTTTGACTTCCGTCAACTACAATTAATGCATTTAAATATATATATATATATATATATATATTTTTTTAAATGTTCATTCTGTAGTCATATTAATAAGATTTAGTATTTTACTTGTGTTAGTATGTATATTGTATGTTTTGTGGTGTTATGCAAAAGAGATTTGTTGACACCAACTGCTCTATCACTTCGTGGCTCAATATTATATATTGGTTTCTTTCAATCAATTTTGTTCTTTTAATAGTATGAGTTTATCTTGTAGGCCAAAGGTTACCGTGTAGGGCCTGTATACGATGATGTCTTGGCAATGGCGTGGTTTTTCCTTGAGTTAATTGTCAAGTCAATGGCTTTGGAGCAAACTCGTCTGTTCTATCACAACATTCCACTTGGTAAGTATCAGTTTAAAGAATGTTTCTGTGACTTACAATGACCAAAACATTTTTTTTTTGGGGGGTGGAGCGGGGGCGGGGGCGGGGGCGGGGGCGGAGGGGAGGTGGGTTGGTTGGATTCCATAATAATTTTAAGTCAGTACCTGAAATATCTGAAAATTATTCCGGGATACTTTTCTTATAGATACAGGAATTATTGATGTTGAGAACATATTTGAGCCTTTGAGGTTGATTTGGTTGACAAGGAAAGTTGGGTGTGTTAGGGAAATTCAGTAACAACCGGCAACATCGGGTGTTTGTTCTGACAATTTTATAATTGATGCAGTACAAATAATCTAAATTAAGATGAAGATATCTACAATCACTTAAACTAAAGAAACCAGTATTCGTACATTATTTTCCACTTACCTGAAGATAGAATTTCCATCTGTCTGAGAGAAGTATCTTCTCTCTCTTTTCCTCTCATTCAGAATCTCAAAGTGGGAGGTGAAATGTTCGTTGGAGTATTTTGGAGATGAAGTTTATAGGGAAAGTTTGCTTTACCACAAAACACAGTATCATTCTACTCTTTGGAGAACTTATTCTTTTGGATATTTCAGTAGTTACTCTGAACATCAAAGAAGGTTTTATTGCACTTTCGGTAAATACAACTCTTTTCCAGAGAATATTCTTGAGCACCAAAGGTATTCTTGAAGCATCATATAACACTAGGCAGAAGTGTGACTTCATATGTGAAGGAAATCTTTATGACTAGCTTTTCTACCTGTAATTGCCACTACATTATTTGAGGGGAAACAGTTGCAATGCCTCCAAAGCATGAACAGTTGCAAACTTGCAATGACTTCATATAGTGCTAAACAGTTGCAATACATTAAAGCACAAACTTTGGTTCATTCTTTAGTAATGTCTCCAAAGCACTTCATCTTGCAATGCCTCTTTGATTTCAAGACTAAACTATACTCAGATGTATCAGGCCAGTCGCCAGTGTTGCTTCATTACAAAAAAAAAAAAAAAACCTCCCTGCAAATGGCATGTAGTGATGATGTAGAGTGCTGACAATAAATCTCAATTGGTTTCATTGATATCTCATTTCTATACAGCTGTATCAATATTGATGATACTCTCTGTCTCTTGAACTGCCAATTTTTGAAAGTTCTTGGAAAGTTATCTTGATTCCCTTCTGTTACTCTTCTTCTATCCTTGGTACAAATCTTCCAACCCTAAGTTTTAGATACTTTACAAGCCTAGTCAAAAGTGCTACTGTCTGTCAGATATAACATGACTCTGATACAGCTCCAATTCACCATGACACTTTTTGGAGCTACCTTGAGTCTTAAAGATTGCAAAGATGCTGGAGATGTATGATTTTCCTTATAGTAACAGATAAATAATTTGTTCTTTTAATGTTGAATTTCCACAGAAGGGAAAAGAGGGAAGGTTGGCTGAGTCATTCCCATAATCCTACCACCACAAGAAGAAAAGAACCTGGAAAAGTAGAAACCCACCCTAATGCCATGAAAAGGGAATGGTGCCTCAACCATCATACGTGTTCATTCTAGTGACACCTTTGAATGTGGAAAACAAGGACCTAAGAATGTGGAGAATGTGGGCGTTCATTCTGTTTGAAATTCTAATATAGAATGAGGTTTCAACACTATTACTTTGAATGTGTCACAATGAACACAGATTATTTCGCTACATGGAATGGGAATGTGGTATATCACATGATCAAAATGTAGTACAATAGGAGCAAGCTTATGTAGATCACAATATTAGAATGCGTAAAGGTACTTCTAAAGTATGAGAATGTTTTCTTTTAGGATTTAGATATTTAATGAACTATAATTGGCTAACTTGTATTTCTACTTTTGATTTTCTCTTTTATTCAAATAAATCATATAAAAACACAGTCTATGTGAATCTTGTATAAATTGAGCTATGGATGCAATCAAAGTTTTAAAAGGCTTTACTGAGCCTCGCCTAAGGAAAAACGCCTCAAGGATTTGGTTTTTGGGCTTTACTCCCCAAAGGCTTGCACACATAGTTAGAGACATGCGCCTTAAGTGCGTCTTGTACGCCTTTTACGCATAAGCATGTGAGGAGTACACATATGAAGAGTTTGTCTTAGGTTCTTGTTAAACTTTATCTATTAAATGGTTTAGACATAAAGTAAAAAGTAAAAGAGAACCCATTTTTCAGCTATATTCTATAGGAAAAATTAAGTAAATGACCAATCAAGAAAAAGCACAGTTAATGCTCAGTGAGAAGCTCAATCACTAAAGCTAAGAATACCAATTTCACTTTCAAAAGAGCAAAGGTTCCTTTTCTGCAGTGAGCCTTGAGCGAAAAAGTGTTTACACCTTTATATTTAATTTTGATATATTTATTTATTGTTTTACAATATTTAAATCATTTACTAAATATAAAAATTCAGAATTTGAAATGGTTACGCCTAAACACCTCATGGCTTACTCCTCACCTCATGAGGAGTAAAACACCTCGCATTACACATTTGACTTTAAAAACTTTGGGTGCAATATGGCACCTTCTCTTTAGATATTCTCCCACCAAACTCAACTCTCTCTTGAATTTAATTCATGATATGTATATATTTTTTTTTGTAAGAAAAACTTTGGGAAAATAAATTGAGAAATATAAATCGGTGAGTTGTTAGGTTTTATTTATTTTTATTTAATTATTTTTTTGACTTGATCCTTAAAAAGACTTCATTCTTATACTTTCTTTGATCCAAACCGATGCTATTTTATGACGAATAAGTGTCACAGAATTTGAATTAGCTTTGAATCACTTTACTTTCTCTTGTATTGATTTTTCCTTTTGGTGATAGGCAATCATATGTTAAAAGATTTATTTTCATTTTGTGCAATAGGTGAAGATGTTCCACCAATGCAGGTGAAAGAAGGTGTTTTCAGAGTTATTATGCAATTATACGATTGTCTGCTAACAGAAGTACATGAGCGTTGCAAGAAGGGGTTAAGCTTGGCTAAACGTTTGAATAGTAGTTTGGCCTTCTTTTGCTATGATCTTTTGTCTGTTGTTGAGCCTCGCCAAGTTTTTGAACTGGTATGCTTTCTCCGTATGTGGTATTTCTCGATCCTTTGTTCTCACTTTTCCTGTTAACAAGCATGATAATATTGTACATGCTGTAATGTATGTTGCGCTGGTATTGATGCAAATCTCAGGGATAGCATTAACAAGACCAAAAGACATACATTATATTAAAATACAATGGTAAATGTGGAAAATTCACTGAATACACTAAAACGTATTGCACATAATGAATTGAATTACATCACATATGCACGAGGAAAAGCTTAACAAGAACGCTAAAACGTATTGCACATAATGAATTGAATTACATCACATATGCACGAGGAAAAGCTTAACAAGAAATAACATTGCTGCTGATATTCTTTCTTTTGGATGCATACATTGTTCTTAATGAATCCTGCCAATAACAGAAAGAAAAATTTGAAGTGTCATGCAATAATCCATGGTTATAGTCTATAGTCTAATGTGCTTTCTAAGTAAATATTTCACTAATCATGGTTGAAGTTCAAAAGAAAATGCATATATTACCATGGTGCTTTCAACTGCCTGATCACTTCAATATTATGGACTTGGTTTTAGTAGATAATTAATAGTATAAATGTATAGGAAAATTCCAATATTACGGATTTAATTTTGACAAATTTAATAGTATAATTTTAAAGGAAAATGGAAATATTATGGACTAGGCTTGAGACGAAATGTAATGAGAAAAAAATTAATGAAAAATGGCAATATTATGGACGTAGGTTTTGACATAAAACTTAGGGTTTGGTGGCAGTGGTGTTGGTGGGGATTGGGCGATTTTGGTGGTGATGGTGGTTGGTGGAAAAGGGTCATTTGGTGCTCGTTGTGGCTTTTGGTGGTCGAAAAAGGTGGCAGACTATGAAACACTGATACTTCAAAACAAATGCCAAGGGGCGTTAGATACAGGGACACGTATGGGGACATGCCACGTGGCGTTCCCCTTTACTTAATTAATTTATTTTTAGGGAACACTAGGTTTTTTCTCCCCTTTTCTGTAGTGCTTTTGATGGATGTTGGATTTTGAATGTTTATTACGTTTTGCTTAGATTTAAATACTTAACAGATCATTCATAAAAAAGATGTAAATAATAAGTGTTAATTTAAAAGTGATTCTTTTGTTTTTGTTATTTTGTTATTATTTATTATTTTTATTTTTATTTTTTATTTTTAAATATTGAATTAATGTTTGTTTTTGTTAATTTTGATTATTTGTGGATGTAAATATTAATTTACATAGCAAATAAAAATATATGAAGAAAAAAATTTATTGCCTAAGAAGCACGGACACGGACATGTGGACATGTAAATTTTCAATAAATAAGGGACACGACACGCTGGGCACACTCAAAATATATAATTTTACTTATTTATTATGTCATAAAATTTAAAAAAAAATTGAAAAGTAATAAAAAAAATACAAAATGACATGAACAAATATTTTAAAAAATATATATATACAATTCATCAATTTCAGCACTTTACCTAATAAATAAATTGAGCAATTTCAAGAAATTTATTTTTTCTTCAAATAAAAATAATTTGCTCTATGCATGTTAGGGCCAAAGATGAATATTAAAAAATAGAGAGGTTGTCAAATTTTTGTTCCTATCCAATAGCTGACCTCATAAAAGGGGTTCAGAAAATATATAATTAAAGATGAAAGAGAGAAGAAAAAAAAGAGAGAGAAACGGGAGGGGAGAGAGAGAGTCTAAAGGAAAAAAAGGAAAGAAGAAGACAATGAAGCAAAGGGAGAAGAACGAAGACGATGAGACGAAGAAGAGGAGAGAGAGAGAGAGAGAGAGAGAGAGAGAGAGAGAGAGAGAGAAACCTAAATGTGAATTTGTGATTGCTTCAATAGGGGCATTCAAAAGCTTCAACAGCTTCGCCTAGGGTTTGCAATTGAGCGACTTCCTCTCTCTCTCTCTCTCCTCGCAGTGCCTCTCAAGTGATTGAGCGTGTCCGCAAAGTGTCCGACTGGAAAAAAATCAAAATTTTTTTTGGACACGTTAGAGAGAGTGTCTGACACGTGTCCATCATGTGCCCACCGCGTGTCCGTGTCCGACACATGTCAGACACCCATATGTTGTCGCCGGAGAGGTGTTTGTGCTTCATAGTTTATTGCCATGTCCTCGTTGTGTCCGTGTCCCTAATTTTTTGAAATCACCATGTCTGGTGCCTGTGTCTGTGTTTGTGCTTCTTAGGTGGCAGATTTTGGTGGTGCTTTTGGTGGAGAGGTTGTGATGATGGGGATTTTGGTGGTTCATGGTGATGGGGAAGGTGGTGGTTTCGGCGGAGGTGCCGGTCAATGGTGGGGAAAAGGCAGTGGTCTGTGGTGATGGTGGAGGTTCTTGGTGCTGGCTAGGTGTTGAAGATGGTGGTTAGGTGGGATAAATCCCATCTTAAACTTACCTATGTGGAATATTTTGATTAGCAGTTACAATAAGAAAAATGTTTTTTTTATAAAAAGAAATGGCTTGGGCTTTTTTATTTTCTTTTGAAATATCCTTGATTCCACCACCATGTTTGGACGGCATCCCTCCTGGGGTCCTAATAATATTAGATTGTGTTTTGGGAACCAAATCGACACAATTGAGAGGTTAGGGATCTAATCTCAAGAGGTTGGCCTGGTGGCAAGGCCTTAGGTCTTGGGAATGTGCTTCCTCTAAGGTTCAGGGATCGAAACCTTTTAGGTGCTACCAGTGTCTTGGAGAGCTATCGCACTGGGAGAAAACCCTTGAATTAACCGTGGTACACTTGCAGGAAACTCCTTCCTGAGGGCTTGTGCACCCTTGGGAATTAGTCGGGCTTTGATCCGGATAACCTGGTGCCAATCCAAAAGAAAAAATTTGAGAGGTCAGGGATCTAAATGATACAAAGCGTATATTTTGGAGGATCAAAATGTAATTAACCCTAAAATTTTGACAGTATAATTTTTTTTAAAAATGGCAATATTTCCATGTTGGAGAAATGTTCATGTACAAAAGAAAGACTTGCATAACAATTTACCTTCTTTTGAATGAATGCCAATGTCTTGCTGTGCTCAATATTATTTTAAACAACTCAAACCTGAATTCAGTTATATTTTCTGAATTTCAGTGTTTGATTATATTCCTAAAACTATATATGCCTGTCTCTTGTGTGTCCAATTCAGTTGTGTGTTATCGAACTTCCAAGTACCAAGTGCAATGATGACAGGAAATAGAGGCATGTCTTTCTAGTTTTTTTGCAGTTACTGTTTGTTTGGTATGGATTTACCTTTTTGTCATTTCTTGCAGGTGTCCTTGTACTTAGATAAGTTCTCTGGGGTATGTCAACCAGTTCTGCATGACTGCAAGCTTACATTTCTGCAGATCATATGTGATCATGATCTGTTTGTGGAAATGCCTGGGCGAGATCCTTCGGATAGGTACCTTACTAATTAATTTCAAACCCCCACCCTTCTACCCTATATTACATGGACTCTTCTAGATGTATGAACTTAGTACCCATATCAAACACTCAACACTTGGGTATGGCCCGTATGGGTGAGATATGTGTGCAACATGTGTAGTTGGACATTTACCTAGCAAGCATAATGAGTAATTCAAGTTAACCTTAAAATTATGCCTAAAACCATCATATTATGCATGAAATGCTCTATGACACATTGTGAACATCATTTTACCTTAGAAAATAAAAATATAATATATATTAAAAAATATCAATATATTTTTGTGTTACCGTCTCTTTGGACGTGAGAATTAGATGAATCCAACACTTGAGATCATATCCACACTCATAATAGAGCCCATGTAACTCCCACCTTTTCCTTTGTTCTATTTGGATTCTTCTTGTTTTAATGTAGAACAATAGTATTGTGATTATCATGACAATGATCCTTCATATCTATGTTATTTGTTAGCTTGTGTCATGACTTTGAGTGATGTATGGATTTTCATATCTAATAATTGTCACATTGCAGGAACTACCTTTCATCTGTCTTAATACAAGAGCTTTTCCTTACTTGGGATCATGATGACTTGTCTCAGAGAGCAAAAGTGAGTGCAGTATGGATATTTGATTAGATCTTCATTTCAAATGATTGCTTTAATAATCTACTTGGTGGATATGTTATCCTTACTTTTTACCAGCACAGATTCTATCCTTATTTGAGTATTTGAATATTAGTTTCTCATAGTGTTTCCTTATGATTTTTGTAGGCAGCTAGAATCCTGGTCTTTCTTCTGTGCAAGCATGAGTTTGATGCTCGATACCAAAAGCCTGAAGATAAACTATATATAGCACAGCTATATTTTCCGCTTGTTGGCCAGGTGCACAGCATTTGTCATATCTCATAGTACTGTATATGACTATTCTTTTCTTATGGAGCCTCTTCTTGCTGAGATTTGCTATCATTTTATGTCAAGTTCCTAAACTATCTTATCAGTTTCAGCTGTTCTAGTAGTACTTGGAATTCTAGAACACTCAAAACTCCACAAGCTGTAGTCCCAAACACTTGGGGTCAGCTACATGAATCTGGTTTTTTCAGATTCTTAGGATATATGTACAGGAGGTGTGACTGTAAGCACATTCACCATATACGTATTACAGGCTAGGGACTAGATGTCTGAAGGACCAGGCCTAAGCACAACACAAGAAGAGTTATAGAAGTATAGAATGCTTTTCATAATAGCATAGGAGATGGGCTTAAGTTCTTATTACTATAAAAAATAGTATCTCTCTAATGCTACAAGTTTCTTGAATAAATAGTCCTTCAGCAAAGTGTCAGCAAAAGAAATTTTATGCTTGTGTTGGTCTTTATGTGTTCGTGTTATCTTGAGTCAATGAACTCAAACATCATGTTTTTGTATGGTTCACTTTTGTACAATTGACTTGATACCAATGGATGATGAGTTACTGTGGAAGAGGATAACTATTGGATATTTCTTCTTCTTCCCTCCAGATAATATTGCTGCATTTGGTTTTCTCTACTGTGTGTGTTTGTATTTGTATTTTGTGTCCAAAGGCTTGGCCACGTGGGGGAAGCAACCGCACTTCAACGCATTAGAATACATTATGATAACTGTATATTTTGGATGTTGAATCTATATTACATTATAGTAAAAATCACAATCTCAATCCAAACAAAAAATATTGAACCTATAATTTTTTTCTGCCACCCTTGAAGAGTTTTAGTAGAAGACTTGAAAAATTGACCTCTCTACGCTACTAAGGGAGGAAAAGAAAATGAAAAGAAAAGATGCACACATTATTCCTAATATATTTTTAGCTTGAGGAAACATAGGTTACACATTGGTTCTGAAC
This sequence comes from Camellia sinensis, assembly GCF_055761805.1. NCBI lineage: Eukaryota > Viridiplantae > Streptophyta > Magnoliopsida > Ericales > Theaceae > Camellia > Camellia sinensis. The sequence goes on along the minus strand of NW_028129020.1, from coordinate 5,763,807 downwards.
TTTTGCAATACAATGGTCTCGTTTGGGAAGTGGCTACTTTTTAGGTTTTTAGGTTTTTTGGCTATTTGACTATTGTAGTAGGCTATTTTAGTTTTTGTGTTTGGGAAGATAGATTGAATTTTTTGTTTGATTGTTGTATTGAAAAATGTGTTTGAAATGATATTAGGATAAAAAATAATTAAATTATCCTCAAAAAGTTATGGGGTACTTACGTGTAGGTCCTAATAAGTGAATTTATTGTCTAGTAGGTCCTATGAAAAAAATTTGTTATAAAAAAATGTCACTAATTGTAAGTTTTAGTGACAATTTATAAAAATCATGATAAAAAAAGTCACTAATTGTCAATTTTTAGTGACATGTAAAAAATTGTCACAAAAAAAATATTTTTAGCGGCAATTTTACCAAAACTTATTTTCAATAGCACTTGATGGAAATTAAGTCTAACTATTAGTACCTATTAGTAGTTTACCCAAAAGTTATTCCTGACTTGATAATTGATGTGTTGGGATATGAAATGACCAAATTGCCCGTGTGTTGGAATGCTAAGCTGGTGTGTTAGTCAAAAATTAAAGGGGCAAAATTGTAATTTCACCCTCTGTCCTGCACAGCCATGAAACTCGTGCCAAGCCTCAGCTACAGTTTCTGATAAAAAAAAAAAACCTCAGCTACAGTAAAGCTTTTTGGCTATTTGTTTGAATGAGGCTACAATAGCCTAGTGGACCGTTTCCCAAACAATGCCAATAATCCCCACCTCTTATCCAGATGGTACCATTAAGCTTAGTAGCATTTTTTGTACACAATGTATGATGACATTCATATAAGTTGTGTTTTACTTTGCAATCATTTTTTCTTGAAAGAGAGATCTAATAACATATTCGAAATTGGAATAATCTCTTTTGGTGTCACAACGTACTTGCTAAGCATCATCAATTTAAGCAAAAGAATGATGCACTTGCTCCAAGATGACAATGACATAAATATTTGGATCTTCTTAATAAAACATTTACATTCGGAAGAATATTTTTAAATTAAAATGCTCAAAAATTGATCGTCTTTGATAGGGAACCATGGGTGCAATTAGAGAATGATTGTGCTGTGATATTTTGATTGACAAAAGAGAAGTAAACATGCCTAAAATCCTTGTATAATCACTCTTGATACTGCATTCTTAAACTAAAATTCTTGTAAGAATGTCATGCGCTGAGCTTTATTGCTTGCTGGTAGTTTTTTTTTTTTTGCTTTTTTCCCTGTAAATATTCTTTTATTTATTTTTCATTTTAATGTGAGAGAGTTTGCAAAGACAGAGAAAGAATATATATAAAAGGAAAGATATGCATATGGAAAGCGAAAAATATATAGTAAGTTCAAATTGTTGACAATAATCTATGAACTTAATTTTGTAGGGAGTCTTTCTATATATATAGAGGCATATATACATGTTTTCTTTAAAATTAAAAAATCTAAAAAATTGGAATGGGGTTGTTGAGGAGGGGGTTAGGAGAGTGAAATCACCCTATGGATTTTTAAGATTTTAGAATTTTGAGAAAATTAGAATGAGCAATTTCAGACCTAGGAGACTTCATTTCTTTGCTATGGTGGGATTGTAAAAACTACTCAAGACTCTTCCCGTGTATCCTAAATGATTAAACATCCAAAAAGGAAACGATAGAGAAAATATATTAAAGACTCTTGGTTGACTGCAACTACTGCAATTAGTTTGATTGCCTTGTCCTCCATTCATGGGTCCCATGTCAAATGTGTCGCAACATGATAGAATCTGCTATGGCTATTTGTTGAAGGGATTTATGTTAAAATACATGAAGAAATTAAAGTAGTAAACTATTGCATAAGTTGAGACCTATATGTATCTATTTTGAACAAAGTGCCTGGACAATATCTATTTAGGAGTGAAACACAAGTGCCACAAAATAATTTTGAGAAAGGGATGCTTTGGCTACACATAAAAACATTTTGCTGGCAGATTATCTTTGGTTGGTTGTAGAATTGATTGGTTGGGATTTTTGTTTTTGAAGGCCAACTGGGAGGTAGATGCCCTTTCATAGTGATATGTTTTCTTTCTTTTTCTCATACAACTCTGCATTTTCAGAGCAAATGCATTTCTCCACTTGTGTGTTTTACGTTGAATAACTTGTACGAGGATGAAAGGTTAAAGAAGATAAGGAATGATCTTCATTGTGTCACGTTGGGATCATCTTGGCTGTCTCTTGGACCACATAGTTTGAGATTGTAACACGTGATTTCAAATCTTGTGTCCACTTCCATGAAAAAAATTGCAAAAAATGATTTTGTGATAGTAACATCTTTATATTCCTGGCAAAAAATACCAATGACATTAACTAGAACAATAACATAATGAATCGTCTCAGTTAATGATTTATTATTATCAACTTTGTTCAAGGTGGATGGGTTTCTGTTCTGAGTTCTCATAGCTTTAGCTGTAATTTTTGTGACAAGTAATTGGTTCTTGGGTCCTAATACTACTTGCTTGTTATTATTCATATAGTTGTCTGAAGTTGTAGTCTTGTTTGTCTTTGCAGATTCTAGATGAAATGCCTGTCTTCTATAACCTGAATGCCATTGAAAAGCGTGAAGTCTTAATCGTTATCTTGCAAATTGTACGCAATCTGGACGATGGATCACTTGTCAAGGCTTGGCAGCAAAGCATTGCTAGGACCAGATTGTTTTTCAAGCTCTTGGAGGAATGCCTAATCCTATTTGAGGTTCTCATATATTTAGAGTGTTATTTCCTTTTGATGATGTGACTTGATTCTGCTAGTTGATATAAATAAGTGTTTGCTATCGAAAAAGGATGTTCTTTGATGTATACTTTCCATATTTGTTGCTTCATGTAATACGTACATGTACTGTTCATGTTGATAATTATTTTGATAGATTTGCATGCTATGTTATTATTGCTGTTGGTCATTTTGTTTACGTTACTAATTTCATATCAAATTGTGCAGCACAGAAAACCAGCCGATATCATGCTTGTGGGAAGTAGTTCTCGCAGCCCAGCTGGGGATGGACCTACATCCCCAAAGTACTCTGATAGACTTTCTCCTGCAATTAACCAGTATCTGACTGAGGCTTCACGGCAAGAAGTCAGAGTGAGTTTGCTGTCTCTATTGTTCTTGTTACTCTTCAAGTTTAATGCTTTACTTATTTGTATCTGCCACTTGAGAGAGCTCATTTTTTTTAGTAATAATATTTTGAAGTTCCTTGACAAGTCCTGATGCTAATGTTTTCTAATGAGTCATTACTTCGTATGCATCCTTTAATAACTTGAATATTTATTTTAATGCAGCCTCCAGGAACCCCTGAGAATGGTTACTTGTGGCAAAGAGTCAATTCACATCTCAGCTCCCCTAGCCAGCCATATTCCTTAAGGGAAGCTCTTGCTCAGGCACAATCTTCTAGGATTGGAGCTTCTGCCCAAGCACTAAGAGAATCTTTGCACCCGATATTGAGGCAAAAACTGGTATACTGTTCTGTGGAAATTGCTATTAAAGAATGCATATGGTGATGGTTTGGTGTCATTTTTTGTTTTGTCGCCACAACCTCTTCTTTCTTCCTACAAATAGGATGGGGAAAAAAAGGGAGGAAGAAAAATAAAGGGCAAGATAAAAGAAAAGAAAATAGAAAACTTGGCTTCTTCTAGACTTTATTATTAGTCAGTGTTTTCTAGTTACTCTTGGTGTCTGATAACTGTTACATGAACTACAGGAACTTTGGGAAGAAAACTTGAGTGCTTCTGTCAGTCTTCAGGTTTTGGAAATAACTGATAAATTTTCCACGACTGCATCATCTCATAGCATTGCTACTGATTACGGAAAACTTGATTGCATCACATCCATATTTACGAGCTTCTTCTCTCGAAGTCAGCCATTGGCTTTTTGGAAAGCTTTGTTTCCTGTGTTCAACTGTGTATGTGATCTCCATGGCGCAACACTACTAGCAAGGGAAAATGATCGCTTCTTAAAACAAATTGCTTTCCATCTTCTCCGGCTTGCAGTTTTTAGAAATGATAATATTAGGAAAAGGGCAGTTATTGGGCTACTGATACTTGTCCGGGTAGGGTTATGAATGTTCACTTGAGCGCATCTCCTTCTAGCTGTTTGTTCTAGCTTCAATTATCTTGTCGATTTTTTTGCATGTTGACTAAGGTTGATTTCTTCCATTTTGCAGAGCTCTTTCGCTTACTTTATGCAGACAGCAAGGTTAAGAGTTATGCTGACTATTACATTGTCAGAGTTGTTGTCTGATGTGCAAGTGACTCAGATGAAGTCTGATGGAACACTTGAAGAAAGTGGCGAAGCACGGCGTCTCCGTAAATCTTTGGAGGAAATGGCAGATGAATCTAAGAGCCATAACCTGTTAAGTGAGTGTGGACTTCCGGAAACTGCACTTACGGCAGTTCCAGAAAGAACAGCAGTGAATCCGTGGTCATGGTCAGAAGTGAAACATCTCTCTGACAGTCTCCTCCTGGCTCTTGATGGTAGCCTGGAACACGCACTTGTGGTAAATTCTGACATACTTTATCATGGCTGTGACATGTGTGATAAGTATAAATGCCATTACCAATATAATTTTGGATGCATTTTCTTGCAGGCACCTGTGATGAACATGGATAGATATGCAGCTGCGGAGAGCTTCTATAAACTTGCAATGGCATTTGCTCCTGTACCAGATCTTCACATAATGTGGCTATTGCATCTATGCGATGCACATCAAGAGATGCAGTCTTGGGCTGAAGCTGCACAGTGTGCTGTTGCTGTTGCTGGTGTCGTCATGCAGGTAGCTTACAGTCATATGTGAAAACTCAGAGTTTGTAGAGAAAAGATAAGTATTGTATTATTGAATTGACCAAAAGGAGATGACAAAAAGTTTATAAATAATGTAAACTAAACAAACCCTAATAAGATAAGCAAAAGACTATGCTACCCTTAAGCTAAATAATAAATAATTATAAATAATGTAAACTAAACAAACCCTAATAAGATAAACATAAGACTATGCTACCCTAAAGCTAAATATTAAATAATACGTGCTTAACAGTATGGTACTTGGATTGACTGGCATATGGTCATGCTTAATAGAATATTTTAAACCCTGAAGGTCTTGCATGTGTTCCTACTTGCAAAAGATGGAACTGCCTCTGTTTTATGCTTTAAACATGTAATTAAAACAGGGTACCATATGACCAAATAAGTAGGATCGCAGCTTTTTCTTTGTGTTCTCAGCTTGACTTTACTCTGAGAACTAAGACCTACTCAAGATAGCCTCTTCATGGTAACCCTGATCTTTTCAGTGTTTTAAAAGGCTCCTGTTTATTTTATAAATCTCACTCTAAAAACATAATCAATAATTGGCTTAATAATGTTTGTTTTCATTTATTATCATGATGAAGCACATTCATTTGCTTATGTAGTAGGCATGCTGTCTTTTGGCATCTTGATTTTTGAGGAGTGCTGCCAGAGATTTCTTGTCCATGTCAAAACTTGATAACTAGATCTGTCTAGAAATCATAATTTCCCTGGAGATCGCTCGAATGTCCATTCTATGTTGTCTTGTTCTTCTTCCCTTCATAGTTACAAAATGTTCCTATTGACTTTGTCTCCCTTATAATCCTTGTATAATACCCTCTTTTATAGAGGGGATGTTGATAAAATCAAAATAAATTGCCACAGCAAAACCACGAATAGATTTAACTCTATTCGAAAGCATGTTGAGATATTCCTATTATGTTAAAAGTCATAATTGATAAAATCACGTCAGTTGAGACATTCCTGAATTTCACTGCCATAATATGTTGCTTATGTACGGGCCTTCCTTTCCTGTAGATTTATTCTGTTGACTAGGCATTAAGAGTTAGGGCACCATTGATGATTTATATCCTTTAAAAGTCCTCCCCCCCCCCCCCCCCCCCCCCCCCCCCCCCCCCCAAAACCAGTATTTTATGTTACTGATGCTTACATAGCTGTATCCCTTTATTTGCTCATTTGTGTAATTCAATTCTCTTATAGGCCCTTGTGAGCAGAAATGACGGTGTCTGGAGCAGTGATCACATAACTGCTTTACGTAAAATATGCCCAATGGTCAGCAATGAGATATCTTCTGAAGCCTCAGCAGCTGAGGTAGAAGGATATGGTGCTTCAAAACTCACTGTTGACTCTGCTGTAAAATACTTACAGCTTGCAAATAAGCTTTTCTCTCAAGCCGAACTCTTCCATTTTTGTGCAAGTATTCTGGAACTTGTAATTCCAGTTTATAAGAGCAGGAGGGTATACGCACAACTGGCAAAATGCCACACAATGCTAACTAATATCTACGAATCAATCCTTGAACAGGAATCAAGCCCAATACCATTCACCGATGCAACATATTATAGGGTTGGATTCTATGGTGAAAGATTTGGGAAGCTAGATAGAAAGGAATATGTATATCGAGAGCCTCGTGATGTAAGGTTGGGCGACATAATGGAGAAACTTAGTCATATATACGAGTCAAGGATGGATGGGAATCACACCCTTCATATAATTCCGGATTCTAGACAAGTCAAAGCAGATGAGTTGCAGCCTGGGGTTTGTTACCTGCAAATAACTGCTGTTGATCCGGTCATGGAAGATGAAGATCTAGGAAGCAGAAGAGAGAGAATATTTTCCCTTTCCACTGGTAGCGTTCGTGCACGTGTCTTTGACCACTTCTTATTTGATACCCCTTTTACCAAAAATGGCAAGACACAAGGTGGATTAGAAGACCAATGGAAGCGGAGGACAGTTCTTCAGACTGAGGGGTCTTTCCCTGCCCTAGTGAATCGGCTTGTAGTAATTAAATCGGAATCTCTTGAGTTCTCTCCCGTTGAGAATGCAATTGGAATGATTGAAACTCGGACAGCTGCACTACGAAATGAGCTTGAAGAGCCTCGCAGCTCTGAAGGTGACCAACTCCCACGTCTCCAGAGTCTACAGAGAATACTTCAAGGCTCTGTCGCAGTTCAAGTGAGTTGCATAGACTTAAATCTCATTAAACACATGCTTTTTGTTTACCGCTTTAGTTGTCAATAATAATCACTATTTCCTGGATATTGTGTTAGACAAGTAGTGGATTTAATCGTTGCCTCATAATATATGGACTCAGTATTGGAAGTGGGAATGGGTCCGAGCATCACACATTCATAAACTTAAATCTTAAGGTATCAGGATATGTATCCAAAAGTGGGATATGGGTACTGAGACATGTCATGGAAACTTACATATATTGCATATTATATAATATTTTTTGGTGAGTCGTAAATTATGTAGAATGTACGGGAAATTAACTAGGATTTATCGAAAATATGAAATTTCTATTTCTCATCCGTGTGAGAGTCTAAAGATGTTTCTTTACTAGAAAATGAAGTTTCTTCTTCAGACATCATAAAAATTAGAGAATACAAGTGTCTAAATTAGGTATGGCTGTCGGACACATATCTTGCACCCTTGTCATATTGAGTTTACACTGATAGTTTGAGAGAAATAGAAGCGTACATGTAACACAGGTTTTGATCTTCCCAACAAAATCTGCTATTTCATTCCTGTGTTGTATTAATCAAATATCGAATTTGCATATTGTAGGTCAACAGTGGAGTCTTAAGTGTGTGCACAGCTTTCCTGTCGGGTGAGCCAGCGACGAGGCTGCGTTCCCAGGAGCTGCAGCAACTCATTGCTGCACTCCTTGAATTTATGGCGGTCTGCAAACGCGCCATTAGGGTGCACTTCAGGCTGATTGGGGAAGAAGATCAGGAATTCCATACACAGCTGGTCAACGGGTTTCAATCACTCACTGCAGAGTTATCTCACTACATTCCTGCGATTCTCTCGGAGCTCTAACAATGTCTCATCTTTTTACTTCTTCAGGTGTTTCTACTGTAATGTGTGTTCATATGATTTCCTCTCTTTCTTTTTATATTTTTGAATTTCTTTTTTCCTTTTTGTGGGGGGAAGGGGGGGATTCACTTTTGACAATATCCCGCCTTCTCAATGGAGGGGATTAGATTTATGAAATGCTTGCTTTGTACACTGCAGAACTCCTCCATGTCACACAAATGGTGGGTGCGTGTTCATATATTCTTGAAATATTTGTGTTTGCTATTATGTTTTCTCATTAATCTTGTGTTAGCTTCTGTTAGATTTTTTTCAATTATTTTTTTTATTTTTTATTTTTTTTAATTTTAAATTTTGTTGAGAAACATGTGGTTTCCTTTGCAAATGCATTGTTGCCTTTGTGAATATTGACATCTATTGTTTTCAGTTGCATCCGGATTTGCTTTGTGGTTATGATTAAACCATGTGTGTCATTGTAAGGGAAATAATAGTTCATTCTCGGACTTTTTAATCTATGGAGTTTTGGAAGGTCATCCATTTATGTCGTTTGGTGAAAAACTCTTAAAATAGTAGTCTCTCCAACACAAAGAAACACACGTGCCTTTCTCGTCCTCTACTAAAATGCGATCTCATAACACTTGAATCTCCACTTTCTTTTGATTTCTCCTTGTCTCCCCTCCTTTATTCACCTCTCATTCGGTTACTACAATCAACTTATCCCATTCTCATTGACCCCCTCAACACCATTTTCTCTCAACGTGTAACCCTACATCATAGACTACTGTCACTTGCCGGTCATCACGGATCGCCCCCGTCTCTGCCTTTCCTTCCTTTCATGCATTCTATAATGTACCACCACCACTCATGACTCACCCTCTTCCCCTCCACCTTCCTTATCCTCCAAGCACTCTGCCATAGACCACTACCACCACTTGCAGACAACAGCCTTTGCATACGCTTTCCCTTACCTCCCTCCCCCTGCTGACCATTGCCGCCTACCACTCCTCTGGACCCAGTCACTTCTCCTTCACTTCCCTCCACCATAGGCCATAACACCCCATCTCTTACGACCCAACTCCTTCCTTAGATTATGATTTGCGGCCCATCCACTCCAACTATGCATACTTAATTTTTCAATTTCATTTGATTTGAAATTGTTTTTTGAGATTATGTGGATCTGTGGATAGGTTTTGGATTTGGGTTTGGATTTAGAGACCGAAGAGAGGCAAACTTACTTTGTGAAGTTTCAAAGTTGCCTCTCAATTGTGATTGGCAATTGAATTAAAGTGAAAAAAAGGCCAATAGTTTGGAGATTAAAGAAAATAAATATTTGATTTAAGGATCAAAGTATGAAATGATTACATGAAAGAATAGGAGTGTAATTTAAAAATAAAATTAATAGCAAAATGTTATGAATAAATAAAATTTGGAAAAAAAAAAGTAAAAAAAAAAAGAGTTTTACCCTCAACTTTTTATCAGTCACTTCACTTTACAAATGTGGTAATTAGACATTGAAATAGCAAACAAAATAGATAGAAGGCTAAAGAATTTCTTTGTACTTTTGGGTTGTTTATTTATTTATTTATTATTTTCAAAGAGTAGGAATAAGTTAAAACTATATAACTAGATGACATGACAGTAATTTTACAGAAAAATAGTAGTGTGATTCTAAGTCTCAAAATTTTAGTGTTTAAAACGGTTTGGAATGAAAATTCGATCATTGATTAGCTATTACATATTGTTAACAAAACTAATAATAATTGAGTGTACAATATTCAAAATTATTCAGCTTGTTTGGTTTTCAAATTCAGGATTCACTTTTTAGAAAATTAATTTTTTTTTGTTTTTCGTATTTTTTTTTAATTTTTATTGAATTTAATTTTTTTTTTAAATTTTTAGATACACCTAATATAAATACACTTAAAAAATATAATATTTGTAATTTTTTTTAAAAAAAAATCACTAAATACCAAAAATATAAAAATTCAGTACATTTTTCATATTTGTAAGTGTTTATTGATTTTTTACAAATATTTTATTTTTTAAATACATCTAAATAAGGTGTATCTAAAAAAATAAAAGAAGTACTTAAAATTTTAAAAATATTCACTAAAAATTAAAAAAAATATGCAAACATAAAAAATTCAATTTTTAAAAAATTGAATTCAAAAAAATTAAAAGTAAACACACTGACTGTTTTCCTACTATTACATATTGCTAACAAAACTAATTTAGAAAGAAAAAAAAAAAAATACTAAATGTTTAATAGCATTGACAAAAAGGAAAAAAATAATAATAATGATTAATAATGAAATTCTCATTCACGATTATGTGATTCAAGCCTGGCTTAAAATGGAAAGTCCTAACGGCCTGCAAATTCTGTTGGAGAAAAGTAGTCACAGACTCTGTTCGCAACAATCTTTGCCTGAAAACTTTTTTTTTTTTTTTGATCGAGAAAAGCTTCAATTTTTATATGAATGTCTTCACACTATTTGAAAATGTACTTAAAAATCGTAAAACTAAGTTATGAGAAGTTTGCGAGTTTCTCTTGCATTGAAACCAATTCGGTTTTTGTCCTGCATACTCTACAATTCCAAATCCTATTCCTCATCTTCCGATCACTTGTCAGGCGGAGACACGGCTGCGACACTTTCCAATGCTCTTGCCCTCGCCGCAAAGTTGAAGTCGTGTGTTTTCGGCACCCAAATCCATGGCCGTATCGTCAAGTTGGGATTTTCAAACGACACTTTCTCACAAAACAATCTGGTCAAAATGTACTCAGAGTCTGGAGTTTTGGGTGATGGGTTTAAGGTGTTTGACGAAATGCCTGAAAGAAACCTTGTTTCTTGGACTCTGGTTATTTCGGGTGCAGTGAAAAATGGTTTGAGTGAAATGGCCCTGGAGGTGTATTTGGACATGACAAGAACTAGGTGGACTCCGAATGAGTTTGCCGTAGGCAGTGTTGTGAAGGTGTGTACTAGTATGGGGGCTGATGTGTTGGGGATGTGTGTACACTGTTTTGCTCTGAAAGTTGGAATGGAGAAGAACCCATTTGTTGTCTGTTCAATTCTGCACATGTATGCTAAGTTTGGTGTCATTGAATCGGCCGAGAGGGTATTCGAGGGTATGGATAGTCATGATGTTGGTTGTTGGAATGCTATGGTTGGAGGATATGCACTTCGCGGTCTTGGCTTTAAAGCCATGAGCACTCTATCTTTGATGCACAGCAAAGGAGTACTTATGGACAAATTTACCTTTATTAATGCTCTCAGAGGGTGCATAATTATAGGTGATCTGGATTGTGGAAGACAGATTCATGGATTGATTGTTCAGAGTGAGATGGAGCCGAGTACTTCAGTGATGAATGCTCTCATGGATATGTACTTTAAAAATGCTGAGAAGGGTCCAGCTTTCAAGCTTTTCAATGCAATGCAAGAGAGAGATGTTGTCTCTTGGAATACTGCATTTTCAGGTTCTTCTCAAGATGTGGATACAAAAGAAGTTGCAAGCTTGTTCAATAGTTTCATGTTCACAAGCTTGAAGCCCAATCATCTTACTTTCTCAATCTTGTTTAGGCTATGTGGGGACGTCCTTGATCTTCATCTTGGTCTTCAGTTCTTTTCTCTTGCTTGTCATTTTGGATTTTATGATGAATCCCATGTTTCAAGTTCACTAATTAATATGTTCTCTAGATGTGGAGTAATCAAGATGGCACGTTCGGTGTTTGATAGTTTACCTTTTAAAAACATAAACAATTGGAATGAAATAATTTCTGGGTACAATTTGAGTTGTGATGCTAAAGCGCTTCAGGTTTTCTGTCAATTTTGGAATTTGGGATTTGAAGCAAATGAGTGTACCTTCTCTTGTGCTTTGGAATCTTGTTTTAAGACCGAAAATCTACAAATAAGCAAACAAATCCATGGGATTATAGTCAAATATGGTTTTGCCTCCCATAGTTATGTTTGTAGCTCCTTAATTAAAGGATATGTCAAATTTGGGTTTCCAGATGATGTATTTAAATGTTTGTTTGAGCTTGAGAAAATAGATATGGTATCATGGAGTACTGTGATTTCAGCATTTGCGCATCGAGGTTGTGTCGCTGAAGCCATAAAATTTCTAAATTGTCTAAAAGAAGATGGTGGAGAACCTGATGATTTTATTCTTGCCAGCATTTTAAATGGTTGCGCCGGAATTGCATCTCAACATCAAACTAAATCTGTTCATTCACTAATTATCAAAACAGGATACAAGGCGAATTTATTTGTTGCCAGTGCAGTTATAGATGCTTATGCTAAATTTGGGGATATTAGAAGTGCACGGATGGCTTTTGATCAATCATCTAAATTCGGTGATGTGGTCCTTTGCAATACTATGATCATGGCTTATGCCCGTCATGGTCTCATTTCGGAAGCTATGGAACTCTTTGAGAAAATGAAGTTGGCTAATCTAAAGCCCAGCCAAGCCACATTTGTGTCACTTATATCAGCCTGTAGTCATATGGGTCTGGTTGATCATGGCCGTCTTTTGTTCAAATCAATGACCTCAGATTATGGAATAGAACCTTTACCAGGTAATTATGGTTGCTTTGTTGATTTGTTGTCAAGAAATGGTTTCCTCCAAGATGCTAAAAATATAATTGAGGCAATGCCATTTGAACCTTGGCCGGCAATTTGGAGATCCTTGCTTAATGGTTGTAGAATACATGGAGACAGAGAGTTGGGAGAATGGGCTGCTAGGAAGTTATTTCAGTTAGTTCCTGAAAATGATGCAGCTTATGTCTTGTTGTCAAAGGTTTATTCAGAAGATGGTAATTGGGAAGAAGCTGCAAAGGTGAGGAAAGAAATGATGGAAAGAGGAATTCGGAAGAACTCTGGTTGTAGTTGGGTTGAGATATAGTACAAGGTCCATGTGTTTGGATGTAGAAACTCTCAACTGAGTAAGTTTCAGAAGAACTGCTTGAACGTTGGTAATGCTGATTTATTCATTTTTTTCACCATTAGTTCTTGGATGGCAATTCATGAGTTGCTGTAGGGAAAGGCTTCATTCTCAACATATGAAGTAAAGGTACATTTTTACAGTGGTTGCTTCTATGCTTAATGTTCTTCTCTCTCTAACTCTTATATGATTGTCTCCTATTGCCTGGAAGGAAACATTAAATAAATATCTTCTTTTGTTGTATGCTGCTTTGGTGTTTAGGAAAAAGCATAACCTCAAAATGATATCAAAAGCCCCATTTTTGTTGTGAGAAGCTACCTACATGTGAATAGCAGTGTTCAATGATTTCAAAGTACATTATATATTTGTATTACTTTTGGGATGAACTTTTCAGGGAAATAGGCTGCATGTACCAGCCTTTTGTATCTCATTTATGCCAAATATACTGTAGCCATTAGACATTATTAAGTGTCAGATGATAGTTGTGCATAGTAGCAAGTTCTATGCATTGTTGATCGTCCACTTGAAACTGGATATGTAGTAGACACTAATAAGTAGCTGGCAATTATCTATTTAGTCATCAACTTTCCCAAAAGCTTGAGCTATTAGGAAACAGGCCCAACAATGTATATCTCAAGTTCTCCAACAGGGCACAATGCTCTTGAGCATGTGTTAGAATTGATGTATAAAAAGAAATAGAGAATTGTATTATTGATTGATATAATGTTGATTTCTATTACAATGATTCATGATTCCTATATATAGAAGAGGGTGAGTGTGTAGTAGGTAAGGAGTAGGTGAAGTGGAGGTGGTAGTGGTGTAGTGGGTTAGGTTTAGTGGAGTAGGTGAGGTGGTAGTGGTGTAGTGGGTTAGGTTTAGTGGAGTAGGTTTAAGTGGGTGAAGTAGGTGGAGAGTAGGTGGATTTTAACAGCCCCCCGCAAACTCAAGGGGGATAGGAACTAACCAACTTGAGTTTGGAGAGAGTAACAAAACAAGAAAATACATAAAAATAAAAGAGGATAAGAGACACTGTATGGTCGTGTCAGACCATTGGTGAAGACACTGGATGGTGGTGTCATAACGTTGTAGAGGACACTGTATGGGGGTGTCATAACCATGTAGAGGACACTGTATGGTGGTGTCATAACGGTGTAGAGGACACTGGATGGCGGTGTCAGACCGATGTAGAAGACAGTTTATGGGATTATGTCGGACCGTTGTAGCAGACAATGTTGTGACAGTTGTGGTGACAGTTTACGGAGTCTTGCTGGACCCTTGTAGAAACTAACCGGAATCAATGTCGGGACAGTTTACAGAGTCTTGTCGGACCCATGAAGGAGCTAACCGGAATCAATGTCGGGACAGTTTACAGAGTCTTGTCGGACCCATGAAGGAGCTAACCGGAATCAATGTCGGGACAGTTTACAGAGTCTTGTCGGACCCTTAAAAAGTCGCACCCTCAAAAGGTGTGCCCAATCTTTCAAAAGGCGTGCCATCAAAAGGCGTGCCCAATCCATAAAAAGGCGTGCCATCAAAAGGCACGCCCACTTCATCAAAAGACGTGCCCGACAGAAAGCGTCGAGCCATCAAAAGGGGCGCCTGACACGCGGCGATGCACGTGATTGACAGAGCGCGTGTCGGCCTCGTCGTCTCTGTCTTTATAAACCAAAGCGAAGTCTGAGGCTTGGAAGCATAACAAACCAGTTGAAACCTCTTCGTTCTCTGTAACATTCTGTAACCAACCCTTCTCTGAAACACTCAGCAACCCAAAACCATGGCTTCTTCTTCCCGTTCAGCTACCCAGAACATAGCCTCTTCTTCCCGTGGTCTGCTCACTCTCTTTCCCGACCTCAACGAGTCAACAAGAGAGATAACTGGTGCGGTGGCCTGTGAACCTCAACCAAACACCTCTGGTTTTGCTCCGTTGAACTTTCCGATGCGGTCGGTGGAGCAAAAAATGGCAGTGCAAACGGATATTGAAGCTAATCAGTATACATTGAAGTCCTGTGTTGAAACTATGACTGCGGTCACAAACTTGTCGCACCGGCTGCAGAGTAGGACAAATGAGGTGCAGCAGTTAAACGCCCAACTGGCTCTGCTCCAACGCATGTATAAGGATGCGCGAGCAGAGATAAGTGTGCTAAAGGCGGAAAATAAGGAGTTGAAGCGGAAGGCCACCGTTATGTTCCGATTTGGAGGTCCGCCATATGCTGTAGTGGAGGAGCAGGGTGGAGTGATCGTGCCCAGTGGAGTGGGAAATACGGAGGCAACACCGTCAAGGGCCGTCCAGGACGGAGGCAAGAAGAAAAGACCGGCGGCAGAGTAGAGAAGGGATAAGGAAAAAATCCCGCCTGTGGGTGGGTGTGTGAGTGATGTTTGTTTTGTTTGTTTGTTTGTTTGTTTGTTTGTTTTTTTTTTTTTTTTTTTGGTGTAAAATTGTGACCGGGGTTGATCCCTGAGATGAATAAAATATGGGTTGTTGTGCAAACTCGAATGGGAGGTGTGGTTCAAGGGTGTTGGAGCAGAAAAAGCAATCTTGAAATCTTGAAATTTGAAAATTTTGATTTTGAAATTTTGAAGCCACACTCGCACTGATGTAGCAGATGTGTATTGCCAGTGGTGTGCCGTGTTGTATTGGAATATTTTTTTATTTTATTTTATTTTATTTTTTTTTATCAATCTTCCCGCCTATGCAAGACAAGTTGATTGAAAGTGGTGGGAAGAAAAAGTGAAAAGAAATGACGGGTGATAAAATAAAATATAAAATCAGTGGGTTGGTGGGTTGGTGGAAGAAAAGTTTAAAAATAAATGGGTGGAAATATTAAAATAAAGGTGGGTGTTTGGTGTTTGGAGCTTTAACAGCCTGTGGAGCATGGTTTAGAGAAGAGAAACCCACCCAACTTCTCTCTCTCTTAAATAAATCATTCTCTACACCTTTTGACCCCACTCCAGCGCCTCCTTTTTTCTTTTAGTAGACCACACCATCGATCAAAAAATTCTTTTGCATATAAAAAGACTCATTCATCTTCTTTTTTTTTTTTTGTTTGTTTTTGATATGCAAACTGACTGGCAACCACCAAACCCAGACCCTCAAAGAAATCATGGTGTTCTTATCTCCTTCCACTTTATTTATTTTCTGCTCAATCCTTGATGGTGTTGTCATAGCTACACGAGACCAACAAATCTAAGCCCGGCTGAGAGAGACGGGATAATTCATTTAGGAGCTGCTGTTGTTGCACATCAAAATCTGGCCACAAATCTAAGCCCTCTGCTGCAATATCTCTTGCATTTAAAGATGATCACAAGCGACTTGACTGTGTATGAACTGCTGTGTGTTGTGTGGATGGGTCTGATTGCTCTCAATACTATACACACTATAGATACATGGCAAGAAGCATTGGGGGACCCAAGTGAAGGTATCCCCAGTATTATGGTACATATAATGAACTCAAGGCTGCTGGAGTGAATTTCCTCCAAAAGAAGAATATAGTGTACCTTTAGCACTGACTGCCAAAGTGCCACCAATGTCAGTATGTGTTCTCCTCCTCAGCTGCAAGTCATCTTCTTCTTCTTCTCCTTATATCTAGTGGCATTTGCACAAGGAGGGCACAAGCCTTGTGTTCAAGCTTTCGGAGCTGACCAGTTTGATGCACAAGATCCGCAAGAGTACAAAGCCAGCAAGCCACTACAAAGACTGGTGTATAGGAGGGTACATTGAATTGGCACAAACAGGGCATTCGAGAAGCTCCTGGACGCTCGTGGTGGGATGAATCGCAGAAGATACAACATTGTTGTGAGGCTTCGAAGAAGGAAACTGAGAGTGATGAAGATGAGGAAACAAAGAAGGAAGAGTTTCTGGTATGTGTTGAAAAAAACTCCAGCGGGCAGCGAAGGCAAGGTTGCCGGCCGGCTGCCCGCCGGAAAGAAAGGAGTATAGGCCTAAATCTTATAGCTCTGATACCATGTTAGAATTGATGTATAAAAAGAAATAGAGAATTGTATTATTGATTGATATAATGTTGATTTCTATTACAATGATTCATGATTCCTATATATAGAAGAGGGTGAGTGTGTAGTAGGTAAGGAGTAGGTGAAGTGGAGGTGGTAGTGGTGTAGTGGGTTAGGTTTAGTGGAGTAGGTGAGGTGGTAGTGGTGTAGTGGGTTAGGTTTAGTGGAGTAGGTTTAAGTGGGTGAAGTAGGTGGAGAGTAGGTGGATTTTAACAGCATGCTATGGATGCAAAGGGTTGACAAAAATAGTCTCACATCATGATCATCATAATAGTCTAGGGCGGCATCTCGAAACCTTCTGATATACTCCACAAGCAGTTCTTTGTTGAGCTGCTGTTTGGTGTTGCTTGATAAATGTCTAAAAGTATGTAGTTAGTCCATTATTTTTTAATGGTAAAGTACTTTTATTATATTAATTCCCTCAATTTATTTTAATTGTGCATTTATAAATTAATTTTATCTCTGCAGAAAATAAAACATTTCGACTAAAATAAAGTTAAGATGTGGGCCTAGCTATTCTAATTTACATTGTCAACATATGAATGTCGCTGGAGAAGTGAAGTGCACGTGTGGTGCCATGATAGGGATTTCAAAGTAGAGCAGAGAATTTTCATTTTACAGATCCATGGAAAGAGATGTGGTTCAAATCGATGAAGGAAAGAGAAGCGAATAGAATAAAGGTGGTTTTTGGGCCAAAAGTTCTTGAGTCAATTTGATGAAGGTTAGGAGAATAGACAATGTGTAATTCCCTATTGGAATTGTGCTATAGTTTGTAAAAATAGAAAAAAAGGCACGACTCGTGAAAATGTTTAATATAAAATTTTTTGTAGTGTCCCATTTCAAAATGACAAAGCTCTGATTTTTCTGTAAAAGATTGGATGAAGCTGAGAAATTGCGAGTTATGGTAGGTTTTTTTTTATGGAAGGACTGTTTATGTATGTTGGTGATGTAGAAATGGAAACCAGAGACTTGTATGTATTTTATGGTGATAGCATTGTATGGGAGCTGTTTTATGTAGAAAATTTACCCTTTTTGTTACTGGAAACTGGAGGTTTTTATTGTAACAGAGGAATTTTGTGGTGGTTTGGTACAAGTTGATCGTAGAACTTCAGAAATTTCCGTCTATTTGAAGCAAAGATTAAAGTTATAGAGCTTGAAATACTGGTTCTATTCTGGCAAAAGCGGCTTTTACAGTCAACAGGATGAAGATTATTGTGAGACTGAGGGTAGTTTCTAGGACAGTTCGAGGCTGATAATGGTTTTCTGCTACCTTCACAAAACATAGTCATCATCTAAACTTAAATATATAGTGAGTATACGTGTATTATGTTTGATTAGGGTATGATATAGAATAGGATATGAGGGGAGGATTAAATTTTATTCTAGATAGGGTGATATGACTAATGCAATGGTGGGTATTGCTAATCCCACCTTTTTGAGAGATTAGCAATATTATGGTATTACCAATTTTATTCATTTTTACAATCAAACGTGTTATTTTAAGACAAGAAAAAACATGTGGTATCAGCAATCACCCTACAAGGCACGTATCAAATAAGGACTAAAATATAACGATACTAGTTAGTATCTTGTGTGTGCAAGTTGAGAGCTGGGGTGGTATTTCGTAAATTAATTTAGCACTTACTTCCATCACCATTGCCGCCACAACAACCCTAACACAACCACCACTTAAAATATTCAGCATTAATCATTAGTTTTCAGATTTTCCGTATTCAGTTTAATGAAACACCACCACCTTAGGATATCAACATTCAGATTTAGTTTCATTTAAATCAATTTGTAATGATCATTCATTGTTGTGTAATGGCATTAAGTATTTTGCAACTACAGTTAAACCTCAAACCTATTTATGCATTATTAGATTTGTATTTATTTGTTACCTTCCGATGCATAGTAATATATATATAGCAAATGCAAGCAAAATTATTTCAAAGCCCATGCACCAGATGTATTATTTGAAAAGCTTTAAGAGTAGATTGATTACACAATTGTATCTGATCAACAGAAAAAATATTTCTACCACACAAACTGATAAAAAGTCTAAAACAAGCAACACTTAATTGTTTCTATCACTTGAATTCAGAAATGACTTCTAGCTTGCTATCAAAAGTCCACCCACCCCTAGAAGTCCTTGGATTTGTGGTGGTAAATGGACTAGGGGGCATTGCCAGAGTTTCTCCATTTCCTTCTAGCATTTGAACCACAACTTTCATAGCAGGTTGATCTTCTGGGTACCATTGAATGCACCAAATTCCTAGAATTGTTAGTTTCTTCACAATCTTAGCATCTCTATCTTCTTCAATCACGATCTCCTGTTCTTCTCCTTGATTTAAACGATTATAGATGCATTCAGGAAAGTAAACTTCACCGGTATTATGTTTTGTAACATTAGTATTCTCCCTCCCTCCAACCGTTTCAAGAAGCAACATTCCAAAACTATAGACATCTAATTTGTATGACACGTTTCCAAAGATCCTAGAAAACACTTTGGGTGCAATGTAGCCCACCATCCCCCTAGTAGCAGTCATGGATACAACACTTTGTTCTTTCGAACACAACTTGGCTAGACCAAAATCAGAGATCTTTGGATTGAATTTGTGGTCTAACAAGATATTATGTGGTTTGATATCAAAATGAAGGATTCCTTGATCACACCCTTGATGAAAATATTCAATACCTTTGGCTATGTGTCATGGGCGGACTCTTTTAGAGGCGTAGTAGAACAATTTTCCGTCCGTGTGGCACTCAAACTCCACCAAGTTTAAGCCCGCCATACCTCATTGACAAATCGAGTGTTGATGATCTCACCCGTTTGAACATTTGGCCCCAATGCTTTGTCAAGCAGAACAACTCCCATAGGAAGCTCCGTTTTCATCTGGATGCCACAAGTAGGCCTGATGCCTCAAGTGCACCAAGCACGGCATAAGTTTCTTCATAGTGCCAAGCTTATCTCAAGCAAGGTGCTCGCCCAACTTAGGTTCATGTCATCAAGGTACCTACCCACACAACAATGTGCTAGCGAAGGCCCTCGACTTAGCTAACAAGCCAACATAGCATGTTGAGTCTTTGGAAGCATCTCGAAGTGTCACAGGGTCAAGCATGCCTCAATCGATACATATCTGATAGCCACATGGTCATGCAAAGCCCACAAGACATCTAGGATCAATAACTTGCCCACGGTGTAGTCCTCATGCCAACACGTGTGTTAGATTCCGCCTAAGGCTATTGTGCACCTTAGCGAGTAAGGCAACATCTCAATCCGTAGCTCGCTTGTAGCATAATGTCATCCCTCAATGGATTCAGTCAATGTATAACTTGATGCCTTCATTTGATAGCCCACATATGCGGTGTCTTCCAACCGTTTAGCTTAAGCCACGGGATCCCCACGTGCAAGGTTGAACCCAAATCAAGCACTTGAGTTGGCACAATCCGTAGCTCACTTGTAGCATAATGTCATCCCTCAATGGATTTAGTCAATGTATAGCTTGATGCCTTCATTTGATAGCCCACATATGCAGTGTTTCCTTCCAACCGCTTAGCTTAAGCCACGGGATCTCCACGTGCAAGGTTGAACCCAAATCAAGTACTTGAGTTGGCACACGAGGCTTTTGGTGGTGTTTGGATAGCCCATTCATTCTAGAACGACCCCAAGATGCCATAATGCATGGCATAATGGAAAGCATGCACCAAACCTCGTGCTTGGGAGGCATGCGTAGTGCTTACATTTTTGCACCATCCATGGGGCTCCGAAACCTTTTTGGAGACTCTAGACACCTCTCTGAATGCCTAAAACCCACCCTTGAGTTGCCCCAATGTTGCTCACTTAAAACTCAGTTTGGGTGTGGAGCCAGGTAGGAGGCACACTATACCCCCTTATATATGCTTTTAAAGTCTTTTGTCAACTAGCAAGAGGAAACATGCCGTATGCTTGAGGAGTCATAATGATTTTTCAAAAATTTCACAATTTGAGAAAAATCACCAAACTTGGTCGGGAAAACACTCACCCCAAGGCCCAAGTCCAGTAAAAATTTCAGCCCAAAACTCCTTCATTTGGACCCTCAAACAATGCGCCAAAATCTGCCAAGATTGGCTGCTGCTGCTGGGCCGTGGCCTGGGCTGCAGGCGGGTAGCTGGCATGTGCACGCAGGCTGCGACCTGAGCTGCGGCTGGGCTGCGGCCTTTGCTGCTTGGGCGTGCTGCTGGCTGCATGGTGGCATGTCTGCCTTGGGCTGCTTGGGGCCAACTTTGGGGCCACGTTGAGGCATTGAACCACCAACTTGGAATCTCGATGCCCATTGCCTAGGCACTTCCAAAGGCCACTCTTGAGCACTCAAATGGTCACACCACCACATGTGAAATGTCACGGAGTTGACCTTGCAAGGCAACCAGTGACACTATGCCAAGAGCAAAATCATGTAGCTTCCCCCAACCGAGTGAACTTTTTTCCTGATCAGATGATATAAACTTATCTAGGGAATCATTTGGTAAGTATTCGTAAATGAGAGCTCTTCCAAATCCATCAGCACAGTATCCGACCAAGCGAACCACGTTGATGTGGTGGATTCTACCTATTGCCCCCACTTCGTTGATTAAGTCGCCTCCATTCCCCTTGAAATCATTGAGGATCTTAGCTACAATGTGAACATCATTGGAAAGCTGTCCCTTGTACACTGTTCCATAACCTCCTTGGCCTAGTTTGTCCTTGAAATTGCTAGTAATTTTCTTAATCTCTGCATAAGTGTATCTTGTAGGCTTGAGAGCTCTGTAATCCTCCAAAAACCTTTTTTTTTTTTTTTTGGGTAGGTAAGTCCAAAAACCTTTTGATTTTCACTTGATCCTCTTTTTTCAATTTATTTGATATGTGAACACAATATATTGTGACCATGACTACAAGAAGAAGAAACAAGCCGGATGGGATCACACCTGTAATTTTAAACAATCGAAGTAGGTGTGAAAATCTTTTTTCCCAAAAATGAAAAATAAATAAAAAAAATCTTGGCAGGGTAGATAGAGCGTTCAACTTTAAGCACTAGGCTTTTGGTT
This sequence comes from Camellia sinensis, assembly GCF_055761805.1. NCBI lineage: Eukaryota > Viridiplantae > Streptophyta > Magnoliopsida > Ericales > Theaceae > Camellia > Camellia sinensis. The sequence continues at coordinate 5,741,917 of NW_028129020.1, read as the reverse complement.
TCACCTGTAAAAGATAGACAAGGCTCGACATTTGTCGTTCATGAACTTATAATGTTTCTCATATATATATATATATATGTATTTCCTAGTTGAAGAGGGTAGGAGTACCTGTTTCTTGTTTGCTCGATGATGAAAAAATATCCGTAGTATTTCCCGGTGGATTAGGAACATTATTATTGTCAAAGCATTCAGTTTCATCATATTTGTTGTTGCTACTGCTGTTCCCACATATGAGTTTGGAATTGTACCAACTCAATTCAAGGCCATAAATATATAAATAATTTAAATAATATGCTGGTGATTTAATGGTATACAACTTTGTGCAAGATGATAGCGGCCAATGGATTAAAAATCATTAGGTACCACATAATAGATCTTGGGGCCTTGGCTGTTGTTGCCAAGGCAAGTGATTGGATCCATATTCATTGAATACCCATTTGTTGAGGAACAACTGAAAATACTGTGGTTGGTATATTGTTCATTATATGAGAATTGGAAAGGAGAGGCAGTTAAGTTGAGTTTTCCAAGTAGTTCTGGAGATAGCAATGGCTGGGGTCATGTATATGTATCAACTTAGATATGTAATCATTTTTCCGGACCCTTGCCATGACAGAAAACGGGAGCTCAAGGATGGTATGGTTATTGGTTGAAGAGCAAAATAGTTCGAATCCAGGATTACGATAGCACAGTGATTTGGCTGTTGATTGTCCTTTAGGCAGAATGGGAATCAGATGGCTGGGCCATTCTGCACCTTGTCACCGTGCACTCATCTGAATCTCTTGGTGATGTTGCCAAGCGTCGTCCTCCTTGCAGTAACAAGAAGAGAGAGAGAAATAAGAAGAAAAAGATGGACATTTTTCTTGGCTATTCCTCTGCTTCTTTACCTGACAACTTTCATGTGTGTGTTGTTTAACTTCTAGGAAAGAGAATTATTTGTCGTGGATGAAATGGTAACTTTTGAATTTTCAGTACATATTATAGAGTTGAAATAGACGTGGTTCAATACATAGAAAGTTTAGTACATAGAACTTTCTCAGAAAAGATCACAGAATACTACAAAATGTTTGAGTTGATTCCTAGCATAGCACCACGTTAAAATTGCAATAGACAAATTGACTCACAACACCAATTTACAATAGACAAATTGAGGCCAAAATAACAGGCACAAGCTGCTTTGATTGTTATGTGGACTTGACTTTTTGTTTTATTTAATGTGGACTTTGTCTTGACTCACTGCACCTAGAGTTGCAAAGACAAATTGAGACCAAAATAACACACTTTGATTCCGTGGACTTTGTATTGACTCAATACACCCAAGTGGTAAAGACCATTGGGAAAATTATATTATGGTAACATAGGCAAATCTGTATTTTAACTTGATTTTTACTAATTAAAATTTGCAATTTTAATATTTTTATATTGATTTTGAAAAGATAACATAATAGTATATGTCGTGATGAATGGGTAGAGTAGAGTATTATATCAAACAAAAATGCTACAGCTCCAGAAATAATTATCCAGACTTGTTCAGATTGAATTTCAAGTGTATTTAACCATTGATGAAACAAGCAAAACTTTGTGTTCGTTCAAGTCTGGATGATTATTTCAATCAATCAAAACCATAGATTGATTGTTCCAATTTGAATTTTAAATCAATCCAAACTTCTGTTCGTTCACACACTTAAATTATATTTTAATAATATGTGAACAAAATTGAACTTCAAAAAAGTGTGCGATGACCAAATCAAAGAAAACTGTGTTGTCTTCTTTTATTTACCTATTTTTGTATTGATAAACCAATCTTTTTTTGTTTTTTTGTTTTTTTAGGTTCACACGAGTACTTGTTAGTGGTTAATAAGAGAAGGGAACAATACAAATGTAGTGTTTGGTTCACAAGAGCAAAGTGGAATGAATTGTCATTCCAAACGAGTTTTATAAATAGAATCGCCATTCACCGTTGGAAGGAAATGACCATTCAATTTCGTATCATTCCAATTAATAAAATAGAACAAAAGGTTCATAGTATTTGGATCTACAACCTCACACTATAAAGTAATGTTTGTGTTTAACCGCACTTTTTCATTGAATGACTTGCTGACTTGTGAAAATGATATCATGTGGGATTAGAAATTACAACCTCCCTAATCTCTTGATCTCCCCTTCCATCCCCTCTCTCATGTCTACTAGCATTACTGTTCTTGCTGTTACCCTGTTTCTAATGAATTGCTTTCCTGGTTTTGTTGGAAAAATGATGTTTTATACTGCTTATGTTGGGCCAACTTTGAGCCCAAATTTGAGTGGGCCCCAAACGTCTTTTGGGGTGGGTCCGAAGAGGTGAAGTGTTCCTTGCCGCGTGACAAGTCACATAGTGAAAACGGAACGTCAAAACCATTTATGAGTGAATGGAAAGTTGGCGTCGTTTTTGGGTCTAACATTAATTTTTTAGATAAAATTCATTTGAATTTTTTCAATAAAAATTATTGTGTGAATTTAATTTAATTCTAAATTCCAATTTTGGGTTTCTGAGTAGTTTCCTAAAATTTGTAATTATGAGAATTTAATTTATTTCTAATTTCAAATTTTAGGTTCCTAAGTGATTTCTTAAAATTTGTACCTCTTCCTTTATTTATTAAACTATTCAAATAGTTTAATATATATATATATATATATATTTTAATATATATATATATATATATATATATTTCAATAGTTTAAATAAATAAAGTTGCTACAGGTTTGACTTGGTCCACTACGGTTTACTTTTCATATTGTTTGGAAGGAAATCAATTCCATGTGCAACGGTCAAACTAACTTTGAAAAGTTGGTTTTCCTGTTCAAACATATTGATGCACCTTTTCACTTCAAAATTAGAACCTGTTCGGGTCTTAAGTTTTGTGCCTATATATACTCATCAATTCCAGCAGTCTTGGGACCCAATTTCTGATTCGGAAAAAACAGTCTGTTAAGTTTCTTTTTGCTGTCCAGATTTTTTTTTTTGTACATTCTTAAGACAGATTCGAATTATTCTGTTTATAGAATTTTTCGTTGGTTTCCTTTTCTCTTTCTTCTTTTAAGAAAATTATTTTCTGTGAATTTACAAAATAATATTCTGGTTGAAAAAATAAATAGTGATTATATACTATTTGACAGATAGTAGTAATATACTGTCTATTTTCTTTGACAACTAGTAGTACGATACTGGTGCCATTAACAATTCAGAATATATTTTTGTGGAATTTTGTCAGGAAATTAATTTTAGTTTTTAGAAATTATTTTCTGAGTTTTCATTACTTAAAATTATGTTTTAGTATTTTAATTATTGAAGTGCTACAGAAATTAATTTTCTGTGTGGAATTAATTTGGTTGAATAAAATTTTATTTTATTTCCAAATTAATTGAAAAATAAAAGTTATATTCTTATTTCTTTTATTTTACAGAAATTAAATTTTCCGTGTGGAATTAATTTGGTTGAATAAAATTTTATTTTATTTCGAAATTAATTGAAAAATAAAAGTTATATTCTTATTTCTTTTCTTTTACAGAATTTAATTTCCTGTGTGGAATTAATTTGGTTGAATAAAATTTTATTTTATTTCCAAATTAATTGAAAAATAAAAGTTATATTATTATTTCTTTTATTTTACAGAATTTAACTTCTTATGTAGAATTAATTTGGTTGAATAAAATTTTATTTTATTTCCAAATTAATTGAAAAATAAAAGTTACATTCTTGTTTCTTTTATTTTTTACAGAATTTAATTATGTGAATTTGGTTTAATTTTCTGTGTAGTGTAAATTCTAATTCTAATTTTGTTTTATAATTAGAATTGATGGCTACTGAAACAAATGCCCAAACAAGTACTACTGTGGTGGTTGCAATTGCACCAACCCCCTCTCCTGTGGTGACAATACCAATAAATCATGAAGAAAAGCCAGAGAAGTTCTCAGAAACTAACTTTAAAAGATGGCAACAGAAAATGTTGTTCTATCTTACAACTCTGAACCCGGCTCGTTTCCTCTGTGAAGATGCTCCTATCCTGAAAGAGGATGAAACCGACCGGCAAGTGGTTGCTGCGGTTGATGCTTGGAAACATGCCGATTTCCTTTGCCGGAATTACATCTTGAACGGACTTGACAACACATTATACAACGTCTACAGTCCAGTCAAGACAGCAAAGGAACTTTGGGAATCGTTGGAGTAAAAGTACAAAATGGAAGATGCCGGCTCAAAGAAATTTGTGGTTGACAGATTCCTGGATTTTGTAATGGGTGATTCAAAAACTGTGATCAGCCAAGCTCAAGATTTCCAACTCATTCTGCATGATATTCACGCAGAAGGCATGTCTCTCAGTGAATCCTTCCAAATTGCAGCTTTAATTGAAAAATTACCAAAAGGCTGGAAGGAATTCAAGAACTACCTCAAACACAAGCACAAAGAAATTTCTATGGACGAGTTAATTGTGCGTTTAAGGATTGAGCAGGACAACCGCAATTCTGAAAAGCGGGCTGGTAAGCATCCTATGGAGTCTAAGGCAAATGTGATGGAACATGCTTCAAAAACCAAGAAAAGAAAGTCTTCTGGAGAAAGTTCATCACAAGGCTCAAAAGGGGGGGGGGGGAAAATAAAAAGTACAAGTTTAATAGCAAATGTTACATTTGTGACAAAAAGGGACATCGGGCCAAAGATTGCCATAGCAAAGGCAAAAGCAAAAAGAGAACAAGCAAGAAGCCTGCTTAAGCCCATATGACCGAAGTGGACAATATTTCCAATGGTGTCGATGACATCAATCTTTTTGTAGTTGTTTCCAAGGCAAATCTTGTCGGAAATCCTAAAGAATGGTGGGTGGACACTGGTGCTACTCGTCATATATGTGCCGACAAAAAGATGTTCACATCTTATTCAACAGTGGACAATGGTGAAAAACTTTTTGTCGGCACATATATGACGAGTAGCACCAGTGTCCACCCACCATTCTTTAGGATTTTCGACAAGATTTGCCTCGAAAACAACTGCAGAAAGATTGATGTCATCGACACTAAAGGAAAGATTGTACTTAAAAATCTGGACAGCAAAAAGAAACTTAACAGACTGTTTTTTCCGAATCAGAAATTGGGTCCCAAGATTGTTGGAATTGATGGGTATATATAGGCACAAAACTTAAGACCCGAACATGTTCCAATTTTGAAGTGAAAAGGTGCATCAATATGTTTGACCAGGAAAACCAACTTTTCAAAGTTAGTTTGACCGTTGCACATGGAATTGATTTCCTTCCAAACAATATGAAAAGTAAACCGTAGTGGACCAAGTCAAACCTGTAGCAACTTTATTTATTTAAACTATTTGAATATATATATATATATATTAAACTATTTGAATAGTTTAATAAATAAAGGAAGGTACAAATTTTAGGAAATCACTTAGGAACCTAAAATTTGAAATTAGAAATAAATTAAATTCTCATAATTACAAATTTTAGGAAATCACTCAGGAATCCAAAATTAGAATTTAGAATTAAATTAAATTCCCACAATAATTTTTATTGAAAAAATTCAAATGAATTTTATCTAAAAAATTAATGTTAGACCCGAAAACGACGTCAACTTTCCATTCACTCATAAATGGTTTTAACGTTCCATCTTCACTGTGTGACTTGCCACGCGGTAAGGAACACTTCACCTCTTCGGACCCACCCCAAAAGACGTTTGGGGCCCACTCAAATTTGGGCTCAAAGTTGGCCCAACATAAGCCATATAAAACACCATTTTTCCAACAATCCCCCACATGAATGGAATTTGACGGAGAGAAAATGCAACAACATGATCTATTCCAGAGAGTACAGAAATTGGAAATATACTGCAAAGGATAGGTAGCTTTTGGCTTTGAACCTTCCCTTGTGAGACACTATCGGATTTACTAGCTAACCAGTGAACATGATGTCTTGAACTGTTCAGCCGTTTGTGTAAACCAAGATAATAGAACTCACACAGTATATCTCTAGACACAGTTTAGTTCTCACTATTGTGTTCATTTTGGCCCTGAACAACCTGGCTTTTCATGAGTACTCTAGAGAATTGTAGCCCTTCAAAAATATCATAGAACCGGCCCAGTTCACACTCACATAGGTGATTCTTATGAAAAGTATTCTGCCATACTCCACTAGGTTTACCTAGATATAAGAATCATTAAAATTTTACTTAACCTCAAATGCTGCAGACATCACTATTTCATCAAAGAAATGGGTAGGAGTAAGACTCCCCAGTGATCCTTCTGAGTCATACACAACTCGGTTGTCCCTTTGAACCTAGATCTTGGGATCTCCAATCAACTAGGTTGGGTTGCCGTTATGGTAACTCTTATTTAATAGGCTTAAGTCCCATTCCCCTCGATGAATTCTCAACTAACTCTCTTGCTAACCCTTTGGTTAGTGGATCCGCTATGTTGTCTTTAGACTTAACATATTCTATGGAAATAATTCCATTAGAGAGTAGTTGTCTCACGGTGTTATGTCGACGGCGAATGTGTCGTGACTTACCGTTATACATATGACTCTGTGCTCTACCTATAGTTGATTGACTATCACAATGTATGCATATAGCAGGCACCGGTTTTGGCCATATTGGAATATCTTCAAGGAAGTGGTGAAGCCATTCTGTCTCTTTCCTAGTTTTGTCTAAAGTTATGAATTCAGATTCCATAGTAGATCTAGCAATGCAAGTCTGTTTGGAAGATTTCCAAGATACAGCCGCCCCACCAAGAGTAAAGACATTCCCACTAGTGGACTTTGAGTCTCTTATATCCGATATCCAATTTGCATCACAGTATCCTTCAAGTACTGCTGGATATCTAGTATAATTAAGCCCAATGTTACAAGTAAATCGGAGATATCTAAGAACTCTTATAATTACTTTCCAGTGTTCTACTCCCGGATTACTCATATATCTACTTAATTTACTTACTACATAAGTTATATCTAGGCGAGTGCAGTTCATCAAGTACATTAAGTTTCCAATAATTTGGGCATACTCTAATTGAGAAATACTTTCCTGTACATTCTTAGAAAGATACAAATTAACATCTACAGGTGTTCTAGCAAGATGATCATCATCTTTGCTGAATTTGTCAAGTATTTTCTCAATGTAATGAGATTGTGACAAAGCATATCTTTATGATGTTTTGGTAATTTTCATACCAAGAATTACATCAGTAATGCCCATGTCTTTCATATCAAAATGTTTATTCAACATTTTTTTGGTAGTTTTAATCATGTCGTTATTACTACCTATGATGAGCATATCATCTACATAAAGACATACAATGACATAACCTTTGTCTGTGTTTTTAATTTAAACACATTTGTCACATTCATTAATTTTGAATCCATTTCACATCATTGTCTTGTCAAATTTCTCATGCCATTGCTTTGGCGCTTGTTTTAAACTATATAATGATTTAATCAATTTACACACTTTCTTTTCTTTTCCTGGAACAGAAAAACCTTCTGGTTGTTCCATGCAAATTTCTTCATTTAACTCACCATTTAAGAAAGCGGTTTTCACATCCATTTGATGAATTTCTAGATTGTATAGAGATGCAATGACAATTAGATTCTAATGGATGTTATTCTAGTAACCGGTGAGTATGTGTCAAAGTAATCAAGACCTTCTTTTTGTCTAAATCCTTTGACCATAAGTCTTGCCTTGTATTTGTCAATTGATCCATCCGCTTTCAATTTTCTTTTGAAAATCCACTTGTACCCAAGAGGTTTACAACCTGGTGGCAAGTCTACTAATTCCTAAGTGTGATTTTGCAAGATGGATTCAACTTCACTGTTGACAGCTTCTTTCCATAAAGGAGTTTCAGGACTGGACATAGCCTTTTTAAAAGTTAAAAGCTCATTTTCTAACAAAAAATTTAGGAAATCTGGACCAAAAGATTTTGAGGTTCTAGCACGTTTACTACGCCTAGGTTCCTCTTCCTCATTTTGGTCTAACTCTTGTTCTTGTTCTTGATCATGTTCTTGATTCTGACTAGTAATAGCATCATAAGATCTTTTATTACTACTAGTCCTTAGTCCTGTCTTGTTTGGAAATACATGTTCAAAGAAAGATGCATTCCGAGACTCAATAATAGTATTTACATGCAATTCGGTATGTTCTGATTTATGAATAGTAATAGCATTTTGGTCTAACTCTTGTTCTTGTTCTTGATCATGTTCTTGATCCTGACTAGTAATAGCATCATAAGATCTTTTATTACTACTAGTCCTTAGTCCTATCTTGTTTGGAAATACATGTTCAAAGAAAGATGCATTCCGAGACTCAATAATAGTATTTACATGCAATTCGGTATGTTCTGATTTATGAATCAAAAACCGATATGCACTACTATTCTTAGTATAACCAATGAAAATGCAATCAATGGTCTTAGGACCTATTTTAGTCTTTTTAGGACTAGGAATAGCCACTTTAGCCAAACACCCCCACACTTTTAAATATTTGTAGGATGATACTCTTCTATGCCACAATTCATAAGGTGTTTGATTCACTTTCTTTTGGGGTACTTTATTAAGTATATAATTAGCAGAAAGTATTGCTTCCCCCCACAAGTTCTGAGGTAATCCAGAACTAATTAACATGACATTCATCATTTCTTTTAAAGTCCTATTTTTTCTTTCAGCAATTCTATTTTGCTGAGGTGAGTAAGGAGCGGTGGTTTGATGAATTATTCCATGTTCTTTACAAAATTCACCAAAAAGTGATTCATATTCACCACCTCTATCACTTCTAAGTTTCTTGATTTTTTTACCAAGTTGATTTTCAACTTCATTCTTATATTGAATGAAAGTTTCCAAAGCTTCATGCTTGGTTCGAATTAAATAAACATAACTATATCTAGTATAGTTATCTATAAAAGTGATAAAATACTTTTTCCCACCTCTAGTTTGAATTGATTTAAAATCACAAATGTCACTATGAATTAATTCAAGTGGTTCCGTACTTCTTTCAATTGAATGAAAATGAGTTTTAGATAATTTTGCCTCAATACAAATTTCACATTTATGATTTGAATCAATTGCAAATTTAGGTAAACATTCCATATTAATTAATCTACGCAAAGATCCATAATTAACATGTCCTAGTCTACCATGTCATAAATTTGAAGACTCAAGCAAGTAAGAAGAAGATGTATTATTATTAATAACTGAGGGTATAACGGTCATTACATGTAATTTGAAAAGGCCATCAGACATGTAACATTTTTCAACATACATCACATTCTTTGTAAGTACAAATTTATCACTCTCAAATACTAGCCTAAACCCATTCTTACTCAACAAAGATCCGGAAACAAGATTCTTGCGAATGTCCGGTACATGCAGCACATTGTTGAGAGTGAGTTCCTTTCCTGATGTCATCTTGAGAACAATCTTTCCTTACCCTTCAACTTTGGAAGTTGAGGAGTTGCCCATAAAAAGTTATTCACCATTGTCCACTGTTGAATAAGATGTGAACATCTTTTTGTCGGCACATATATGACGAGTAGCACCAGTGTCCAAAATTTATAAAGAGGTAGTTGTGAATTGAAATAGACTCCATTTTGAATGAAAGGGTGTAACCTTTCATGATGCTTTTTTGTTTTAAAGGAAGGGTCAAACCTCTATTTGAATGAAAGGGTGCAAGCCTTTCATGGTGTCTCTTTATTTTAAATGAAGAGTTATGTTCCTTCTTCATACCTTTTCTATTTAAATTGAATAGGTGCCAACAAAGGCTATATAAAGGCTGCCTTCATTTTGCTCTCTTGCGTCCTTTATTCTTCATATTAGTTTAGGGAAAATTTCAGAGAGTAATAGAACACAAGGTTCTAGTTCGCCGGACAAATTTGTTTGAAGTGCTACTACAAATTTGTGAAGATCATTGTATCCTGGGAGATAGACGCCACATAACCGTAAGCACCGTAGCGGGGCGAATCTGTCTTAAGGACAGAGTGTCACACACCCGACTTGATCTTTAATTATTGTTACGGTTCAACAAAATAAATTCTGTAAGTTTATTTTATTTTGTTTGAATTATTTCAATTTATTTTATTTACACAGAAGATTGTTCCAACAGGTTTAAGAAGTGATCGTCGTCATCATTATCATGATCCTCACCACTGTGATCAATACTCTTCCTCTTGTGGAGGAGATGGTGGTGGAAATACTCTTAACATCAGTTACCCATTTCGATTTCAAGGTGACCCAGAAAACTGCAGAAACAAGAAATACGAGCTTACTTGTGAGAACAATCATCCAATATTTCAATTCTCCTCCGGTGCTAAATACTACGTGCTGGCATTCAACTACAACAACTATACAATCCGACTGGTGGATGTTGGGATATAAAATGGAAACTGCTCCTCTCTCCCTCTTTATCCGTTATCCAATGGTAACTTATAATGTGTTCATGATGAACCTATCCATGTGACTTGTTATGGGACCTTTGGCTAACTGTCAAGGTGCGCCCACCTAAAGGTCAACACTTTGATGCCACACTTATTTGTGCCCTTTGGAGAGCCCAAAACATGCCTGAGAAGTTATTGATGCAAGTGCAAGCAAAGGCCCAAGGCATAGTGCAAGATATTCCAAGACATGCCATGCAATAACCTAGCCATAGCATGCCACAGACTTGCCTGCCCAAGTAGCAACTTTAGGCCAACTTTTGGAGGGTCAAATGTAATCTTTTTGCCTTGTAAATTTTTATGTAAATACCTTAATATTAAAGGTGTTTTGGGACCAAGAGTTGTAATTTTTCTCTTTTTGTAGAATTTTTAAAAATCCATTATGACTCCTCAAATATAGTGGATGTTTCCTCCTGCCAGCTAGGAAAAGGCTTAACAAGTTATATTAAGGAGGGGGTATCCAAGTGCTGAACTAGACCACTTGTGCCTTTAATGTACCCCAACCTAGCTTATGGTAAGGCAACTTTTGTAGCACTTTTGGTGCATTGTTCAACTATTGTAATGCCTTCTTTTGATCAATGAAAAGTTCATTTCGCCTTTAAATTGTGCAAAGCTTTTCTAGTGTTGCTTGCTTTAAATTTAGCTTGTTGTTTGCTATTTTATGGCTTGTCTCCAATCTTGTGGCTCATCAACTTAACTAATATTGTGTTTTCTTGTTTTTGCAAACCTTTTAAGCTTTATTGGCGGGCTAGTGAAGAGAGTTAACTAGCGCCACAGACACTTGTATATTTTTGTCAAGGCTTCCGCATGGCCGGTGTGTGACAGTTGGTATCAGAGCCCAGTCTATTTGGCTTTCTCTATTATTGGCTTTCTAAATGGATGCTACTAGCAACCGTCAACCCACGCAAAGAGAGAGAATTGAGCTCTTGGAGCAGCGTATGGACAACATGGAGGCCATGGAAGCTTCATTGGCCAACCTTAAGCAACGGGTTCATGATCTTGAGCAAACTCATAGCCCTACTCAAGGGCAAGATTTTGAGGATGTTGTCACTGAAATCAGGCTAGAGATTGAAGACCTTAGTGGCCGGGCTGGTGTTCTTACCCGTGCCTTTGGCAACGCACCTAGTGGTGGCATGGAATTCACTAGAGCGCATGTGCTCGAGCCCCGTGCCTACGGTGGCGCCCAAGATGCCAAGGAGTTAGACAACTTTCTCTTTGATATGGAGCAATATTTCAAAGTTGTGAAAGCCGATGCTGAGGAGACAAGGATTTCTATGGCCACAATGTATTTGTCCAGTGATGCCAAGTTATGGTGATGGACTAAACATGATGAGATGCAACGCGACTTATGCACAATTGAGACTTGGGAGCAACTTAAGCATGAACTTAAGCTCCAATTCCTCGAAAATGTTGAGTATAATGCTCGGCGTGCTTTGCGGGATCTCAAGCACACCGGCACTATAAGGGATTATGTGAAACAATTCTCTGGGCTTATGCTAGACATCAAAGACATGTCAGAGAAAGACAAGCTCTTCTTCTTTCTTGAGGGATTGAAGCCATGGGCCAGAGTTGAACTTTAAAGGCAAAGAGTACAAGATTTAGCCCATGCACAAGCAGCAGCAGAGTGCCTTACGGACTACGTCGAACCTAAGCAACGGGATAGTGGTTCCCTACGCAAGAGTAGGGGAGGTGGAAAGTCCCAAGGCTATGGCAAACCTAAGAGTGGGAGAGCCAACACTTCTACATCCAAAACCCATTTGGGTGGAGGACAATGGCAACAGAAGAGCTATGGTGACAAGGCAAAAGCCCCTCAACAATTCTCTACAAGCAAAGCCAAAGGCCCTATCTCTTGTTTCTTATGCAATGGGCCACACTGGTTATCTGAATGTCTATAAAAGCGTGCCTTGAATGCTCTAGCAACTGTGTCTGACCATGTCTCTCAACCAAGTGATGATGATAACGAGGAAGAAGACGTGCAGTCTAGGCGAAGTAGCAAGGGTTCTAAGGCAGTTGGCTCTAGAATGGGAGCCTTTCATATGATGAATGCCATGGAGAAGAAGGCATCTACAGGGAGGCCTAAGAAGAATGCCAAGAGTGGCAAAGTGGGCAAACATTCAGATCCTAAACAACTTGTGCAATCCAAAGATGAAGGCGAAGGGAAGAAACCTATGCATGGTGGGGAATCATCAGGCAAGTTGAACAAGAGCAAGTCATCCAACAAAGGTTTGATGTTTGTGGATGTAAAACTTAATAGGAAAGTCCCTCCGTGCTTTGATTGACACAGGGGCCACCCATAATTTTGTTGCGGGGACCGAAATTGAAAGACTTGGGCTATCTTTAGAGAAGGATGGTAACCGTATTAAGGCAGTTAACTCGACAGCGCAGCCTATCTATGGGGTTGCAAAATCTATTCATTTGAAGGTCAGCACTTGGGAAGGGAAAGTAGATTTCACCGCAGTACCCATGGATGACTTCCAAGTCATCCTTGGGTTGGATTTCTTGAGAAGCACAAAGATGGCAGTCATGCCTTATTCTAATAGTATGTGTGTCATGGGAGATAAGCCATGTCTCATTTTTGCTATGGCCACCAACAACAGTGATCGGTTTGTTTCAGCTATGCAACTCAAGAGGGGTGTTAGGCATGGTGAGCAAACTTGGGTTACCGCATTGAAGTTGAATGAAGCTCTCGAATCTACTCCTGTCCTAGTCGCAATCAAGAAGGTCTTGAGGCAATTTGCAGATGTTATGCTTGAACAGTTGCTTAAGGAGTTGCCTCTACGCCGAGGTGTGGATCATGCTATCGAGTTGGTGCCAGGGGTAAAGCCACCAGCTCGTGCACCATATAGAATGGCTATTCCTGAGTTGAATAAGTTAAGGAAGCAGCTTACAGAGTTGTTAGAAGCAGGCTTCATTAGGCCATCTAAGGCCCCATTTGGTGCACCTGTCTTATTTCAAAAGAAGCATGATGGTAGTCTTCACTTATGTGTGGATTATCAGGCACTCAACAAGCTGACCATCAAGAACAAGTATCTCCTTCCTCTCATTGCAGATTCATTTGATCAATTGAGCAAAGTAAGGTATTTCACAAAGCTAGATCTTCGATCAGGGTACTATTAAGTAAGAATTGTCGAGGGAGACGAGCCTAAAACTACTTGTGTTACTTGTTATGCCTCTTATGAGTTTCTTGTCATGCCATTTGGCTTGACCAATGCCCCAGCAACATTCTGCACCATGATGAATAAAGGTTTTCAAGAGTATTTGGATCAATTCGTGGTAGTATATTTGGATGACATTGTAATTTATAGCTCCACTTTAGAAGAGCACGTGGAGCATCTTCAGAAGGCCCTTACCAAGTTGAGAGAGCGCAAGCTTTATGTAAAGCTAGAGAAGTGTTCTTTTGCCCAAGAGAGGATTAAGTTCCTAGGGCACATTGTTGAGCATGGATGCATCAAAATGGACCAAGAGAAGGTCAAGGCTATTCAAGAGTGGCGGTCACCCAGTAATGTCTCGAGTTGCAGTCATTCCTTGGGTTAGCTAATTATTATCGCAAGTTTGTTAAATGCTACTCAAGACTAGCTTCCCCATTGACAGAGTTGCTAAAGAAGGGCAAGCCATATGTTTGGATAGAGGAGTGCCAACGAGCCTTTCAAGCCTTGAAAGAAGCTATGTCAAAAGACCATGTTCTTGCTCTACCTGTAATAACCCTCATCACTGCTTACCGATAAACATTGATTACCGTCAAACTGAACTGATTATGACTGATAATTGAACTGATTAAAGTACTGAACTGACTGACTGAAAACTGGAACTGAATTGACTGAGTCTATCTGTTTAATTGTGCATCTATCTGTTTGATTGATTATTTGATCTGTTCGTGTTTTAGTGTTTAAACTGCTAATTGAAGGCCTTATCGGCGGCCGAATCGGGAATTGATTGATGTTTTATGATCCTCATAATTAATGTGATTTTATGGTATATTTATCTGAAAACTGATTAGGTATGATTAAACTAGATTAAAATGAGTTAATTGCAAAGTTTGCCGTAATTACCGTTTTGCCACCGAGTGGCCCACTACCTAGTTATGCTAGAGCCTTGCATACTTGACTCTAAACATCTCTTAAGCTCCATTTCTTGCACACAAACCGGCCATAGGAAGACGAGAGTGAGAGATTGAGTTGTTCATCTTGAGTTCTTGAAGTTTTGGCTTAGACAACTTGGAGAATTGAGAGTTGATTGTTGATTTGTGGTTTTACACTTGTAATTGAAGCTCTAGGTAAGAGAATTCAACCTTTATTGATGTGTTTGAGCTTGTTCTTGCATGATTCATGTCAAAATTGAGAATTGAGCCATGATTTAGTGCTAGCATGATGTAATAGAGCATAATTCATGCATGCATGTTAGTATTGTGGGATTTTGAGTTGAGTTCATGGCAAATTGTCACATGCATGTCCATAATTTTGTAATGGTCCATGTTTTCAACTTGTTTTTGGATCAATTGGCTCCTTAGAGCATCAAATTGAAGCTTTGAATTGATTTGAATTCATGCATGTTTGCATGTTCTCCATGTTCATGAAAATGGTTTGAAATTGGGTTTAAATTAAACACCCTTGGGCTTTGATTTCTCAAAATTGAGCTTTGAACCATGTTATTCTATGTGTTTACAAATGTTTTCTGGAAATTCAGCCCAAGAGGTCGAGTTTTGAGTTGTTAAACCTTGGTTTGAGCTTGGAGGTGCAATCTGGGTTTTCCAGATTTTGCACTCCCGCTCGAGCGGGGGGAGTGGCGCTCGATCGTGGAATCCGAGCATCCAGTATTTTCTCTGCACTGTTTTACAGTCCGCTCGAGCGGAGGATTGGGCGCTCGAGTGGAGTCTTGTGTCTCAAGCTCGAGCGGGCGTCGAGCGGAGATTTCACCCATCCAGTACTTTTACAGTACGCTCAAGCGGGAAAGTTGACGCTCGAGCGTGTACCTTTGTTGCATGTCCGCTCGAGCGGGACTCTGTTTTCTGAAAATTCTGAAACTATTTTCTGATCACATCTTTGCATCCTCATTCCATTCTAGGCATTCTTAGGCCTAGTTTAAGGCATCTTACTGAGGACATAGATGCAGAACACACCGATGCATTAGGGGTTAAGTTACTATATTTCCCAACTGTGTAGCTTAGTGTGTGTTCAACCTGCGAACTGTGTAGGGTTGGCGACTGGGGAGGCACGCTCTAGCATACCGTAGCCCAGAACTCTGTGAGTAACGATTGTGTAAAGATATGTTCAAAAATGATTATTTTCTGAGCAACTGAACTGTACTGTTTTTGAATTGAATACTGTTAATTGAATGAATGTATGTCCTATATTCTGAACTGTATTGTGGCATCCTTAGCACCTACTGTTTACTGTTACTGTTACAGAGATCTCTGTCGGTTCCCTTGTTGGAACCACTACTGTTTACTGACTGATGACCATCACTGCTGTTCGGTCTTTTAAGACCTACTGTTTACTGTACTGTTATGCTAACGGATGTACCACATATGACTGTACTGACTGAACGACTGAAATACTGATTTCATGAACTGTTTTCATTACTGTAAGGACATTCATTCTTAACCTCTTTACGCATTATGTTATTCACTGGGCTTTAGCTCACTGCTCATATATATATGTAGGTGTTCAGGCACCAGACCGCGGCTAGGAGCGTCAGAGTTACTCCCTTTTTGTCAAGCCAGCCTATGTGCCTCACTGCGAGGTTCCGAGCCTATCGTGTTAAGGCTTAGGGGTGTTTTACAAATCTCCCTTCTGTACTGTCTTACTGTTCTGTATAGACTGAATGTTTACTGTACTGTTATGCAGGGATCGAGTCCCTAGTCTGAATGATTGTACATATTGTGTATACTGTTCTGTACTGTTTATGTATAAATGTATGAGAAGTCTTTTTGCATGCAGGCTGTCACAGCTCATTGGGCATTGTTTATTTACTGTATTGGCTTCCACCGGGCCCTGAACTCTGTTTTACTGTACTACTGTTAAGCAGGCCTTCGGTAATCTCGGATTACTGGCCGGTTACGGTGCTAAACCCATAGGGCCGGGTTTGGGTCGTGACACTACCTAACTTAGGTAAAGCTTTTGAGATACAAACTGATGCATCTGATTTTGCTTTGGGTGGTGTTTTTTTGCAGGATGGTCACCCAATTGCCTATGAGAGTAGGAAGCTCAATGATGCTGAGTGGAGATATCCAGCTCATGAGAAAGAGTTGCTTGCAGTAGTGCATTGTCTAAGGACTTGGAGGCACTACATCTTGGGCTCACGGTTTGTTGTAAAGACTGACAACACAGTGGTTAGCCATTTCTTAACCCAGCCCAAGCTAAGCGCACGACAAGCATGGTGGCAAGAGAAGTTGGCAGAGTTTGATTTTGCCTTAGAGTATAAGGCTGGTGCCACCAACCATGTTGCTAATGCACTAAGTAGGAAGGCGGAGTTTGCCGTGTGCCATCATGTTTGTTCACTTACTTCCATTTCAACCAGTATCAAGGAGAAAATCAAGGCTCATCTAGACAAGGATGCTATGGCAGAGAATCTTATGAACCTTCTCAAAATGGGCAAAACTCGCCAATTTTGGGTGCAAGATGGACTTCTAATGACAACAGGCAACCGCATATTTGTACCCAGGGCTGGTGATTTGAGAAAGACACTTCTTAGGGAGTGCCATGATACACTTTGGGCAGGACATCCGGGTTGGGAGCGAACATTGGCCTCGGTGAAACAAGGATATTATTGGCCCCAAATGCGTGATGATGTGGAAGAATATGTTCGCACTTGTCTCACTTGCCAACAAGACAAGGTTGAGCATAAAAAGAAAGCAGGCTTACTTGAACCTTTGCCCGTGCCTAAACGTCCGTAGGAAAGTGTATCACTTGACTTCATCACTGGACTGCCTAAAGTGGGAGACATCAGGACTATCTTGACTATTATGGACTGATTCTCCAAGTATGCCACCTTTGTAGCTGCCCCAAAGTATGTTTCAGCGGAGGAGACTGCCCAACTCTTCTTCAAGCAAATTGATAAATATTGGAGTGTGCCTAAAAATATTGTTAGTGATCGAGACTCGCGTTTTGTTGGCAACTTCTGGACGGAGTTATTCAAGCTTCTTGGGTCACAACTTAATACTTCATCAAGCTACTATCTGGAGACGGATGGGCAAACTGGACGCTTCAACTATATGCTCGAGGAGTATTTGCGCCACTTTGTCAATGCTAATCAACGAAATTGGGTGCAACTTTTTGACATAGCACAGTTATGCTTCAATTCTCAAAAGAGTAGCTCTACGGGCAAGAGTGTTTTTGAGATAGTGAATGGACATTAGCCACTATTGCCCTACACAGTGGATGGACCTTATGAAGGAAAGTCACCCAGGGCTTACCAATTTGCTAAGGAATGGAAGAGAAACCATGGCATTACTCGTGCCTATCTTGAAAAAGCAACAAGTAAAATGAAGAAATGGGTTGATGAAAAGAGGAGGCCACTAGAGTTTAGAGCTGGGCATCAAGTTCTTGTCAAACTCAACCCTGAGCAATGCAAGTTCATGAGGGGAAGAGACAGAAGGCTAGTGCGCAAGTGTGAGGGACCGGTCACCATTTTGAAGAGAATTGGCAAGTGTGCTTATAAGATAGATGCTCCATCTTGGCTTAAAGTACACCCAGTTTTCCATGTGATTTATTTGAAGCCTTACTATCCAGACAAGGAAGATCCAACCCGAAATGAGCTAAAACGCCAAACCATCACAACCAAAGCATAGAAAAAGTCTGTTGAATCTATTTTAGCTGATCGGGTGAAAATGGTTTCTAAGAAGAAACAAAAGCAATACTTGGTGAAATGGAGAGGCCTTGGAGATGAAGAAATCAGCTGGGAACGGGAGGCGGACTTGTCGACTTTTCAAGACGAGATGGATGCTTATTGGGCAAAGTTGTTAAGGGCGTTGACCATTCAAGTGGGGGAGACTGTCAAGGTGCACCCATCCAAGGGTCAACACCTTGATGCCACACTCATTTGTGCCCTTTGGAGAGCCCAAAACATGTCTAAGAAGTTGTTGATGCAAGTGCAAGCAAAGGCCCAAGGCATAATGCAAGATAGCCCAAGACATGCCATGCAGCAACCTAGCCACAACATGCCACAGACTTGCCTACCCAAGTAGCAACTTTAGGCCAACTTTTGAAGGGTCAAATGTAATCTTTTTGCCTTGTAAATTTTCATGTAAATACCTCAGTATTAAAGGTGTTTTGGGACCAAGAGTTGTAATTTTTCTCTTTTTGTAGAATTTTTAAAAATCCATTATGACTCCTCAAATACAGTGGATGTTTCCTCCTGTCAGTTAGGAAAAGGCTTAACAAGTTATATTAAGGAGGCGGTACCCAAATGTTGAATCAAACCATTTGTGCCTTTAATGTACCCTAACCTAGCTTATGGTAAGGCAACTTTTGTAACACTTTTGGTGCATTGTTCAACGATTGTAATGCCTTCTTTTGATCAATGAAAAGTTCATTTCGCCTTTAAATTGTGCAAAGCTTTTCTAGTGTTACTTGCTTTAAATTTAGTTTGTTGCTTGCTATTTTGTGACTTGTCTCCAATCTTGTAGCTCATTAACTTAACTAATATTGTGTTTGCTTGTCTTTGCAAACTTTTTAAGTTTTATTAGCGGGCTAGTGAAGAGAGTTAACTAGCGCCACACACACTTGCATATCTTTGTCAAGGCTTTGCCGGTGTGTGACACCAAGGCCGGTAGATGTAGCTGTGGCTGTGTTTGTGGATTGTGAAAATCCAGTGAATTCTTCTTCTTCACTCTATGTGGACATTACTACTACTACTGATGCTTGTATCAAAAATATCAGTAGGAGTAGAAGTAGTGATTTTTCGAAAAGCTATAATTATAAGTAGTGATTTTTCAAAAAGCTATAATTATTCCTACTTTCTGTTCAAGAACTTAGTACTAGTGTCGGATACGGTGGATCTATCAGAATAGAGGAGAGTGTTACGATGACTACATTAACAAGGAGGAGTGAAGGTGGCACGTTTTCTTCTAGTCGGAGGAGCTTCATGGACTTCCACAGACAGTTGGGTTATGGATTTGAGGTTTCATGGATGAAGATTCTCTGTGAAAAATGCACGGGAGGAGTACTCAATTGCTACATTGATGGATATTAGTATATTACAGTGTCACTTGTTAGTACTGCTATTCCAGATTCATGTTGGCATTCAAGTTGAAGTTGATATGTGCATAAGTTCTGTAAATACCTGCTTGCTTGCTGTGCTTTGATATCTTTTGTGCAGTGCTTTTTGAAGAAGTAAATTCAAAAATTAAAAAAACAAAAAAAAAAATTTAATCGCTGCTGTTGTTTAGATATTTGTGCAGGGCTTTGTGAAGCCATACACACACAAAAATAATAATAATAACTTAGGCAAACAATAATGCTAGGAACACAAATTAAAGGTTGAAATTCTTTCAAGTTTAAACTTAAATTTGACTAGTATGTTTGGCTTTGTAAGGCTCATTATGGATTTTATTTTTATAATTCAAACTGTTTGTTTGTAAAAAAAAAAAAAATTAAATCAATTTAATAATTGTAACATTCTTATTTTATCGCGTTTGTCTTTGAAAAAATAGACGGCAAACATGTTTTTTAAAATATACCATTATTATTATTAAAAAAAAATTGTGAAGAAAATTTCAATTCTGGATTGGCTTTTAAAAAAACTTATAAATAAATGATAAACTTTATAAGTATTAATATTTAAATGTATAAAGTTTCTCATCAATCTGTAATAACTTTTGGACAGTACCACTAATTAGTAATTTTCTTTTTTTCTTTTCCTTTTTTTTAAGACAAATGCAATCACATGAAAATGTTACGATTATCATATTAATCTAATTTTTTTTTTAATGAATGATATATATGGATATTTTTACAAAATGAATTATTCATATCATTGAACTGACAAATTAGGATATGCTGCGCTTAACATTAATTTGAAATTTTTTCTCGTTTTACTTTGCATTCTAAGATTAATGATTTTAGTTTACTAACATAATTTATTTGTCAAAATTTTTTTAAAAATGCAGGTACCTTGGAGAAGATTGCCTATCGTGAGCACTCTTTCCTTCTCCTCCAAAATCATTTCATTTCAATAAACAATATTATATTAAGGCAAAAACAATTTAGATTCTTGGGTAAATTACACAGGCACTCCTAAGAGTATCTCCAACATTTCATCAAAATTTTCATTAAATTTGAGCAAAAATTTAATGAAAAACTTGATCTGATATGATGCATTCCAATAGTAAATTTAAAATTTTCTTTGTTACAAGTCAGGTTGTTTGGGAGGCATCCGAGTAGACGTCCAGATAAAAATTGATGTTCAGATAAAGAAAACCGATTGTCCGGGAGGATATCTTGGAAGATGTCCAAAGGTCACCTACAAAATTTGATAAAAGATAAAACTCCCTTGATTTGATGAAAATTTAACTTTCCCTTCATTTGATATTGATTTGATGAAATGGTTGGAGCACCATTTTAACCAATTTTTTTTATTAAATTTAAATTTGATGAAACATTTGATGAAGGATTGGAGATGGCCTAATGTATAATAAATAAATAAAACTTTGAAAAATTTATATAATTATGCCGACCTCCCTATTATTAGGCTCAAAACAATCATAACTAATACAAGTGTAGACACAAGAATAGCCAAGTATAAAAATATACATTTCAGTATAAAAAAAAAAAAACATTATTATTTTTTTATCCATATGAAAACTAATGCAATGAGAATAAAATGTTATGTGAATTAAAATCTTATAGAGCCTAATATAATTATGCTAAATATGTAAAACTTGATGCATTTCTCCAAACCTCAATGTAAGTTAATGTAACTTTCCTTAGTTTTTTGTTTTTATTTTTTATTTTATTTATTTATTTATTTAACTGCCTTGGTTACTTCACTGAATCTTGAGGCTTTTCCCAAAATAGGCCTACCTATTAAGTTATTTCCCAAACTGAGCTTAGTTTGGCCGAAATTTCTAGAATAAGTTGAAGCGTGTTTACAAAACACGCTTTCTGTATGTTTCTGGTCTAGGCGCACAAAATGAATAAAATCATAAAAGCGTGGTTACAAAACACGCTTTTAATTAAGAAAACGTGTTCCTATTAACGTTTTCATCTTTAAGTGAAAGCGCAATTCAAAAACACGCTTTCAAGAGAAAGCGTGATTTGTAACCACGCTTTTAAAGAAAATTTGCTTTTAAAAGAAAGTGTGGTTCGTAACCACAGTTTTAAAAGCCCTTGAAATTAGTTTGTCCAACATTTGAAATTAGTAAAAAACTATTTATTATTATAATTATTATTTTGATTGATTTCTTTTCAATTCACATTCTATAATTCACACAGTCATTTTTTAGATCTCTATATATAAATTATTCATATAAAATATCGTATTGATAAACAATCTTAGCTACCAAATTTTATTATTTTAATATTTAAAAATAAATTATTTAATTTTAAAATTATGTTTCTCATCCATTATTTAAAAAAAATGATAAAATTATATATTCGATTATTAGATCAATTTGATATTTACATAAATAATTTATATATATATATTTTTAAAAAATAAACAACATGAATTGTCTAAAAAGTAGTGGTTAAGAGCTCTAAAACTAGAGCTCTGATTTAAGTTGTAATGATGTGGCATAAAAAAATGAAAAGAAAACCACAAACAAGCAAGCATAAACATCATATCAAAGATTATTAGATTAAGATTTTACCATTGAATCAATGATCACCGCTTATAACTTTAAAAATATAAAAGTAAAAAAGACTATGAAAGAATATAAATTAAATATTTGCTTAATTTACCTTATTATTTTGTTTTTTAAAATTTTTATTTAACTTTATAATTCAAATATAATTTAAAAAAGATCAAAAATAAAAACAACAAATAAAAACAACAAATAAAAAATTAAAAATTAAAAAATAAGAAGAAAATAATGGGCTCGAGACACGCACCCTCTCCAGAGAACATTTTGTGCAGTTTCAGAGAGATTTTGTCGGAGCTTTTTCCAAACTCCCCTATACTAATTTATTTCCCAAACTAAGTCTATTTTCGCGGAATTTTCAAAAAATATTTGTTGTTCCCTTAAATATTTGTTGCTAAGAAATATTTAAATAAAACTTCATACAGCATATACAAAGTATCTAATTTGCTAATTACTACTACGAACAGGAAAACAAAATAAAGGTATGACTATAACACTTATAATACTTCAGAACGACGTAGCTAGTTCAAATATAAGTATCCCACAATAATAATTTGTAAAAACATTCAACATAACATAGTACATAAAATAAAGCGACGAGTACAATACTTAACAGTTACATAGACAAATATTAGACAAACCTTTCACAAACTCATTGTCGAAAGAGTTATTTTAACACACACAATACATAATTATGGATAACCTAGTATAATTTAGTAGACAAATAGACCCCTAATCCTTGCTCAAATCGGCAATCTCAGAGTCCAAACAATCCGAGAGCTCAGGGTCAGAAAGAAGTGCATGATCCTCCTTGACTGCCTTACCATTTGGTGCTGTTCCGTTCTTCTTGGCATCCGACTTAAGTATAGATAGTTTCATATCGCGGCTGACCTACAGCGCATTTGAGAAATCTCACGTCGAAGTCTTTCACATAGTCGATCAACATTATCTGGATCTTCATTTTGGATCTCAACTGAACGTGCTTTCGGCACCTTCAGTCGATTTTCCCGACATAATCTTTCCATTTGCACGAGCTCTATAAATAGTGCGGGCCATTTCAGAGGTGTAGCGTCTGCTAGACCAAATCCTATTTGATTATCAGATGGATCCTCCACGAAACGACATGGATCTCGATAATACTTGGGCATGACAAAATGTCGCTTCCCAAACCTATCATGATAAGCACAAGAGGCATCTAACAAAGCAAACGGTGTTTCAAGTTTAGCATCGCCACTTCCCCTTCCCGTTCCTCTTCCTCGGCGTGAACTCTCACCTCTTTCGAAGTTCCTACCCCTTGCGAGTCCCCTTCCCGTTCCTCTTCCTCATCATGAACTCTTACCTCTGCGATTCTTATCCCTTGCCGTGAATGTATACTCCATTTGATTTTTTCTCAATAAATGAATGATAGTTTCCTAGGGAGAACTGAGTGGAAAGGTTGTGTGTTTACCATCACTCCTTCAGTCCTTTATATAGTTGTTTGTCAACACTATTGCCATGTGGTCGTATTAATGTGACTAATAATTCAAATCTGAAATGTGAGGAAAAAACAAAGCATCTAAGTCGCGTTGCACAAAGTCACATGCCATTAAAAGCCCACATATTTATGAGTAATAAACAATTAATGCTAAATACGCTCTACATAATCGGTATTTCAATCGTCACTAGAAGGTGACTACTCACTTTTTCAAAAAAGACCAATCATCCGTACGCTGTTTACTGTGGCCATGTGAACTTGGCCATTTCATTGAGTCCTTTAATTTATTACGTCTGTTAAAATCATTGCATCACTGCATGACTGAGAAATGTTGGACGTATCACTGCGACGACTTTGACGAGACTACTCACTGTATGAAAAAAGCAAGAGGTCGTGCCATAGCTACTGTGCCCATGTGAATTTCAGCAATTCATAATGGGATGAGGGGGTGTCAGAACAAAACAACAAAACAATTAGACCCTTTGTGTTTAAAAAGCCACCGTATGCAGCTTGAAATAGATTCGTAAATCTTGAAGAGAAAATATTATAGAGTTGGAATGTATTGAAGATTAATTTGTACTAAAGTACTTGTAGATGAGTTTTTCGATGTATAGAACTTGAAAGTGTTATAGATAAAAGCTAGCCTAATATGTAGACAAGAACAACACCGACTTAAATCAACACATAGTTAACTTGAAATTAAATTGGTTAAATTTCTCCAATTAAATTAAATTAAATATGTAAGGTGAAAAGTGAAATTAAATATATTGTCAAGGCAAAATAAATTGAATTATATTTGTAAGCAGAAAAGTGAAATTAAATTTCTAAACGGATTTGAACTTTGCTTAAAACCTTTAGATATGCACTGAGTAGTCAATAAAAGTCGAAGTGATAACTCCTATAAAGTTGATGCATAGTTGTTCAGGTCATAAAGGTTGACGTGACAACTTTTTTACAATAATTTTAAACATACAGCTACTATGTGAACTTCTTGAAGTATCAATACTTCATTGTCGGCATGTGAGTTTAGAATTTATAAGACATGAATACTTGCGTCCATCTCCATTTTGAATTTGTGCATGTTGCAACAACTGTGTATATGTGGTATAAATATCGTATCATACCACAACAAAAGTTTTATAGATATATCGAGTGATATCATAATGAGATATGCGGTGGTTGATCTATATTCAGTAATGGGTCGCCATTGGGTTGCAGATGGAGATGAATTTCAATACCCATTAAATCCAAATTTGCGTTACTCACATGCCGCTGCCAATACCATGAGAGCTAAGTGGGAATTTCGTACAACTTGAGCAAGCGTTCTCGTTGAGCTATGTTGTGAAGTTAATAATACATTTCCTCACCGGTTAGCCATATGTATGCCAATTGACACTCCACAGTTGTTGCAAAAGGCATTGCATCGTATCCGCGACGAAGTTAATCACATAACCTAACGTTTGCAAAGGTCCAAACTAATGAAGACTGCAAATGAGCGTGCCGAAGATAGGTTAATGGATGATGTGCACCAGTACTTCATCTGGAGCATGGATGCTATGTATGAATCTGACATTGAGATGTCAGATGATGATAATGAATGAAATTGTTTGGATGAATGACCAAACCATTTATCTTGTAATGGATTTGTAATGCTTATCCACGACTTATCAATGAAGGGTGAAATTTCAATAGTTTTTGAATAGTTCTTGTAATTCTACGAATAACAATTACCTTTGCTTTCTCTCTGTTATTATTATTTTGAATAATGCTAATTGAACTAGGCTTTCATGATTTTATGTATTATTAAAGTGGAATATAATGATGATACTGAATGAACTTGGTTGCATGTATGACCAAATGTTTTCATTCATTGTAATGGCTTTGTAATGCTTATACATAAGTTATCAGTAGGAAGAGAAATTCATAACGAATCTTAACATGCGTACTTATAAATGTAGTGATTTCATAAACTTCAGCTTCATATAACAAATAGTTGAAATACATCCGTAACTTAGATGAACAACAACATTGTCTTACACCCCAATAACGAAGATACGACACAACATACGAACATATATGAAAGATAAAGGTGTTTGATTTCTCATTCCTCATCTGATATGTAGTAGTTTGAGAGATATTTTTCATTGTTTAAGACATTATTTCGCTCAATCATTGTCAATTTTCTGTTGCTTGCTTCTACCATTTTGGTGGCTAGCTGAAGCATGAAATGTCGGCATCTCCGCATCAACATTCTGGTGTTCTCCTTCTTAATTTTGCTAACTACTTTTTCATAGTCACTCATATTTTATCTAGCCATGGTCAATGAATGATGATGAGGTACCGGTGCCGCAAAGTTACGTAGATCATTAAACAATCCTTCTTGCTCTGTTACCCTGAACGCCCATTCTGCTCAGATACCAGCATAATAATCCTTCAGACTCGAGTATTTTTCGCTCTTATAGTCGTAAGTAAATGGAGGTAGTAGCCACACTTTTGGATTTCTTTGACGGTGTGAATTCCCTGCACCTCTTGAAGACATTGTTCATAAAAAAAAGAAAAAAAAAAAAAAGAAAAAAAAAAAAAGAGCGTAAGCCTAAAAGAATAATAATTGTAGATATATTACTATTGTTATGACTTGAACAAACATCATACTTGGGATAGCGCTATATATAGACATGCAAAAGAGATGACATGGTAACGATAATTGAGATGTTGGGGCACTGTGGAAGAAGTGATACCCGTGATATTATTTTATCTTATTCATTTCATGCAATTCTGAGTAATATGTTGTCTGTGACTTTGTGTACCCGTGATGCAATCACTTTGGCAGACTTAATCGCCATTCAATTCATTATAGTTGCTTTTCTGACATCCCTCATCCCACTATGACAAGCTCAAGTAACATGGCTTGTTTTGGTGTCGCAGTGAGTAATCACATCGGACATGCACTTGCAGACCAAAATTACAATTTCATAAAGTTATAAACGAAAGCAGAAAATGAATGGACGTGGTTGTCAGATAAAATAATAATTGTGGATCGTCTTTTTCACAATGCAATTCCTTCATATTCGAGCAATGAATTGTCAAATTAATCAGTAATACAGTGAGTTGTCACATCGCCACAGTAAACTATTTTCTGATGCTTGCTTTTTTAATACACTAAGTAGTCACTTCGAACTGATGATTTTAGTACAAATTGGTGTTTGCAAAAAATTATAAATTAAATCAAAACTGAAACAGAGGCTTTAATTTTCTTTGTTTTAAAGCAATACTGTTCATAAACAACTATGAAATAGAGTGCAGGTAAATACACAACCTTCCAACTCACTTCGACCTACAAAACTATCATTGATTTTTTCACCAAAACAATGTTCAAAACAAAACAAAACAAAATAGTTGCCTTTATGATGCCTGTCATCCGACTACAAAACAAAATAATAAATGGCTACCTGATATGTAAGCAAATTGGCACTGCAGCCTATATTTAATCTTATTTTCACTTTACGAAACTTCATAGTCATCCTATTTTATCCTCTTTGCATTTTCTTCTTCTTTTTTTATTCATACCTACCTCCCTTGAGATTTTTGACAAATACAGAAATCTCTCCTGTAATTTCAATAACTACAGAAGTCTCCCCTACTTTGAATTCAATATCAAGATTCTCATTTTTGTACTGTTGTCCGCCCAACTAATCAAAGCTGCTGATGTCATCAAAAATAAATACTGAAATACTGAAATGCCCATAATACCCTCAAGTGTCTTGAAATGCCCATAAGCTAAGTTACATGAGAAAAAATCGAAATTATTTTCTCAGTCGCAGACAGCACTGTGAAACACGCCCACAGTCAAGTACCTAGATGTAGAACATTGTAACAAGCTCGCGGGGGGACCTCGCTACAGCTCGGACTCGACTTTCGCAGTCACGTTTCTAAGTCTGAACCAAAGAGTCCAAATCCGGTAAATCGTTTTAGGAAAACTGATTTTTGAAAGAAGTGCCAAACATGGACTGCTTTGCCAGATACAGAGTCGCCACCTAAATATTTTATTTTGGGAAATTTAGGAAACCCTGACTTGGTGCCAAAAGGCCACGTGTCCGTCATCACCAAAGTTGCCTCGGCTCGGGAACTTGGGTACGATTGGGGAAGGTCACTTCGTGAGCACCCCCGCTCGCCCGGTCATAGACCGGCCTCTACTAACCATGATATCAATTTTTGAAAACATTGTGAGTTCTTATACCGGTTATTAGCCTAGGTTACTATGTGATGCGCACAGCATATAAGTATAGACCGGGTCGCCCGAATTGGAACAAAACATTTCATGTTTGCCTTTTTTGAAAGAGGTTTTGCTACCCGCAGGTAGGCTTGAAACATTTGATGATTTACTCCAATTCAGATAACCCGACCTTCACCCACAGGCATTCAGGCAGTTATATCATATAAGCACATAGCCTCATGGTAAGCATGCTATCATGGCATTCACTCACACGCATGCAAGGATGCTAAAGCATAAAGCTTACCGAGTACTCCCAGCCAAAAACAGAAACTACATTAGAAATCATGCATGATCCTAAGTATACAAAAATGCTTAATGCAACACATGCAAAATGCAACTATAGTAGGCTCGGCTATTCTAAAATGGCATATGAAATGCTACAACTAACATGTATTCAACTTGGAATTGAAAGTACAATGCAGTTAGTATGATGCGCCGAGCGCGATGCATGCAATACAGATGAATGATGCAAACATGCTGTCATACTGTATGCTAATTGAAATATGCCCTAATCTAGCCATCAAAAGCGGATAAATAAAAGGGAGAAAGACGTGGGGTTGGAAGACATACATCACACTCACCCACACTTATTACAGTTGTGCCCTCACTCGGAGGGTCCAAATGAATAATACAGTCCAAATATTACAGTCCCCAAATAAAAGAATATTACAGTCCAAAATATTACAAAATTCTAATTAATTAATGAATTAACTAGAAAGCAAATAAACTGGCGTGCAAGCCAGGGACTGCCTTGCTTCTGGTGGATGATGCATGTCCGGACTGTCTTGCGCGGAAATCCACCGGAATGCCCCAATTAGCCTCTGTTTACACCTGTTATTCTTGAAAAGCGTGCCAAGTCCCGGAAAGTTGCTGATTCCTGGTTTTGCTGCAACAGAGAGCAGGAAAGGGGCATAGCAATGTATTTTGCACAAATATATGCATGTCTCGATCCTCGTGCCACCAATCACGCATACCGAGGCATGATGGCCGAGGAGTCGAAATGCACAACTCAATATAGGATGAATGCACATGAAACTACAGCTAAAACCTAACTCCATCATGGATAATCCGGAGTGTCGGTGACTGGGGAATTGAGACACATTCCGTCACTCGGAGTACGAAATGTACCTCGTTTCTCGTGCCTGGGCTAACTCCTATTCCGAGCACGATGCAATATGTATGATATGCATGAAATGCAACTAAGATGCAATCCTAACATACACAATGCTATGAAAATGAGATGCCTCGAAATGCGTGCACGCGGGCACGCAAACCGAGGCGATGATATGATGTGATGAAATGACAAATGGGCTTATACCAACATGGGTGAGCCTCAGCCACGCTCACATAGGATGCCGGTTGATGAAAATGAAGTGCCTCGAAATGCGTGCACAGGGGCACGCAAACCGAGGCGACGCTAAAATGATGCGAATGACATGGAAAATGTAACATGGACTTATACTAACATGAGAGAGCCTCAGCCACACTCACATAAGATGCCGATGGCAGAAAATGAAGTGCCTCGAAATGCGTGCACACGGGCACGCAAACCGAGGCGATGACAGAATGATATGAAAATGACATGGAAATGACAAATGGGCTTATACCAACATGAGAGAGCCTCAGCCACACTCACATTGGATGCCGATGGCAGAAAATGAAGTGCCTCGAAATGCGTGCACACGGGCACGCAAACCGAGGCGATGCTAAAATGATATGAAAATGACATGGAAATGACAAATGGGCTTATACCAACATGAGAGAGCCTCAGCCACACTCACATCGGATGCCGGTGGCAGAAAATGAAGTGCCTCGAAATGCATGCACACGGGCACGCAAACCGAGGCGATGCTAAAATGTGATGAAAGGACATGGAAAATGCAACATGGACTTACACTAACATGAGAGGGCCTCAGCCACACTCACATCGGATGCCGGTGGCAGAAAATGAAGTGCCTCGAAATGCGTGCACACGGGCACGCAAACCGAGGCGATGCTAAAATGTGATGAAATGACATGGAAAATGCAACATGGACTTACACTAACATGAGAGGGCCTCAGCCACACTCACATCGGATGCCGGTGGCAGAAAATGAAGTGCCTCGAAATGCGTGCACACGGGCACGCAAACTGAGGCGATGACAGAATGATATGAAAATGACATGGAAATGACAAATGGGCTTATACCAACATGAGAGAGCCTCAGCCACACTCACATCGGATGCCGATGGCAGAAAATGAAGTGCCTCGAAATGCGTGCACACGGGCACGCAAACTGAGGCGATGCTAAAATGATATGAAAATGACATGGAAATGACAAATGGGCTTATACCAACATGAGAGAGCCTCAGCCACACTCACATCGGATGCCGGTGGCAGAAAATGAAGTGCCTCGAAATGCGTGCACACGGGCACGCAAACCGAGGCGATGCTAAAATGTGATGAAATGACATGGAAAATGCAACATGGACTTACACTAACATGAGAGGGCCTCAGCCACACTCACATCGGATGCCGGTGGATAAAAATGGAGTGCCTCGAAATGCGTGCACACGGGCACGCAAACCGAGGCGATGCTAAAATGTGATGAAATGTGGCAAAAATGATATGCAAGCATACTAATGGAATTTCAGCACTAAAATATGGGGGAAAACAGTCCCGAAATGAAACGAAATGACATGAAATGCAAGGAAACGTCCCGAAATGCAACATTAGGCACCCGAAATGGCCTATAGCTATGCCAAACATGCACAATATGGACATGTAATGCAAAGACAGAAGCTAGACAGTCCCAAAAGATGCACTTTCACAGTTATAAACATGGCCAAACAGCAAATATAGGTAGGGGAAAAATAGTATGCAAGAATACGGTATTTTCAAGAGGTAATGAAGCAAGTGATATAAACAAAACCCAAACTGGAAAATTTCCTTCTAAAACACTGAAGATGGACCAAAAATATGAACATTTATAGTATATGGCAGCCTCAAAATCAGTATACAAATATGCTAAAAAT
This sequence comes from Camellia sinensis, assembly GCF_055761805.1. NCBI lineage: Eukaryota > Viridiplantae > Streptophyta > Magnoliopsida > Ericales > Theaceae > Camellia > Camellia sinensis. The sequence goes on along the minus strand of NW_028129020.1, from coordinate 5,710,921 downwards.
ATGATGCAAAACAAGGCTCAAAAGGTGCCATAACATGAAGTATGCAAAATAATCACCAAACAGCCAAAGACCCTTGACAAACTATGTAGAATGGACCAAAATAAGAACTTTTCCAGAACTGTAAAATGGCCAAAAACCTAAGCATGGTAGGCTAACAAAACATGCAAGAAAACGAACCGAAAGTGAGATATAACATGAAGTGGCTTATGGAGGTCCCAAAACATGAAAGACCCTAAACAAAACATGAAGAATGGACCAAAACAAGGACCTTTTCAGAACTGTAAAATGGCCAAAAACCTAAGCATGGTAGGCTGCCATTGCATGTAAGAAAGGGGAAGAAAAGAGGGGTATAACTACAAGTGACACATGGAGTCACCAAACAATGTTGAGCCCTTCTCCAATATTGAAGAGGGGCTCAAAATAAGCCTTATATCAGTTTATAACATGCTCAAAAACAGATTGCTCATGGGCCAAAGATAGCATGCAAAATCATGACATACAAGATGATCAATGAAGCAAGTACATTATGGAGGGCTCAAACAGGGTTGAGCCCTTAATGAGAAGTGAAGATGAGCTCAAAATATGGTCCTTTTCAGTTAGGGCCGAAGCTTGAAACCAAAAAGAAATGAGGCTTAGAAATAGATCAAGGAAAAGGGTCAAAAGGATCAAAGTGTAACTTACCCTTGAAGATCCAAGCTTTTGTTGCTTCTTGGGTTGATTTGCAGCTTCTTTAGCCTTCAAGAATCCTCCCTTGTTGCTGGAAATGAGATGGTGGTGGTAGAGCTTGGTGGTGTAGAAGGAATGATGGTTAGGGGGTTAGGGTTTTTTGGAGAATTGAGAGAGAAGAAGATGGAGATGGCTATGGAGCTTTGAAGAGAATTTTTTCTAACCCTTATGAAGAAGGCCACCAGCTGGTTATAAAGATCAAAAATGGGGTGTAAAGGTGGGGGAGAAGGAGGGCAAAACTCCCCCACAAAATATCCCCCGGATATAGAAAATATCTGGGGGATATTGCCCCACAGCTGGAAAGGGTACAGTGCAAGGAAGCAGGCCGGCCTCATACTTTTGCTGGAGGTGGCCGGCCGGCCACACCCCCTAGCCGGCCGGCTAGGGGTCAAAAGGGTCAAGGTGATTTTCTGGCCGGCCAGCTACTGGGGAGGTACCTCTATGTGTGTACAACACAACCATGTAGTTGAAATTCCAAGAAAGTGGGCCCAAGGGGTTCAACAATGGCTCGGAAAGAGGGGGTCAAAAGGGTCAAGTTGACTTACTGGCCGGCCATGAACTTTTAGGGGCCTCTTATGTGTGTACATCACAGATATGTGGTTCAAAGTTCAAGAAAAAAGGTCCAAGGGGTTCAACATTAGCCCGGAAGAAAGGGGTCAAAAGGGTCAGGTGACCTTAATGGCCGGCCATGAACTTTTAGGGGCCTCTCAGATGTGTAGATCACAGATATGTGGTTGAAAGTTGGCAACACTAGCTCCAAGGTATTCAACATTAGCCCGGAAGTGCGAAAAACGGGCGCCGGGAGGCTCCGGAAGAGAGATAACTGGTTGCTGCAACAATTGCTGGCCTCCCACCCTTCAGTGACCTTCCCTGTGATAAAACAGAGGTACCTGCCAAAAATGAACGAAAACCGTTGCAAAACGGACGTTCCGGGGCCAAAACACGCAGTTCGGGGTCCCGAAAATGGGCTGTTAAGCACCGAAAATGGTATTCGACCTCGAAGTGGGTTTCTTAGCCCCCAGTGTCCCTCAAAAGGGATGAAATAAGATGTATGCCAAAAAGCAGAGCAATAGGAGATGGTTAAGCGGTCCCGAACCGAGGCACACGACCTGACGGCTCCGAAAACCGGGAACCGGACTCCGAAATGGGCAAAATGGCCTACGGCCACTAAATGCAGCCTACGGACATTGAGAGATGGTCCACGGGACTTCTCCTTTCCCCTCAGGAAAAGAAACAGAGAAAATCGAGTCTGGTTCGCAAACCGAGACAAGGCACAGAAAAGGGTTCGGGAGTCCGGAGGCAGGGCTCACGGCCACAACTCCGAAACTTCTGAACGAGCACATCATGCAACATCACCTAGCGCTCAATCGGTGACGTCTGAGTCTTAAGGTCGGTCAAAAATGGGGTGTCTACAGTTGCCCCTCTTTGACAGAACTCGAAAGTCACAAGTGACGGAAGTGAATGTCAAAGCCCAAAGACGACCCATTTTTGACAAGGCCGAAGACTTAGATAGACGTACAAGATAAACAGAGATGTGCCCGCAGGCATGCCCGCAGGCAGGGGCAAAGTGCAAATGATATGCAAGAGGCCGAACATAACTCAATGATCGTGCAAATGCAGCAAGCTGTAATGAGGCAAGTATTCGCAAATAGATGCAACAGTTTTAAGCAAGAATGCAAAGCAACAACTACATTTCATGCAGTTAAGAATGCAGAGGATTATTCAATCCCTGCCACGTCTCACACGGAGAAGATACGATACCTGCGCGATTCGTCTGGTCGCACCAACCTCAATTGAACCGTACATACAATATCGTGCCTGCAAAAAGAGAGAAATTGCAACAAGTACAATATGCTATATATCCAATGTGATTCTGGAAGTTTGATACACACAGTGCCAGCAAGTGAATGCATCACAATGCAAGAGTGGAACATGCGTGACAACGTACGCTCAAACACAGAAGTATGATTAACATCAAGAAACGTGCATGTTAATGCAGGTATGTTCATGAAAATGCAAGATAATGTAACACGAGCAGGAATCAGGGCGCTCGTTTGTCAGGAATCAGCGAGTACGGAAAAGCGTGTTTCGGCGAAGGTAACTCAATTGCGGCCTCCGATCCGCTTCTTTGAAATGTTACCATTCATTCAAAAAGGATACACTTTGATTTCAATGAATGAAGATGAGACATATGTCCGAACTTGAAACCGAAGTCCCGACGGAGCAATTTCGCGACCGGAAGTGTACTTTTCTTGAACTTTTTCAGGTCCCGGGAACTCCGATCTTCCTCAAAATTTGCAGAGAGCTAGGTGAGCATGTGGGGATGATGGCCGGCCGTTTATCTTCCCAAGGGGAGGTGGCCAACCGGTTTCCACAAAAGTAGATGGCTGGCCGGCCATTTCTGCAAAAAGCAGATGGCTGGCCAGCTAGAAATAGGGGCCGGCCGGCCATGCCCTTTTTCCGGGGGCATTTTGGTCTTTTTCCCTCCTTTTTGATGCTCTTGCAATCCAAGGCTTGAGGCCTATAAATGGCAGCCGAACCTCACTTCATTTCTTGCCTCTTTCAACACTTTTCTCTCCAGTTTTGAGTTTTACGCGCGTTTTCCAACGCCTTGCGCAAATTGTTTTCGTAAAAAAACACTCAGTTTTAAATACTTTGGAGCGATTAAATTCCGGCTTCGGAGCTTCCTTTTGCATTTTCACCACTTGAGGTAAGTTTATCTTAATATTTGGAATATTTTCTCGGGAGTTGACTTTTGTTGACTTTTTATTTCCCGAGAGTTGACTTTTGTTGACTTTTTCCAATTTTGGCCCATTTGCTCATTTTTGCTCCCCTTTTGCAGATTCCTGAAAATGGCGGGTACTTCTTCCCATGGTGGAGGTTTTCCGGGTGCCGGAGATGATTTTGATCCCACGACTCTACCTCCGAGGACCCGACCTTTTATTCCTGAGAGGTACCGTCCGGCAGCTCACGTCCTCCCGCGTGCCGTCTTCCGTCATTTTACCAGCTTCGATGAGAGAGCACCCGTGGATCTGCTTCTCAGAGAGCCGGAGCAGCATCTCTCTCACGAGGCCCGAGAGGTATTTACCTTATCTTCTGTATTTTACATTTCGCACCTTTGCCATGCTTGAATATGTAGTTTAGCTTATGACATAGTACTTTGCTTATATTTTGAACATGTAGTTTCAACACTTGAATTTCTGAACACTCGGCTCATTAATTAATCGCGAACACACAGCCCATATTAGAACACATGGCTCAAACACTGATTTGTCGAACACACAGCCCGAATTCGAAAGTGAACACACAGCCCACACTTTAAATGGAAGTTGAACACGCAGCCCAAACTTCAAATTTTCTGAACACGCAGCCCAGATAGATGGTGAACACGCAGCCCACAATTTAACTGAAAGTTGAACACGCAGCCCAAATTTCAAATTTTCTGAACACGCAGCCCAGGTAGATAGTGAACACGCAGCCCACAAATTAACTGAAAGTTGAACACGCAGCCCAGGTAGATAGTGAACACGCAGTCCACAAATTAACTGAAAGTTGAACACGCAGCCCAAAATTCAAATTTTCTGAACACGCAGCCCAGGTAGATAGTGAACACGCAGCCCACAAATTAACTGAAGTTTGAACACGCAACCCAAAATTCAAATTTTCTGAACACGCAGCCCAGGTAGATAGTGAACACACAGCCCACAAATTAATTGAAAGTTGAACACGCAGCCCAAAATTCAAATTTTCTGAACACGCAGCCCAGGTAGATAGTGAACACGCAGCCCACAAATTAACTGAAAGTTGAACACGCAGCCCAAAATTCAAATTTTCTGAACACGCAGCCCAGGTAGATAGTGAACACGCAGCCCACAAATTAACTGAAAGTTGAACACGCAGCCCAAAATTCAAATTTTCTGAACACGCAGCCCAGGTAGATAGTGAACACGCAGCCCACAAATTAACTGAAAGTTGAACACGCAGCCCAAAATTCAAATTTTCTGAACACGCAGCCCAGGTAGATAGTGAACACACAGCCCACAAATTAACTGAAAGTTGAACACGCAGCCCAAAATTCAAATTTTCTGAACACGCAGCCCAGGTAGATAGTGAACACGCAGCCCACAAATTAACTGAAAGTTGAACACGCAGCCCAAAATTCAAATTTTCTGAACACGCAGCCCAGGTAGATAGTGAACACGCAGCCCACAAATTAACTGAAAGTTGAACACGCAGCCCAAAATTCAAATTTTCTGAACACGCAGCCTAGGTAGATAGTGAACACGCAACCCACAAATTAACTGAAAGTTGAACACGCAGCCCAAAATTCAAATTTTCTGAACACGCAGCCCAGGTAGATAGTGAACACGCAGCCCACAAATTAACTGAAAGTTGAACACGCAGCCCAAAATTCAAATTTTCTGAACACGCAGCCCAGGTAGATAGTGAACACGCAGCCCACAAATTAACTGAAGTTTGAACACGCAGCCCAAAATTCAAATTTTCTGAACACGCAGCCCAGGTAGATAGTGAACACGCAGCCCACAAATTAACTGAAAGTTGAACACGCAGCCCAAAATTCAAATTTTCTGAACACGCAGCCCAGGTAGATAGTGAACACGCAGCCCACAAATTAACTGAAAGTTGAACACGCAGCCCAAAATTCAAATTTTCTGAACACGCAGCCCAAGTAGATAGTGAACACGCAGCCCACAAATTAACTGAAAGTTGAACACGCAGCCCAAAATTCAAATTTTCTGAACACGCAGCCCAGGTAGATAGTGAACACGCAGCCCACAAATTAACTGAAAGTTGAACACGCAGCCCGAACTTCATTCCATTGGCACACAGCCCTTTTTCATTTCATTGGCACACAGCCCATTTCATTTCATTGGCACACAGCCCATTTTCATTTCATTATTGACACATGTATTCATTCTGAATGCAGGGTAGTTCCCGCAGTGTGCGGGGGTATGTGTAACAAGCCCGCGGGGGGACCTCGCTACAGCTCGGACTCGACTTTCGCAGTCACGGTTCTTATCTGAACCAAAGAGTCCAAATCCGGCAAATCGTTTTAGGAAAAACAGATTTTGAAAAAGTAGTGCCAAACATGGACTGCTTTGCCAGATACAGAGTCGCCACCTAAATATTTTATTTTGGGAAATTTAGGAAACCCTGACTCGGTGCCAAAAGGCCACGTGTCCGTCATCACCAAAGTTGCCTCGGCTCGGGAACTTGGGTACGATTGGGGAAGGTCACTTCGTGAGCACCCCCGCTTGCCCGGTCATAGACCGGCCTCTACTAACCATGATATCAATTTTTGAAAACATTGTGTGCTCTTATTCCGGTTTATTAGCCTAGGTTACTATGTGATGCACACAGCGTGCAAGTATAGACCGGGTCGCCCGAATTGGAACAAAACATCTCATGCTTGTTTTTGAAAATGGTTTGCTACCCGCAGGTAGGCTTGAAACATTTGATGATTTATTCCAACTCAGATAACCCAACCTTCACCCACAGGCATTCAGGCAGTTATATCATATAAGCACATAGCCTCATGGTAAGCATGCTATTCATGGCAACACCCACACGCATGCAAGGATGCTAAAGCATAAAACTCACCAAGTACTCCGAGCCAAAATAGAAACTACATTAGAAACCATGCATGATCCTAATTATACAGAAATGCCTAATGCAACACATGCAAAGATGCAACTATAGTAGGCTCGGCTATTCTAAGATGGCATATGAAATGCTACAACTAACATGTATTCAACTTGGAATTGAAAATACAATGCAGTTAGTATGATGCGCCGAGCCCGGTGCATGCAATACAGATGAATGATGCAAACATGCTTTCATACTGTATGCTAATTTAAATATGCCCTAATCTAACCATCATAAGCGGATAAATAAAAGGGAGAAAGACGTGGGGTTGGAAGACATACATCACACTCACGCACACTTATTACAGTTGTGCCCTCACTCGGAGGGTCCGAATAAATATACAGTCCGAATATTACAGTCCCAAATAAAAGAATATTACAGTCCGAAATATTACGAAGTTCTAATTAATTAACAAATTAACTATGAAAGCAAATAAAACTGGCGTGCAAGCCAAGGACCGCCTTGCTTCTGATGGATGATGCATGTCCAGGTTGTCTTGCGCGGAAATCCACCGGCATGCCCCAATTAGCCTCTGTTTACACCTGTTCTTGAAATGCGTGCCAAGTCCCAAAAGTTGCTGATCCTTCGTTTTGCTGCAACAGAGAGCAGGAAAGGGGCATAGCAATGTATTTGCACAAATATATGCATGTCTCGATCCTCGTGCCACCAATCACGCATACCGAGGCATGATGGCCGAGGAGTCGAAATGCACAACTCAATATAGGATGAATGCACATGAAACTACAGCTAAAACCTAACTCCATCATGGGTAATCCGGAGTGTCGGTGACTGGGGAATTGAGACACATTCCGTCACTCGGAGTACGAAATGTACCTCGTTTCCCGTGCCCGGGCTAACTCCTATTCCGGACACGATGCGGTATGCATGATATGCATGAAATGCAACTAAGATGCAATCCTAACATACACAACGCTATGAAAAGAGATGCCTCGAAATATGTGCACACGGGCACGCAAACCGAGAAAATGATATGTGTCTCGAAATACGTGCACGCGGGCACGCAAACCGAGGCGATGATATGTGTCTCGAAATACGTGCACGCGGGCACGCAAACTGAGGCGATGATATGTGTCTTGAAATACGTGCACGCGGGCACGCAAACTGAGGCGATGATATGTGTCTCGAAATACGTGCACGCGGGCACGCAAACCGAGGCGATGATATGTGTCTCGAAATACGTGCACGCGGGCACGCAAACCGAGACGATGATATGTGTCTCAAAATACGTACACGCGGGCACGCAAACCGAGGCAATGATATGTGTCTCGAAATACGTACATGCGGGCACGCAAATCGAGGCAATGATATGTGTCTCGAAATACGTGCACGCGGGCACGCAAACCGAGGCAATGATAGAATGCAATGAAATTACATGGAAATGACAAATGGGCTTATACCAGCATGAGTGAGCCTCAGCCACACTCACATGGGATGCCATCGGATAAAAATGAAGTGCCTCGAAATGCGTGCACACGGGCACGCAAACCGAGGCGATGGCAGAATGTGATGAAATGATATGGAAATGACAAATGGGCTTATACCAACATGAGTGAGCCTCAGCCACACTCACATCGGATGCCAGCGGATAAAAAGAGGTTCCTCGAAATACGTGCACACGGGCACGCAAACCGAGGCGATGGCAGAATGTGATGAAATGATATGGAAATGGCAAATGGGCTTATACCAACATAAGTGAGCCTCAGCCACACTCACATCGGATGCCATCGGATAAAAAGAGGTGCCTCGAAATGCGTGCACACGGGCACGCAAACCGAGGCGATGGCAGAATGTGATGAAATGATATGGAAATGACAAATGGGCTTATACCAACATGAGTGAGCCTCAGCCACACTCACATCGGATGCCGATGGCAGAAAATGAGGTGTCTCGAAATGCGTGCACACGGGCACGCAAACCGAGGCAATGCAAAACGCGATGAAATGTGGCAAAAATGATATGCAAGCATACTAATGGAATTTCAGCACTAAAATATGGGGGAAAACAGCCCCGAAATGAAGCGAAATGACATGAAATGCAAGGAAATGTCCCGAAATGCAACATTAGGCACCCGAAATGGCCTATAGCTATATCAAACATGCACAATATGGACTTGCAATGCAAAGACAGAAGCTAGACAGTCCCAAAATATGCACTTTCACAGTTATAAACATGGCCAAACAGCAAGCATAGGTAAGGGAAAAATAGTATGCAAGAAAAGGGGACCAAGATAGGGGTAATGAAGCAAGTGGTATAAGCTAAACCCAAACTGAAAAATTTCCTTCTACAACATTGAAGAGGGACCAAAAATATGAATATTTACAGTATATGGAAGCCTCAAAATCAGTATAAAAATATGCTAAAAATGGGATGCAAAGCAAGGCCCAAAAGGTGCTATAACATGAAGTATATAAAATAATCACCAAACAGAAAAAAAGTGTGAATGAAACATGAAGTATAGGCCAAAATAAGGCCACTTTCAGTTCGGACCAAGGTCCAAAAACAGAAACCAAGAGGGCTATCAACTTATGCAAAAATGGGGCCAAATAGGGGATTGAACTACAAGTGATACATGGAGACACCAAACAATGTTGAGCCCTTCTCCAATGTTGAAGAGGGGCTCAAAATAAGCCCTAAATAAGTTTACCACATGCTCGAAAATAAATTGCTCATGGGTCAAAAATAGCATGCAAAACTATGACATACAAGATGGTCAATGAAGCAAGTGTATCATGGAGGGCTCAAACAGGGTTGAGCCCTTAATGAGAAGTGAAGATGAGCTCAAAAGATGGGCCCTTTTCAGTTAGGGCCGGAGCTTGAAACCAAAAAGAAATGGGGCTTAGAAATAGATCAAGGAAAAGGGTCAAAAGGTTAAAAGAGTAACTTACCCTTGAAGATTCAAGCTTTTGTTGCTTCTTGGGTGGATTTGCAGCTTCTTTTGCCTTCTAGAAACCTTCCTTGCTGCTGGAGGTGAGGTAGTGGTGGTAGAGCTTGGTGGTGTAGAAGGAATGAAGGTTAGGGACTTAGGGTTTTTTGAAGAATTGAGAGGGAAGAAGATGGAGTTGGCTATGGAGCTTTGAAGGAGAGTTTTTTTAACCCTTATGAAGAAGGCCACCAGCTGGTTATAAAGATCAAAAATGGGGTGTAAAGGTGGGGGAGAAGGAGGGCAAAACTCCCCCACAAAATATCCCCCGGACACAGAAAATATCTGGGGGATATTGCCCCACAGCTGTAAAGTGCACAGTGCAAGGAACACGGCCGGCCTATCACTTTGGCTGGAGGTGGCCGGCCGGCCACACCCCCTAGCCGGCCGGCTAGGGGTCAAAAGGGTCAATGTGATTTTCTGGCCGGCCAGCTACTGGGGAGGTACCTCTATGTGTGTACAACACAACCATGTAGTTGAAATTCCAAGAAAGTGGGCCCAAGGGGTTCAACAATGGCTCAGAAAGAGGGGGTCAAAAGGGTCAAGTTGACTTACTGGCCGGCCATGAACTTTTAGGGGCCTCTTATGTGTGTACATCACAGATATGTGGTTCAAAGTTCAAGAAAAAAGGTCCAAGGGGTTCAACATTAGCCCGGAAGAAAGGGGTCAAAAGGGTCAGGTGACCTTAATGGCCGGCCATGAACTTTTAGGGGCCTCTCAGATGTGTAGATCACAGATATGTGGTTGAAAGTTGGCAACACTAGCTCCAAGGTATTCAACATTAGCCCGGAAGTGCGAAAAACGGGCGCCGGGAGGCTCCGGAAGAGAGATAACTGGTTGCTGCAACAATTGCTGGCCTCCCACCCTTCAGTGACCTTCCCTGTGATAAAACAGAGGTACCTGCCAAAAATGAACGAAAACCGTTGCAAAACGAACGTTCCGGGGCCAAAACACGCAGTTCGGGGTCCCGAAAATGGGCTGTTAAGCACCGAAAATGGTATTCGACCTCGAAGTGGGTTTCTTAGCCCCCAGTGTCCCTCAAAAGGGATGAAATAAGATGTATGCCAAAAATCAGAGCAAACGGAGATGGTTAGGCGGTCCCGAACCGAGGCACACGGCCTGACGGTCCCGGAAAACCGGAAACCGGAAACCGGGCTCCGAAAAAGGCAAAATGGCCTACGGCCACCAAATGTAGCCTACGGACATTGAGAGATGGTCTACTAGACCTCTCCCTCCCCTCAGGAAAAGAAACCGAGAAAACCGAGTCTGGTTCGCAAACCGAGACAAGGCACAGAAGAGGGTTCGGAAGTCCGGAGGCAGGGCTCACGGCCGCAACTCTGAAGCTTCTGAACAAGCACATTATGCAACATCACCAAGCGCTCAATCGGTGACGTCTGAGTCTTAAGGTCGGTCAAAAATGGGGTGTCTACAGTATGGTTCCACTGCGGCGAGGGATTGGTACGCTGAGCTCCCGGAGGGCGTCAGAGACTTGGTAGATTTGGCGGGGTTCGGCCCCTTCTGTGTCGGGTTGTCACGTTGTCCTGCCAGGAGGACGCTGATGGCAGCCTTGGTAGAGAGATGGTGGGACACCACCAATTCCTTCCATTTCTCTGCTACCGGGGACATGACCATGACCCCTTTTGATTTTGCTGTATTGACTGGCCTTGACGTCGGAGGTTGGTCCATCCCTTACGACGAGGACATGGGCGAGTGGGAGGTCGCCTGGATGTATTTATTGGGGGCTTGCCCACCTGTTGACAGGGTCTCTGGGAGAGTCCGATACACTTGGTTCTCTTCCCATTTTCGGCGGGCAGTGATGGTGCCCGAGACTCCCGAGGAGACAGAGCAGTATGCTCGTGGCTTCCTGATGTTCCTCTTCGGGACTACCCTGTTCGCCGACAGAGGGAACACCATTGGGCTATACCTGTTGAGCGCTCTGGTTGACCTATCACAGGTCAGTAGATATGATTGGGGTGGCGCTGGCCTGGCTACCCTCTACTTTTACATGAGCGCGACCTCCCGTGGGCGGGGCGACTTACTTGGCGGCTACTGGAGAGCTTGGGAGGTACTTTTCTGTCCCCCTAATTTACATTTCTGCTTCTCATTACTTGTACATTGCTCCCACAGCGCACTTTTACAGTCTGTATTTTGCTCTCAGCATTTCGTACTTACATTCTGCACTGCTTTTCTCAGCTATGGGTTTATGTATACTTCCCATCATTAGCCCCAGAGCTGGAGGTGGTAGGGATTCCCGTGACTCCATATTCATTGATATTTGAGGGCCCGCACCGGGCGAGGCCTCGAGAGACCCTCCTTCGCCTGCGACAGTATTTCGACACGGTGCGACACTCAGAGGTACTCCAGAACTTTCAGTTCTTTTCGTTTTCATCTTTGATTTGCTCTGTATATTCTTGATTTCTGATCGGTTTATGCATTTGTCATCCGCAGATTACATGGCAGCCTTGGGCGCCCCTGGGTGATGATCTCCGACTTCAGTATACCGGAGCATCAGGCATCTCTCAGTATAGGGTCCTGCTTGAAGGGCCGGTTGGCAGGGCATGGTTCCTGGGGGAGCGCTTTCTGCGCCAGGTATGGGGGTATCTTTCTCAGGATATTCCCGCAGCACCCCCAGCTAGTATGCGGACCGCTGACAGGCTCTCTTACTCAGAGGTAGTCGGCGCCATGCTGGGTACTGAAGCCTTACTATATATTGAGGAGGGGGACTACGCCACCTACCGTCACATATACTTGATGCCCCCATTGACGGAAGCTCGTATCCCGATGATGAGGCCTGCCGGTACGTCATCCTCGGATCAGGCTCGGGCTCGAGCTACAGACGTCCCTTCTTCTAGCAGGGCTGGCGCATCTAGAGGTGGGAGTAGACCGTTTCCTCCGACTCCGTCGATTCATCCTCATGTCGGATGGCCAGATATGCCGACTGAGTTGATGGCATGGCAGTATGGGGCTAGCTCTCCGACTCTGATTCCATTAGAGCCTCCGATGCCCAGTGATCGATATGCCATTGATCCGGACTCACCGCCGGTATGCTCCACTTGTTTTCATTCATCGTTCAGATGTTTAGACACTTTTCTGTTCACTGATGATTATGAGCTCGTTTTTGCAGCCATCGCGAGGATACATGGAGGAGGTGGTTGGGCTAGTGGCCACACTCGAGGGCATGGTTCTACGCAGGGAGGCACAGTTATCTGTCGCGGGCATCCAGGTACCCTTCAGTTTTCTGGCATTCATCATACTTCTGATGACATGCTGATTTCTACTGCATCGATAGACTATTTGTGTAGAGCACATCTGACACACACCCCACTTATACACTGTACTTACATGCACTCACTTCATGTAGCCTCTGCTTGTATCTGCATCTGATGTATATATTTGAACTGATGCATTTGGATTGAACTTTTTGTTTTCAGATGCCTTCATGGTCCGGCCAGCCGCAGACTAGGCCATCCGGGCCTCATTGGGGAGCTGGGCCATCTCGGCCTTCCAGAGGATCTGGGCCATCTAGGCCTTTTCGAGGAGCTCGAGGAGGGCCTGCCCGCAGACGCAGGGCTCATGTTGTGGAGGTGGAGTCTGATGAGGAGGAGGAGGAGGCTACCGACCGTCAGTTCGAGACATCTGTTGAGGAGGGAGGCTCCGGTTTTGGCTCGGGGAACAGAGGCGAGGGTGAGGAGGACCCTGAGGATGACGGCTCCGACTCAGATGATGGTGTGGAGGTCGTCCCGCAAAAGAGGACGAGGCGTGCTTCTCGTTCCCGCCCCCGAGGACTTTGATGTTGTTATTTCCTGCTTTATTTTTCTTTTTGCTAGTAGTTTGTAGCACTTTGCACATTGTTAGGCAGTTTTATTTTTTGTAAAACTTGTACCTTTGTTTGTTGTAAAGCATGATGAAATGAAATAGCTTTTGAAAAGGTGTTCGTATTTTTAGCATCGTGTCGCATCATTATTTTGCACAAAAATGAAATTGAGTGGTAATGCGAATTGTGTAATCACCAAGTCAGGTAGTGAACCGACGCAACAAACTAAGCAACTCAACTTACTAAGATATAACAGAATCTTTAGCAAGTTTACAACTCGATAAGCAAAATGCAACAACGCAAATAAAAAAGTCTTAAACAAAGATTGCTTAAACAGAGCGCAATGATTCAAAAAAAAAAAAAAAAAAAAAAAAAAAGAAACACGTCCGCTCGACAAACAACTCGATAAGCAAAAACAACAACTCGAAAACCAAAACACCTTAACAAAAACAAAGTGTACTTTTGACGATCGGAACGCATCCGAAACGGAAGGAGATGAAGGCCTTTGAGTCTCCTGTTGCCCGGAAATGCTTGGAATTCTCTTTCGAAGGATAAGACAGGGTCAAGGAGATACACTGCAGCATTGCCAGCCATCCTTGGGAGCTGGCCGGCCATTTTTGGTGGAGAGAGACAGCTGGCCGGCCATTTCTGAAAAAGTAAATGGCTGGCCGGCCAGAAAAAGTAGCTGGCCGACCATTCAGTCCTGCAGCCACCGGATTTTTGACACGTGTCCCCGTGAATAGTGTTTTTCCTTCTATAAAAGCCTCAACTTCGGGAACATTCATTTCATCTTAGTTTTAGGCAAAGATGGAGGCGTTTCTCGCAGAAAATATCACATCTTGGATCTCTTCTCTAGATGGCTCGGAAAAGCTGAATTTCCGGGGTTTCGGCTTGAATGCACTATTCACGCTGAGCCATACTCCGTTACATCTCCCTTTTCTTCATGCCGCGACAAGGTTCTGGAATCCAGTGACGCATGTTTTTAGCTTTGGCGGCCAAGAGATGTGCCCCACTTTCGAAGATTTTCAGGTTTTGATGGAGTCTGCATGTTCTGAAGTGATCTTGCCCCAGCTCCGTTTTGGTCACGCCCAGGCTTTAGGGCGGATGTGTGGGCTCACAGCGCATGACGCTCGGTCTCTGATCTGCAGTGGAGAGCTGGACATCCTCGGCTTGATCCACCGTTTTTCCGACGCTGGCGATCGCAGCAACCATTATTGGTAGGGTTTCCGGCAACACGCCCTCTGTTTATGTTTGTTGTCTCACTTCCTGCTTTCCTCGGGCTTCGGCGGGGCTAGCATTCGCCTGATTGAAGTCGCCCAAGGTTTGAGAGAAGGAAAGAGCTGTATTGCCATGACCTTGGCCGAGACATTGATGGGTTTAGATTCTGTCTATCGCCGGGAGGCGACTAGGTTTGCCGGGAGTCCACTGCTACTGCAGGTAATGTTTCCCACCCGACCTCACATATATATATTTGCTCACATCACTCGGCCCTCAGGCTCGGTTTTTCTCACAAAACCCTTGTCTTACTTTTCTCTCATCGTACATCTCTCTATTCTTTATTCTCTCATTTTCCATCCCTCCCCTAGGTATGGTTAATGGATAAATTGCAGGTTGTGGACTCTTGCCCTGCTTATTCAGCTCGAGGCTACTTCTTTCGACAGCGCCTAGTCAATGCTCTTGACGAAAGGTGGTGGTCCGATTGGATGTGCAATTTGTCCGCAGACGGCATTGCTTGGCGTTGTCTTTGGCTCAACCTCCCGGCAATGAGCTATAGTATGTCTCGCATGATTGGGATCCAATTGGTTGGTCTAACCCACTGCGTATTCTATTTTCCGTTCCGGTTTCTGCGTCAGTTTGGCCATGATCAGACCTGTCCACCGGAGGGGATTGAGTACCCAGCTACTTTCCCGATCCGGGGTGCACAGCTTGCCCGATATGCCACGGCATGGAGGACGAGAGAGCTCCTGGCCCCCGCTTCTTCTTTCAGTTGCACTTTGTCTGATGAGTGCGTGGATTGGCTCAATGAGGAGGCACAGGTTGGGCCCAGCTTGGCATCAGATGTTCCGTCCAGCTCTGGGAGGGGGCACAGAGATACTTGATTCAACTATGCCTCGAATTTATTGCCTATTTAGCATTTTCAAGTTTTCTTTATGAATGTACTAAAATAAGCAACCTCGATTGTAATGCAAGAGTAGGAGAACTTTATTTTGAAATCAATGAAATTGAAAGTTATGGTACTGAAAATTTTCCACTTTTGGTCCAAAAATGGTCTTAGTCGTAAAAAGATTGATTTGAACAAAGTCAACTTTTATTAAAACTTTTCGAAACTATTTTCGATGTGGATCAGAATTGGACACGTCGGAGATCTGTCACTGAGATGCACAACCCCAGATCCCCGCAACTGGAAAGTTGCCCCTAGTCTGAAGAACAATGCGGCACTTCACAGCGACGGAAAGTTGCCCCTAGTCTGAGTAACTTTGCACCGTCGCGGCAACGGAAAGTTGCCCCTAATTTGAACAGCGCTGTACCGGAGATCACGATAAATGCTGATGGATAAAGATGACTGAGATGGTCGAAATGGACAGAGTTGATCGGGGAAAAGTTTATGACTGAACTTCAAGGTGAAGTTGCCTACGTATCCCAAAGATGGGAATCAAGCCTTACGTAGTTCAGGCTAAGGTTCACTCGAGTATTTTCACTCTCCTTTTGCGCTCTAACTTTTGCCAAGGTCGCCCTTTGCGGGTTTTCAACCTTGCGAGCTCAGTTTTTATATTTTCTAATTTTTTTGTGCTCTGAATTTTGCCTAGGTCGCCCTTTCGGGTTTTCGGCCTAGCGAGCCTCTCAAGGATAGTATTTCTTCAACTTGTCCATATTGACCGGTTGTGAGAACTCCAAGCCATCTAGATCCATCAGAACCACAGCCCCACCTGACCAGATAGCTTTGATGATGTAAGGACCAGTCCAATTGGGTTTGAACTTGCCCCTTGGGTCGTGGATGGGAGCTCGGTTGTCTTTGAGCACCAAATCTCCTTCTTTCAGATTCCTGGACTTAACTTTCTTGTTGAAAGCCTGGGCAATTCTGCGTTGATAGCCTTGGATGTGGTACAGTGCTTTCAGTCTTCTTTCGTCAAAGAGCATGAGTTCTTCGAATCGGCTTTGCTGCCAATCTGCCCCGGCTATTTGGCATTCAGCCAATACTCGTAACGACGGAACCTCAATCTCAATGGGTAGAACAGCCTCCATTCCATAGACTAATGAATATGGAGTTGCTCCAGTAGAAGTTCTGATTGAAGTCCTATAGCCCCACAGAGCAAACGGCAGCTTGTCTGGCCAATCTCGATAGGTTTCCACCATCTTCTGTAGTATATGCTTGACATTCTTGTTGGCGGCTTCAACCGCTCCGTTGGTCTGCGGCCGATATGTAGATGACTTATGGAAAGCCACATTGTATTTCTCCAACAAGTCTATCACTTTTTTCTTGAAGTGGGAACCATTATCTGAAATTATCTCGTTTGGCACCCCGTAGCGACAGATGATGTTGTTCCTGATGAACTTTGCGACATGCGACGCCTTCAACACTGCGTATGATTGGGTCTCGACCCACTTTGTAAAATAATCTATCGCTACCAGGATAAACTCATGCCCGTTTGACCCCTTCGGGGTAACAGCTCCGATCACATCAATTCCCCAGACTGAAAAAGGCCATGGTGAAGTTATGTTGTACAGTTTTGACGGCGGGATGTTCATGCGGTTTGCATGAATTTGACACTTGTGGCATCGCCGAACAAAGCCAATACAATCCTCCTCCATGGTTGACCAGTAGTAGCCCTGTCTGAGGATCTTCCTGGCCAGCATTACTCCATTCATGTGTGCACCGCACTCTCCCCCATGGATGGCTTCCATCAGGCGTTTTGACTCTTCAGCTTCTACACAGAGCTTATGCATTCCCAGATGACCCCTTTTGTACAAATTTCCCCCGCAGATAACGAATTGAGCAGCCATTCTTCTGACAGCCCTCTTATCTTTGGCATTTGTCCCTAGTGGATATGTTTCCTTTTCCAAGAAGTTCCAGATGTCGTAGTACCAGGGGTTGCCGTCTTGAACCTCATCTATGGCGGAAATCGACTCGTATGCCGGCACGAACTTCTGATCAATAATGACTGGACGCATCCGGACTCCGGACGGGATGTCTATCATAGAAGATAGAGTTGCTAGTGAATCTGCAAACCTGTTGTTCTCTCTTACGAGGTGGGTGAAATTTAGCTTTTCAAAACGAGGAATTAACAAATCCAAAGTTTGGTGGTAGATTATCATCCTTTCCTCCTTGACTTTCCAATCTCCTTTTGCTTGAGACACAACAAGGTTCGAGTCTCCAATGACGTCCACTCGTCTTGCCCCTAGTTCCAGGGCTGCTTCCAGGCCAGCAATACATGCCTCATACTCTGCTTCGTTGTTGGAAACCTTGAACCGGAGCTTGAATGCTAAAGGGATACGGGAATCGTCAGGCGCTATCAGCAACACCCCTATCCCATACCCATACTGGTTTGACGCTCCATCAAAGTACATCGTCCAAGTTTCATCTTCGACGTGCAGAATGGCTTCATCTGGGAATAGATATTCAACCGCTTCATCCCCCTCAACCGGGTGGTCGGCAAGGAACTCCGCTACCGCTCTGCCTTTTACTGATTTGCGCGTTACATACTTCAAATCAAATTCGGAGAGCAACAGCAGCCATCGAGCTAGCCTACCCGTAAGTGCTGGTTTCTCGAAGAGATATTTGATGGGATCCAAACGCGAAACCAACATTACAGAGTGGGCTAACAGGTAGTGCCGTAGCTTCCTGGTTGCCCATACCAAGGCCAAACAAGCCTTCTCCAGCGGTGTATAGCGGGTCTCGTAATCTAGCATCTTTTTGCTCAGATAGTAGATGGCTCTTTCCACTTTGTCTTCTGACTCCTGCGCAAGCATGCAGCCCATGGTAGTCTCGGTTACCGAAAGATACAGTATCAACGGTCTCCCCGGCTCTGGCGGCGACAACACGGGTGGGTTCTGTAGATACTCTTTGATCTGCTCAAAAGCTGCTTGACATCGGCCGTCCCATTGGAATTTCTTTCCTTTCTTCAGGAGACCAAAAAGTGGTTCACAAGTCAAGGTTAATTTAGAAATAAACCGTCTTATGAATTGCACTTTACCCAGAAAGCCTCGCACCTCCTTTTCAGTCCTTGGTGGTGGCATTTCTAAGATGGCCTTGATTTTGGAAGGGTCGACCTCGATGCCCCTTTGTGTGATCAGAAACCCTAGCATCTTCCCTGCTGTAACACCAAACGTGCATTTCTGGGGATTCAGTCGCAACCGAAACTCTTTGATCCTTTGAAAGAATTTTTGTAAGGCGGTGTAGTGGCCCTCTCTATCTTTGGACTTGACAATCATGTCGTCCACGTACACCTCGACCTCTTTATGGATCATATCATGCAATATTGTAGTTGCTGCCCGTTGATACGTAGCTCCAGCATTTTTCAACCCAAATGGCATCACTCTATAACAATATGTACCCCACGGGGTAGTGAACGCAGTCTTCTCCCGGTCTTCGGGTGCCATCACTATCTGGTTATAGCCTGAGAAACCATCCATAAACGAAAGCAAGGCATGTCCTGCCGTGAAGTCTACCAATTCATCGATGTGCGGCAAAGGGAAGTCGTCTTTCGGACTGGCCCTGTTCAAATCTCTGAAGTCTACACAGACCCGAATTCTGCCGTCCTTCTTCGGCACCGGAACTATGTTGGCCAACCAAGTTGGATATTCAGATACCAGCAGGAACCCTGCGTCAATTTGCTTGGTGACCTCTTCCTTAATCTTGAGGGCCCAGTCTGGGCGAATCCTTCTGAGCTTCTGTTTGACAGGGCGGGCCTCTGGATCAAGAGGGATCCGGTGCTGTACAATCTCAGGATCGATTCCAGGCATGTCTTCATAGGACAACGCGAAAACATCTTTGAAATCTTTTAATAAAGCGACTAAGCGCTCGCGCTCCTCCGAAGACAACGTGGACCCGATCTGGACCAGCCGCGGGTCCTTCTCAGTACCAACATTCACAGTAGTGATTTCGTCCATTAATGGTTTAACACATCTTTCCTGCTCTTGATCAATTAATCGTTGCAAAACTGGGGGAATTTCTTCCTCGCTGTTTTCATCAAAATTTTGAAAATCCTGATTTAAGCAATAAATCAAAGGCACAGAAAAATACTCGGAAACCACATCCACATCATTCTCATTAAATACTTCCAAGCCGTCAGATTCCTCTGTTACAACAGACTCAAAAGAAAATGAAAAAGACGACCTAGACAGGACTGTGGCATCCGGGTTATCACCCCCAGGAATACCGGACTCAGACTCAGTCGAGCTGGAATCTGATTCCGACGTACAAGATTCGGTAGAATCAGATTCCGGCTCACTACCTGACCCGGAACTGCTAGATAAAAATCCTTCTTCATACTGCCAGATGAGAGAAGGTGCGATAGATGCATCCAAGATTGGCGCTGGAAAGCCTGCAGCTATTTCATCTCCAATCACAGAAACCGAAGAGTTATTCCCCAAGCACTCTTGGCCGATCGGAGGATCTGATAGTAGACTCGCCAGTGCTACCCCCATTTCAAGCTCTGTGCTCTCAGGATCCACTGCTTCACATTGCTCAACCTCAGTTGGTGGGTCTGTCTGCGCTTCGGCAACGTCATCCCCAGAGAATTGTATGTCGAAGAAGATTTCAAAACCAGGCACGCGCTTCCCTTCCGCGTTTTGCCATGGCTCCGGGAAGCCGCAGAACGGAAAATCTTCCCCCTCCCGGACGAAACGTCCGTTTAGGGTACCCCAGATGGGCCTGTGCATTAAATCAAATGGCTTCCCGGCCTTCTTTTCCCTGGCCCTTCCGGCCATTTCTTTTCCTTTCCTCACCCAATCCTCCTTGGTGGGCAGATAACCCAGTCCAAAGGCATGGGGGTTGTGTGGCACTTCGGCCAATACTGAGACGCCCTTCCGGCCGCTTCTCCCTAATCCCATCCCGGGGATATGTTTTAGCTTGTTCATGAGGTATATAGATTGAGTACTAACATACATGCCCTCATTCACAGCCATGACATTTTGTACCACTTGAGCCTCGGCTAAAGTGAACCCCGACAAAAACACATCCTCCGTGCCGTGCTCGATCTCCAAGACAGGCGTGGACACTTCCGGCGGCGGATGGATTGATGAATTCCCAAAAACGATCGCTACCCCTTTCCCGTGAGGGTATTTTAGCATTTGATGTAGAGTGGAAGAGACTGCTTTGACCTGGTGCAACCACGGTCGCCCCAAAAGTAGGTTAAAGGTTGCGGGAACGTCCAAGATATGAAATTCGATACTGTGCTGTCCTGGACCAACCTTGGTTTGAATTTTAACCGTCCCCATCACTTCTCTGCTGGTATTATCGTATGCTCTGATCACTTGGGTAGTTGGGACGAAGTCCACGGGCTTCAACCCGATTGCATATGCCGTTCTGGTCGGGCAGACATTAATCGCAGACCCGGTATCAACAAGTACCACCGGTATCCACTTATCTCTACATTCCACAAAAATATAGAGAGGTTTGTTATGGTTTGTACCCTCAGGCGGTAGCTCCTTGTCCGAAAAGGTTAATGCCGGGGAACCTCCTCCCGGAAAAACCAGCCCAACCAGCTGTTCAGGCGTGGTGTCTATGGAGAGTTTAGACTTGTCCATAGCAGATAGGACAGCTTCTCTGTGTACTCGTGACGCCATTAGCAGTCCCCAGATGGAGATGTCTGCTTGTATCTTCTTTAATTGTTTCAGCACAGCTTCATCTTCGATCTGCTTCTCCTTCTGTCTTTCCACTTCTCTATCTTTCCCGGATGCCTCGGGTTGGTCCAGGTGTGGGGGCTTGAAGTACCGCCCACTTCTTGTCATATGGTCCACTTCATCGAGGTACCAAGTATCATCCGGCTGGTTATTCCCCCAGTCTTCATCCGTGTGGGCAAGACACAAGTCGTCATCTTCCTACCACATTCCACTGACAGCCAACAGACACCTGTCTGGCTCCGGTCCACTCGCATTCTCAGTGCTCTCTATCCATATGCTCGCAGCATTGTTTGTCTTTGTGCACACAGCACTTTCAGTCCCTTCAGGGCCTTTTGCCTTTCTGGCTCTCTCAGCTTCCTCAAATTTTCCTTGCTCCAACTGCGTCAGTACAGCTGGTTGTTTAACAATTCCTGTATCTATAATGCCCATGTCTTGAGCGGAATTCTTAACACCGGCGCTCTCCGGCGGTACAACTTGGTTTTCGACCGTTCCGGCCACAACTGATATTTCTGCCTCTGCCGGGCTCTGTTCTGATTGGGCTTCCCCCACTGCATCTGGTTGATCTTCGAGCCATCCCGTGGCCTCCTCTGATTCCTCATAATCATACCAATTAATTGACGCCTCCCCCAGTTCCTGGTCATCAAGAAGTTGCAGGTTGGCAAAGTCCTCCCTTGCAGTTGCCAGCTCATCTGTCCATAGCCCAGATCTATCCCCCCGGATCATGCATAGCTCTCCTGTCTCTGGCAATTCTAGACTTAGCCCAATTCGGCTCGTTGATAGGATGTGCTTGCTTGGATCATAGGCTCCCCCGACAAAATTCTGTCCAGTTTCAGATTCAACAATCTCATTTCCTCCCAAAATCTGCCCTGCCCTGTCTTCGACGGTCACCGCCACCGGTTCTGTTTGGGTTTTGGAGATGTCCACCATGCACAAGAAATCAGTGCAATCGGGAAGGAGCACCTCTGGCTTGGGTAGGTGGGTGGGCGTAATGTAGATGCTAGGATCGTAAGATGCGACCCCAGTCTGGATAAAGTTAATTCTTTTGGGAGGAGGAGCTTGGTTATGTGATGGGAGAGGGTTGGTTGTAACATTGGGTTGATCGGGGGGTGCGATCACCTTTTTGTCAATAAGATCTTGGACCTCATGATGCAGTCTGTAACAACGGTCGGTGTCATGACCGTGTTGTTGGTGGTATGCACAGTATTTTGACGGGTCATATGAGGGGGGAAGTGGATTCGGTAATGGCTTTGGTTCTAGGGGTTTTAAATGATTCTTTCTGATCAGTATTCCTAGAACTTTGGTCAGAGGCATATATAGTTGGGTAAAGGTTCTTTGGCCTCGTGGTTGGAATCGGCTGTTGGCTTGTGTGTTGCTTCCGGACGCGCCGGAGAAAGGTGTGGCAGTCATAGGTCTTGGAGGAGGAGGGGGAGTGGTGGTGACCATACCAACTTCCGAGGCTCTCGTATTTGCAGCGCCGCTCGGGCCTGCATTGTTATTGCGATTGAAGGTCCTCCTTGGTTGTTCTCTATCCTGGTCAAACAGACCTTGCCTCATAGCATCTTCTATTTGCACCCCCATATCATGTAAATCTGCGAAAGTGGGAAAGGGGACCACAATCATTCTCTGCATTAACTTCGGGTGGAGATTGCGCACAATCATCCGAATTTGATCTCTGTCAGTGGGCCTTAAAGTCATCGTTGACGCCTTGGCCCTCCATCGGATCACAAAGTCCGAGAAAGATTCCTTAGGCTCTTGCCTTGTCGTTTCAAGATCACGGGTTGTGATCTCGATTTGAGTGTTGTATGAATATTGTGTGACAAAGGCCTCAGCCATCTCATCCCAATTCTTCTTCACCTCATCTGATAATCTTGCGTACCAATGGGAGGCCACACCTGACAGGGTTCGGCCGAATAGTGAGAGCTTCTGTTGTCGTGTTAGGCCCATCGGCCGCAAGACATCTGCAAACAGTCGGATATGGACCATGGGGTCGCCGGTCCCGTCAAAACGGTCGATTTGTGGCATTTTGAACCTATCGGGGAGTGTCACGGCCTCCTCGGTATATCCATCTCCGATATCCGGCATAGCCTTGGCCCCTTGGGATTTCTTGAAGAGCTTCTCCAGTTTGCTCAATTTCAGAGCTGTTTGATCAACCTCAATCTCGGATGGAGAGTCCGGGTGATTGGATATATGAACCTTGGACAGTTGTGGTGGAATCGGGGGCGGAGCTGGCCCCGTTGGGAGACTTGTGTCCTCTTGCAGATTTTGGATAGTCGGTACAGTAGTCTGGGTGTTTGGAGGGACGTCGTGGATAGCAGGAGCCTTTTCAGGTAATGGGGCCCCCGCCGGAGGAGGGATTTGTTGTGAAGGAGACGCTGTATTCTGTTGTTGCAGTCTGGCAATCAACTCAGCCTGCTGGGCCATGACTGTGGCCTGCTGTTTGGAGAATTCCGCTTGTCGGGCGGCATCATCGTGCATTTGTTTCATACTCTCCTGCATCTGGCGCATCAAAGTCTCCATCCCTGATGTATTCGGTTGATCCATCTGTCTAACCGGTATGTCTATTTCTACAGCAGTAATTGAGACCTCAGTCCTGTAGTCCTCTGATAAAGTAACCCACTGTTCTGACAATCTCTGTTCTGACGTACTGCGCCTTTTTGGCTTCCTTCTGGTAACAGGGGGTAGAGAACGGAACACTGGCTGTCCGTCGATTAGATCCTCAGATCGGTGGAGTCGACGACCTCGTGTCCAAGGTGCTTGGGGAATGCCTGTTGGGTTGGAAGCAATCGTGCTAAAACTGACCTAGCAAAAGATAAATAAAGCGAAAAGGAAATAAATAAACAGATAGACGGACAGCATAACAGCTTAAAATAGAATGCAAGACACACAGTCGGGCATAATCAACACACAGTCAATGAGCTGAATACATACTGTCCTCAAATACTGATTATTATCCCTGTATCACTGTTCCCCAAAACAGAACCTGATATCCGCAGATAACTCGTTCTCAAAGACTGGTTGATGCCCGCAGGCCTGATACCCATAATACTGAACTGATGCCCGCAGGCCTGATGCTGACAATACCGAACTGATGCCCGTAGGCTTGATACTGAAACTCATATACTGATCTGATGCCCGTAGGCTTGATACTGACAATACTGAACTGATGCCCGCAGGCTTGATACCCAAACTCATATACTGATACATGCATTCCTGTAGAGACGCACTCTAAAGCACATAACAGATAAATGAGAGCCAAAACACCCCTATGTTGGGGTAGGGTTTCCCTGTCCTATTGTGTCAGGAACTAGGGTTTCACTATGCACGCAGCGGTTCCAAACAACTTGTAAACGGGTAAGCAACCTGTCCTAATTTGGAATGGTCACTATGGATCCGAATATGCACTAGGTCGAATGGTCAAAGAGGGTGCCCCGGTAAAACCGGGGTTTGTGTTCCCATACTGGCAGAGCCCACAACCGGTCAGCCTTATGGTCATGCCTTGACAAGACAAGCCTCCGGCAAACCGTTCAGGAATAGCAGATGGCAAACACGGTGTCCTAGGCGCACCAATGCAAATGCAATGCAAAGAACCTACACAAGTGTAGTCAAAAACAGATATCATGAGTTCGAGTCAAGTTCTCTAAATCCCCAGCGGAGTCGCCAGAAACTGTAACATGCCCGCGGGGGGACCTCGCTACAGCTCGGACTCGACTTTCGCAGTCACGTTTCTAAGTCTGAACCAAAGAGTCCAAATCCGGTAAATCGTTTTAGGAAAACTGATTTTTGAAAGAAGTGCCAAACATGGACTGCTTTGCCAGATACAGAGTCGCCACCTAAATATTTTATTTTGGGAAATTTAGGAAACCCTGACTTGGTGCCAAAAGGCCACGTGTCCGTCATCACCAAAGTTGCCTCGGCTCGGGAACTTGGGTACGATTGGGGAAGGTCACTTCATGAGCACCCCCGCTCGCCCGGTCATAGACCGGCCTCTACTAACCATGATATCAATTTTTGAAAACATTGTGAGTTCTTATACCGGTTATTAGCCTAGGTTACTATGTGATGCGCACAGCATATAAGTATAGACCGGGTCGCCCGAATTGGAACAAAACATTTCATGTTTGCCTTTTTTGAAAGAGGTTTTGCTACCCGCAGGTAGGCTTGAAACATTTGATGATTTACTCCAATTCAGATAACCCGACCTTCACCCACAGGCATTCAGGCAGTTATATCATATAAGCACATAGCCTCATGGTAAGCATGCTATCATGGCATTCACTCACACGCATGCAAGGATGCTAAAGCATAAAGCTTACCGAGTACTCCCAGCCAAAAACAAAAACTACATTAGAAATCATGCATGATCCTAAGTATACAAAAATGCTTAATGCAACACATGCAAAATGCAACTATAGTAGGCTCGGCTATTCTAAGATGGCATATGAAATGCTACAACTAACATGTATTCAACTTGGAATTGAAAGTACAATGCAGTTAGTATGATGCGCCGAGCCCGATGCATGCAATACAGATGAATGATGCAAACATGCTGTCATACTGTATGCTAATTGAAATATGCCCTAATCTAGCCATCAAAAGCGGATAAATAAAAGGGAGAAAGACGTGGGGTTGGAAGACATACATCACACTCACCCACACTTATTACAGTTGTGCCCTCACTCGGAGGGTCCAAATGAATAATACAGTCCAAATATTACAGTCCCCAAATAAAAGAATATTACAGTCCAAAATATTACAAAATTCTAATTAATTAATGAATTAACTAGAAAGCAAATAAACTGGCGTGCAAGCCAGGGACTGCCTTGCTTCTGGTGGATGATGCATGTCCGGACTGTCTTGCGCGGAAATCCACCGGAATGCCCCAATTAGCATCTATTTACACCTGTTATTCTTGAAAAGCGTGCCAAGTCCCGGAAAGTTGCTGATTCCTGGTTTTGCTGCAACAGAGAGCAGGAAAGGGGCATAGCAATGTATTTTGCACAAATATATGCATGTCTCGATCCTCGTGCCACCAATCACGCATACCGAGGCATGATGGCCGAGGAGTCGAAATGCACAACTCAATATAGGATGAATGCACATGAAACTACAGCTAAAACCTAACTCCATCATGGATAATCCGGAGTGTCGGTGACTGGGGAATTGAGACACATTCCGTCACTCGGAGTACGAAATGTACCTCGTTTCCCGTGCCCGGGCTAACTCCTATTCCGAGCACGATGCAATATGTATGATATGCATGAAATGCAACTAAGATGCAATCCTAACATACACAATGCTATGAAAATGAGATGCCTCGAAATGCGTGCACGCGGGCACGCAAACCGAGGCGATGATATGTGTCTCGAAATACGTGCACGCGGGCACGCAAACCGAGGCGATGATATGTGTCTCGAAATGCGTGCACGCGGACACGCAAATCGAGGCGATGATATGTGTCTCGAAATGCGTGCACGCGGGCACGCAAACCGAGGCGATGATATGTGTCTCGAAATGCGTGCACGCGGGCACGCAAACCGAGGCGATGATATGATGTGATGAAATGACAAATGGGCTTATACCAACATGGGTGAGCCTCAGCCACGCTCACATAGGATGCCGGTTGATGAAAATGATGTGCCTCGAAATGCGTGCACACGGGCACGCAAACCGAGGCGACGCTAAAATGATGCGAATGACATGGAAAATGTAACATGGACTTATACTAACATGAGAGAGCCTCAGCCACACTCACATAAGATGCCGATGGCAGAAAATGAAGTGCCTCGAAATGCGTGCACACGGGCACGCAAACCGAGGCGATGACAGAATGATATGAAAATGACATGGAAATGACAAATGGGCTTATACCAACATGAGAGAGCCTCAGCCACACTCACATCGGATGCCGGTGGCAGAAAATGAAGTGCCTCGAAATGCGTGCACACGGGCACGCAAACCGAGGCGATGCTAAAATGTGATGAAATGACATGGAAATGACAAATGGGCTTATACCAACATGAGAGAGCCTCAGCCACACTCACATCGGATGCCGGTGGCAGAAAATGAAGTGCCTCGAAATGCGTGCACACGGGTACGCAAACCGAGGCGATGCTAAAATGTGATGAAATGACATGGAAAATGCAACATGGACTTACACTAACATGAGAGGGCCTCAGCCACACTCACATCGGATGCCGGTGGTAGAAAATGAAGTGCCTCGAAATGCGTGCACACGGGCACGCAAATCGAGGCGATGCTAAAATGTGATGAAATGACATGGAAAATGCAACATGGACTTACACTAACATGAGAGCGCCTCAGCCACACTCACATCGGATGCCGGTGGCAGAAAATGAAGTGCCTCGAAATGCGTGCACACGGGCACGCAAACCGAGGCGATGACAGAATGATATGAAAATGACATGGAAATGACAAATGGGCTTATACCAACATGAGAGAGCCTCAGCCACACTCACATCGGATGCCGATGGCAGAAAATGAAGTGCCTCGAAATGCGTGCACACGGGCACGCAAACCGAGGCGATGCTAAAATGATATGAAAATGACATGGAAATGACAAATGGGCTTATACCAACATGAGAGAGCCTCAGCCACACTCACATCGGATGCCGGTGGCAGAAAATGAAGTGCCTCGAAATGCGTGCACACGGGCACGCAAACCGAGGCGATGCTAAAATGTGATGAAATGACATGGAAAATGCAACATGGACTTACACTAACATGAGAGGGCCTCAGCCACACTCACATCGGATGCCGGTGGATAAAAATGGAGTGCCTCGAAATGCGTGCACACGGGCACGCAAACCGAGGCGATGCTAAAATGTGATGAAATGTGGCAAAAATGATATGCAAGCATACTAATGGAATTTCAGCACTAAAATATGGGGGAAAACAGTCCCGAAATGAAACGAAATGACATGAAATGCAAGGAAACGTCCCGAAATGCAACATTAGGCATCCGAAATGGCCTATAGCTATGCCAAACATGCACAATATGGACATGTAATGCAAAGACAGAAGCTAGACAGTCCCAAAAGATGCACTTTCACAGTTATAAACATGGCCAAACAGCAAATATAGGTAGGGGAAAAATAGAATGCAAGAATACGGTATTTTCAAGAGGTAATGAAGCAAGTGATATAAACAAAACCCAAACTGGAAAATTTCCTTCTACAACACTGAAGATGGACCAAAAATATGAACATTTACAGTATATGGCAGCCTCAAAATCAGTATACAAATATGCTAAAAATATGATGCAAAACAAGGCTCAAAAGGTGCCATAACATGAAGTATGCAAAATAATCACCAAACAGCCAAAGACCCTTGACAAACTATGTAGAATGGACCAAAATAAGAACTTTTCCAGAACTGTAAAATGGCCAAAAACCTAAGCATGGTAGGCTAACAAAACATGCAAGAAAACGAACCGAAAGTGAGATATAACATGAAGTGGCTTATGGAGGTCCCAAAACATGAAAGACCCTAAACAAAACATGAAGAATGGACCAAAACAAGGACCTTTTCAGAACTGTAAAATGGCCAAAAACCTAAGCATGGTAGGCTGCCATTGCATGTAAGAAAGGGTAAGAAAAGAGGGGTATAACTACAAGTGACACATGGAGTCACCAAACAATGTTGAGCCCTTCTCCAATATTGAAGAGGGACTCAAAATAAGCCTTATATCAGTTTATAACATGCTCAAAAACAGATTGTTCATGGGCCAAAGATAGCATGCAAAATCATGACATACAAGATGATCAATGAAGCAAGTACATTATGGAGGGCTCAAACAGGGTTGAGCCCTTAATGAGAAGTGAAGATGAGCTCAAAATATGGTCCTTTTCAGTTAGGGCCAAAGCTTGAAACCAAAAATAAATGAGGCTTAGAAATAGATCAAGGAAAAGGGTCAAAAGGATCAAAGTGTAACTTACCCTTGAAGATCCAAGCTTTTGTTGCTTCTTGGGTTGATTTGCAGCTTCTTTAGCCTTCAAGAATCCTCCCTTTTTGCTGGAAATGAGATGGTGGTGGTAGAGCTTGGTGGTGTAGAAGGAATGATGGTTAGGGGGTTAGGGTTTTTTGGAGAATTGAGA
The DNA here is from genome assembly GCF_055761805.1 of Camellia sinensis. Lineage (NCBI taxonomy): Eukaryota > Viridiplantae > Streptophyta > Magnoliopsida > Ericales > Theaceae > Camellia > Camellia sinensis. The sequence goes on along the minus strand of NW_028129020.1, from coordinate 5,681,817 downwards.
GAGAAGAAGATGGAGATGGCTATGGAGCTTTGAAGAGAATTTTTTCTAACCCTTATGAAGAAGGCCACCAGCTGGTTATAAAGATCAAAAATGGGGTGTAAAGGTGGGGGAGAAGGAGGGCAAAACTCCCCCACAAAATATCCCCCGGATATAGAAAATATCTGGGGGATATTGCCCCACAGCTGGAAAGGGTACAGTGCAAGGAAGCAGGCCGGCCTCATACTTTTGCTGGAGGTGGCCGGCCGGCCACACCCCCTAGCCGGCCGGCTAGGGGTCAAAAGGGTCAAGGTGATTTTCTGGCCGGCCAGCTACTGGGGAGGTACCTCTATGTGTGTACAACACAACCATGTAGTTGAAATTCTAAGAAAGTGGGCCCAAGGGGTTCAATAATGGCTCGGAAAGAGGGGGTCAAAAGGGTCAAGTTGACTTACTGGCCGGCCATGAACTTTTAGGGGCCTCTTATGTGTGTACATCACAGATATGTGGTTCAAAGTTCAAGAAAAAAGGTCCAAGGGGTTCAACATTAGCCCGGAAGAAAGGGGTCAAAAGGGTCAGGTGACCTTAATGGCCGGCCATGAACTTTTAGGGGCCTCTCAGATGTGTAGATCACAGATATGTGGTTGAAAGTTGGCAACACTAGCTCCAAGGTATTCAACATTAGCCCGGAAGTGCGAAAAACGGGCGCCGGGAGGCTCCGGAAGAGAGATAACTGGTTGCTGCAACAATTGCTGGCCTCTCACCCTTCAGTGACCTTCCCTGTGATAAAACAGAGGTACCTGCCAAAAATGAACGAAAACCGTTGCAAAACGGACGTTCCGGGGCCAAAACACGCAGTTCGGGGTCCCGAAAATGGGCTGTTAAGCACCGAAAATGGTATTCGACCTCGAAGTGGGTTTCTTAGCCCCCAGTGTCCCTCAAAAGGGATGAAATAAGATGTATGCCAAAAATCAGAGCAATAGGAGATGGTTAAGCGGTCCCGAACCGAGGCACACGACCTGACGGCTCCGAAAATCGGGAACCGGACTCCGAAATGGGCAAAATGGCCTACGGCCACTAAATGCAGCCTACGGACATTGAGAGATGGTCCACGGGACTTCTCCTTTCCCCTCAGGAAAAGAAACAGAGAAAATCGAGTCTGGTTCGCAAACCGAGACAAGGCACAGAAAAGGGTTCGGGAGTCCGGAGGCAGGGCTCACGGCCACAACTCCGAAACTTCTGAACGAGCACATCATGCAACATCACCTAGCGCTCAATCGGTGACGTCTGAGTCTTAAGGTCGGTCAAAAATGGGGTGTCTACAAACATGTACCTCAGTCAAAAACTTATGTTGCTTGGGGTTCATCTAATATTGAGGGGAGTAAAGTTGAAATACAATCTCAAACTGGGCATGAGAATGAGTCACCCACTAATATCTCGAGTTATAATAAAAATAATGAGTCCAATGGTGGCAACGAGTGGGATGTTGAAAAAAATCAGATTTTGGGGAATGACACAACGTCAAAGGCAAATGGCTGAGGGTCCAGTAGAGGGGGTTGGGGTTATTTGAGTGAAGAGGGCCACAGTAAAGTTGAATTACAATCGCAGACAGGATAGCAGAAAGATTCACCAGGCGATTCCTGGAAGAAGTCGAGTAAGAATGATGACCACAATGATGATGGGAAGGAAGGAATGTGAAGTTGGCAAGAAACAAAATTTGGGAGCTGTAGAAACAATCTCATTTGCAAGTTGTTGGTCCAGTTGGGAGGTTAATCTATTCTATTATTAAAGGGAAACACCAATTTTGGTGCCATGAAGCCTGGCTTAGAATTTTTTTTTCTATTTTTCCTAACATGACCATAACTTGTTAAATAATCTATTATTTTAAAACTTATATCAATTTGTAATCAAGGGTCAAATCGTAAATTACTAACTCAGTAAATAATTTCCACTTTTCCACTTCCCACATTTCAGAAACTGCAGTGCAGTTCCACGTTTCACCATCTTCTCCCTATTTTTTATTATTATATATATATCTTAAATTTATAACAAACTGCTGTGTAAGTTCCATATTTCACCATCTTCACTCTATTAAAAAAAAATATATATTTTTTTTTGAGAAAGACTATTCAAGTGTTCAAGAACTTTTTTCTTTCTTTTTTTCTGTTTTTTCTTTTAATTTTTTTTTCGTGTGTGGAGAAAGACTATTGAAGAACATTGCAATCTTATAGTTTTGTTGTAAGTTGATAGAGTGGTTGTTCAAAATATATATCTACTGCTCATCTTGCACGGTAAGTGTAATACTGTTAATTATAGATTTTATCTTCTTCATTAAAAAGTTTCATTATGTAATCAGGTTTTTTTGGGGGAAAAAAGCAGAGTATTAAAAATTTGTGTGTTTGGTTTCTTAATGTTGTATGTGTGTGTGTGTGCGCGTGTTGTTTAAAAAATCAATGTTCTTAAAATTTTTATTATATTATCAAATTCTATACCTTTTTTGTTTGGGGAGAGTTTTCTTTAATCTTAAATTTGTGTGTGTGTGTGCTTCAAAAAAAAAAAAAGTGTTCTTAAATTTTCCATTATGTTATCAAATTCTTTGGGAAAGAAAAGTACATGTACGGGGAGCAAATATTCCGGCGTGCCCGTATTCCTTTCTTCCGAGCTCCGTCGATGTCCGATCACCTGCGAGCAAGTAATGGTGAGCTACCCGGCGGTGTGTGGCCGGAAAAACCCTCCGACGGTCAAGTTAGCACACACCTTAGAGGGAATAGAGAGAAGGGAGGGAGTGTTTGAGTGTAAGAAATCCTTACAGATGTGTTCGTGTATCGCGTATGGGGGGCGCAGACATGCTTATATACCTTCTGAGCCCCATATCCACTCCCTGTCATCTCCTGACACGTGGCTCTGCTATCCCATCTGTCAGCATAAACCATGCCGTTCATCACCTGCTCTCAACTGCCTGTCAGCATAGCTGGAGCTCGGCAGCCGAGCTGCCCTACCTCGGTCATACCATGCTTCATACCTTAAGCGCCTAACCGGATAACCAAATGAAGGACCGGGCTAGGCGGCATCTCGGCAAAGCTTAGCCCGGGCTCCTCCTTTGGTCGGCCTTCTCGCCGGTCAGTCAACTACCTCGGCTGACCGCGCCTTTCCGAGCGCCGGTCTCTCGGTCTGTCTGGTCTCGACAATCCTCGGACCGAGCATCCTGGTCTGACCGGTCACTTCCTGGCCGAGCAGCTTCTGCACGGTCCGGGGCAGCACACAGTCCAAACTCTGCCCGGCCCAAGTTTTGGTAGCCCATCTCCGGGTGAACAGTCGATCATCTCGGCCCAATGCTCTGCTGGGCCCTCAACTTGCTCGGTCTATACCTCGGCCCAACACCTGAGCATAAATCACCCTCTCAATTGCCCCTTAATTCCGTCCGCGGAAGCGTGACTGGGATTACTCACCTCGACCGAGATAACGTTTCTCCGGTCGTCAAGATGCCAAGCCTCGACCGAGCTAGTTGACGTAATTGTCCGCAGATTTGACCGGTTATATTCCTCGGCTGACCTATTCTCGTTGAAAGTAGCTCGGTTGGCTCTTCGTCTTTTCAACCCGTCGCTTCAGTCCTGTCAAAGCCATAAATGGGGACACGTGGCGGTCTGCCATTGGTCATCGGGCAGCCAACCCGCCGTTTTTGCCAGAATTTGAATTTGGGCAGTTTTCTTTGCTTATACATACATGCCCTGCTCGAACTCCAAATCCTCCTACTACCATTTCGACATTCGATCCCAGAGCTCTTGCATCCTCATCCAGACTCGCTGCCATTCTTCGTGCTCGAAGGATTAGGTCCTACTCTTCACTGGTAAGTCAATCCATCCTCATTTTGTTGTTATGTTCCTTCATATTACACACATTAGGGTACAAAAACATAGATATTAGGGCATAGGTCGTAGAATCTGTATTAAAACCTTTCTCTGTTCTTGGTGTTCTTCATATTTCTAAAGAACACTGATGAACTGGGGTGAACCGGGCTCTGGGCCTTCTTTTGATCCAAAAAACCAACCAAACCGGGCAAACAACATGTTTGTTTCAACCCCAGCGAAAACCGAGTTAACAAAAGGACTTGGCCGTTCAACCGGGCTAACATCTGGTCCGCTTGGGCGACCGGGCTCCTTAGATAGAGTAGACAACCGAGGTGGTTTGGCGCCCTTAATGACCGAGCTAAAATTCAGCACCTTTCGCGCGACCGCGCTAACACTTAACACTTGCCATCCTTTTCCTGCAGAGTCCAAGGGGACCACTGTCATTCCTGAGGCTCTCAGGACCGGGCAACATCCAATACCCAGAGCCAAACCCCTCAGCCGGGATATACTAAGCCGGCCAAAAATGGGGAAGTTCCGCTTCCTAGTGGATACTCCGGATGCGCTGGCTACGTTCAGGGAGGACTACGGCATCCCGGCCGATGTCCACCTGCAGCTCGCAGAAGAGGAGACCACACCTTGGGGTAGGGAGGAGTGCCCCTTCACCGTGCTATCCATCGTGGAAGGGGGTCTTCGTTTCCCGCTCAACCCTCTTATAACCGAGTTCCTCCGCCGCACCGGGCTGGCACCCACACAGGTGTCCACCAACACTTATAGAATAATCAACGGCGTGCACGAATTGAACCAACGGCTAGGCACCAACTTAGGCCTAGCCGAGATATTGAGGCAATACACAATGGGCCACACCGGTGATGGCCTAGCTTACTACTTGAAAATAAGACCGGGCAAGGAAAAAATCGTAACCGGCACCCCGGATAAAGATATGCACGACGATGATTTCTTCTGGGTGTCCGGCAATTACGAAACAGCCGAGGTGCCGGGCTGGTTCATAAGCAAGGACTTCGGTTCTTCATGTAAGCCACTCAAACTTGCTCGGTGAACTTTATTCTTTAGTTTAACTAACCGGTTTCCCTGTTTCTTTTGCAGCTATCCAAGCCTTGCAAGCCAACTACCAATTCCCCAACGTCGAGGCAATTCGGGCCGTGCTTAGGTACCGTCACCGAGACTGCAACGAATTGCTCGGCTACACACCGACTTACAGATATTCTGCTCCGCGCCGGAGTAGAGTAACTGACTTCCTCAGAGCTCCTTCGCCACCTCCAGATCCAACCCTACCAGACGTCCCATTAATCCGGTTAACTGACGAGCAAGAGATGGCCAAAAGATCTCGGATCAAAAACCTTCTAACCGCGACCTCAGCCGAGATACCGAGCGTTATAACCCGGTCGCCAGCCGCCGGCCAATCCAGCAGCGCTGTGGTTGCCCTTGCGTCCCCGGCTCCAGCTGCCGGGCAATCTGCCAGAGAAGCGCGCCGGGCTGGAAAGAGACCAAGGGCAGATCCCTCCGCCGAGCTCGTCGCCGAGCTGACAACCGAACATCCAGCTGAAACTCCTGCTCCCGTGCCCGCTTGGCGTCCTCAGCTGAAGCACCGGGGACAGGACATCCCGGCGACGGCTTCAATCAAGGCTGACAAAGAACATTTGCTCGCCTTCGATATCTCCAAAGCATTTCTCCTACCGGGCGACGTGGTCGGCAGCGACCACGTCCCTGACACCCGGCTGGTGAAATCCTCAGTCAAGTCCATGGCCAGGGTAAGTCGGCGTTCTTTTTAATATTTCACAAGTGTTTGCTCGGTCCTTCTTGCTCGGTCCCCTTTCTGATGTACTTTGCTTCTTTATGCAGGCCATTCAGAAACAACATTTGGTCTTGGAGCGCATCCACCGGCTTAGGCAGAAAGCCAATGACACTGCCAGCCAGGTTGAAAGCCTTCAAGCCGAGCTCGGCCGGGCTAAAGCTTCTCTCGAGATGGCCAACAATGATAATAACAGGCTGCTCGGTTAACTGAATGCAGCCGAGAAAAAACATAGCGAGCTCCAGGCCGAGGTTGACACTCTGAAGAAGGAGAAGAGGAAGGCCTGCCGGGCTGCCAACAACGCGGGTTTCAACGAGGCCGAGAAGAATTACCAGAAGCAAGTCTTTGCAACACAAGACATATACTTCAAGGCTGGCTGGAAATCCGCTTGCGAACAGCTCGGCCAAAGTTCTGACACCGACGTATTTGCCAACCCTCCTCCAGCTTCTCTACCGGTCTACCTTGTGCCATATGCAAATGATGTTTTCAGCGCTTTACAGGCTGAGGCCGAGGAGGGACTTGAGGACGGGGACGGGGAGACAGATTCTGAGGAAGAAGAGGCCGAGGTGCCCGAGCAGCCCGGCAATGATGAGCCGGCGCCCAAGAAGCAAGCCAAGCTATTGACCTTGATGCTGATGCTGCCGAGGATGCGTTCACCAATCTTTCCCCCTTAGTTTAGGTTGCTTTTACCTTGTTTTTGTATTTTTGCTATCAACTCTTTTGATGTAACCGGGCTCTGTCCCCTCCGTTTTGTAATGAATTTCTTATCAATGAAAATTCAAATTTTTGCAAGTGTATGCACGGTTGTAATCAGTTCTGTCTTCAGCAAAACATCTCAGTATAACTCATCGAACCGAAATACATAACACGGTCTAAGCACTTCAACAGAACAAGACAAATTCATGAACCGAAGTAGCCACTTCGGCTGTAACTAAGTTGAACAAATCAACACTTCCAACCGGAGTAGATCATCTCGGTTGGGAATCCAAAGTTGGACAAGACACCAACTCTTCCAACCGGAGTACACCATCTCGGTTGGGAATCCTAAGTTGGACAAAACACCAACTCTTCCAACCGGAATACACCATCTCGGTTGGGAATCCAAAGTTGGACAAGACACCAACTCTTCCAACCGGAATACACCATCTCGGTTGGGAATCCAAAGTTGGACAAGACACCAACTCTTCCAACCGGAATACACCATCTCGGTTGGGAATCCAAAGTTGGACAAGACACCAACTCTTCCAATCGGAGTACACCATCTCGGTTGGGAATCCTAAGTTGGACAAAACACCAACTCTTCCAACCGGAATACACCATCTCGGTTGGGAATCCAAAGTTGGACAAGACACCAACTCTTCCAATCGGAGTACACCATCTCGGTTGGGAGTCCAAAGTTGGACAAGACACCAACTCTTCCAACCGGAGTACATCATCTCGGTTGGGAATCCTAAGTTGTACAAAACACCAACTCTTCTAACCGGAGTACATCATCTCGGTTCGTAACATTAAAACAATAATCCAAGTGCTAATGCAAAATGACTTCTATAATTTGACAAAAAGAATTACATTCTGCTTTGCAAGCCAAAAAATTGCTTTACAAAAAGAGGAAAGTAAAAAGCTTAAAAATAATACAATTTCAAGTTGGCCGCATTCCATGGCCGGGGTATGGCTCTTCCCTCTAGATCCTCCAAGTGGTAAGCCCCCTTGCCAGCCAGACCAGTGATCTTGTAGGGTCCTTCCCAATTTGCCCCTAGTTTGCCTTTTCCTGGCACCAGGGTGTTGCCCATAATCTTCCTCAAAACCCAATCCCCAACTTTGAACGGTCTGGGGTGCACTGTCTTGTTATACTTCTTGGAGAGCTCTTGTTGGTAGGCGACCACATGGATGAGGGCTTTCTCCCGGCGCTCTTCCGCTAGGTCCAACTCCAAGGCAATAGCCTCGGCATTTAGTTCGGGCTCAAAACTCTCAGTTCTGAGGGTGGCATTTCAACTTCCAAGGGTATGACCGCCTCCATGCCATAAGCTAAAGCAAATGGAGTTTCCCCGGTCGAACGTCGCGGGGTTGTTCAGTATGCCCAAAGGACGCTCGGTAATTCTTCAGCCCACTTGCCCTTAGCCTTTTCCAACCGTTTCTTCAACCCATCCAGTATAGTCTTGTTTGATGCTTCGGCTTGACCATTGGACTGCGGGTAGGCCGGGGTGGAGTTGTAGAATTCTATCTTCAGATCTTCACAAAATCCTCTGAATAGGCGACCGTCAAACTGGGTGCCGTTGTCAGAGATCAAAATCTTGGGGACACCAAACCGTGTGACAACGTTCTGCCAGACAAATCGCTTCACGTCTTTCTCTTTGATGGTTGCCAAGGGCTCAGCTTCAACCCACTTTGTGAAGTAATCTGTGGCCGCGATGAAGAATTTCCGGTTGCCCGGTGCTGTTGGCAATGGTCCCACTATATCTAGCCCCCACATGGCGAAAGACCAAGGACTGGTGAGGGGAAGAAGTTCCCTGGCAGGCTGATGGATCTGATGGGCGAATTTCTGGCATTTCTCGCACCTGCGGACATATTTTTGTGCGTCGGCCTGCATGCACGGCCACCAGTACCCCTGCGAAATAGCTCGGTAGGCCAAGGACCTGCCCCCGATGTGGCTGCCGCAAATGCCTTCATGAATTTCAAACAAGAAGGCCTCCACACTGTTTGGGTGCACGCACTTGAGATACGGACCGGTGAAGGACTTCTTATACAACGCGCCTGATGGAGAGAGCCAAAACCGCTCTGACTTCACCCGGATTTTGTGTGCTTCTTTCTTGTCCGCTGGAAGAGTCCGGTCTCTGAGGAACAAGATCAAGGGGTCCATCCATGAAGGACCTAGCTCGGCGCAGAGTACATCCGTCTGCCCGGCGTTTTCAATGCTTGGCCGCGGAAGAAAGTCAATCAACAGGGGGTTTGGAGACGTACCATCTACCATGGAAGCGAGGCCGGCGAGTTCATCAGCCCGGCTGTTTTCTTCCCGGCCAATCCGTTGGACTCTGATTGCCTCAAACTGCTTGATATGGTCCCTGACCAGAGCTTGGTACTTCGCCATCCTGTCGTCCTTCGCTTCATAAATCCTTGAAACTTGGTTAACTACAAGCTGGGAATCACTATATACCAGAAGCTCGGCAGCCTTCATTTGAATGGCGCTCTTGAGCCCAGCAAGAAGCGCCTCGTACTCAGCCTCGTTATTAGACGCCGGGAAGCCGAGTGTGATAGAATGCTCAATGGTTAGGCCGTCCGGGGATATAAGAACAATACCTAGGCCGGCACCATGACGGTTGGACGCGCCATCAACAAAAAGCTTCCAGCAGTCAGATGGGTCCTGAGAGTTGCGAAGGGCAGTGGGATCACAACTGCTCGGCTGTGCGGTGCCAAGTTTGGTGTTGACCGGTTCAAATTCAGTGCCCCTTGGTGATTCGACACCGGACTCAGCAAGTTGGTCCGTAATGCTCAAGTCTGTAGGCGAATCACCAGGTTGCGGTGTGAAGCCGGCCGCAGGTTCTGAGCTGTCTGGAACCATTCCTCCCCCCCTTGATGATTCGACACCGGACTCAGCAAGTTGGTTCAGAATGCCCAAGTCCGTAGGCGAATCATCAAGTTCTGAGCTGTGTGGAACCATTCCTTCCTCCCTTGGTGATGCGGTACTGGACAGAGTGGATGGGTTGGTGATACACAACTCCGTCATCGCAGCACCGGGAGGTATTACCGTGCAAGTTGAGGGAACTTCGATAGTGCGCGCTAACTCCGCGGCGCGACCTTCTGCAGCTGGTTGTTCCTCGGTTGGCATTGTGTGCGTCTCATCATCTGCCTCGGCAATGTCGACCGGGCATACCGGATGAGTGCCAGGTGAGAACTCGGCAACAAAATCGGCAAGGGTTTGGGCTTTGATTGCGGTGCGCGGCTGGAACTTCACATCGAACTGTCCCAATTCGACCGCCCATTTTAAAATTCGGCCTGAAAAGTCTGCGCGCTCAAACAAGGCCTTGAGGGGAAACTCGGTCAGTACGACGATGGTATGGGCGTGAAAATAATGTGCCAATTTCCTCGAAGCCATCATCAGTGCCAACGCAAGCTTTTCCAGCGGCAAGTACCTCGTCTCAGCCGGCAGCAAGGTCTTACTTACGTAAAAAATTGGGAGGTGCTTGATTCCTTCAGCCCGGACTAACACCGCACTTACTGCGTGCTGGGAGACGGCAAGGTAAAGGTAGAGTTCCTCACCGGGCTCTGGTGTAACCAACATCGGCGGAGAAGACAAATAATCTTTGAGCTCGGCCAAAGCTCGGTCACACTCGTCATCCCATGAGAACTTTGACTTCAATGCTTGAAAGAAAGGGCGGCAGCGATCTGATGACCGGCTTATAAATCGATTAAGCGCGGCGGCCATCCTGGCCAGATGCTGCACGTCCTTAGCCGAGCTGGGTTGTTTCAATTCTTGCACGGCTCTGACCTGAGTAGGGTCTGCTTCGATGCCTCGGTTCGTGACTAAGAATCCCAAAAATTTCCCGGATCCCACGCCAAAGGCACACTTCGAGGCGTTCAAGCGCAGCTTGTGCTTCTTCAGAATGGCGAACATCTCGGCTAAGTCGGACAAATGGTGCGCCTCATGTCGGCTCTTTACCACCATATCATCGATGTAAGCCTCCATTGTCCGGCCGAGCAAAGGAGCGAACATTTTGGTCACCATCCTCTGAAAGGTTGCCCCGGCGTTTTTCAAACCAAAGGGCATAGCTCGATAGCAGAAGAGTCCCCTTGGAGTCGTGAAAGAGGTGATCTCTTGGTCAGGCCCATGCATGGCAATCTGGTGATAGCCGCGGTACGCATCCAAGAAACTGAGCCGATTGTGTCCAGCCGTCAAATCCACTAGCTGGTCAATGCGCGGCAAAGGGAAGCTGTCTTTCGGACAAGCTCGGTTGACTGTCTTGTAATCGACACAAACTCGCCACTTTCCATTTTTCTTGGGCACCACTACCGTGTTGGAAATCCACCGAGGGTAGTGCACTTCCTGTATTGCTCGTGCCTCAAGCAAGTTCTTTACCTCCTCTGCTACTACCTCGGCGTGATGCAGCGCCGATCTCCTTGGTTGCTGGATGACTGGCTTTGCTCCAGGGAAGACATTGAGGTGATGGCAGATAAAGCTTGGGTCAAGACCAGGCATGTCGTAGGGCGACCATGCAAAGACTTCGATGTTCGCCATCAAAAACTCAATCATCTCGGTTCTCTCCATGGCCGAGAGACTTGAACCGAGCAAGAAGAATCTGTCCGGCTGCTCGGCATCAATCCGCACCTCAACCAATTCTTCAACAGCCTTGTCTTCTGCTTTGGTGCCAACATCATCCAAGACACTCCGGTCCTCCGGTCCCTCGATCATTTGAACGAATCCTTTGGCTGCCCGGCTCCCGTTGACCGCCACGAAGCACTGCTTGGACATGACCTGATCACCCCAAATCTCCTCGATTGCCCCCATAGCCGAGGGGAATCTCATCACCTGGTGGTAGGTCGATGCTACGGCTTGCATGGCGTGAAGCCATCCTCTTCCAAGGATAAGGTTGTACGTTGAAGGCACTTGTAGCACCCAAAACTCCACTTGCTTGACCACGGATCCCGCTTTGACCGGCAGGATAATCTTTCCCAATGGCCACTCCGGCTGCGAGTTAAATCCAACCAGTGGCGAAGTGGCCGAAGCCAAGTCTGTCTCACGGAGTTTGAGCTGTTTGAACGCATCATAATACATGATCTCGACCGAGCTTCCCTGATCGATCAAGATCCGTCTAACATCAAATTCTTTGACGCGCAATGTTACTACAAGAGCATCATTGTGCGGCGTCTGAATACGCTCTAAATCCCTTGAGGTGAAACTAATCACATCTTTCTCCTCTGTCTTCCCCCTTTTGATGGCAGGCTGTACTGACAAAACCTCCCTCATATGCTCTGCCTTCTTGATCATGCCCCGGAGTTCGCAAACGCGCTCCGATTCCACGATGCCGTGGATGACATTAATAACTCCTTGTGGTGGTGCATCTCGGTCATCCTGTCCCCTGGGATCGACCGGAGCCTGATTTGGTTTCACGCCGCCATCAATGTAAAGGTCCAGATGCCCGGCTGCAACCAATTCTTCCAAATGTTGTCGCAAAGGCAAACAATCCTCAGTCCGGTGGCCCTTCTCCCGGTGAAACGTACAACGATACCGCGGATTGTACCCCTTTTGTCCATCGCCCAACTTAGCAGGAAACCGGACATACTCCTCGTCTCGGATTTCGCTAAGTATGCGATAGATTGGAATCTTGAAGACCGTGGTTATGCCAGTCCTTGCCTTCATTCTCCTGTTTGCGTCCTCAACGTCATCACGGGGGTAGTCATCCCGGTCATTCCGACGTCCTCTACCCCGGTTTTTACGATTTGAACCTCGGTCTGATTCCTCTGCTCGGTCATTTGAGCGGCTGGGCTCTTGCCCAACTGCGTGCACTTTGCCAGCTGTCTTCTTGTCTGTTCCGACCAGAGTGGCCTTCACGGTGGAAGCTGATGCATCATCCTCTACTCGGATGTGCTCATTGATGCGCTGCATGAGCTGGCCCATGGAGGTCGGTTGGTGCATGGTAAGCGAGTCCCGCAGTCTATGTCCGACCGGGAGACCACGCTTATATTGCGTGATGGCAAGGTTGACCGGGCAATCCAGGATCTCGTTGAAGGTCTCCCAATACCTTGAATTGTATGCCTTCAGTGTGTCGCACGGTTCCATCTTGACACTCAGCAAGTGATCGACTTCCTTTGGCGTTTTTGTGTTAGTTTTGAAGCGCGTAACAAACGCTTCGGCCAACTGATGCCACCGTTGTATGCTCCCTTCCGGCAACCTCTCAAACCACTTTAAGCCCAGCTCACCTAAACTGGACGGGAAGATTAGGCACATAAGTCCGTCATTGCGCCGATGTCCGGCCATAACCTGTCGGAAGTGGCTCACATGCATGTACGGATCGGTTTTTCCGTCGTAAAGTGTGAACTTAGGCTGATGGAAGCCTGCTGGAAGCGGCGTTGTTTCTATTTCCAGGGAAAAAGGAGTGGCATTCAACCTTGCCAAGTCTGTATCTTCGAATATTGGCATTGCCTGGCGGGGTGGAGGCATTCCGACCTCCTCGCTGGCATGAACCCCGTAGGAGAGCCGCTGGAAAGCTGGGATTCTCTGAGCTTCGCGCCGGCGAGCCCGCTCCCTTAACACTGCCCGTAGGTCCTCTGACTGAGCAGAATAAGAGTACCTCGACGTCGTCGCCGGACGTGAGGGTTTGTAGGTACTGTCTTGCGCGCTAGACTTTTCTGCATGCACGTCGGAATCACCAACCTGGTAACTCCTGGTGATGGAAATGGACTGAGTACGTCGCTGACTCTGATCGCCTGACCGGCGGGACGGAGTGCGCTCATTGTGGTCTCCCACTCCAGCTACACCTTTCCCTTTGACATGCCGCTTAAGATCCTCCATCTCCGCCGCCATCCGCCTGATAACAGCGTCTTGGTCCTTTAACTTGCTCTCCAGTCGCCTGGCGTGTGAGTCTCTCCGCCGGTGACCGTCTGGACTCCGTGAACGCCCATGACTCCTTCCGCGCTTATCCCGCGCGTCTCCTGACTGTCCTCCAGTGGGCGTCCCCAAGTCAGCCATTGGATGGACGGCAGGAGGTCCCTCTCTCCTTCGGGTATACTCCGGGGTGGCTCCATCGATGGCGGACAACGGGAACTCGTCGTTGTTCGCCATGGACGGCGATCAGATGAACCTGGAAGACAAGGTTTTGTCTAAAAACTTCCCACAGACGGCGCCAATTGTACGGGGAGCAAATATTTCGGCGTGCCCGTATTCCTTTCTTCCGAGCTCCGTCGATGTCCGATCACCTGCGAGCAAGTAATGGTGAGCTACCCGGCGGTGTGTGGCCGGAAAAACCCTCCGACGGTCAAGTTAGCACACACCTTAGAGGGAATAGAGAGAAGGGAGGGAGTGTTTGAGTGTAAGAAATCCTTACAGATGTGTTCGTGTATCGCGTATGGGGGGCGCAGACATGCTTATATACCTTCTGAGCCCCATATCCACTCCCTGTCATCTCCTGACACGTGGCTCTGCTATCCCATCTGTCAGCATAAACCATGCCGTTCATCACCTGCTCTCAACTGCCTGTCAGCATAGCTGGAGCTCGGCAGCCGAGCTGCCCTACCTCGGTCATACCATGCTTCATACCTTAAGCGCCTAACCGGATAACCAAATGAAGGACCGGGCTAGGCGGCATCTCGGCAAAGCTTAGCCCGGGCTCCTCCTTTGGTCGGCCTTCTCGCCGGTCAGTCAACTACCTCGGCTGACCGCGCCTTTCCGAGCGCCGGTCTCTCGGTCTGTCTGGTCTCGACAATCCTCGGACCGAGCATCCTGGTCTGACCGGTCACTTCCTGGCCGAGCAGCTTCTGCACGGTCCGGGGCAGCACACAGTCCAAACTCTGCCCGGCCCAAGTTTTGGTAGCCCATCTCCGGGTGAACAGTCGATCATCTCGGCCCAATGCTCTGCTGGGCCCTCAACTTGCTCGGTCTATACCTCGGCCCAACACCGGAGCATAAATCACCCTCTCAGTACAGAATAAGAAATAAAATATATTTATTTTTTGTGTTTTTTGTAAAGAAATAATTCATTTTTCTTAAAAAAAAAATTTTAAAATAAAAACTGTTTAAAAAAATATAAAGTTTATTATTGTAAAGCGAAAATCCATATGGTACCAAATGCAGCACAACTTCAATCTCTTATGTATATAATCACACTGTTTAAACCCATTTGCACCATTTTCTTTCTCTCAATTTTTTTTTAACTGAAACTTTTTTCTCTCTCAATTTTCTTTTTATTTTATCTATTGACGCAAAATATATTAGTTAATAACTACGTATTCACTTTTTACGAGTAATTTAGTCATATTGTTTGACCCATTGTGACATCATGATTTAAATATTTGAAGTATTTAAGAAAGCCTCAAAATAAGTAAGAATAAAAAACTGTAAAATTCTATTCTGGAATAAATAAATATAGCACATTTACATCCTCTGTACAAGTTTGATTTACAAAAACTATAAATAAAAAATACTATACACTCCATATCACACCCTCTAATGCCCTAACTTGCCCCAGTCCCACAACCCCGACCGTAAAGCTCCCTCCTCGGTCTCCTGCCATAGACTCTCTGAATATGTGGCTTCCCCAATCACAGATGCGGATCCTGTGGCGCTCCCTCCCTTGCATGTGGCCCTCCAGCGACTACCTGTGGAGCTTATGACTGTGACCCTCTCTCTCTTGCCTGTGCTGCCTTCGATCCTCATTCTGGTACAACATCGGATAATGCTGTGAGCTATGAAACTCCTTTATCTGGTGCAACTATATCATGATCTGCAGTTGGACTTTGAACTTTGCCTCTGCCCGCACCCCGACCTCGGCCGTGACATCCACCACAACCATAACCTTGGCCTCTCCCTCGCGCTCTGGGGGGGCCTCAATATAGACCTCATCAAGAGCGTGAGAGGTGTTAGTGAGAACTGCATCATGTGTAGTCGCGGTTGCAGTCGAACTAGTCCCCACAAAAGTAGGTGTGTATGTAGTGTGAGAATATGCGATGCACATGTATCAACTCCAACACTACACACACCTGAACTGTGTGGTGGTGGTAACTGGGTGGGTAGGGTAACAACCTCATGCATGTATCGGGGAGGTGTCCAATCAAGGTCAGCTACATAAGGTATGCAAGTATGCTAGGTAGAATGTACATGGAGGGAATCTGGAGATATGTATGGGGTAACATGCGGTGGGGTCACTGATGTCCAAGGACTTGATGTGGCCGACGCTGAAGTAGAAGGCACTAACGTGGATGACACTGATGTGTCTGGAGCAACTGCTGCACTATGTACACCATAGTGGCCAAAATGTAGACGATCCCCCCGATGGGCATGCTGGATCGCCTCGTACAATAAGTCTCGGATCTCTCCAACGGTCTACAAGTCATGCTGTCCATCACGTCTCAATAGGGCGTCCTCAGCCAAGTGATATGACCTCCCAGCTCCAATCACCTGAACAAAAATTCGGACGTATTAAACTATAGTTGACTAAAAGTAAATCAATTATGATCTAAATAATTATCTGATACATACTATGATACTCACCAATGCCTCAAGAGAAGGCCCAACTCCCTGATATCTGGATCAGACAGGTGGCTCGGATTACCGACTAGTAGACGTGTATGTCGCCGATACCACAACATGTAAGGGTCGGACGACGAGAGTACCTCATCGCTTTAGTTAGCTTGTACGATAGTGTCCCGACCGGCATCCCACTGTTGTATATACCGCATGTAAAACAAACTCCAGTCAGTGCCAGCTCGGCTACGCCTATCAGTCGAATACAACAGCCACTCGGTGTCGAATCGGTCTGGCACAGACTGGACCCGACCAAATTGTCGGAGGACACGATCAGGGAGATGCCACTTAACCACGTCAAAACAAATAAGTGGCACTCTCGCCATCCATATCTCCTGGTCTAGTCGGCAGTAGTCTGGCAATGTACTGAGGATCCCAGCATATGACTGCCATATAAACTACAACAACGACAAGTATATTAAAATTTGCTCATGAACTCAAAACGTATACAATGAACAAGACAACTAAAATGCAATAAATTTCAAACCTCGCCCTTGATCATCTGGCCGAACTGGTCTCTATAAACGATGACTACATGGGTCGATACGACCTCGTGGCCGAAGTCAACCCTCCACCGGCTGCCTTGAGGTCCGGGTGGCAACTGCTGCTCTCTCTGCCCCATGAGAAGCTCCCCAGGCGCAACCACTTGCCGCTTTGACGGGGCAATGCGAATGAATCTCTCCCACGCCCAAATCTACAAAAGTTTGAACCCAATTACAATACTGATATGTCATACAACATGAATTGACATGTACTAAAATTTTTATTAACCTGTAGCAAGACAAGTGGTCCTCTGATCTCCTTCGCACCCACCTGAGCCGCTCGACACAACATCTTATACAAGCATACCAAAGCCGCACCACCCCAGCTGTGCTCGCTGATCTCGTCGATGCTCTCAGTAGTGGCAAGTATATAAGCTTGAGCAGGTTCTATGACTTATCAGGGAGAAGTACCCCCCTAATAAGCCACAAAATATATGCTCGGGCATGCTGTCGTACCAACTCATTTGGCGCCTACTCTGGAAGAGGACCAAAATGCTCGGCTAGCCACCTCACCCTCAGTCTACCTACCTGTAAGTCTGTAGGTGTAGGTGCTATTCCCAATAGCTCACCACATAACGCTATCCACTGGTCCCTCGTAAATGCTGGGTCAATACTAGTAATTGTTCGGCCGTCAATCCGTAGACCATATAGGATAGATACGTCCTGCAATGTGATCGTGGCCTTTCCGATCGAAAAATGGAATGTATGAGTCTCCGTACGCCACCTCTCGGCCAGAGCAGTGATGAGTGGGTGGTCCAGTGTAATATGACCGATACGGTAGACACCATAGAATCCTGCACGTAATATATACTGCAGGACTCTGTGGTCCAATAGATGCTCCTATAGGCCAGAATCTGTCTGGCGGCATGTCAACGCTGTCCGTGCCTCCTCCTGCATAACAGAATGACTAGTTTAAATAATAACATTATCACGTAAGATAAAACAAAATGAAGGGTATTTTAAATGTAAGCGTAAAGTCCAACAAACGTTATTGCATATCAGATGCTCCCATATACTGTCGGCTCGATGTGGATGAATGAGAAGTGGGACCTCCTCAGGTAGATGTGCCATGAAGCCTGTACAAGTGAAATACTAGATCATAACAATAAAACTCTTATTTAATCATAACAAAAAAACTCTAATTATTCCATAAATTATGATTTGTAAAAGGAAAGTATGTTCAGCTATTTCAAAATTTAAATTTGTGTGATACTATATATGGAAGCAATTCACTAAAATGCAATTAATTTTTATTTCAGAAAACTCTATCGGTTAACTATAATTTAACTATAATAATTAAACTCTAATTATTCCATACATGACGACTTCTAAAAGAAAAATGTGCTTAGTTATTTTAAAATTACAAATTTGTGTGCCACTAATATGGAAAATTCACTAAAATCTAATTATAATCATAAAAAAAACTCTAATTATTTCATAATTTATGATTTTTAAAAATATATATATATATATTTCTATTTTAATATTTAAAATTATGTGTCATTAAATATGATAAACAATTCAACAGAATCTACCGTTATCTATGCTATAACTAATATAGAAATCTTTTTCAAAATAATTTTAGGGCCTTTGTTACATAAACTTAATAATGACCATGAACATAGTGCAGTAACACGTGGATAGTTTTCCTACATAAATATTTGCCAAAAAATTGAATGAGAAAATTTTGTTTAAACAATAGGTTGATAATTACATTTATGGCATATTTGACAAAACTTAATTATTGATTTTGTAATACTAAAAGTTTCAATAAAGTATAAAATTTTTAAATTACATAAATTTATTCATAAATTGTAAATGTGAAAATGCTTGGAGCATTTGAAAATATTAATTTATTCATAAATATTAAATTTTTAAATGGTAGAAGAACTATTTGATTAAGTATAGAATTTTTTAATACACATTTTCAATCAAGTACACAATAAAAAACTTAGGCCTATGTGCTACAGTTAAATTTTTTTGCATGCATATTTAGTTTAATTTATTTGCTTAGTATATTAGTTGTAATTTTTTTTAATATAAAACAATTAAAATATATAAAAAATTAAAAATTAAAAATGATCTATTTAGAATTCAAATTAAGAAAATAACTTTAGGGTTTGCAAAATGTTCAATTGGTCTAACTTCTAAAACATTAGTAAATATAATTAATTAATAGTTTAACATGGGGTTATTTTCATTACAAGCTAAAAATTCACATGGGTTGTCCAATTACAATCTGACAATTAAAAAGTGCAACTATTTTACAATTTCACAATTCACAAAACTCATGTAAGCATTTCATAGTCTTCATCGACCAAGTCGCGCTGGACATGTCCGCCTGTCATGACCTGTCTGCTGGCACTCACTGCAATGAGCGGTCAAACGCCTATCTGATATATCCATCTCATTCAGAATACAGGACATAGATTTACAACCCCGTTTTACTTCTCGCAGACGAAGTACATTAGGCATTAAGGTCCATTGCGGATCATCCCAATAATCTTGATGCAGTATTGGATTGAATTTAGTTTCCCAAACCCTCATGTATACAGGAAGCCTATATACTGGATCAACGTACTCGAATGGATCGTCACCGCATTCAGACATAACATCGAGCATATGGGAACCTGGATAGTGTCATATCTCGTATTTGCCACAACTACACGTGGGTTGATTCATGCGCACAATCTGTGTATTGCGACATCGTCCATGGAAAAAAGATGTTTGCACCTCAAATACGCGGTGGGGCCTATCAGACATTATTGATAGAAACTAATCAAGTTCATGTTTTTAAGTGTAATTAACTTCATAACATAATAAGCACAATTTAGTTTATATTACAAACTAACCTGTCGTACGATATCAACTGGAAAGTATTTCCCCTTGTGATGCCCTCCTCGATAGTTTTTTGCACCTCTCTAGGGTATTGGAACTCATTTCGTGCATCTATTTTTGCTTGGGCTCCCATCTCGTCAAAATATTTTACAAGCCGTCAAAATGTAAACTCAACCATAGCTGAGATAGATAGGTTCCTTGCACCTTTCAAGACACTGTTGAAGGACTCTGCGTCATTGCTGGTCAATACCTCCCACCGATATCCATCGTCATACGCAAGGGACCATTCCACAGGATTTATCTTGCGGACCCAATCGATGGCATATTGGTTAATGGCCTGTATCTGTTCTAAGTAAGCATTACACTTTCATCGTTGATGAGCACTCCCTACTTTCCATAGAAGTTGTTTCAGCTCCTTATTTTTAAACTTTGTGTTAAAGTTACTACAAACATGTCGAAGGCAGTGCTGATGATATCCAACAAATTGGAGCGAGGGATTCAGTCAATGTCGCCTCACAGCAACTAAAATACTCTCAGCTCGATTAGATATCAAAGTCACTCTCTGTCGGTCCATGACAATATGTTCCTTGATATTTGAAATGAAGAACGACCAAGACTCCAAACTCTCTGTGTCGACAACAACGAATGCAAACGGTAATACTTTGCCATTGGCAGTGACGATCGTTGCTACAAGCCACAAACTAGTGTATTTTCCGTATAAGAATGTACCATCTATGGTTATAACAGGCCTACAATATCTGAATCCATCGATGACGGGTTTGAAAGACCAGAAAACAAAGTGGAAGACAGGCATAATGGTTGCACCTCTGGTATATCTATGCCTCCATTGAACGATGGTGCCAGGATTAGATGTCTGTAATGCATGCATGAATTTAGGCAACTGCCTATATGATTCATTTCAATCCCTGAATACCATTCTAATTGACTTTGACCTTGCATGCCACGCCTTCTTGTATGATATACTGTAGTTCATGGTCTTTTTGGTATCTTCGATGACATTCTTAATTGGTATATGAGGTTCATTCTGCATACGACAATCAAATATGAGTTGGATTATTTGGGTGTGAACACTATAAACAAACATATATATATATATATATATAAATTTATTTTTTATACTCATCGCAACTTGTCTCAAAAGATGAGAAGCAATGTAACTGGAGTCAATATTAGTGTGGTCCCTATTCATTCGTGGGTATAAACAATGGTGAGGACCCCTGTACTGCTTTATTTCAAAAAGACCATGTTTCTTATTAAGAGATGCACTCAACCACAACCTGCAATCGTGCTTGCAAGCAGACACCCAAAGGTCTCGCTTGGAGGTTATGACCTTATACTCTCGATTATTTATTGCGTGGTACAATTTCACAGCATGTACAAGTTGCTTCTTATCAACGAAAACCATCCATTTGTCTAACTCTGCATTTTCAGCGTTCCAGATCCGGTTACGGGGAACGACATCATGGCTACTCATGTCAAAATCACCACCCATGTAAATGTTCTCATAGAAATGGATTTCAGGTCTAAGTGGGATGGGGACATTTTCAGGGTCAACGGGGCCGTCGGCATTATCTTCTTCATCATCATCATTTGATCCGGCCAATAAATTTTCTTCATCACACATTTCATTTTCATCATCGTCTAGGGCGACATCAAGACCATACATGTCATTGTTAGCAAACTGTACATAGTTCACCGTTTCTGCCATACTCCCAGCAACTTCAACTGGAGTGGTATGATGGCTGTAGGTGGGCATATCTTCTGTGTTATTGTGAAATTCATAATCATATCCACCACGTGAACTTGATTCCACACCATGGCCCTCAAATGTCTGTTGTGTGTAGCCCACTGAATAACGTTGATCTGATGCATACATAGGAGACCGAAACGCTGTCGTGTCAATCCCCCGTGTAAGCAATGTAGTGAAGAGACGAGAATCCATTTGTGTCATATTCGGGACATTGTGTACAACCTCTTTATTAATGTACACTTCCAAACAATTTGGTGGTTGGAAACTTGCACCAATACTTAATACGGTATTCAACGTCTCGTCGTCATTGATCGGTAATATCTTGTATTTGCTGATTGCTTGCCACCGGTGATAAGGATATCTACATTTGAAGTTCAATCGGACACTTTCGCCGTAACTTGCCACCTTGGACATGAACATCTCCTCCAAATTGATAAGCATGGTGCCAAGTTGCACCCCATATATCCCTTTTGGCTCAGCATCATATGACACACCTTCATCGGGATCCCGAATTATGTTTCTCCCTTGTAGAAGATAATTAGAACACTCTCCATATATTTGCTTTAATGAAACAAAAAATATTAAAATATCAACAATATACTTATATTGGATTTCACTTCTAAAAGAATTATATGGATTTTAACTCAGTCAATTACAATTACTTGTAAGTCAAGAACTTTATTTAAGTAATCATTAATTGTAATCCAACAATCATTATTGATTTTTTAATTAAAATATTAGTTAAAATAATTATTATGTTTTGGATTTTTTAGCTTTTTAAGAAAAAAGCTTGCAACACATAAAGAATATTGGTTTGTTTTGACATAAAATATATTTTTTAAATAATTACATATTTTTTATTATTTGGTTAAATTAAAACTAAGTAAAATATTTTTTGTCATAGTGTCTAAAATAATTTATCATTACAAATTTTGTAAGCCAATTTTTAAGAAGTTTGCTTCCTACCTTTGTAACACAGTGATCTTTAGGCAAATTACACTTTATATCACTTTTTCCCATTGAACTTAAAATTATAACACTCCCCCTCTCCCTCCCCTCTTATCTATTAGTTTTTTTTTCTCTTTTCAATTTGGACTTTAATATTCAAGTCTAATCAACATAAAATTTTAATTTTTTCAAAAGTGGCGAGGGGTCATGTCTAGCAATCGTAATATTTTTTGGAATCTTAATATCTTAATTTTGATTTTATAGTACATTATTTCAAATTTCTTTACAGTTTTCATAAATAAATCAATTTTCTGAATGTATTTAGCCTAAGTGTTGATTCAGGTAGGAGAAGTTAAATTAATTATAAAGACATTATTTTAAATTGGGCAAAACACCAATAAATCCTAAATCTTAATTTGTTAAACCATTTGGTCCTACCTTTTATTTTATAGACTAATAAGTCCTATTTGAATGTTAATAACATATATACCCATTTATTTAAAAAAAAAAATTCAAAAAGCTTACTATAGGCCTTTTTATGATTTCCCTTTATCATCAACATCATCAAACATCAGCAAAGTCATCAAACATCAGCAACGTCAACTACATCTTCAACATTATTCATCCAACATTGTGAATATCAAACATCACCAACATCACCAACATCAACTACATCTTCAACATTATTCATCAAATATTATTCTCCAACATCAGGAAACATCAACTACATCAGCAAACATCATCAAACATTAACAACGTCATCAAACATCAAACATCACCAACAAACATCACCAACATCAACTACATCTTCAACATTATTCATCAAACATCATTCATCAAACATTATTCTCCAACATCATTCATGGCTCCGCCATCATCATCTTCGGCCACAAACATCATGCTAGCCGTCTTCGAGAAGAAGACAGTCACCGTCGATCTCTAATCGGAACGATCGATTCGAATTCGATATGCTCATTATTCCGTAACATTGAACATCACCGACATCAACTGAGAGCCTCCACACTGACATCAATTGAGAGCCTCCAACATTGATCATACATCATCAACATCACCAACATTGAACATCATGTGCCAAGTGAAAGTCACGGCGTTGATGTGGTCCTTGTCGCCGGAGATCGGGAACCGGGACTCGACGGCACAGAGGACTTTGTAGTAGCTTTGAAGGAGGTCGCAGCGGGACGTGAGGGAGTCGACGGTGGCGCGTTCAAGATCGAATCATAGTTGCTTTAGGGTTTGGAGATCGGATCGCGATGATCTTTGAGGAGGTTGCGTGTTACGGCGATTAGACCCTTCCGTAGACGATCGACGCCAGGGAAGGTGCGGAGGAGGACCATGATGGCCTCTGCTCCGGCGGCGTACCCAAGAACTACCTATTCCAACGCCATTTCTCTTGTTTGTGATGAAAATTTCTCTTATTTGTGATGAGATTTGAAACCCTAGATCTGTTTTTCAAGTTTCTGGTAGAAAGAAAGATATTATAGGGAGGTCTGATGTTTGATGATTTAGTTGATGATGTAGTTGGTGTTGATGATGTTCACGATGTTGATGATATGTGTTTGGTAATGTGTACGGGAAAGAAATAATTCTCCTCGTATAATCCTGTTGACTAAGTCCGCGCTCCTCCGTACGACGTTGCTTTGTCACCTGAAAACACAAACGTGAGCTAGCCGGCGGGTGTGTGCCGGAAACCTCTCCGATGCCTAAGTCAGCAAACTTGACAAATAAACAAAGCTCAATGTATTCAGAAAGCAAAATTGTGTGTTGTGTTACCTCCTCCAAGGTGATGTTTGTGAGCTTTTATAGGTTTCGAGTGGCACAATCCTAGTAGGACTCTTATTTCTCCATGCAGAGTCCTCCTAGGATTCATACTCCTATAGGATAATGCTTATCCTTTTACACCCCCCCCCCACTGCTTAAACCAAGTGGGATGGTTTTCACCATGGCCGAACTACCATACGACCGAGATAAACCTAGCTATGCTGAGCCACAGAGTAGGCCGAACTATCCTTAGTTCGGTTCTTCCGTTTACTCTTTCCTATCTCGGCTTTTCATGTAGAACTCATGGTACGGTTTAGACCGAGCCAATGATTTGCGACCGGTATAACCCCAAGACTGGCATAACTCCAAGTTACTTTCGGACCAAAGTAGCTTTATAATTCTTGAGCCGAAGTAACTTCATTTCTTTTGGCCGAAGTAACTTTATCTCTCTTAGCCGGAGTAACTTTATCTCTCTTGGCCGGAGTAACTTCTCGGCCCTTTTTACCCAGTCCTTCGTACTTTAGGCCATAAAGTCCATCTCATAGCTCGGCCTAATTTTTACCAAAAATTACCCTCTCAATTGCCCCTTAATTCCATCTGCACGGCATGATTGGGATTACCTGGTGACCAGCCGAGCTAACGTTTTTAAGCCTTTCCAGCCGGGCTAAAAAACCCATTAACCTCTCCAGCCGAGCTTAATTTACTCCAGGTTCCGATTGTCCGGTCAAAACGTCTCTTCAATCACTGTGACTGTAACGCTTCACTTTCCAATGACACGTGGCAGGCTCTGATAGGCTGTGGGCAGCTGTCACGCCGCCCTCGTACTACGAAAATTTTGAACAG
Organism: Camellia sinensis; assembly: GCF_055761805.1. NCBI lineage: Eukaryota > Viridiplantae > Streptophyta > Magnoliopsida > Ericales > Theaceae > Camellia > Camellia sinensis. The sequence continues at coordinate 5,657,231 of NW_028129020.1, read as the reverse complement.
TTTCCCGCTTTTTCTCTCTCCCTTTTCACAAAACAACCCCTCCATCCTTGAATCATTCACCCACACTTTTCACCCTCTTCTCTCTTCGTGCCTCTGCTTTTCCAATCCTGAGTTTGTGTTCTTCATTTGCTGCTACTGTTTCCATCTCCAGTCCCCTTTTCTTCAATCTGGTAAGCAAATCTATTTTCCTTCCTTATTTTTGCTTTCGTATTTGTTCTATGCATTTTGTTTACTGTATTTTTTGCAAAACATTTTCTTCCATTTCTGCTTCGCTTCTGTACTTTTATGGAAAAACATTAGCAGAACTCGTGTTTATGAAATATTCTGTAGAAAACTAATCTTAGATCCAAAGTCATGTAGCAACCGAACTAGGATACTGTTTGTCCTATATAGGTAGATCACTTTAGCAAATAACCGAACTAGAACTTGTAGAAAAAACAACAGTTTCATTAGGTTACCAACTCCTGAATCACTCTGGCCGAGATAAGCTTCATTGTACAAAGTTTGAACTCATTAAACTAGGAACCTTGGTCTTCAACCGAGCTAAACCTTTGGGGCTGGACCAACTTTCCTAGTTTCTGAACCAAACTCAGAAAGCTGCCCTGAGAGGCTTAACCGAAGTAAAAACTCAAGGGTCAACCAATGTAGGCCTTTGGGGCTAAACCAGCTTTCTTAGTTTCTTAGACCGAACTCAGAAAGCTGCCCCTAGACGATGAACCGGTTTAACAAAATTGTTACCAAAGCCAGTATGCCGCGATGCTCACCAAGGTCTTGGCTAATAAAAACCCTGTTCAAACCGAGCTACCTAGTATTTTGCTGGACCGAGATAGAACCTGTCCACAAAGCCGAAGTAAGGCTCTTTTACCTTGCTTTTAATTTGTAGCACGGTCCAATGATCTGTGCTTAACCCCTTTGTTTTCTACTTTGCAGACTTAGGTTGCCCAGGCACTCCGTGCGCTCAACCGAGCTACTGAGCACAACTATTACACCGACATAACTTATTCATAATTTATACCTTAAATGGGGAAGTATAGGTATCTTGTAGACACTCCAGGCGGCTTAGCCGAATTCAGGAAGGACTATAACATACCTGATGATGTCCACCTGTCTTTAGCCGAAAAAGATGTCATTCCCTAGGATAACGAAGGCTTTGTCCCCTTTACCCTTTTATCCATTATAGAAACCGGACTACGGTTTCCAGTCCAACCATTGATCTATGAATTTCTTAGGCAGACTAGATTATGCCCTACCCAACTGTCCACTAATTCATACCGCATCATTATGGGAATAGCCGAACTGAACCGTCAAGCCGGACTAAACCTTGGCATGGCCGAAATCTTCCATCAATATTCCATTGGCTCAAAAGAAGATGGGTGGGTCTATTATCTTAGGATACGCCGCCGCCGAGAGAAGATAATTAAATATACACCGAACAAAGACTTAAACGACGACGATTTTTTCTGGGTCTCTGGGAACTTTGAGGATTTTCAAGCCCAAATTCCTGGCCGACCTATAAATTGGAAAAAAGGAGAGCCCGGTAATTTAACTTCGGTCTTCTTCCTTGTATTTTTTTATTTCGGTTTGTTAGTCTATCAACCGAACTAACAGTTCTTCTTTCGCAGATTCTGCCCACCTTCATTCCTTATACAACTATCCAAACCTTGCAACTTTGCGAGCCGCATTACGATATCCTGAACGTAGTTGGGCCAAATTGCTGAAATTTGAGCTGACCTACCGATATAGTGGTCACCGGAAAGCCAGAGTAACTGACTTTCTTCTTGAAGAGGCCCCAGAACCGGACGCATCCTTACCTGAGATTAGACTGATCCCACTAACAGCTGAAAAGGAGATGGCAAAAAAGAACAGAGTCAGGGCGCTATTAACCGAGACAACCAGGCCCGAAGCAACGCCACCAAGCCAATCGCAGCCTGCTGTTGTGGCCCTCCCTTCCCAACAACCGTCCTCTTCCCGCTGAACCAAGTGCGCCCGAACTGCCGAAACCAAACGAAGTTTGGTTTATGAAGAAGAACCTGCTCTTCCACGGAGCTTGCCACCGAGCCCCCAACCGGAGCCTTCTGACCGAACTACCAGTAGCTGGCTACCAAAACTTACTTTCAATGACCGAGACATCCATGACTCAGACTCGGTTGTTGCTGAGAAAGACCACCAGTTGGCCTTCAACCTGGCCAAGAGTGTGTGCCTCCCCAAAGACATGGAGCACCATCAAAAACAGTTAAACACCGAACTGAAGGCCATCCGGTCCTCAACAAAATCCATGATTCTGGTAAGTAACTTCGGTCGTCTCCGTCTACTTTCTTTTTTCAACTTTTACTTCGGCTAAAGGGAAATCTTTTGCTTTGTCAGGCCATTCAGAAAAACAACGTCACCTATAGGAAGGTGGTAGAGCTTAGGAAAATAACAAGGCAAGCCGTGGCAGAAGCTGAAGCAAAAGCGACCGAGCTAGAGGAGGCCAGAAAGCCAATGGCCGAGCTACAAGCTGAGATTGGTAGACTGACCGGACTGGTTAGTTCGGCCGAAGTAGAAAAGTAGAAGGCTGCCATTGCTCTAAAGGACAAGTACCTGCGCGAGCTGGTGAAGCTTGAAAAGAGAAAAGATGCCAAGATAAACCAGCTGAAAGAGAGCGCAAAAGGAGCCGAAAAGAAAGGCTTCAAGAAGGCAGAGGATGTATATGTCAAGCAGTGTGAAGCCGCCAAGGAACTGTTCTTTAAGTGCGGCTGGAGGGTATCCGTTGAGAAGCTCGGTCATGATCCACAGACCGAGGTTTTTAACTCTCCAGCCTACTTCATACCGAACTCCCTTGTGGAGTACGCTAATGCCATGCAACAGCAGTTTCTTGAAGGCTCAGACTCTGATGAAGACTCTGCTTCCGAGGATACTCCAGTTGTTGATGTGGATCAGACAGTTCGGCCGGAACCCATGGTAGAAGACCTAACTATTGAACAACCAGGTGAAACCGTGGTACCGACCGAAACCACCCTTGATAACGAGCTCCTGCCTGAAACCGGTCTTCATGTTGATGCTGATTCTGCCTTTGATGCCGAAATTGAAGAACTTTTCTCCTGATTTTGTACTGTTTCCCTTTTTTTGTTACCTTTTGTCTTTGTAACCGGGCTATGCCCCCTCTGTAATTGCTTTTTAATGAATGAAAATTTTACTTGAACTCTTATTCCGGTTTTGATTTGTATGCTTGCAGTTGATCTTTTTATGTCCAACGTTTATCTCGGTTTTTGCTTTTTCGAACTAACTTATGCTTACCAGCCAACCACTCCTTAGCCGACATAATTACTTCGGCTGAGGAGTACTCAGAGTTGGTTTTAATCTAGCTAACCACTCTTCAGCCATACCCATACTTCGGCTGAAGAGTTCAAAGAGTTGGTTTAATCCAACCAACCACTCTTCAGCTATTCCCATACTTCGGCTGAAGAGTACAAAGAGTTGGTTTAATCCAGCCAACCACTCTTCAGTCATACCCATACTTTAGTCTGAAGAGTATAAAGAGTTGGTTTAATCCAGCCAACCACTCTTTAGCCATACCCATACTTCGGCTGAAGAGTTTCAGGAGTTGGTTTATTCCAACCAACCACTCTTCAGTCATACCCATACTTTGGTCTGAAGAGTACAAAGAGTTGGTTTAATCCAGCCAACCACTCTTTAGCCATACCCATACTTTGGCTGAAGAGTTTCAAGAGTTGGTTTATTCCAGCCAACCTCTAAGTTAGTTTTTTCCAACTAACTTAGAATAATATTTGGTTATTCCGACCAAACGTCCTGCAGCCTGGATCCTTATCCTGGGCTTAGGAAGGGTGTTGGTTTATTCCAGCCAACCTCTAAGTTAGTTTTTTCCAGCTAACTTAGAACAATGTTTGGTTATTCCGACCAAACGTCCTGCAGCCTGGATCCTTATCCTGGGCTTAGGAAGGGTGTTGGTTTATTCCAGCCAACCATTCTTCGGCCATACCCTTACTTCGGCTGAAGAGTACAGGAGTTGGTTTATTCCAGTCAACCTCTAAGTTAATTTTTTCCCGCTAACCTAGAATAAAAGGTTTGCAATATTCCTAACTTTACTAAAGCTAACTTTTACAGAGAACAACGCATGCTAAAAAGAATTGATTGTCTTATTGAGGAAAGAGAAAATTACATATGTTTGAAAAAGAAAAAGCTAAAAATAAAACAACTTGAGATTGGCTGTGTTCCATGGCCTAGGGATTACTTTGTCGTCCTTGTCTTCTAGGTGGTATGCCCCTTTGCCTGCTAAACCGACCACTTTGTAAGGACCTTCCCAGTTTGGCCCTAACTTGCCATCTCCTGGTACCAATGTGTTTCCCATTACTTTGCGCAGTACCCAATCGCCGATCTTGAATTGTCTTGGATACACCTTTTTGTTGTATTTTCTAATTAATTCTTGTTGGTATGAAGCAATGTGAACCAGTGCTCTTTCTATTCTTTCTTCCGCAAGGTCGAGTTCCAATGTTATGGCTTCTTCATTTAAATCTGGATCAAAATTTTCGCTTCGAATTGTGGGGAGGCCAACTTCCAGTGGGATTACTGCTTCCATTCCATAGGCTAAGGAGAATGGTGTCTCTCCTGTTGATCGTCGAGGTGTGGTGCGGTAAGCCCATAAAACATGAGGAAGTTCGTCCGCCTACTTGCCTTTTGCCTTCTCTAATCTTTTCTTAAGTCCATCCAAGATGACTTTATTTGATGCTTCTGCTTGGCCATTTTCTTGAGGATATGCCGGTGTAGAATTGTAGAACTCTATCTTGTACTCTTCACAAAAGCTTCTGAAGATTCTGCCGTCGAATTGAGTGTCATTGTCTGAGATTAGGGCTTTTGGTATGCCAAACCGAGTGATAATATTCTGCCAAACGAACTTCTTCATATCTTTTTCTTTGATTGATGCCAATGCTTCTGCTTTCACCCACTTTGTGAAGTAGTCTGTTGTTGCGATAAAGAACTTCCTGTTGCCGGATGCTGTTGGAAGCGGTCCTACTATGTCCAAGCCCCACATTGCGAAAGGCCATGGGCTGGTCAATGGTAGGAGTTCTCTTGCTGGTTGATGAATTTGGTATGCGAATTTTTGGCATTTCTCACACTTCTTTACATATTTCTCTGAGTCTACCTGCATGTATGGCCACCAGTACCCTTGTGAAATGGCCCTGTAAGCTAGCGATCTTCCGCCTTGATGGCTTCCGCACACCCCTTCGTGTATCTCGTACAAGAAAGCTTCTACTTTGCTGGGATGTACGCACTTTAGGTAGGGTCCTGAGAATGACTTCTTGTATAATGCTAAGGATGGGGAGAGCCAAAATCGCTGTGATTTCGTTCTTATTCTGTTGGCTTCTTTTTTCTCTTCTGGTAGGATGTCGTTTTTTAAGAACAGGATGATGGGATCCATCCAAGAGGGGCCTAGTTCTGTGCAACATACCTCTTTTGCTTCGGGGTCTTCTATGCTTGGTCTAGGTAGGTAGTCGATTAGTAGTGGATGAGGTATGGAGGAGTCTGCCATTGAGGCGAAGCCTGCTAGTTCGTTAGCTCTGCTGTTTTCCTCCCTGCCGATTTGTTCTATCCTTACTACTTCAAATTTCTTGATCTCTGTTCTGACCAACTCTTGGTACTTGGCCATCCTATCATCCTTTGCTTCATAGTCACCAGAAATTTGGTTTACGACCAGCTGTGAGTCGCTGTAGACCATTAATTCGGTGGCCTGCATGTAGTATGCTGATTTGAGTCCTGCGAGAAGCGCTTCATACTCCGCTTCGTTGTTTGATGCTGGGAAGCCAAGGTTGATTGCTTGCTCTATAACCAGGCCGTCTGGTGAGATGAGGACTATGCCGAGTCCTGCACCATGCCGGTTGGATGCTCCGTCCACAAAGAGCTTCCACATCTCACCAACGAACAACTTCCAGCAAGTGGAGGGGTCAGATGATGTCGTGGGGTCAAGAATGGTGTTTTCTTCAAGGTCCATGCTTGCTGTCTGCCCCTCGCCATCTGATTGTACTGTTGGTGAGCCTTGATTTGTTTCTTCCTCGTTGTCCTTAGTCTGGTCTGCCTTGGTGTTTGACTGAGTCCCTTCTACTAGGGGTTGCGCTATTCCGGCGTCAACTTCCATCCCTAGTTCGATGGTGTCAGTTAGGTCGACTGGGCAGATATGATGACTTCCAGGAGTAAACTCTGCGACGAAGTCTGCCAAAGATTGGGCTTTTATTGCGGTCCTGGGTTGGAACTTGATGTCGAATTGTCCCAACTCTACTGCCCACTTCAAAATTCGCCCAGAAAAGTTCGCCCTCTCAAACAAAGCTTTTAGTGGGAAAGCTGTGAGGACGATTATGGTGTGGGCATGAAAGTAGTGTGCTAATTTCCTGGAGGCCATCATCAATGCTAATGCCAGTTTTTCTAGTGGCAAATACCTTGTTTCGGCTCCCAGCAATGTCTTGCTGACATAATAGATGGGCAAGTGTTGGATTCCTTCTGCACGAACCAACACTGCGCTAATTGCGTGCTGAGAGACTGCCAGGTATAAGAAGAGTTCTTCACCAGGTACTGGGGTGACAAGCAGTGGTGGGGAAGACATATATTCCTTCAAGCTTTCCAGAGCTTGGTCACATTCTTCATCCCACTCGAACTTGGCTTTTAAGGCATGAAAAAATGGTCGTAGTCTGTCTGACGACCGGCTGATAAATCAGTTGAGTGCAACCGCCATGTCGGTGAGATGCTGCACTTCTTTTATAGAGTTGGGTCTCTCCAAATCTTGGATTGCTTTGATCTGGGAGGGGTCTGCTTCTATACCTCGGTTGGTTACCAGGAAGCCCAAAAATTTGTCAGATCTTACACCGAATGCGCACTTGGATGCGTTGAGGCACAACTTGTGCTTCTTTAGGATTTCAAACATCTCACCTAGATCCTTGAGATGGTTATTCTCATCTTTGCTTTTGACCACCATGTCGTCGATGTAAGCCTCCATTGTTCTGCCTAACAATGGTTCAAATATCTTGGTGACCATTCGTTAGAATGTTGCCCCTGCGTTCTTCAGGCCAAAGGGCATGACCTTGTAACAGTATAGTCCTCTTGGAGTTGTAAAAGATGTGACCTCCTGGTCTGGTTCATGCATGGCGATTTGGTGATAGCCTCTGTATGCATCCAGAAAGCTAAGTCGGTTGTGCCCTGCCGTGAGGTCCACTAGTTGATCTATCCGTGGTAGAGGAAAGTTGTCTTTTGGGCACGCCTTGTTGACCGTTTTGTAGTCGACGCAGACTCGCCATTTGCCATTTTTCTTTGGCACTATGACTGTGTTGGAGATCCATCTTGGGTAGTGCACTTCTCTAATTGCTCCTGCCTCCAGTAGGTTACCTACTTCTTCCGCCACTATTTCGGCGTGGTGGAGTGCCGATCTGCGTGTGCGCTGAATGACTGGTCTGGCGGATGGGTGGACATTGAGCTAGTGACAGATGAATTTTGGATCAATGCCTGGCATGTCGTAGGGCGTCCAGGCGAACACTTCGATGTTAGAGGTCAAGAACTCCAAGACCTCTAATCTCTCAGTGCTGGACAATGACGAACCGAGCAGAAAGAACTTATCCGGGTTCTTTTCATCAATTTTTACCTCTACCAAGTCCTCCACTGCTTTCTGATATGCCGCTTTGCCGACGTCCGTGAATAGTTCATTGCTTTCAGGTTCTTCCACCGAATGAACGTATCCTTTGGCAGCGCGACTGCCATTTACCGTGGCGAAACATTGTTTTGACATGATCTGATCTCCATAGACTTCTTCAATTATACCGGTGTCGTTGGGGAACCGCATTACCTGGTGGTAGGATGATGCCACCGATCGCATGGCATGTAGCCATGTTCTGCCCAAGATGATGTTGTAAGTGGAGGGGACCTTCAATACCCAGAACTCCACTTGTTTCGTCACGCTTCCTGCCCTAGTTGGAAGAATTATTTTGCCGACGGGCCATTCTGGCATAGAGTTGAATCCAATTAAGGGTGATACAGCAGGCGCCAAGTCTTTGTCTTGCAGCTTTAATTGTTTGAATGTGTCATAGTACATGATCTCACATGAACTACCCTGGTCAATCAGAATCCGCTTGACGTCAAAATCCTTGACTCGGAGAGTGACGACCAGGGCATCATTGTGAGGGCAATATATCCGTTCTAAGTCTTTGTCTGAAAAAGACATGATGTGTGTTGCCTCTGTCTTCCCCTTCTTGGTGGCAGGTTGGGCACTTAACACCTCTCTAAAGTGCTCAGCCTTTTTGATTGATCCCCTGAGCTCGCATACACGCTCGGGTTCAAAAACTCCATGTATCACATTGATAATTCCTTGTGGCGGGGCATCAATTGGCATTCCGTTAGGGTGGTTATTATGGTCCTGGGGGGCTGGCTGCGTTCCTCCTTCAATGTATTTGTCCAAGTGACCTGCCGCCACCAACTCCTCCAAGTGTTGTCTTAATGGTGTGCAATTCTCCGTGCGGTGTCCCTTTTCTTTGTGGAAGGTGCACCGTGATCTTTCGTCATAGTCCTTCTGGGCATCTCCTAGCTTGGCTGGCCACTTGACGAAAGGCTCATCTCTTATTTCGCTCAGAATCTGATATATTGGTTTCTTGAACAATGTGGTTATGGCAGTGCGGATTCTCATCTATCTTTTATCCGGGTCTTCTCCATTTTCTCGTCTGCCACGCCCATTTCTGTTCTGACGATCTACCGTGTTGACCTTCGCTGAGGTCTTCTTTTCTGGTACTGCGGTCGCACTAGATTTTGCTTTGGCACGTGCGCCATCCTCTTCTACCCTGATGTGCTGATGCACTCTTTCCATCAGGGCTTCCATAGTGAGGGGTGGCGTCATGGTGATCGAGTCCCTCAGTCTGTTCCCAACTGGAAGGCCTCTGGCGAGATTGGTGGGGCAGTCCCCAATCTGATTGAATGTCTCCCAGTAACGACTGTTGTAGGATCTTAGGGTCTCTTTATCGCCCATGTCGATGGAGAGTAGCTGGTCGATCTCCACCGGGGTTTTAGTGTTTGTGCGGAACCTTGTCACAAAGGCTTCTGCCAACTGTGCCCAAGAGGCTATGCTGCCTTCTGGAAGTTTCTTGAACCAAGTCAAGCCTAGGTCGCCAAGACTTGATGGGAAGAGTATGCACATTAAGGCCTCGTTTCGCCTGTAAATGGCCATGACTTGGCGAAAGTGGCTCAAGTGTGAGTACGGGTCCGTCTTCCCTTCATATGTAGTGAATTTCGGCTAAAGGAAGCCTGATGGTAGGGGCGCGTTTTTGATCGCTGGAACAAACGGCGAAGTATGTAGTCTTGCCAATGCTTTTTCCGTTGGTTCGTAGGCTGGGCGCGGTATTGGCATTCCAACGTCGACGCTTCCATGCGTCCGAGGAGCCAACCGCTGTAAGGCAGAAACTCTGTGCGGATCCCGCGCCCTGGTATGCTCCTTGCATCGTGCTTTCTCTTTGAGCACGGTTCGTAAGTCGGATGATCTGGATAATTCCGTCTGTCTAGATCTAGTTTGATGCGAATGAGAGGGCCAGTATGTGCTTCCTTCAGTGTATGATCTTTCAGACTTAGTCCTCTCAGACCTGGAGTGACGAGTTCTGGAAGACCATGATTGAGTATCGCCTGTCCTGAGGCTTCTACTCTCTCCTTGTGAGGGTGTAGTATTCCTACTACGATTTTTTGAGTGGCGAGGGGGCGTCTTATTTTTCCGCCCCTCTCCTGTCGCCACTTCTTTTTTCTTCATCTGGCGTTTCAAGGCCTCCATGTCCGCCGCCATCTTTCTTATCAATTCATCTTGCTCTTTCACGCGGTCTTCTAGTGCTTGAGGGTCAATCCTCCGTCTTTGCTTGTCAGGACTTTGTGAACGAGAGCGATGGGGGCTGTTATTTCGCCTTCCCCTAGCATCCCTTCTAGAGTTATGTCGTTGGGGCTCCAAGTCCGCCATGGGAGGGACAGAAGGTAATCCTTCACGCCTTGCGCCCCCATCTGGAGTTAGTCCGTCGACGGCGGACTGCGGCAATTCTTCAATGTGTGCCATTGAATGTAAAGGGGAGAAGCTTTAATCAAGAGGTTTTGTTCTGTTTGTTATTCCCACAAACGGCGCCAATTGTACGGGAAAGAAATAATTCTCCTCGTATAATCCTGTTGACTAAGTCCGCGCTCCTCCGTACGACGTTGCTTTGTCACCTGAAAACACAAACGTGAGCTAGCCGGCGGGTGTGTGCCGGAAACCTCTCCGATGTCTAAGTCAGCAAACTTGACAAATAGACAAAGCTCAATGTATTCAGAAAGAAAAATTGTGTGTTGTGTTACCTCCTCCAAGGTGATGTTTGTGAGCTTTTATAGGTTTCGAGTGGCACAATCCTAGTAGGACTCTTATTTCTCCATGCAGAGTCCTCCTAGGATTCATACTCCTATAGGATAATGCTTATCCTTTTACACCCCCCCCCACTGCTTAAACCAAGTGGGATGGTTTTCACCATGGTCGAACTACCATACGACCGAGATAAACCTGGCTATGCTGAGCCACAGAGTAGGCCGAACTATCCTTAGTTCGGTTCTTCCGTTTATTCTTTCCTATCTCGGCTTTTCATGTAGAACTCATGGTACGGTTTAGACCGAGCCAATGATTTGCGACCGGTATAACCCCAAGACCGGCATAACTCCAAGTTACTTTCGGACCGAAGTAGCTTTATAATTCTTGAGCCGAAGTAACTTCATTTCTTTTGGCCGGAGTAACTTTATCTCTCTTGGCCGGAGTAACTTTATCTCTCTTGGCCGGAGTAACTTCTCGGCCCTTTTTACCCAGTCCTTCGTACTTTGGGCCATAAAGTCCATCTCATAGCTCGGCCCAATTTTCACCAAAAATTATCCTCTCATAATGGTAATGTTGAAAATGACTAAATGGTTTAAGAAAAAACACTCAAGACTAGATAGAGTAACATTTCTTAATATGGGATTTATGAGTAATTTTTCCATTTAAAATAGGAAGACAATAAAAAATGAAGACATAATCTAATTTGGTTGTTCTGAGAGAAATTTTAATTTAGCAATCAAACAATTAATATACCAACCAACAAAGAGAAGGAAACAGTAAACAATTTTATTTATTATTTTTTTAATTTTTGTGTTTTTCATATATATATATATATATATATAGGGTAATTAATAGTGACAATGGTACCTATAAAAATATGGAGAATTGCAAAGAAATAGTATCAGCATAAAATAATTATAATATCATAAAAGTAAAAAGAATTTATGAATTAGATTATGCGGGGTCGTTTGGTTTTTGAGTTGGGCTAAAAATCACAAAATGTTTAAATTAAAATTACGATAACTGAAATGACACTTCACTTAAATTACAGAGACCAATGATTTAATTTACAATTTAATTAAAAAAAATTTCTCTCTTTTGTAAGAGATAATTGGACAAGTATTCTAACATGAATAATGTAGACTAGTACTCTAAAAACACTAAATAATGGAAAATTTAAAATAAAAACAAATGGTTTAGATTATTATAATAAAACTCGTAATGCACTCTATGTCTTCGAACAATACTCTTCAATACAGATCGAGGACTAAATTTTTTATTTTTTATTATTTTTGTGAACATTTGTCTGACAATCATAAAAGAAAAAAAATAAAAAATAAAAAAACCCTAGCCCTAATTTGTGAATTCAAATGAAAATCCTAGAATTAGGTTAGGGTTAGGGTTCAATTTGCATTACAAACTTTGGGTTAGGGCTAGGGTTCAGTTTGAAACCCTAGAATTGGGTTAGGGCTAAGGCTAGGGTTCAATCTGTGAATTCAAAACCACAATTTTAATTCACAAACCCTATTCTACCTACATTGGTATCAATTTGAATTCACAAAACAATTTGAATACACAAAACTATTCTATCTTCTAAACTATATTCAAACTATTCTATCTTCCAAACTTCCTCAATTTGAATTCACAAAGCCCCATATTGTTATGTACCCACATTCACATTTTCACAAACAAAATCAACACAAATAAAATTCAAACTGAGAGAGAGAGAGAGAGACAGACAGTTCACATACTAGCGAGAGAGAGAGCAGACAGCGACCCATAGAAAGAAAAAGAGAACAGAGAACCCACGAAGAGAGAAAGAGAGAGAGCAGATGGAGAACTAGTTCGGGCTTTGGGGGGAAAAAACGAAGTGTTTAAAAAGCGTGGTTGCAAATTAGGGGGGGATGGGCCATTTTATATGGCTTTTAAAAGCGTGGTTACGAACCACACTTTCTTTTAAAAGTAAATTTTCTTTAAAAGCGTGGTTACAAATCACGCTTTTTTTTAAAAGCGTGTTTTTGAATCGCACTTTCACTTAAAGATGAAAATACTAATAGGAACAGTGTTTTCTTAATTAAAAACGTGTTTTGTAACCACGCTTTTATGATTTTATTCATTTTGTGCGCCTGGCCAGAAACATGCTGAAAGCGTGTTTTGTAAACACGCTTCAGCTTATTCTGAAAATTTCGGCCAAACTAGGCTATTTGGAAAATAACTTAGTAGGTAGGCCTATTTTGGGAAAAACCTCCTGAATCTTGGTACATTTTTTCCTCCTGAATCTTGTTACATTTTTTTCTCCCAGAATGTCTTTCCTGCACTCCAAATTATAGGTAAAATTTCCTTTCTTTACCGTTAGGCTTGAAAATGGTCTTATGTCATGGGACCAAAAAAAAAAAACAAAAAGATAAATAATTTATGAGAATTAAATTTTAGATAAATTTTTATATAACAATTTTTTTTATTTAGAATAACTTGAAATATGAGATTCTTCAAACATTTCCAAAGGATATGGAATTTTTTAAATATTTCAAAAGAAGTAGAAGAACTCCTTACTAAGTTTTGAACAAATGTATAATTTCAATCTGTAATACTCCAATGTAATATTCAAACATAACACTCTAAAAAAACTTCTTATTATACTTTTTTCAAACGTAACACTTCAAAAAAAAAATATTATACTGTGTAACACTTCAACGTAAAACATAAAATAAAAAAAATTAGTGTATATTTCCAAACATAATACTCTAATATAACACACCCAAAAAAGGGATTTGGAATTCTTCAAACCATTCTAAAAGAAGTACAAAATTCCATAGTAAAACTGTGAGTGTTACGTTTAGAAACAGTACACTAAGTAATCTTTTAGTGTTTTTATGTATGTTGCATTAGAGTGTTACGTTTGAGATTACATTGATTGGAGTATTATGTTTGAGAAAAGTACATGAAGGGATTTTTTTTGTGTTACATTGGAGTCTTATGTTTGGGAAAAATTTGAAGTGTTACGCTGTTACGTTTGGAAAAAGTACACTAAGGAATTTTTTAGTGTGTTACATTGGAACGTTACGTTATTAGAGTGTTACGTTCTATGAAGCATGGGTACTTCGAAAAACATGCCGTACTCGTACCAAGTACTTACCGGCGTACCGTACTTTGTATGGTACTTCTGTATACGTACTGGGTACACGAAACACATACTCAAGTTTTTTCTTCTTAATTTTTGACGCACCCAGACGTACCTAGTATATATCCAAGCCGTACCGTACCTCAATTGAAACAATATTTTCCTTCTACTACAGAGATAAAACTCATTTTACTAGATTTCTTTTTTAGTTTTTGTTTTATGCTTAGCATGATTTTAAAATTAAACTATGGTTTGTAAGTTATTTAATATATTGATATTTAATTTTAATTTATACTTTTCCTTTTGGCATTAAATGTTAATTATAGGTTGGGTTGGACCTTAACAAATTAAACCATTTAATTAATTTTTGTATTACTTTAAATTAAAAATAAATATTTTTTTACAAGCGTACCAAGCCGTACCCGTACCTTATTTTTTTTGAATTTTACAGTATCGACGTACCCGTATCGTACCAGTACCAGTACTCGTACCCGTACCTGTGCTTCATAGGTTACGTTCTTATTCATAATGTAAGATTTGTTCCAAAATGAGAGAAAATAAAAAAATCTCTGTAGCGTGGATTGCCCAAATGTGTAATTTCACATTTGGATAAACTCATTTTTATTCCTCAAAAATTAAATCCAAACGTGTAAATAACTATTCTTTTGTGTAATTTTCACTGACTTTTGGATTCATAAAAAAAATAAATGAGAACTAAACATTTCACAAGATTACATTTTGAGATTTATGATACTTCACTTTCGTTTTTTTTTTTTTTAAATAGCAAAATATATATATATATATATATATTATGATTTTAACAAAAACCAAACATTGGCCTGAAAAAAAATAGTAAAAGAACAGTCGCAAACTATCCTCAACTTCAAGAAAACTTCAAGAAAGAGAAAATCAAGTAGTTGCCTCAGGTTTGTAGATATGCACGTATCTATCTGCTTATTTACACGCCTTTTCATTGAAGCAGGCCAAGTGTTTCTTGAAATGCCCAGCAGGGAAGAAAAAAAAAAAGGGCTTTTATTTATCTTTTTGTGCTTTGTTTGGATCTTGGATTTGAATTTGTCAAGGAATTTATGGAGATAAATGAAAGGGAAGAGAAAGTGGGGGAAAAAAAAATTAATAACTTATACTTCGTTAACAATTCAAGATCCAAACACAAGAAAAAAAGTTTGATGTGAGGAATTGAGGTCCTAAATCTCATTGGTTATGCAGTGATACTTCCTTAGCTGCAAGAAAGAGCTATAACGGAAATGGGTTGGTCATCCTCTTGTTGCTGCAATCTTTTCCCCACAAGCTCTCATATTCTTGGGGCTAAGGACTTGTCCAAGCTGTTGAAGAACCCCAAGCTTCCTCTTCGGGTATGTTTCCATGCTGCTGTGATAATTTCTTGTTGAGAAAATTAATGGGTCTTGTTAGTCTGCGTCTTTTCTTCATATGCAATCAAGTGATAGCTTTCAAAAATATGGTGATTTGAGTACCATAGGTTCTTTGATGTGAGTGTTTGAAAAATTCGGTTCTAGGAAGTCACACTTTCAACGTTTGGTTGTGTTTGTTCATCATTAATCTTGTTAGTGTGCACTTCTTTCCATGTGTGTTTGTGCACCCGGTTTACTTCAATTTGTGTGGTAGTTCATCTCTCCAAATGCGAGAGGGGGTTGCAAATGGAGAGAGAAACATTGAGCTTAAGCTTTTGGAGTAACTGGTCATATTGTATGATGGTTTTCCACTGCCACTATTTGTGGTTATCTTTGAAAGATGATCTATCAATGGCAATCGATCGGAATACCCGTGAGGGCGTTTATCACGTAAGAATGTTAAATATCCGAAAGATAGAAAAATAGTTAACTTTGTAGTTCTTTTCTATATCTTATTCACAACCTGTTGTCACTATTTATATATCAATAAGAGACTCTTGGCAATAGGTATAATCTAATAACAGTTGCCATGTTTCACAGAGTTGTGTCTGTTAAGGTTTGAATTCAAATTATTAACCAACTAACGGATAGTTCAATATTCTTGCGGGAAGGTTTATAACACTGCAAGAGAGAAAAGATTCAGTGAAGTGAGTCACACCAATTTATGGTGTGGTCACTCTTTATTCCATCATCTCCCACTTGAACACACCATAATAAGACGATAAACCTGAGTTGAGCATTTTTAACCTTGGTACCAAAATTTTGCCTCATGCCAACTTTCATCTATGAAATTACCTCATAGATCGACGTCTGATTGTGACTTGGCCATACGTGCGCACGTTTTTGTCACCAATCTGACCGCACCCGTACGAATGTGTTCTCCCACTGATAACACATTCCAGATGACTCCAATTCACTATATAACAAGTGAACGGCATCAATTTTCAGTAATGAGTTCATAGTCCATACGCAATCACCATTGATGACTTCAGCCGTACACATTTTTCATGTGTCGACCTGCACTGAAATTATTGGTAAGTACTTCCTTTAAGACCCATTCCTGAAGGTTTTCCTTAACACACCTTATCAATGACTTTTTGTTGATCAAGCAGACAATATCATCTAGTTAGCACGTTGCATATTATGGACTTTACATCTCATGCTAACTTATGATATCCGTACCTTGCCAGTTCCTCTATCTTGTTACCTGACCAAACACATGTTTCCATGCAAGATAGAGTCGCAAAAACATCGGTTCTCTAGGCGTCCCCAGAGTCATTCGACTATGCTCTTATATAAGTAGCTAAACCACCTAACTAGGTATTTTTCAATCCCATATTAGCTATATGTTCTCTGAATTTTTCCAGAGACAACCCTTTGGTCATAGGGTCAGCCACCATCTCTTCTGAGGGTATATAGTTGACTTTTATTTCACCTCTCTCCACTATGTCCTGAATATAGTGGTAACTAACATCAATATGTTTTCCCTTAGAGCTATTTGCTCCACTTTTTATTAATGAGATGGCAGACTGATTGTCACAAAACATACTGACCGGTCTGGCAAGTATACCTAATTGTAAACTGTCAACAAATCGTTTTATCTAGACCGCATTACTAACGACTGTGCTGCAAGCTATGTATTCAGCTTCCATAGTTTATTTTGCAACACTACTCTATTTCTTACTTAACCAAGAAACTGCTGTTCCACCAAACAAGAACACATGACCACTAGTAGATTTTCTATCAGCTACATCTCCTACAAAATCCGCGTCAGTGTATCCTTTTATGTCTAGATCACACAAACCAAAACATAACTTAAAGTTTTTAGTGCCTTTTAAATACCTGAATATTCTTTTGACTGCTTGCCAATGTTCCTTACCTGGATTAGATTGAAACCGACTTACCAATCCGACTGCATGACAGATGTCAGGTCTAGTGCTTGTCATGGCATACATTAGGCTGCCTACTGCTTGAGCATACGGAACATTTCTCATTTTCTCAATGTCAGACTTAGTTTGAGGACTCATACTTTTACTAAGACTTTGTCCCTTGCAAACATGCGTACTTAAAGAATTACAGTTATCCATATTAAATCTTTTGAGCACTTTGTCTAGATATTTCTCTTGATCTAGATATAATAATTTTGAATTTCTATCTCTTGAAATTCTAATTCCTAGAACATAGGTTGCAAGACCCATGTCTTTCATTTCAAATCTAGATGTTAAGAAAATTTTGGTTTTTATAATTATATCTGGACAGTTTCCTGCTAACAATATGTCATCCACGTATAAAGACAATATTGCTAACTTGACAACATTTTTCCAGATATAAACACAGTGATCTAATGGACTTACAACATAGCCCATTTCTAAAATGGCTTGGTGGAATTTCAAGTACCATTGTCTTGAAGATTGTTTAAGTCCATGTAGAGATTTCTTCAACTTGTAGACTTTAGCCTCATTACCTTGGTTATGGAAACCATCAGGTTGCATCATATAAATTTCTTCTTTTAATTCTCCATTGAGAAAAGCAGTTTTAACATCTAATTGATGCAATTCCAAATCCATCATGGCTACTACCGCCATTAGAATCCTTATAGAGGCAAATTTTGCAACAGGAGAATACGTATTTACGAAGTCTATTCCAGGTTGTTGAGTGAATCCCTTGGCTACTAACCTGGCCTTGTATTTCTCCAAACTTCCATCTACTTTGAATTTTTTTCTAAGAACCCATTTGCAACCAATGGCTTTTCTTCCATTCGGAAGATCGATTAATTCCCAAACATCATTTTTCTTGATCGAGTCAAGTTCTTCATTCATTGCCTCAAGCCATTGTGTAGCATCACTGCTACTCATTGCTTCATTATAACTAGTAGGATCATCTACTAAGTTATTAAGTTCTTCAACTTGAAAAACATAATGATCTTTCAAAACCGTAGATGGACGTCTTACTCTCTTACTCCCACTTATCTTAGAATTCGAAACAGGTAAAACAACGTCATGTAAGTGGCGTTTGCTCCCACTAGTAGATGGTTCGAGAAGAACAGGTGGGCTGTGTGACAAAAAAGGAAGAGAAGAATCCTGAGATGCTTCAGAGAGCAATTTAATTTGTTCAATAGGAGTAACAAGAGCAGTGGATTCAAGAAAAATAGGATCTCTACTTTCTATTAATCCACGTTTGGGATGATAAAAACGATAACCGCTCCCATTTTCGACATAACCAATAAACTTGCATTCCCAAGTTTTGCTTCCCAATTTATCCCTTAAAGGTTTGGGAATAAGGACATGTGCCTTACATCCCCAAACTTTGAGATTGTGAACATTAGGTTGAGTTTCATGCCAGCATTCATAAGGAGTTAGAGGTTTGGCCTTTGTTTCGACTCTATTTAAGATGTACGTAGCGGTGGATAAGGCTTCTCCCAAAAAATGAATAGGAAGATCAGCATGAGCCATCATAGACCTTGTCATTTCCATGAGAGTACGATTTTGTCTTTCTGTAACCCCATTTTGTTGTGGTGTATATGGCATTGTAAACAAATGTTTGATGCCATGCTCCTTGCAGAAAGAATCCATGGCTTCATATTCGCCACCTCGATCATTATTCAAGTGTTTAATGGATCGACCAAGTTGTTTTTTGACCTCTAATTTATAGTCCTTAAACTTTTCAATTGCTTCTGATTTGTATTTAAGAAGGTAGATATGTCCATATCTTGAATAATCATCAGTGAAAGTAATAAAGTATTCCATTCCTCGATGAGTTTTAATTCTTAAAGGCCCACAAATGTCTGAATGAATTATTTCAAGTAATTCTGATGATTTCCAATGTTTAATAAATGGCTTGCTAGTCATTTTACCCTTGATACATGGTTCACATATATCAAAATCATCAGAACATACTTTAGGCAATAAGCCACTTTTAAACATTCGAGACAATTTATTTTTATTAATGTGACGTAACCTTAAATGCCATAAATAAGAATTATTACTAGTAGAAACATGTAAATAATCAGAAATACATACTTTATTATCAATAGGAAGAGAGTACATGTCATTCACTCTTACACCTTTCACTAATACACTCCCTTTCTTAATCAATACTATGTGAAACCTAAAAGTAACCTCAAAACCTTTTTGAGTTAACATCGGAACTGAAATTAAATTTCGGCGAATGTTAGATACATAAAGCACATCATGAAGCACAATAGAAGTCCCATTAATAGAGAATTGGCAATTGCCGATACCCAAAACATCACTATAAGAGTTGTTGCCCATGTAGATTCTATGTTCACCAACCTTCTTTTTAGTAAATTCTACGAACATGTCTTTATTTTGCACAATATGCCTGGTTGCAGCAGAATCAATACACCATGAATTTGATGAAGGTTCAAGTACCATTGCTTCAGAAACTGTCATGGCAACAGGGTTATTCACCTTTGGCTGATTCTTCTGAGGACAATTGGCTTTGATATGCCCTTTTTGACCGCACTTGTAACATGGGCCAATTTGATGCTTGTGATGTTGTTGTTTTTGCCATTCTTGTGGTTTCTTCCATCCTTTCTGAAATCCCTTCTTCTATTTTTTCTTGAAAAAAGTCGTTTTTTTTTTTTTTTTTTTTTTTTTTTTGTTGAATGGAGTGTGGGTATTATTCTGTGGTTGTGGTGAAGATTGTGCCATCAACAAGTTAGAAGACAATCCTTCTTTACGCCTGTACTTCATTCTTTCTTCTTCCAAAACTAAGAGTACAGGCAATGTGACCATTGAAATCTCTCGTCCGCTATGAGTTAAAGATGTGATAACATGATCCCAAGATAATGGAAGACTATTAAGTATAGTAGTTACTTGCATCTTGTCCGACAAGGAGTGATCAGCATTGGATAATTCTTTAGCAATTAATTCCATTTGATTGACATGATCACCAACACTATCATTATCATTCATATGAGTATTATTATATTTGTCTAAGAGCAATTGAATTTGAGTATCTGATCGGACTCCATACTTACTTTCTAGTGCTTCCATTAGTTGTCTTGCAGTTTTATGTTCTTCAAAGAGCGGAATTATGTTATTTTTCATATTATGTAACATAGTTGCCTTTGCCATTGCATCATCTTCTATCCATTTATTTTGGAACCAATTTGAATCATCATCTGGTTTAGAAGTGGATAAAGTATGCAATGTTTTCTCATGTGTAAGAAGATAAGATATGTGACGTTTCCATGCTCGGAAATTATTTCCATTTAGCATCTCGATTCTCGAAGAATCCATTGTATTTTTAATAGCCATATTAAACATAAAATGTGATACTATGAAAATTCAAATGTGAATATGAAAATTCAAATGTGAATATTACAATACTAAACTAAAAATAAAAATAAGCAAAATTAAAAAACAATAGCAATAAGGAAAAGCCTTGTAGTTGTTGAATCAGCTCCTGTGATGAAAATGATGTGAAGGAATAGAACGATACTGATGCCTTGGGTAAGAAGAATGATGAAAACCCAAAGGCCTAGTAAACACAATACTTTGCTTATAAGTATTGTAATAATAATTACGAGCCCAAGGAACACAATGGTGCCTTTTAAACAATGTTCCTTTGGATGTTTTCCTTGGTAACACCCTTAGATAGCCTCCTCCTTGAATTTTGTTTAGAAAATTTAGTACAACGATCCATGAAAAAATTCTTAGAAGAATTTTGAAAATTTTGGCTTTTGAATGACTGAAAACGGCCTTGAAATGAGCGAGAACGAGCCCAAAAACCAAGTGGACCAGGCTGCTGCCGGTCCGGGTACTGTGCTGGACCGGTTTGGATCGGCTGAGACCAAACCGGCGTGAACCGCTGGTCAACGCGCGGGTCAGGCGAGGCAGACAGACGCGGGTCCGGGCGCGGGGCGCTGGTCGCTGGGTCGACGCGCGGATCTGGGCGCAAACCTAGGCTGGCACGCGGGTTGGCTCGCTGGGCTGGCTGGGTTGGCACACTGGGCTGGTCCGTGTGCTGTGCTGGCTGTGTCTCTGGATTGGGCTCCGCTTGGCTGTGGGCTGCGCCTGAGTAAATGGGCTGAACAAAATTCTTTTTAATTTTCAAGCCCAAAGGAATTGATTTCCTTGCTGTGGTCCTAATTTTTGGGCCTTTTCTTTTAATTTTTGAATTCAACCCAACCCTATTAAATTGCAAAACAGAGTCTTCTTCTTCTTTTTCTGGGCACTGTAGATCGTCTTCTCCGGTAGGGGTAGGAGTCCAAACACTGTAAGTTGAATTTTGTGGATCAAATTTTTTCCGTTTTTCACAACGAATTACACCGTTGTGATCAAAATTCTGTGAAGAACAAGAAGAAGCAAATTTGGAGACCCAATTGGAACCGAAAAATATTTTGTAAAATTTCTTCCAACGGTGCAATTCGGCTTCACTTTCGGCAAGGTTCGGAACAACAGCGCCACCAACAGTTATTTTCTTCGGATAGTATTCTGGGAATACGACACGTTGGTGATAATTATATAAACAAACAGAATTCACCAATGCCGAAGATTGTTGATCAATTAATTTCTGAATTTTTGGCAAAAAGATTTCGGAAACTTGTCTTTCTTCCAGACTAAAATTCGACATCTGCGATAGTGGGTAACTATGCTCTGATACCACTGAAAGATGATCTATCAATGGCAATCGATCGGAATACCCGTGAGGGTGTTTATCACGCAAGAATGTTGAATATCCGAAAGATAGAAAAATAATTAACTTTGTAGTTCTTTTCTATATCTTATTCACAACCTGTTGTCACTATTTATATATCAATAGGAGACTCTTGGCAATAAGTATAATCTAATAATAGTTGCCATGTTTCACAGAGTTGTGTCTGTTAAGGTTTGAATTCAAATTATTAACCAACTAACGGATAGTTTGATATTCTTGCGGGAAGGTTTATAACACTGCAAGAGAGAGAAGATTTAGTGAAGTGAGTCACACCAATTTATGGTGTGGTCACTCTTTATTCCATCAATCTTGGGAGGAGTCATTGTCACCAACGTACAACATATCTGTTCTTCATAAATTTTATGTTAGGATATCGGATTTGTCATCCAACCATGTCTAACAATTATCTTTCACTACAGAGTCAGCGGCAAAAGAGAGAGCAGCATGGGGCCCAAAAGACACCAAAAGTTCTTGCCTACCATGGCCTGTAAAAACCACCTTATAAACTTGTAAGTGAATTTTCATGTCCGTCAGTGTCTACACTTAGGTTTTGTTTGGTTCATGGGGAGAGATTTGGAAAAGAAAAGAGAAAAGGTAACTATATTTCATTGACATTTCACCTATCTTTTCTCTTTTCCTTTCCAAATTCCTCTCCAAATTCATAAACCAAACATAGCGTTAGGGTGTGTTTGGATCAAGGATTTGAGGGGCATTTGGAAATGGAAAGGACAAGAGGAGAAGGCAAAAGGGAACAAAATTTAGCTTGTATTTCATTCACTTTTGACTTCTCAAATCTTTGATCCAAACCCAACTTTAATGTTTACTGCAACACACATCAGAGAGAGAGAGAGAGAGAAACTCGTATCTATTGTAACAAAGTACATCAATATTTATTTTGTCAAAACAGGAACTTGTGAAGAACTTTTTCTATTTCTGATTTTTTTTTTTACTGCAGAGGGTTATTAGCCATGGCCTGATCAAAATCGAAAGAAATCTTAAAACTCAATATTTTATCGCCCCAATCATGCTCGGCCAGGAAAGGATGCAATTCACTAACCGTTGGCTCGGTCACGGAGATAATCCCAATCATGATGACTCGGATGGGATTAAGGGGCAATTGAGTGGGGAGATTTGCGCCGTTAGTATGGTCGAGCTAAGATAGGGCGGGTTGTGACAGACCTCACGGCGCCATGCTATTTCCTCTACTGAGACGCCCGGTGGGTCTGTTTTGCTCGGTCGAAAAGATCGGCTGACCGGGCGTGAACTAAGCCTGGCCGAGCTGCAACTAGTAAACATTTGGCTGGGCACACAGCCAAGTGGCGAGACTGGGCTACGAGTAGCTCGGGCTAAACTATGGACAAGTGAGGGATGGCACGTCCCTGACCGGTTAGCCGAGATGGGCAGATTCCAGATAACCTCGGATGAAGGTAAAACGGACGGAGGCTGGCATGCCTCGCGACCGGTATGCCACGATAAACAGGTCAATACCAGCCCGGCCCATGAGCATCACCCCTCTGCCCCTTTGCCAAGGGGCAGTCCGGTGGGGCATAGCTCGGTTGAGTGCCTCTGGTGACAGTTCTTCACAAGAGATAGGCCGGTCGTGGTACTCTGGTCAAGTGTGCCACCTGGGCCAATGGCGCGAAGGAGAGGACATCTGCTCCACGCGCGCCTCAATACCGTTGGACAGTTCTGCGTGTACTGGTGGAAGGACTAAGCCTTTACACGCGTAAGGTGGTGGGAGGCAAGCACTGCCACCTGTCCAGGGAAGGACAGCAGAGGTAGTGCGCGCGCAATCTTGAGGCTGCATGGCTAGCCTAGAAATATGGTGGAAGACGAACGTTAGAGGTATGCAACTTCTCCTTCAAAAAAGAAAGAAAATACTCTCTCTCTCTCTTCTCCTTCCCGAAGTGGACTGACTTGATCGTCGGAGGGTCTATCCGGCATACCACCGCCGGGCAGCTCACCGTTTCTGTGTTGCCAGGTAGACGCCGTCAAGAGAAGCTTGGAGCACAAGGAGTACGGAAAGCAGAGGATATTTCGCCCTCGTACAATTGGCGCCGTCTGTGAGAAGTTTTTGATACTCAACCCTTGTTCTTAGAGCTTCTTCAACCATTTCCATGGCCAACAACAGCGAAGCCCCACTGTCCGTCGTCAATGGTGTCACACCCGAGTACGTCCGCTTGAGAGAAGGTCCTCCGAATATTCCAGCCATGGCGGGCCTAGAGACTCCTTCGCGAGATGCGCGAGACAAACGCGGGAGAAGTACTGATCGCTCGCAGAGTCCGGAGAGCCGCCGCCGCTGGGGGGAGTCCCATGCGCAGCACCCGGAGCACAAACTCAAGGACCAAGACGCCCTCATTCACAAGATGGCGGCGGAGATGGAGCTGTTGAAAAGCCAGATTAAAGGGAAGGGTGTTGCTGGAGAGGGCAAGCTCAGTGAGCGCACCCCGTCCCCTCGTAGTAGCAGTCGCCGCCAGGGGAGGACTCACTCTCTCTCCATCACCAGGAACTACGGGGTTGGAGATTCCGACCAAAGAGAGGGCAGGACCCTCTCTCGCGACAGCACCTACCGCCCCTCACGCCCGACGCTGACGTCGGGATCCTCTTTCTCCACACGTTCCAGGGACTTGAGGGATGTATTGGAGGAGAGGGCGCGCCGTCGGGAGGCTCGGAGAGTGCTGACATTGCAGAGGTTAAGCGCTCCAGTTCGTTGTAGTGAGGAAGTGGCGATGCCAGCCCCCAAAGTGATGGCCCCTGCGCTGGTGGACAAAGAGCCGGCGCGACTTACAGCCACGCTGCTGTCTCTAGAGATTGAGAGTACGCCACTCCCCGCCGGATTCCACCAGCCAAAGTTCACTTTGTACGACAGCAAGACGGATCCGTACATGCATGTGAGCCATTACCGGCAAGTAATGGCTGGACACCGGAGCAATGACGCCTTGATGTGCCTCATATTCCCAGCAAGCTTGGGAGAGCTGGGTTTGAAATGGTTCGAAAGGCTCCTGGAGGGGAGTATTGAGGGGTGGCAGCAATTAGCAGAAGCCTTCGTCACCAGATTCAAAACCAATACACGAACGTCGAAGGAAGTCGACCATCTCCTGGGCGTTAAGAATGAGTCTGGGTGTTCGTTGAAGGCATACAATGCGAAATACTGGGAAACGTACAATGAGATCCTCGACTGCCCCACCAATCTGGCGATCACTCAATACAAACGGGGTCTCCCAGTCGGACATAGGCTGCGAGATTCACTCACGATGCGTCAACCCACAACCATGGAGTCATTGATGCAGTGGATCAACAAGCACATTCGCGTGGAGGATGATGCCGCCTCCACGACCGAGAAGGCTAATCCGGTCGCGGCGGACAGAAGGGTGGCGGGGAAAGTTCACTCGGTTGGGCAGGAGGATAACCGCCCAAACAACTGGCCAAAAGATCAGCGCCATGGATCAAACCGTGATGACAGAAACAAGGGCCGCCGAAATGACCGGGCTGACACTCCCCGTGATGCAGCGGAGGATGCCAAAAGAAAATTGAAGGCACAGACTGGAATCACCACGGTATTTAAAATCCCCATCTACCGCATTTTGAGTGAGATTCGAGGTGAACCCTTCATCCGTTGGCCGGCCAAGCTGGGGAGCGCGCAGAGGGGCTTCAATTCAAAATATCGCTGCACCTTTCATGAAGAATGGGGGCACCGAACAGAGGACTGCTTGCCGCTCAAACAACACTTAGAGGAGTTGGTGGCGGCGGGGCATGTTGACCAATACATAGATGGGGGCATCAAGGCCACCCCAGCGGACCAAGCCGAGCCAAACGGCCTGGCCGCCCTAGAAGCGCCCCCGCAAGGTCTAATCAACGTCATCCACGACATCATTGAACCGGCCAGGGTCTGCGAGCTGAGAGGGATGATCAAGAAGGCCGAGCACATGAGGGAAGTGCTCTCTGTTCAGCCCGCTGTGAAGAAGAGAAATACCGAAGAAAGGGACATCCTTTCATTCTCGACCAAGGACTTGGAAAGAGTTCAGATGCCGCACAATGATGCTTTAGTAATCACTCTTCGCGTCAAAGACTTTGACATCAAGAGAATCTTGATCGACCAGGGGAGTTCGGTAGAAATTATGTATTATGAC
Source organism: Camellia sinensis (assembly GCF_055761805.1). NCBI lineage: Eukaryota > Viridiplantae > Streptophyta > Magnoliopsida > Ericales > Theaceae > Camellia > Camellia sinensis. The sequence goes on along the minus strand of NW_028129020.1, from coordinate 5,631,533 downwards.
GCGTTTAAACAAATGAAGTTGGAAGATAAGGACTTGGCCCCCGCAACGTCCCCTTTGGTCGGCTTCAACTCACAACTAGAATGGCCAATTGGAAAGATTATTTTGCCAGTCAAAGCGGGATCAGTCGTAAAGCAAGTAGAGTTCTGGGTGCTCAAAGTTCCATCGACTTACAACCTGATCTTAGGCAGGGGTTGGCTGCACGCCATGCAAGCAGTTGCTTCGACCTTCCACCAAGTCATGCGCTTTCCGGCACCAAGCGGACAAACAGAGGAAGTTTGGGGGGACCAGGTGATGGCAAAACAATGCTTCGTTGAGGTAAATGGCAGCCGAGCGGCCAAAGGGTTCGTCCAAATGATTGAGGGGCCTGAGGGTAAAGAGGTCCTTGAAGACGTAGGGAGAAAGGCCGAGGAAAAATCGGTCGAAAATTTGGTGGAAGTGCGCATTGACGAGAACGATCCAACTAAATTCTTCCTCTTGGGATCATCCTTGTCTAGCGCCGAGCGGATGGATTATGTCAACTTCTTGGTTTCTAATTTGGAGGCCTTTGCCTGGACGCCTTACGACATGCCCGGCATCGACCCTAGCTTCATTTGTCATCAGTTGAATGTCTTCCCCACTGCACGGCCAGTCATTCAAAGGACACGCCGCTCAGCCTTGCACCATGCTGAAGCGGTTGCAGAAGAAGTAAAGAATTTGTTGGAAGCTGGGGCCATAGAGGAGGTGCAATACCCTCGGTGGATATCCAACACGGTGGTTGTTCCGAAGAAGAACGGCAAGTGGCGAGTCTGCGTTGACTACAAGACTGTCAATCGAGCTTGCCCCAAGGATAGCTTTCCCCTCCCACGAATTGACCAGCTGGTGGACTTAACCGCTGGCCATCAGAGGTTTAGCTTCCTGGACGCATATCGCGGCTACCACCAGATAGCCATGTATAAACCGGACAGAGAGATCATGTCGTTCACAACCCCCAGAGGCTTATATTGCTACAAAGTCATGCCGTTTGGACTAAAGAACGCCGGGGCGACTTTTCAGAGGATGGTAACGAAGATGTTCGCTCCTCTTCTGGGCCGAACAATGGAGGCCTATATCGACGACATGGTGGTGAAGAGTAGGGAGAAGTCCCAACACCTCGCCGACCTAGCAGAAATGTTTGCCATCCTAAAGCGCCACAAGCTTTGTTTGAACGCCTCCAAATGCGCCTTCGGAGTTGGCATTGGGAAGTTCTTGGGTTTTTTGGTTACGAATCGGGGAATCGAGGCCGACCCGTCACAAATCAAGGCTATACAAGACCTGGAGCGTCCCAACTCCACGAAGGACGTGCAACATCTTGCCGGGATGGCAGCCGCGTTGAACAGATTTATCAGTCGGTCTTCTGATCGTTGCAGGCCCTTCTTTAAAACTCTGAAGTCCAAGTTCTTCTGGGATGACGAGTGCGACCGCGCATTAGCAGACCTGAAAGCATATCTCTCCTCAACCCCTATTTTGGTCACACCTCAGCCGGGCGAAGAGTTGTACCTCTACTTGGCTATCTCTCAACACGCAGTTAGCGCGGTATTGGTGCGCGCTGAAGGCATCCAGCACCTACCGATCTTCTATGTAAGCAAGACTCTTCTCCCAGCCGAAACGAGATATCTTCCCTTGGAAAAATTGGCGCTGGCCCTAATGATGGCGTCAAGAAAGCTGGCACACTATTTTCATGCCCATACAATAGTTGTGTTAACCGAGTTCCCGCTTAAAGTGCTTTTTGAAAAGGCAGACTTCACTGGGAGAATTTTGAAATGGGCCGTGGAATTAGGACAATATGACATCAAGTTCCGACCGCGCACCGCAATCAAGGCTCAAGCACTTGCCGACTTTGTGACGGAATTTGCCCCTGGGATGCATCCAGTATGCCCGGTTGATTTGGTTGGTGCGGATTTAGCACAACCCGTGGTTCTGGCAACAGAAACGAATGTTGGTTCGCAAGTAGGAAAAGGGACGAGCACGACCGGACTAACAAAGTTCGACGATGATGAACCCAACCAAGACAAGGAAAGGGACCAGAATGAACCGATCAGAGACTTGGAAATGAGAAGCTCCCAGAACCCCTCTGATTGTTGGAAGCTGTTTATTGGCAAGATGTGGAAGTTCTTCGTTGATGGGGCGTCCAACAGACATGGGGCCGGGCTGGGCATCGTGCTGAACTCGCCGGACGAGCTGATCATCGAGCAGGCAATTACACTCGGCTTCCCAGCATCCAACAACGAGGCTGAGTATGAAGCTCTCCTTGCCGGACTAAGAAGCGCGCTGAGAATGAAAGCCACAGCCAAGGTTTAAAAATGCGGTGTTACGTAACGGTTTCGGCCGTTACGTAACGGTTTCGGTGGTAGGCACTACATGTTACCCTCGATTTTGCGGTGTGATTGAAATTCACAGGTGTATCAACCGTTACGGCCGTCGTAGCGGTCATAACGGTGATGTAACGGCCGTAACGGCCCGTTACGAACGTTACAGGGCATCTTTAGCTGATTCTTTTTAAAAAAAAACAAAAGAAAAAGCTGAAAAGGCTGAAGATTGATGTCCGATACACATCCACAAATTTTCAAAAGAAAAAACAAAAGAAATAGATGTACATACCTTTAGCTTCGTCTTTTGCCTTTACAACCCATGAACCATTTTCAATTGAAGTGAGATTCCACAAATTTTCAGATCTGAAATGCGGATGAGTGAGAAATAGAGAAAGAGATGAGAGAAGGGGGAAGAGGGAGATGGAAGAGATGAACCTCTCTGCTAGCTTGATCTTGCCTTTGTTGCCTTTGTGCTGATCTTGCCTTTGTTAGCTTGATCTTGCCTTTGTGCTGAACAATAGTAAGTCCAGAGTTTGATCTTGCCTTTCTTTATCAAATTTTATTTGCTCAATAGCCTCTCTCTAGCTTCGTGGGGAAGATAAGCACTGCCCCTTTCTTTATCAAATTGTTGACTTCACAGATAAGCATTTGTTTCCTTGTGGTCTCCAACTGGCCAAGATTATTTTATTTTATTTTATTTTTATTTTTTTTAAACAATGATTTCAGATTTTAAATTTTATAAAATCTATAAAATTTATGTGATATATTTAATAATTTTAATTTAAATATATATATAGAGCTATACACTTATTTATAGTATTTTATATATATTAATTAGTGATTGATTTTTTTTTTTATAATATCTAAAAATCATAACACATTTAATTATATGAATACATTTTATATATGTCAATTTTTATTGATTTTTTTCTTGCAGGTTATTAAAAAAGATAACAAATACTCAAGTGATTGAAGCCCCAAAACCAACTATGTATGAATTTTTTTCTTCATAATTTATTTTTTAATTTTTATATGATCACATTACCATGTGAACTCCAAATGTATAAAGAGCAGTTACATTTTTTTTTATCATCATTTCATTTAATATTTAATTATAAATATTTTTTATTTTGTTATTGTAATGTGTTGTGACAACAATGTTGAAGTCACTATTTTTTTTTAAATATCTTTTTAAAAGGAAAAAAAAAATCAATACCTCAAAAAAAATTATTTATAATTTATTTTTTAACTTTTATATGATTATATTAGTATGTAAATTCCAAATGTATAAATAGTGGTTGCATTTTTTTTGTAATCATTTCATTTAATGTTTAATTATAAATATTTTTTATTTTGTTATTGTAATGTGTTGTGACAACAATGTTAAAGTCACTATTTTTTTAAATATCTTTTTAAAAGAAAAAAAAATCAATACCTCAAAAAAAATTATTTATAATTTATAATTTATTTTTTAATTTTTATATGATTATATTAGCATGTAAATTCCAAATGTATAAATTGCGAAAACAACACAACCAGTAGTTAGGCTAAAAGTAAATGTAAGGAATTCAAGTTCCAACAGGCTTACTTGGGCTTGTTTGGCCCTAGTTGCTTTGGGCCTTTATATGGTTTGGTCCTGAGTTGAATTTGGACCAAGCCTGACAGTAAGCTAATAACATGTATGGTCCAATTAGTTCCTCCAGTTTTAAGATTAAAAGGAAACCTTAAAAAGAATATATATATATATATATATATATATATATATATATATATATATATATATAAATTTCTTCATAATTCTTTTATTTTTAAAAAAATTCTCTATGAGATTTTAATTGTTCCTTTAGGAACAAACAAATTTTTTATTTTTAACAGAATGGAAAAGGTTCATTTGTGTATTTTACAAATAATTGTACATTTTTTTAAAAAAAATCTATGCGTAGAATAATTTTAAAATTCTTAACAAAAAACACACTCTTAACAAAAATATTTTTCATTTCATTTAAGTTATGCAGAATAAAAGTAAAGGTCACATATTGCTTTCAAGTCACAGTTGACAATGAGTCATATTAATATATATATATATATATATATACGAATTTTACACTTTTAATAAATGCACGAGATTAGCACCCTTAATTACCAATGAGTCATGTTAATTTTTTTTATAATCATTTCATTTAACATTTAATTATAAATATTTTTTATTTTGTTATCGTAATGTGTTGTGACAACAAATTTTTTTTTTTTTAATGACGAAATTTGTTATTATAATGTGTTGTGACCATAAATAGTGGTTGAATTTTTTTATTTATATTTTTTGTAATGCGGAATTCAAATTCAAAAATGTCACGACAAAAGAGTACCAATGATGAACCCCCAAGTGATGATATTGGTTGGAAATTTGGAACTCAAGTTGAAGGCACTAGGCATCATATTATTTGCAAATTTTGTGGACATCACATTAAAGGTGGGATTACGCGTTTCAAACAACATTTAGCACATCAAACGGGGCAAGTGCATTCTTGTCCTAATGTTAGTAGAGACGTGAGGCAAGAAATGATGAAACATTTACAAAATAAGAAAATGAGTAAAGCAGACAAACAAAAGAGAAAAGCTGAATTGGAAGCACATATTAGAGGAGATGATCTTTATGATGAGGATGAAGGGGGAGATTTTGTAGATCTTCGAGATGATGACTCTGACTCTGATCCAGAGATGACTAGGGCTCGACAAGCAAGTATTCGTTCACAACAACAATGGGAGGAAAGGCAACAATTTAGACGAGGTGTTGCAGGTCATGGATCACAATACGATGCAGGTGGTAGTTCTGGTGCAGGGGGTAGTGGTCAAAGATTGCCTAAAGGGTCAGGTATTGCTAATGTTTTTCGTCGATCACAATTTGTGCGTGAAACTGGTGGGAGTGGACGTAATTGGATTAAGCCCAATGCTCCTGAAACAAGGTTGAGAGCAATGGATGTAAAACTCCAAAAGAGCAAGAGTACAAAGCAACGAAAAATCTCTACAATGAATTTACAAAAGTTAAAAGAGAGATTGGGACGGGTAGTGTCCAAGTTTATACTCTATAATCGTATTCCATTCAATGCAGTTGATTCAGAGTATACACAACCCATGCTTGATGTTGCTGCTGAAGTAGGGCCAGGAGTAAAGGGTCCTAGTGCTTATGAAGTTTCTGAAGTATATTTGGGCATGGAGTATGATGAAATGACAGAATGGATAGGATCATTTAAGGGAATTTGGGAAGAGAGAGGTGTATCTATCATGCGTGATGGTTGGAGCAGTCTAACTTGGCAACACATCATCAACTTCTTAGTGTACTGCAATAGAGGTACTATATTTCACAAATCAATTGATGCCTCTAATATTGTTAGTAGGACAGCTGAATATTATTTTGGGTTGTTAGATAAAGTTGTTGATGAAATTGGAGAACAATACGTTGTTCAAGTGGTAACTGATAATGAACCTGCATTGAAAGCTGCCGGTAAAATGTTAATGAGAAAAAGGAAACATTTATATTGGACAGCTTGTTCAGCACATTGTATCGATCTCATGCTAAAACTGGGCAGCCTTACAATGTGAAAAAAATTATTTTGGGAAAGGAGTTTTGGCAGAAAGCAACAGAACTTTGTAAAGTTCATGAGCCCTTAGTCAGAGTATTGAGGTTGGTTGATGGGGATGAGAAGCCAACAATGGGTTTCATATATGAAGCTATAGATAGAGCAAAGTTGGCAATTAAAAGAGATTGTCGCTACTACACCGACTATTGGAAAATTATTGATACTCGATGGTCTTTTCAATTACATCAAGATTTGCATGCAGCTGGTAAGTGTTACGATTTCAATTATAAAATGTATATTTATTTACAATTATTAATTGTCTTCTTATTTTTTAAGGATATTTTTTAAATCCTCAATTCCAATATGGTGTTATCTCATCCAATGAAATGATAAGAGAAGTGATGGATGGACTTAAAAAAGTCATTACCGGACTGGAGCCTGATATGGATGCTCAAATGAAAGCAACAAATCAAGTACGTACCAATTATTTAAATTTTAATAGTAATAATCTACTTTTGCAAATGTTACTTGTAATGATTTCCCAAATTGTAGTTGTTGCTGTTTCGAGATAAACAGGAAACTTTTGGCACTCCTTTAGCACAAAGAGCATGGAAACAATCAAATCCAGGTTTTATTTTCAAAATTACAAATTTACAATATATAAATACTTAAATAATTTTCTATCATATTTTGACTTATGTCTAGTGTAATGTAATTTTGTGCAGCTGAGTGGTGGATTATTCATGGCAGTTGTGCTCCTGAACTTCAAAAAATAGCTGTGAAAGTATTAAGTCAAACCACCACATCATCTCACTGTGAACGTAATTGGAGTACTTTTAGTCTCATCCATACGAAGACAAGGAATAGATTGAAATATAAGAAAATTCAAAGATTAGTCTTCATCACCTATAACATGAGATTAAAATTGAGACATGTTAAAAGAAGCAGCCAAGAGGAGATTGATAGGAGTTTTAATCCTATTAACTTGGATTGCATATTTGAAGAAGATGATCCAATAAGTCCATAGATAGAAGAAAGGGAAAATCCTTTACTAGATGGTGTGGATAATTCTGAATGGCTAGATTTGGTCTCAGATGATGGTGGTGGTGGCGGCGACAGCAATGGCGATGGCAGTGATGGAAACGGTGGTGGTGGCACCCATAGATATCAAGCTCGACGCACTTCTCAAAGCTCAACTCTTACTCCAACTCAAAGTGATAATAGTGGTGGTTTAACACCATCTGATGGAGGAGGTGATGATGGTGATGGTGATGGCACTTCTCACGATGACGGTGGTGGTGGTGGCGGCGACAATGGTGGTGATGGCGGTGATGGTACTAGTTTTGGTGCAGGAAGTGAAGATTTTATTGGAGGATTTGGATTATGTGATGTTGGGGAACATTATGATATTGGAGAACCTGTTGCACCTTTACCCCAACTACCTAGGAGGTTTCGTGGTAGTGATACCTGTAGGGATGAAAGAAGAATAAGAACTAGAGAACAACAGCTTGATTCATCTGATAGTAGTCATAGTTATCCATATCACCCTTATCCATCCTATAGCACTGATAGCCAGAGCTATCCTTACCCACCTCAACAAAATTATCCTTGGCCCCCTCAACAACATGGTCCTCTAGGATACGGTTTGCCAAATTATCAACAAACTCAAGAAGGGTATGTTGATCATTTTCAGCAAAGGTATCCATTTTCTCTCCCAATGCACGAAACAGAAAGGGATGACATGATGAGCACATTTACTTATATATTTCCTACTGGATGGAATGAAGGTAGTAGCAATCAAGCTCAACAATCTGATTCCCAAGATGCACCACGTCACTCATTTTGGTGGGGTGAAGGTAGCAGCAACAATCAAGCTCAACAATCTGAATCTCAAGATGCACCACGTCACTCATTTTGGTGGTGACATTATGTAATTTTAGTAGTAACATTGTGTAAAATGTACTATCTGTTATTTGTGATTTATGCTATGATGTTATGTACTTTGTCAAGTTCTTCCATTATGGATGTATACTTTTTTATAACTATTTGAGTTAAAATGTGCATATGCTTCTACAAGTATAATAATTAAAAATAATTTTATACATCTGAGTCCAACAAAAGAAATTTTTTCCACAAGTGTAATATGGATTTATAACATATAAAGTCATTAATTATTGAAATAAAATGTAAAAAAAATCATTTTCTAGTGATTTAAAAATATGAAATATATTGGATCATACTTAAAAATTATGAAAAATTTATCAAAATTTATTTTAAAACCCAATAAATATGATTATAAAAAAAAAATATGCGTATCGGTAAATTTTTTACAAATTGTGCGAAAAATAAAAAAATTCACAATTCCGGTAACCGCAACCGTTACGCTACGGCCTTTACACCCTGCAACCGCCACCGTTATGGCGACCACAACCGCTTTTCAGAACCTTGGCCACAGCCCTTATGGTATTTAGTGATTCCAAGTTGGTGGTCAATCAGGTCTCAGGGAAGTATGAGGCAAAGGACGAAAGAATGGCCAAGTATCAAGCGCTGGTACGCGCAGAGATCAAGAAGTTCGCTGCAATAAGGTTGGAACAAATCGACCGCGAGGAAAACAGCGCGGCTGATGAATTGGCCGGGCTTGCTTTTGCTCAGACAGCTTTTCCTAACCCCTTGATGATAGAATTTTTACCCTGGCCAAGCATTGAGGAACCAGAATCAGCCGAGGTACTTTGCACTAACTTGGGCCCTTCTTGGATGGATCCTATCATCGCCTTCCTAAAAGATAGAATTCTACCAGAAGAAAAGAGGGCGGCACACAAGATCCGGGCAAAGTCAGAGTGGTTTTGGCTCTCCCCGTCCGGGGCCTTGTACAAGAAATCTTTCACCGGGCCGTATTTGAAATGTCTCCACCCCACCAAGGTGGAGGCTTTCCTCTATGAGATACATGAGGGCATCTGTGGCAGCCATATTGAGGGCAGATCCTTGGCTTACCAAGCAATTTCTCATGGTTATTGGTGGCCGCGCATGCAGGCAGATGCGCAAAAATATGTTCGCAGGTGCGAGAAGTGTCAGAAGTTCGCCCACCAGATCCACCAGCCGGCTAGAGATTTGCTCCCTCTCACAAGTCCTTGGCCGTTCGTGCTTTAGGGGTTAGATATTGTTGGGCCACTCCCAGCTGCACCGGGCAACTGTAAGTTCTTCATCGCCGCCACCGACTATTTCACCAAGTGGGTTGAGGCCAAGCCACTAGCGACCATAAGGGAAAAGGACGTGAAGAAGTTTGTATGGCAAAACGTGATCACCCGTTTCGGTATACCCAAGGCCCTCATCTCGGATAATGGCACTCAATTTGATGGTAAACTCTTTCGCGGATTTTGCGAAGAGTTGAAGATCGAGTTCTACAATTCGACGCCAGCCTATCCTCAGTCAAATGGTCAAGCAGAGGCTTCAAACAAGACCATCCTGGATGGGCTGAAGAAGCGGCTTAAGAAGGCTAAGGGCAAGTGGGCTGAAGAACTCCCTAATGTGCTCTAGGCATACCGCACTACGCCAAGGCGGTCAACCGGGGAAACACCATTTGCTTTGGCCTATGGCATGGAGGCCGTCATCCCATTGGAAATTGGCATGCCAACCATCCACTCTGAAAGTTTCCAGCCAGATCTGAATAATGAAGCGGTGGCATTGGAGTTGGACCTTGCTGAAGAAAGGAGGAAGCGAGCATTGATCCACATAGTGGCTTATCAACAAGAACTCTCCAGAAAGTACAACAAGGCTATGCACCCCAGGATGTTCAAGATTGGGGACTGGGTATTAAGAAAGGTGCTTGGCAACACAGTGGTCCCTGGCGAAGGAAAGCTCGGTGCAAATTGGGAAGGACCATAAAAGGTGATTGGTCTTGCTGGTAAAGGGGCGTACCATCTGGAAGATATAGATGGCAAGGCTGTCCCCAGACCATGGAATATGGCCAACCTTAAGGTCTTTTACTTTTAAGATGTAATTTGCTTGTGTTGTTTAGTTTTTTTAGACCTTTAGCCTTTTGGCACTTAATGTAAAGGATAACAATGCTTTTGTAATGAAAAATAGCCCTCTTGTTATTTGGAATTACATCTTTGTACAATGGGTTCGCAAGGACACAAGGCAATTATGAATACCAAGGGCAAGAGACCGACCTGAATGGGACCGAACTGATTTCCTCTCTCCGGAATGAATGCAGACCGCACAAATAGTTGGTGCATTGTCCGACGATGTAATTGGCGTATAGCCCCATTCGCATTAGGGCCGAGCTGGTTTTGCTCGCCCGGTTGAAATGTTGGCGTCATGACCAACTCAACTGAAACATTGGTGTTTTGCCCAATGTAAGGGCCGAGCTTATTTTGCTCGGCCCAGTGGACATATTGGTGTCTTGCCCAATATGGAAAACGAGTGGAGTTTGCTCGGCAGAATCCGCAACGTTGGAGTTTTGTCCAACCGATAAGAAGCCGAGCTGAATTTGCTCGGCCTAAAAGAAATGTTGGCGGCTTACCTAACTTAAAAGGCGAGCTGATTTTGCTTGGTCACGTCGAAATTGCATGAAGTGTACAAACGAATTAAGGCCGAGCAGATTTTGCTCGGAAGAGTTAAAATGTCAGTTCATTTGAAAGTTCATGGAACCGAACTACTAGTTCTGATTAGAAAACGTTTGAGGTGATTTTAGCTCGGCAAACTGTACGGCACAGCCGACCTAGCAGTTGTGAATTCTCAACAATTGAATCAAGGAATCCATGCAGATGCAAACCGAACAGAAATAGAAGATGAGTGAGCAAAAAGTCGAAATCTTCATTGATAAAGGAAATTTAAGTACAAGACGGGGGGGCATAGCCCGGTTACATAAAAAAAAAAAAAAGGTCAATCCAACTCTACGTCAACCGTTTGTTCAGCGACTTGCGCAGTTTGCTCGGCCTCTTCCACATTGTGCTCGGGCAGGTTTTCTTCGGCGTCATCGTCAGTGCCTTCTACCACGGCAACATCCCGATCAGCCTCTTCCTCCGCATCTGAAGAAGCTTCGGGAGGATTTTGCTCGGCTTGTTTCGCGGCGACGGCTTCTTCCTCGGCCTCTTTCCTTGCCTCCGCGATGAGCCAGTTTTGGGTGGCCTTGGAGTACGCCTGCATGTAGACCGGGATATAGGCAGCAGGCGGATTGATGAACATGTCAGAATCCTGACCAAGACCAACTTTCTCCACGGCAGCTTTCCAGCCGCACTGGAAAAAGATGTCCTTGGTCGCTTGGACCTGCCGTTCGTAGGTCTTCTCGCCCTGCGCGTATCCCCGGTCTTCTGCATCATCTACAGCCTTGTCCTTCTCGGCTTTGTGTGCATCGTGCAGTTTCCTCAGCTCGGCGAGATACCGAGCCTTCGTCGACTTCACTGCCCGAAGTATGTCCTCGTTAGCTCGGTCAACCTTTTGGCTCAGGATATCTCGCTCGGCCTCAACCGCTTCCTGCGCAGCTTTAAGCTTCGCTATCTCGGCCTTTTGTGCCTTATTCTCAGCTATGGCATCCCGCAGGCTCTGCCTCACTTTGATCATTCGGTTGTGGGCCAAATAGCTCTTTTGCGCGGCCTGAAAACAAGTGAGAGATCGTCAGTATTCGAAAAACTGAGCAAAAACCGAGCAAACAGTTTGACGTAAAAAATGGAGAACCTACCAGCACTATGGATTTCGCCGCCGAGCGGAGGACCTTGAGGTCGGAAAGCTCGTCGTGTTTTTTCATATCAGCGGGCAAGATTAACCCCTTGGTCAAATTGAAACCAAGAGAGTAGTCCTTGTTCGCGTAGACAGAGTCTTCAGCAGAAACTGCTCGGCCCTGGTATTTGAACTCGGGCGCCCAGACCGGGGGGGTGGCTGGGCCCTTGGATTTGCCGGTCCGTGGTTGCTCGGTCTGGTCCCCGAGCTCGGTAGAGACGCGATCGGTAGAGTCTTCATCCGCCAGACGCGGCCCGGTTTGCTCGTTCCTCGGCCGCTTCTTGGACCGACTAGCCGGTTACTCGCTGGCAAGCACCAGTACTGCCCCTTCTTGCTGCACGGCGGGTGTGGAGGATGTCCCCCCGGTTGCCTCTAGTTTTTGGGACTCGTCTTCTTCCCCGGTGATCATGGACTTGATGGCCCTGATTTTCGCCATTTCTTGCTCGGCGGTGAGTGGAATAAGCTTGATCGGTGGTAGGTTTGGATCCGGTTCTAGGGTTAGCGCACGCAGAAAATCGGTAACCCGGCTCTTGCACGGCACGGTGTAGTGGTAGGTCTGTTCGAAGCCGAGCAATTTCGCAGCCTCCCTCTCCTCGGCAGGATGGCACAGCAGGGCTCTGATGGCCCCTTGGTTGGCCTGGTAGTAGTCTGCTACTAGGTGCTTATCTGCAAAAAGAAGACAAGTGTTAGATCGGCATGGAAAGTAATTGATGCATAAAGAAAATAGCGTGGTCAGCCGAGCAACTCACCAGCACTGCCAAAATCCTTTCTAATATACCATCCCGGTATGGGTGCCTCGGTGTCCTCATAGCGACCGGACACCCACAAGAAGTCGTCGTCGTTGGTCTCCTTGTCCGGGTTACCCTCTATTAATTTTGCTCGGCCCTTCTTCACTTTGAGGTACCAGCAAAGCCTGCTCTTATTTTTACTAAGACTATACTGATGGAAAATTTCGGCCAGACCGAGATTGAGACCGAGCCTCCGGTTCAGCTCGGCGACCCCGTTTATTATTTTGTAAGTGTTATTCGAAACCTGGGTCAGGCAAAGCCTTGTCTGCCTCAAAAATTCGCAGATCAAGGGTTGAACCGGGAAGCGGAGCCCTCCCTCTACTATTGATACGACGGTAGAGGGGCACCGGTCTAGATCCCCCCAAGGGGTGTCTCCCTTTTTGGCGAGCTCTAAGACGACGTCATCTGGGATGTTGTACTCCCTTCGAAACTCCGCCATCGCGCCGGGCGAGCTAACTATAAATCGGTACTTCCCCATTTATCTCGGTTTTATTTGGTTTATTGACTATCTCGGTCAAAAAGGATGGTGTATTTGCTCGGACCTTGAGCTCCACCAATGATGGTTCTGGACTGGCCTGGATGGTCCTAGTGTGTTCTGCATGTTAAAAAATAATTCCAAGGGTTAGCACGGCATAAATTGCGCAGCCCCTATGGGAATTGGCTCAGTGAAGGGATTATTGGTGTTTGGCCAGTTCGACCCCTACCTCAGCTATGCTACTTGGTCGATTTCCTAGTTCGATTCTAACTCTCCACTTCTGGCTCGGGTAAGGTCCAGAAAGGAGATTCAAAGAAGTTACAGCTCGGTTAATGTTTGAAGTGGAGATCTCAAGTTTTAGCTCGGCGAGTTCCTACATACCAATCTAACTAAGTGTCTAACTCGGTTGAGACCTCAACAATAAGCCGCAAACCATTTTTGATCGGTTGAAGGCATAATTACGGATCTAAATGAGCATTTAGCTCGGTCGTGCACAGTGTTCATCCTATTCATCTTGTTCATCCTAAGTTCAAGGTTCATTTGTTCGAACCAAGGAGAAACGGGGGCACGATGGTCCCATATTCCCATCCAGTCACAGTTTGCCCTATGATGTGCCAAGACCCCCCATCAAGGAGATATTGGAAGGTTCCAAGCAAAGAAAATAAAGAACGAAAGCACAAAAAATTGAAGAGCCTATAGGAAAAAGTAGTAAAAGGGTAAAAAAACTCACCAAGAACGGATGCGAAGTGAAGCAGTCCCCGCGAGCTTGAACGCAGCTTCAGGAGTAACAGAAACGGTGAGTGAAATGAGAGGCAGCAGCGACGGTGGTAAAGGAAATGGAGTTTATGAGGTTAGGGTTTAGGCTCAAAGAAGAGTTGAACAGTAAGAGTCGAATTGACCCTTCGTTTGTGCATAAAAAGGGGGGGCAAAACCCAAACGGCTGCGCCGTTTGAATTCTGCGCGTGCGGAACAGCTGGCTGCACGACCCAATGGCGTGATGCCACGTGGCACTGAGAACGTGTCTGTCAGTATGGTGGTACGACGCTTGACAAGACTGCAGTGGAAATGACCGACCAAATGATATAGCTTAGCGACAGATATCGCCCCAATCATGCTCGGCCAGGAAAGGATGCAATTCACTAACCGTTGGCTCGGTCACGGAGATAATCCCAATCATGATGACTCGGATAGGATTAAGGGGCAATTGAGAGGGGAGATTTGCGCCGTTAGTATGGCCGAGCTAAGATAGGGTGGGTCGTGATAGACCTCACGGCGCCGTACTATTTCCTCTACTGAGACGCCCGGTGGGTCTGTTTTGCTCAGTCGAAAAGATCAGCTGACCGGGCGTGAACTAAGCCTGGCCGAGCTGCGACTAGCAAACATTTGGCTGGGCACACAGCCAAGTGGCGAGACCGGGCTACGAGTAGCTCGGGCTAAACTATGGACAAGTGAGGGATGGCACGTCTCTGACCGGTTAGCCGAGATGGGCAAATTCCAGATAACCTCGGATGAAAGTAAAACGGACGGAGGCTGGCATGCCTCGCGACCGGTATGCCACGATAAACCGGTCAATACCAGCCCGGCCCATGAGCATCACCCCTCTGCCCCTTTGCCAAGGGGCAATCCGGTGGGGCATAGCTCGGTTGAGTGCCTCTGGTGACAGTTCTTCGCAAGAGATAGGCCGGTCGTGGTACTCCGGTCAGGTGTGCCACCTAGGCCAATGGCGCGAGGGAGAGGACATCTGCTCCACGCGCGCCTCAATACCGTTGGACAGTTCTGCGTGTACTGGTGGAAGGACTAAGCCTTTACACGCGTAAGGTGGTGGGAGGCGAGCACTGCCACCTGTCCAGGGAAGGACAGCAGAGGTAGTGCGCGCGCAATCTTGAGGCTGCATGGCCAGCCTAGAAATATGGTGGAAGACGAACGTTAGAGGTATGCAACTTCTCCTCCAAAAAAGAAAGAAAATACTCTCTCTCTGTCTTCTCTTTCCCGAAGTGGACTGACTTGATCGTCGGAGGGTCTATCCGGCATACCACCGCCGGGCAGCTCACCGTTTCTGTGTTGCTAGGTAGACGCCGTCAAGAGAAGCTTGGAGCACAAGGAGTACGGAAAGCAGAGGATATTTCACCCTCGTACAAGTAGGTAGGCCTATTTTGGGAAAAACCTCCTGAATCATGGTACATTTTTTCCTCCTGAATCTTGTTACATTTTTTTCTCCCAGAATGTCTTTCCTACACTCCAAATTATAGGTAAAATTTCCTTTCTTTACCGTTAGGCTTGAAAATGGTCTTATGTCATGGGACCAAAAAAAAAAACAAAAAGATAAATAATTTATGAGAATTAAATTTTAGATAAATTTTTATATAACAATCTTTTTTATTTAGAATGACTTGAAATATGAGATTCTTCAAACATTTCAAAAGGATATAGAATTTTTTAAATATTTCAAAAGAAGTACAAGAACTCCTTACTAAGTTTTGAACAAATGTATAATTTCAATCTGTAATACTCCAATGTAATATTCAAACATAACACTCTAAAAAAACTTCTTATTATACTTTTTCCAAACGTAACACTTCAAAAAAAAATTATTTTACTGTGTAACACTTCAATGTAAAACATAAAATAAAAAAAATTAGTGTATATTTCCAAACATAATACTCTAATATAACACACCCAAAAAAGGGATTTGGAATTCTTCAAACCATTCTAAAAGAATACAAAATTCCTTAGTAAAACTGTGAGTGTTACGTTTAGAAACAGTACACTAAGTAATTTTTTAGTGTTTTTATGTATGTTGCATTAGAGTGTTACGTTTGAGATTACATTGATTGGAGTATTATGTTTGAGAAAAGTACATGAAGGGATTTTTTTTGTGTTACATCGGAGTCTTATGTTTGGGAAAAATTTGAAGTGTTACGCTGTTACGTTTGGAAAAAGTACATTAAGGAATTTTTTAGTGTGTTACATTGGAACGTTACGTTATTAGAGTGTTACGTTCTATGAAGTATGGGTACTTCGAAAAACATGCCGTACCCGTACCGGGTACTTACCGGCGTACCGTACCTCATATGGTACTTCTGCATACGTACCGGGTACACGAAACACATACTCAAGTTTTTTCTTCTTAATTTTTGACGCACCCAGACGTACCTAGTATATATCCAAGCCGTACCGTACCTCAATTGAAACAATATTTTCCTTCTACTACAGAGATAAAACTCATTTTACTAGATTTCTTTTTTAGTTTTTGTTTTATGCTTAGCATGATTTTAAAATTAAACTATGGTTTGTAAGTTATTTAATATATTGATATTTAATTTTAATTTATACTTTTCCTTTTGGCATTAAATGTTAATTATAGGTTGGGTTGGACCTTAACAAATTAAACCATTTAATTAATTTTTGTATTACTTTAAATTAAAAATAAATATTTTTTTACAAGCGTACCAAGCCGTACCCGTACCTTATTTTTTTTGAATTTTACAATATCGACGTACCCGTATCGTACCAGTATCAGTATTCGTACCCGTACCTGTGCTTCATAGGTTACATTCTTATTCATAATGTAAGATTTGTTCCAAAATGAAAGAAAATAAAAAAATCTCTGTAGCGTGGATTGCCCAAATGTATAATTTCACATTTGGATAAACTTATTTTTATTCCTTAAAAATTAAATCCAAACGTGTAAATAACTATTCTTTTGTGTAATTTTGACTGACTTATGGATTCATAAAAAAAATAAATGAGAACTAAACATTTCACAAGATCACATTTGATTTATGATACTTCACTTTCGTTTTTTTTTTTTTAAATAGCAAAATATATATATATATATATATATATATTATGATTTTAACAAAAACCAAACATTGGCCTGAAAAAAAATAGTAAAAGAACAGTCGCAAACTATCCTCAACTTCAAGAAAACTTCAAGAAAGAGAAAATCAAGTAGTTGCCTCAGGTTTGTAGATATGCACGTATCTATCTGCTTATTTACACGCCTTTTCATTGAAGCAGGCCAAGTGTTTGTTGAAATGCCCAGCAGGGAAGAAAAAAAAAAAAGAGCTTTTATTTATCTTTTTGTGCTTTGTTTGGTTCTTGGATTTGAATTTGTCAAGGAATTTGTGGAGATAAATGAAAGGGAAGAGAAAGTGGGGGAAAAAAAAATTAATAACTTATACTTCGTTAACAATTCAAGATCCAAACACAAGAAAAAAAGTTTGATGTGAGGAATTGAGGTCCTAAATCTCATTGGTTATGCAGCGATACTTCCTTAGCTGCAAGAAAGAGCTATAACGGAAATGGGTTGGTCATCCTCTTGTTGCTGCAATCTTTTCCCCACAAGCTCTCATATTCTTGGGGCTAAGGACTTGTCCAAGCTGTTGAAGAACCCCAAGCTTCCTCTTCGGGTATGTTTCCATGCTGCTGTGATAATTTATTGTTGAGAAAATTAATGGGTCTTGTTAGTCTGCGTCTTTTCTTCATATGCAATCAAGTGATAGCTTTCAAAAATATGGTGATTTGAGTACCATGGGTTCTTTGATGTGAGTGTTTGAAAAATTCGGTTCTAGGAAGTCACACTTTCATCGTTTGGTTGTGTTTGTTCATCATTAATCTTGTTAGTGTGCACTTCTTTCCATGTGTGTTTGTGCACCCTGCTTACTTCAATTTGTGTGGTAGTTCATCTCTCCAAATGCGAGAGGGGGTTGCAAATGGAGAGAGAAACATTGAGCTTAAGCTTTTGGAGTAACTGGTCATATTGTATGATGGTTTTCCACTGCCACTATTTGTGGTTATCTTTGAAAGATGATCTATCAATGGCAATCGATCGGAATACCCGTGAGGGTGTTTATCACGTAAGAATGTTGAATATCCGAAAGATAGAAAAATAGTTAACTTTGTAATTCTTTTCTATATCTTATTCACAACCTGTTGTCACTATTTATATATCAATAGGAGACTCTTGGCAATAGGTATAATCTAATAACAATTGCCATATTTCACAGAGTTGTGTCTGTTAAGGTTTGAATTCAAATTATTAACCAACTAACGGATAGTTCAATATTCTTGCGGGAAGGTTTATAACACTGCAAGAGAGAGAAGATTCAGTGAAGTGAGTCACACCAATTTATGGTGTGGTCACTCTTTATTCCATCATCTCCCACTTGAACACACCATAATAAGACGATAAACCTGAGTTGAGCATTTTTAACCTTGGTACCAAAATTTTGCCTCATGCCAACTTTCATCTATGAAATTACCTCATAGATCGACGTCTGATTGTGACTTTGCCATACGTGCGCACGTTTTTGTCACCAATCTGACCGCACCCGTACGAATGTGTTCTCCCACTAATAACACATTCCAGATGACTTCAATTCACTATATAACAAGTGAACGGCATCAATTTTCAGTAATGAGTTCATAGTCCATACGCAATCACCATTGATGACTTCAGTCGTACACATTTTTCATGTGTCGACCTGCACTGAAATTATTGTTAAGTACTTCCTTTAAGACCCATTCCTGAAGGTTTTCCTTAACACACCTTATCAATGACTTTTTGTTGATCAAGCAGACAATATCATCTAGTTAGCACGTTGCATATTGTGGACTTTACATCTCATGCTAACTTATGATATCCGTACCTTGCCAGTTCCTCTATCTTGTTACCTGACCAAACACATGTTTCCATGCAAGATAGAGTCGCAAAAACACTGGTTATCTAGGCGTCCCCAGAGTCATCCGACTATGCTCTTATATAAGTAGCTAAACCACCTAACTAGGTATTTTTCAATCCCATATTAGCTATATGTTCTCTGAATTTTTCCAGAGACAACCCTTTCGTCATAGGGTCAACCACCATCTCTTCTGAGGGTATATAGTTGACTTTTATTTCACCTCTCTCCACTATGTCCTGAATATAGTGGTAACTATCATCAATATGTTTTCCCTTAGAGCTATTTGCTCCACTTTTTATTAATGAGATGGCAGACTGATTGTCACAAAATATACTGACCGGTCTGACAAGTATACCTAATTGTAAACTGTCAACAAATCGTTTTATCTAGACCGCATTACTAACGGCTGTGCTGCAAGCTATGTATTCAGCTTCCATAGTTTATTTTGCAACACTACTCTATTTCTTACTTAACCAAGAAACTGTTGTTCCACCAAACAAGAACACATGACCACTAGTAGATTTTCTATCATCTACATCTCCTGCAAAATCCGCGTCAGTGTATCCTTTTATGTCTAGATCACACAAACCAAAACATAACTTAAAGTTTTTAGTGCCTTTTAAATACCTGAATATTCTTTTGACTGCTTGCCAAATGTTCCTTACCTGGATTAGATTGAAACCAACTTACCAATCCGACTGCATGACAGATGTCAGGTCTAGTGCTTGTCATGGCATACATTAGGCTGCCTACTGCTTGAGCATACGGAACATTTCTCATTTTCTCAATGTCAGACTTAGTTTGAGGACTCATACTTTTACTAAGACTTTGTCCCTTGCAAACATGCGTACTTAAAGAATTACAGTTATCCATATTAAATCTTTTGAGCACTTTGTCTAGATATTTCTCTTGATCTAGATATAATAATTTTGAATTTCTATCTCTTGAAATTCTAATTCCTAGAACATAGGTTGCAAGACCCATGTCTTTCATTTCAAATCTAGATGTTAAGAAAATTTTGGTTTTTATAATTATATCTGGACAGTTTCCTGCTAACAATATGTCATCCACGTATAAAGACAATATTGCTAACTTGACAACATTTTTCCAGATATAAACACAGTGATCTAATGGACTTACAACATAGCCCATTTCTAAAATGGCTTGGTGGAATTTCAAGTACCATTGTCTTGAAGATTGTTTAAGTCCATGTAGAGATTTCTTCAACTTGTAGACTTTATCCTCGTTGCCTTGGTTATGGAAACCATCAGGTTGCATCATATAAATTTCTTCTTTTAATTCTCCATTGAGAAAAGCAGTTTTAACATCTAATTGATGCAATTCCAAATCCATCCTGGCTACTACCGCCATTAGAATCCTTATAGAAGCAAATTTTGCAACAGGAGAATACGTATCTACGAAGTCTATTCCAGGTTGTTGAGTGAATCCCTTGGCTACTAACCTGGCCTTGTATTTCTCCAAACTTCCATCTACTTTGAATTTTTTTCTAAGAACCCATTTGCAACCAATGGCTTTTCTTCCATTCGGAAGATCGATTAATTCCCAAACATCATTTTTCTTGATCGAGTCAAGTTCTTCATTCATTGCCTCAAGCTATTGTGTAGCATCACTGCTACTCATTGCTTCATTATAACTAATAGGATCATCTACTAAGTTATTAAGTTCTTCAACTTGAAAAACATAATGATCTTTCAAAACCGTAGATGGACGTCTTGCTCTCTTACTCCCACTTATCTTAGAATTCGAAACAGGTAAAACAACGTCATGTAAGTGGCGTTTGCTCCCACTAGTAGATGGTTCGAGAAGAACAGGTGGGCTGTGTGACAAAAAAGGAAGAGAAGAATCCTGAGATGCTTCAGAGAGCAATTTAATTTGTTCAATAGGAGTAACAAGAGCAGTGGATTCAAGAAAAATAGGATCTCTACTTTCTATTAATCCACGTTCGGGATGATAAAAACGATAACCACTCCCATTTTCGACATAACCAATAAACTTACATTCCCAAGTTTTGCTTCCCAATTTATCCCTTAAAGGTTTGGGAATAAGGACATGTGCCTTACATCCCCAAACTTTGAGATTGTGAACATTAGGTTGAGTTCCATGCCAGCATTCATAAGGAGTTAGAGGTTTGGCCTTTGTTTCGACTCTATTTAAGGTGTACGCAGCAGTGGACAAGGCTTCCCCCCAAAAATGAATAGGAAGATCAGCATGAGCCATCATAGACCTTGTCATTTCCATGAGAGTACGATTTTGTCTTTCTGCAACCCCATTTTGTTGTGGTGTATATGGCATTGTAAACAAATGTTTGATGCCATGCTCCTTGCAGAAAGAATCCATGGCTTCATATTCGCCACCTCGATCATTATTCAAGTGTTTAATGGATCGACCAAGTTGTTTTTTGACCTCTAATTTATAGTCCTTAAACTTTTCAATTGCTTCTGATTTGTATTTAAGAAGGTAGATATGTCCATATCTTGAATAATCATCAGTGAAAGTAATAAAGTATTCCATTCCTCGATGAGTTTTAGTTCTTAAAGACCCACAAATGTCTAAATGAATTATTTCAAGTAATTCTGATGATTTCCAATGTTTAATAAATGGCTTGCTAGTCATTTTACCCTTGATACATGGTTCACATATATCAAAATCATCAGAACATACTTTAGGCAATAAGCCACTTTTAAACATTCGAGACATTTTATTTTTATTAATGTGACCTAACCTTAAATGCCATAAATAAGAACTATTACTAGTAGAAACATGTAAATAATCACAAATACATACTTTATTATCAATAGGAAGAGAGTACATGTCATTCACTCTTACACCTTTCACTAATACACTCCCTTTCTTAATCAATACTATGTGAAACCTAAAAGTAACCTCAAAACCTTTTTGAGTTAACACCGGAACTGAAATTAAATTTCGGCGAATGTTAGATACATAAAGCACATCATGAAGCACAATAGAAGTCCCATTAATAGAGAATTGGCAATTGCCGATACCCAAAACGTCACTATAAGAGTTGTTGCCCATGTAGATTCTGTGTTCACCAACCTTCTTTTCAGTAAATTCTACGAACATGTCTTTATTTTGCACAATATGCCTGGTTGCAGCAGAATCAATACACCATGAATTTGATGAAGGTTCAAGTACCATTGCTTCAGAAACTGTCATGGCAACAGGGTTATTCACCTTTGGCTGATTCTTCTGAGGACAATTGGCTTTGATATGCCCTTTTTGACCGCACTTGTAACATAGGCCAATTTGATGCTTGTGATGTTGTTGTTTTTGCCATTCTTGTGGTTTCTTCCATCCTTTCTGAAATCCCTTCTTCCATTTTTTCTTGAAAAAAGTCGTTTTTTTTTTTTTTTTTTTTTTTTTTTTGTTGAATGGAGTGTGGGTATTATTCTGTGGTTGTGGTGAAGATTGTGCCATCAACAAGTTAGAAGACAATCCTTCTTTACGCCTGTACTTCATTCGTTCTTCTTCCAAAACTAAGAGTACAGGCAATGTGACCATTGAAATCTCTCGTCCGCTATGAGTTAAAGATGTGATAACATGATCCCAAGATAATGGAAGACTATTAAGTATAGTAGTTACTTGCATCTTGTCCAACAAGGAGTGATCAGCATTGGATAATTCTTTAGCAATTAATTCCATTTGATTAACATGATCAGCAACACTATCATTATCACTCATATGAGTATTATTATATTTGTCCAAGAGCAATTGAATTTGAGTATCTGATCGGACTCCATACTTACTTTCTAGTGCTTCCATTAGTTGTCTTGCAGTTTCATGTTCTTCAAAGAGCGGAATTATGTTATCTTTCATATTATGTAACATAGTTGCCTTTGCCATTACATCATCTTCTATCCATTTATTTTGGAACCAATTTGAATCATCATCTGGTTTAGAAGTGGATAAAGTATGCAATGTTTTCTCATGTGTAAGAAGATAAGATATGTGACGTTTCCATGCTCGGAAATTATTTCCATTTAGCATCTCGATTCTCAAAGAATCCATTGTATTTTTAATAGCCATATTAAAAATAAAATGTGATACTATGAAAATTCAAATGTGAATATGAAAATTCAAATGTGAATAATACAATACTAAACTAAAAATAAAAATAAGCAAAATTAAAAAACAACAGCAATAAGGAAAAGCCTTGTAGTTGTTGAATCAACTCCTGTGATGAAAATGATGTGAAAGAATAGAACGATACTGATGCCTTGGGTAAGAAGAATGATGAAAACCCAAAGGCCTAGTAAACACAATACTTTACTTATAAGTATTGTAATAATAATTACGAGCCCAAGGAACACAATGGTGCCTTTTAAACAATGTTCCTTTGGATGTTTTCCTTGGTAACACCCTTAGATAGCCTCCTCCTTGAATTTTGTTTTCAAAAAATTTAGTACAATGATCCACGGAAAAATTCTTAGAAGAATTTTGAAAATTTTGGCTTTTGAATGACTGAAAACGGCCTTGAAATGAGCGAGAACGAGTCCAAAAACCAAGTGGACCAGGCTGCTACCGGTCCAGGTACTGTGCTGGACTGGTTTGGACCGGCTGAGACCGAACCGGCGTGAACCGCTGGTCAACGAGCGGGTCAGGCGAGGCAGACAGACGCGGGTCCGGGCGCGGGGCGCTGGTTGCTGGGTTGACACGCGGATCTGGGCGCAAACCTAGGCTGGCACGCGGGTTGGCTCGCTGGGCTGGCTGGGTTGGCACACTGGGCTGGTCCGTGTGCTGTGTTGGCTGTGTCTCTGGATTGGGCCCCGCTTGGCTGTGGGCTGCGCCTGAGTAAATGGGCTGAACAAAATTCTTTTTAATTTTCAGGCCCAAAGGAATTGATTTCCTTGTTGTGGTCCTAATTTTTGGGCCTTTTCTTTTAATTTTTGAATTCAGCCCAACCCTATTAAATTGCAAAACAGAGTCTTCTTCTTCTTTTTCTGGACACTGTAGATAGTCTTCTCCGGTGGGGGTAGGAGTCCAAACACTGTAAGTTGAATTTTGTGGATCAAATTTTTTCCGTTTTTCACAACGAATTACACCGTTGTGATCAAATTCTGTGAAGAACAAGAAGAAGCAAATTTGGAGACCCAATTGGAACCGAAAAATATTTTGTAAAATTTCTTCCAACGGTGCAATTCGGCTTCACTTTCGGCAAGGTTCGGAACAACAGCGCCACCAACAGTTATTTTCTTCGGATAGTATTCTGGGAATACGACACGTTGGTGATAATTATATAAACAAACATAATTCACCAATGCCGAAGATTGTTGATCAATTAATTTCTGAATTTTTGGCAAAAAGATTTCGGAAACTTGTCTTTCTTCCAGACTAAAATTCGATATCTGCGATAATGGGTAACTATGCTCTGATACCACTGAAAGATGATCTATCAATGGCAATCGATCGGAATATCCGTGAGGGTGTTTATCACGCAAGAATGTTGAATATCCGAAAGATAGAAAAATAATTAACTTTGTAGTTCTTTTCTATATCTTATTCACAACCTGTTGTCACTATTTATATATCAATAGGAGACTCTTGGCAATAGGTATAATCTAATAACAGTTGCCATGTTTCACAGAGTTGTGTCTGTTAAGGTTTGAATTCAAATTATTAACCAACTAACGGATAGTTCAATATTCTTGCGGGAAGGTGTATAACACTGCAAGAGAGAGAAGATTCAGTGAAGTGAGTCACACCAATTTATGGTGTGGTCACTCTTTATTCCATCAATCTTGGGAGGAGTCATTGTCACCAACGTGCAACATATCTGTTCTTCATAAATTTTATGTTAGGATATCGGATTTGTCATCCAACCATGTCTAACAATTATCTTTCACTACAGAGTCAGCGGCAAAAGAGAGAGCAGCATGGGGCCCAAAAGACACCAAAAGTTCTTGCCTACCATGGCCTGCAAAAACCACCTTATAAACTTGTAAGTGAATTTTCATGTCCGTCAGTGTCTACACTTAGGTTTTGTTTGGTTCATGGGGAGAGATTTGGAAAAGAAAAGAGAAAAGGTAACTGTATTTCATTGACATTTCACCTATCTTTTCTCTTTTCCTTCCAAATTCCTCTCCAAATTCATGAACCAAACATAGCGTTAGGGTGTGTTTGGATCAAGAATTTGAGGGGCATTTGGAAATGGAAAGGACAAGAGGAGAAGGCAAAAGGGAACAAAATTTAGCTTGTATTTCATTCACTTTTGACTTTTCAAATCTTTGATCCAAACACAACTTTAATGTTTACTGCAACACACATCAGAGAGAGAGAGAGAGAGAAACTCGTATCTACTGCAACAAAGTACATCAATATTTATTTTGTCAAAACAGGAACTTGTGAAGAACTTTTTCTATTTCTGATTTTTTTTTTTTTCTGCAGAGGGTTGTTAGCCATGGCCTGATCAAAATCGAAAGAAATCTTAAAACTCAATATTTTATCTTAAAAATTCCTTTAATATTAGTATTAAATTTTCGTCAAGCCTGTCTATATATATATAATTTTACTTTGTAGCTTATTTGTAATGGGAATGCTACTGCATTTATGTTCCCCAATGCCATTTGTGAAATCTGCTCATCCACCTTATATACAAAACAGGATAAGTCATGTTTCATGAGGCACTATTTCTGTAAATTTGGTGAAACTAGGTTCAGACACTACACTAAGTGTTTGACCTAGGAAATCTTCTGTCATATTTCGCCTAGGCAGATGATCTTGAATCTAGTGTCCTATTGTGGCCTTATATTTTGTAGCATTACTTTATTTCTAGATGATGGAAAATAGAAAATAAAAAAAATAGTACAGGAAAACAAAAAAGAGATCTGTTAAGGGTTGAAAAGTACAACGACCCTTGCTGTTGCCCATGAATTCTAATGAAACTCAAGCTGTCTTGATCTCATACAGATGCTATTTTAATAATTGATGCAATAAGATAAATAAAATTCATATCTTTTCCCTTCCATTTCTCCTCCTTTTTTTTGGTTGGCAATTTTCTCCTTCTTCTTTTGCTGTTCTTTTAAATCTAAATTGGCTTGAAGAATGGATAAAGGGGTAAGTGGGATAATTTTAATAACAAACCTAATAATCCAGTCATTTGGGGTGCCAAGTTCCACGTTGGTCACCTTCCTGTAGCTCTTATATGGTTTTGAATTCAGCACGTCAACTCTACCTTCTGTTTTAATCAAAAGGAGCTTCTCCATGATTCGACAATTGCTTTAATGTTTGGCTCACCAGTTTTTGATTTTGTATTTGCAGGATGCACTAGAACCATATATGAGCCAAAGGACACTTGAGATGCACTGGGGAGAGCATCATCGTCTTTACGTGGAAGGTCTGAACAAACAACTTGAAAAGAATGACATACTGTATGGCCACACCATGGATGAACTTGTCAAAGTGACATATAACAATGGGAATCCATTACCAGAATTTAATAATGCTGCCCAGGTCCGTCTATATCAGTTATCTAAAATCTTGATCAAGTTATCTCTCATCATTTGCTTTGACTTGCTGTTACTATTTTGGGCGTTTCATTGCACATCAATGAGTTAACTGAAACAGTACTTGCTTGCATGTCTAACTGTTGCTTCAAAATATGAAAATGTTGCTTATTTCAATATCTAGGGTAAATGGTAATCTTCATGCCTAATCAAGTTGCAGTAGGGTAGTGGAATTAGAGATTGATCTGTAGAGAGAAATAGATTTGCATCTACATGCGTATTGCAGAAGAATGACTTCTAGGATCAAATTTTAAAAACAAATCATTCCCATTTGTTATCTTGCATCTAGTAATCGGATTGCTTATTTTAGGTTGCAGTGTGCATTGCTAGTTCGTAGATTTTTCTGTCTTGTCCAATTAAATATGATGTGGTTTCAACTTTCAAAGCCACAAACTTGATGGTAGATACAACATGAGTATGAGATGGTGTTTTGTAGCTTGTCTTTTCAAGAAAAGTAAATATGAGGTAGTTTCTTCATCTTCTTTTTCCAAGTATATTATATCTCGATAAATCATAAGAACAATTAGATTCTGCTTTCTTTCTTTTAGTGGGTATAGAAATCCATGGAAGGTTTCTTGATAGTCTGCACCTAATTGACAACATGCTAGTCAATTGAACTCATTCACTTGCTTTTCCAGGTTTGGAATCATGACTTCTTTTGGGAATCGATGCAACCAGGAGGTGGTAACATGCCCATAATGGGTCTTCTTCAGCAGATTGAAAAGGATTTTGGTTCTTTTAATAACTTCAAAGAGAAGTTCATAGAAGCAGCCCTCACATTATTTGGCTCTGGCTGGGTTTGGCTTGTATGTAAGTCCTGTCTCAAGCAACTTTTCTTCCTGGTAGTTTCGATATTAGGCAGTGCTTTTGATTATTGAATGAGCTTATGTCATAAAACTAAGAGAAATTTATCTTTCTGGGTATCAAAATCAATTGTGAGATTACAATTTGGCTAATTTATTACCTATGTTTCCCCTTTGATGACGAAAGTGTATTTCATTGTTTCCATTTTTAGTGAAGAGAAGTGAGAAACGACTTGAAGTGGTTAGAACATCAAATGCCATCAGCCCTCTTGTGTGGGATGACATTGTAAGCCATTTTCAATACAGCTACATTGATTTGCTCTGCTTTATTTATTTATTTATTGTAATATTTTGCATTAATAATCTATTGTGTATCTTGACAATTGCATTTATCAAATCTTTTGCAGCCCATTATCAGTTTGGATATGTGGGAAGTAAGTTCATGCTCTCTCTATCTCTCTCTCTCTCTCTCTCTCAGTGATGTCTATGTAAAATATATGTTGCTGATGAAGCCTCTTATGCCATTTTGCAGCATGCTTATTATTTGGATTATAAGGTATGTTACTCGTCCCGCCACTTTTTCCTTCTCCCATGATATCTTCTCTGATATGATATCTTTAAACTTTTTTCAAACAGAACGACAAAGGTAGGTACATTAATGTCTTCATGAACCACCTTGTGTCTTGGAATGCGGCAATGGGACGCATGGCTCGCGCACAGGCCTTTGTGAATTTAGGCGAACCCAAAATTCCTATTGCTTGAAATGCTTCTCTCTCTCTCTCTCTCTCTCTACACAAGAGCATGAGGTGTCTCAAACCTGAACGCTCATAAAATTCACTTCTTTCGCAAGTCATATGTGACCGTGTCAGTATAAGTGTTTGAGTATGAAACAGAGAAGCTCCCATGCTTAGCCTGGCAACCAATCTCCAACTACCTTAAATGCCCCACTAAAGCTGCTGTAGTATTTGTAGCAAAAATCAGAGAATCCTTGTTATACATGTTTTGAGGCTTATTCATGTTAGTTTTGTCGTTTAAACTATGTACTTGCACATTTTCTAATTAATTTAATTTTTGTATGCTTTGGTGTCATGTGGATTGTATTTGTCTATTACAAATTTGGAGTGAGAAAAGTTATGTATGGCATGTAGACGAACAAATGATCACTTGTATTTTGTTGTTTTGTGATTGTTGGGTTTGTACTTTTTGTATGCTTGTGGTAATGTATTGTTAGGTTTTCTTAAATAATTGAATGTCGAGTATGATGCAAGTTTCATGATATTTGCAGATTAGATCTAATGTCTCTACCTTCCTTTTACATGCTTTTCCCAGAGGTTTGGAGAAAACTGCAATCAATAGGATTTCACTAAGTCAATTTCGACAGTGTTAGGAATATAAATTTCATATAATTCAATTCACTACATAGCACAAAGCATAATAAATACAAGAGGAAATAATTGAATTTCTCAAATTGAGTTAATCTAGTGCAGCCGTGACATTCATAAACATCCAAATTCATATAGGGTTTCACCATAACATCCTGATTAGCTTTTCACCATAATATACCATAGCAATAACATAGAGGGAGATAGAGAAGAAAGTTAACCTTTCTAGGTTGGAGATTGAGGTCACTCCTATTTGGAAACATTCAAAAAATTGAATAAGATTTTAAAGTTTGGAAAAAAATATATATATTGAGTCTTACACGTTCAACGTATTTACATTAAACTCTCTTAAAATTTTAATTCACCTGATATTTATCCCATTGTTGTAAGTAATCTGTTAGTTGAATGATTGGGAAAAAATGATGTGATTATCTCTTTTACACTGAAATGCATATTTAACTCTTGTTTATTTTTATTTTATACATTGCTTGCATTAATTCTAATCATTTTAAGCTTATTAAAAAAGAGTTTAGTAAAATTATGTCAAACTTATAAAATTTATTATATATTTTTTAAATCTCAAGAATGGTCTATATAATTTATCCTAAATTTATTACCAAGTCTTATTCAAGAGAGAGAGAGAGAGAGAACATAATTCTTGTTAGTTTCTTGCATTTTTGGCTTTGGGCACTAGGTGCCCTTGAAAGCACCAATACTGTTATACATGTTGTCATCCAATACAAAATCCTACCCACAAGATCCAAACAATCAAACTTTTGCATGCTTCAATTGAATTGTTTAAAAATCTCAACAAATTTTTTTGAACAGAAAATCTCAACAATTGAGTAGCCCTAATTCAACCAAAATTAATAAATACTAAAAAATTAAAGTTAGGATTGAACTTCCTAATTAATCATGAATGTATAGTATCATCTTTCCATAGTAAGAACAACTAAGTCATTTGAATAAAAGTTATTATATGTCTCACTTTAGTTAAGAATTGAGAGGGTAATTTGTGTAGTCAAATTGGGTCGAGCTAGGTTGAAGTGGCGGTCAAAGATATTTGACCGAACTAGTAAATGCCCATATTTTTTGGCCTAGCTACAAGGCCGAGCTACGAGGCCCAGTTACGAAGCCTAGCTATGGGACCTAGCTACGGGACCTAGCTATGGGATTTAGCTATGAGACCTAGTTACGGGACCTAGCTACAGGACTTAGCTACGAGACTCAGCTACGGGACCGAGCTATAAGACCTAGCTACGAGGCCTAGCTATGGGACCTAGCCACGGGACTTAGCTACAGGACCTGGCTACTTCCTAGTAGTGGTCAATGCTATGGCCGAGCTACCAAGCAAGGTAGTCAAACAAAGAGGAGAGTCGAGCTAGGAGAAGTGCCGAGCTAGGAGGAGAGCTATGCAATGTTAGCTTTCACGGTGCTACACGTTGCACAGCTAAGCCGTTGGCAGACAGAACAGAGGTAGTTTGGTTGGACGACAGAAAGCCAAGCAAAGACTTGTGCCATCTCACTTGGTTTGTAGTGAGGAGGGTGTTCTAAAGATAAGCATTATCCTTAGGTATGAGACTCTTGGGAGGTCTCTGCTAATGAGAGTTAGAGTTCTGCTAGGACTATGCCACGTGGAATCTATAATAGCTTATGACAGAACCTATGGACAGGTATTGCAATTCTTACTCTCAAATACACATAGCTTTTGTGTCTATTGTCTATTTTGCTAACTTAGGCATTAGAGAGGTTACCGGCACACACCCGCCGACAAGCTCACGTTTGAGTTTTCAGGTAGTAAAGCAACGACGTTTGGAGGAGTGCAAACTTGATCAACAGGATTATACAAGAAAATTATTCCGTGCTCGTACAATTGGTGCCGTCGGTGGAAAGTATCACAGAGCAAACCTTTTGATTGAGTTTTACTTCAACTAAGTTCAATGGCACACAATGAAGACTTGCCTCATTCTACTATTGATGGACAAACTCCAGAGGGGAACAGAAGGCGCGAGGATTTGCCTTTTGTCCAACCCCTAGCAGAATTGGATCCCCAGTGACGGAACCCAAGGAGAGGGGTGTGAGAAAAATGGGGCTTAAGTCCTTGTTGCTTTCAAAGCCTAGATGGATAGAGACAGAGGATGGATTCTCAAGTTCTGAAGGATAGTGTGAAGGAACAAGACGAGTTGATAAAGAGAATGGCGGCTGACATGGAGATCATAAAGCGCCAAATGAAAGGCAAATGGGTGTCATGTGAAGAGATCCGTTAAGGCAGAACGCGTTCTCGCCACTCAGGAGATCTCGATAGGCAAGTCATACCATCGCAATCTGAAAGTAGCAGGCTCAGAATAGGCGACACACAATCAAGAACCTCCAGGACTCGTTACTCCAAGTCTGAGAGAACGAGGACTGAAAGGTCTTACACGAAGGGAAGCAATTATCGACCCTCCCATACACATCAAACCATTTCTCAGCACACCGCGTTGCCTAGGTCGGTAGAAGAAGCCCAGGCATGCGACCCCCAAAAGGTCTCTGCTCTACATCGGCTGGCTTCGTGGACACATAGAATTGTTAAGGTTGGAATGCCTATGTCGTACCTTGCTTACGAACCAGCAGACAAAGCGCTAGCAAAATTACAAAGCTCGTCGTTCGTTCCAACGATAGAGAATGCGCCATTACCTTTGGGCTTCAACCAGCCTAAGTTCATAACCTATGAGGGGAAGTCAAACCCTAACATGCACTTGAGCCACTTTCGCTAAGTTATGGCCATACATCTGCGAAACGAAGCTCTAATGTGCATCTTGTTTCCGTCAAGCTTGGGCGACCTGGGCTTAACTTGGTTTGAAAAGTTGCCAGAAGGTAGCATCACTTCATGGGCACAACTTGTAGAGACGTTTATCAC
This sequence comes from Camellia sinensis, assembly GCF_055761805.1. NCBI lineage: Eukaryota > Viridiplantae > Streptophyta > Magnoliopsida > Ericales > Theaceae > Camellia > Camellia sinensis. The sequence goes on along the minus strand of NW_028129020.1, from coordinate 5,600,335 downwards.
CAGGTTTAAGATGAACACCAAGACGCCAGTCGAGGTATTGGGAGACCTTCAACCAAATAGACGACAGTCCTACTAACCTAGCTATTGCACAGTATAAGCAGGGCCTGCTAGTGGGTCATAAGTTAAAAGATTCAATGACAATGACGCCGCCTCCTTACTATGGAAGCCCTTATGGAGAGAATGCACCAACACATCCGAGTAGAGGAAGATGGAGCACACGCCAAGGCAGAGTTCGGCATAACAGCGATGCCGGACAAAAAGCCTTCGGCGAAAGTTAACACTGTCGACAAGAAGGACCGACCGAGAAAAAATCTTTGCCCAACTGGAGGCAAAGTGGGTTGGCAGATTTGACCAACTCTTTCTAACAAATCTTTGCCCAACAGGGGACAAAGAGGGTTAGTAGATTTGACCAACTCTTTCTAAACAAACCTTTGTCCAACTAGGGGCAATGAAGGTTGGCAGGTCTGACCAACACATTTTTGCACTCTTCAGCCGAGATGAGTATCTAGGCTAAAGAAAGTTGGCAAGTTTGATCAACAAAATTTATTTTTGCACTCTTTAGTCGAGATGAGTATCTAGGCTAAAGAAAGTTGGCAGGTTTGACCAACAAAATTTTTGCACTCTTTGGTCGAGATGAGTATCTGGGCTAAAGAAGGTTGGTATGTTTGACCAACAAAATTTTTGCACTCCTTACCTAACTAGGGGACAATGAAGGTTGGCAGGTTTGACCAACGCATTTTTGCACTCTTTAGCCGAGATGAGTATCTAGGCTAAAGAAGGTTGGCAGGTTTGACCAACAAATTTTTTTGCACTCTTTGGCCAAGATGAGCATCTGGGCTAAAGAAGGTTGGTAGGTTTGACCAACAAAATTTTTGCACTCTTTGCCTAACTAGGGGGCAATGAAGGTTGGCAGGTTTGACCAATGCATTTTTGCACTCTTTAGCCGAGATGAGTATCTAGGCTAAAGAAGGTTGGTAGGTTTGACCAACAAATTTTTGCACTATTTGCCTAAGTGGGGGGCAATGAAAGTTGGCAGGTGTGACCAACACATTTTTGTATTCTGTAGCTGAGATAAGTATCTAGGCTAAAGAAGGTTGGCAGGTTTGACCAACAAAATTTATTTTTGCATTGTTTGCCCAACTAGGGGGCAATGAAGGTTGGTAGGTTTGACCAACACATTTTTGCACTCTTTAGCCGAAATGAGTATCTAGGCTAAAGAAGGTTGGCAGGTTTGACCAACAAAATTTTTGCACTCTTTAGCCAAGATGAGTATCTAGGCTCAAGAAAGTTGGCAAATTTGACCAACAAAATTTTTGTAATCTTTGCCTAACTAAGGGGCAATGAAGATTGGTAGGTTTGACCAACACATTTTTGCACTCTTTAGCCGAGATGAGTATCTAGGCTAAAGAAGGTTGGCAGGTTTGACCAACAAATTTTTTTACATTCTTTAGCCGAGATGAGTATCTAGGCTAAAGAAGGTTGGTAGGTTTGAACAACAAAGTTTATTTTTGCACTATTTAGCCGAGATGGGTATCTAGGCTAAAGAAGGTTGGTAGGTTTGACCAATAAAATTTTTTACACTCTTTGGCCAAGATGAGTATCTAGGCTAAAGAAGGTTGACAAATTTGACCAACAAAATTTTTGCACTCCTTGCCTAACTGGGGGCAGGCAATAATTGAACAATTAGCATATCTTCGTTTTTTATTTTTATAAAAAGATGTTGTATCAATTTTTCCTCTAGAAAAACCTTTGTCAAGTAGAAAATTACTCAATCTTTCATATGAAGCTCTAGGAGCTTGTTTTAAGCCGTATAAGACTTTTGAAAGTTTGAAAGTATGATCCGAGTATTTATGATTTTCAAAACTGGGAGGTTATTTAACATAAACTTCCTCTAAAATGTACCCATTTAAAAAAGCACTTTTAACATCCATTTGATATAATTTAAAATCTTTAAAACATGCAAAAGCAAGTAACATTCTAATAATTTCAAGTCTAGCAACTAGTGCAAAAGTTTTATCAAAAGCAATGCCCTCTTCTTGATTATAACCTTGAGCTACGAATCTAGCTTTATTTATAGTAACAACTCCGGATTCATCCATTTTATTTCGAAAAACCCATTTTGTACCAATAACGGGATGATCCTTAGGTCGAAGAGTTAAAAACTAAACTTCATTCCTTTCAAATTGATTTAATTCTTCTTGCATTACTAAAATCCAGTTTTCATCATATTCAGCTTCTAAAAACGATTTTGGTTCAATTTGTGAAACAAACGCTAAGTTACCACAAACATTTTTAATCGAGGAACGAGTTTTTATACCTTCCGCCGCATCACCTATGATGAGGTCTTTGGGGTGGCCATGAGCATACTTCCATTTTTTTGGTAGATTTGACTCGTTTTCTAGAAGAACATATATTTCTTGAAGTTTCTCCATTGTCATTTCTTCTTCATGTTCGCGTAATAGATTTTTTTTCATTTTCTTTTATGTAAATGCTCTCTATGCTTGGTTGATTTTCTACAATATCATTACTTACAAGATTCTTGGAAATAATATTGTTAGATTCATCAAAAACAACATGCACAGATTCTTCAACAAGTAGAGTTTTTTTATTGAATACTCTATAAGCTTTATTGGAAATTGAATAACTAAGAAATATAACTTCACCCGATTTAGCATCAAATTTTCTTAAGTTATCTTTATTGTTATTCAATACAAAGCATTTACAGCCAAATGCACGCAAGTGACTAATATTAAGTTTTCTACCTTTCCAACTTTCATAGGGGGTTTTCTTAAGAATAAGTCTAATCATAGCTCGGTTTACAACATAGCATACAGTGTTAACGGCTTCCGCCAAAAAATATTTAGGCAAATTATTTTCACAAAGCATAGTAAAAGTCATTTCTTCAAGAGTTCTATTTTTTCTTTCAACTACACCATTTTGTTAAGGAGTTCTAGGGACAGAAAAATTATGATCAATTCCAAACTCATCACAAAACATAATAAAATCATCATTTTCAAATTTTCTACCATGATCACTTCTAATACTATAAATATTAAGATTTTTTTCATTTTGAATTCTTTTACAATGTCTTGAGAAATTATAAAAAGCTTCATTTTTTGTGTGCTACAAATAATATCCATGTATATCTAGTATAATCATCAACACAAACAAGATCATACGATTTTTCTCCTAAACTTAATGTTCTAGCTGGTCCGAATAAATCAATATGCAAGAGTTGAAGCAGTTTAGTAGTTAAAATGATATTTTTGGATTTAAAAGAAATTTTAGTTTGTTTTCCAAATTGACATGCATCACAAAGTTTGTCTTTTTCACAAACTATTTTTGGTAAACCAATGACTAACTTATTTTTTGAAAGTTTAAAAATTAAATCAAAATGAGCATGTCTTAATCTTCTATGCCAAAGCAAACTATTATCATTTATAGCAGATAAACATTTAATATTAAAATGAGAAGACAAATTATGCAAATCAAACACATATACATTCTCATATCTATAACCTACAAATAAAGTTTTGTTTTCTAGGGTGTTTTCAATAATGCAATAAGTTTCCTAAAAAATAACTCTATACCTTTTATCACATAATTGACTAATGCTAAGCAAGTTATGCTTTAAACTTTCAACAAGTAAAACATTTTCAATAATAGGAGAAGAATTTTTACCAATACTTCCTACACCAATGATTTTACCCTTGTTATTGTCACCGAAAGTCACATATCTGTCATCCTTTAGTTGGAGTGTGGCGAACATAATTTTATTTCCAGTCATGTACCTCGAACATGCACTGTTGAGATACCATCTATCGTTACTGGATTTTGTTTTGAAACATACTTACAAAAATTTGATTTTTCTATTGGTACCCATATTTTCTTAGGTCTATAAAAGATAGAATTTGACACTCTTGGAATGTCTTTAGGGACCCATATCTTTTTATTTTAGCAAATGATTTTTTTTAACCGGACATGAAGGTGAAATATGACATTTTGTACCACAAAAATGACATGTGAGATGAGAGTGACTAGAAGATGCATGCACAAAACCATTTTTCATAGTTTTTACTTTTGAAAAAGGTTTATACCCAATTCCGACTCTATCAAAAGTACGATTTTGATTTTTAAGAATTTTATCTAAAGTCTCTCTACCTTGAGTGAATTTTGAAAGAGTATTTTTCAAGTCTTCAATATTTTCTTTTAAAACAATTTACTCCTTTTTTAAAGACTCATTTTCTTCTTGTAATACAACTAATTTTTTCCCAGAAATTGAAAACTCTTTTCGAGTTAAAATCTCATTTCTTTTTTTATTTTCATGACTTCATTTTCTAAAGTAGGATTTATTTTATTTTAATAAACTTGATATCACTTTCTTTTGACAGTTACTTTTCAAACTAAGTTTCATAAATTCAGCATGTAACTCATCAAAAGCGTATTGTAATTCATCAAACGTAAAAGATTCATCATTTACCTCATCTTCGTTTCCAAGTGCCATTAAGCATAGGTTAGCAACCTCATTTTTGCAAACTTCGGTTTCTAAGTCGCTTTCGTCGCTATCTTCTCCCTATGCTGCAATCATAGCTTTCTTCTTGTTTTTCTTGAATTGTTTATTACGTTTCAGACATTCTGATTTGTAGTGTCTAGGTTTGTTGCATTCATAACAGGTAACTTCAGATTTTTTGTGATTTTCTCCCCTTTGAAAATCCCTATTGTTGAAATCTTTTCTAAAAATTTTTCGCACACCTTGTTTTTTTTTCACAAACCTTTTGAACTTCCTAGTGATTAATGCCATTTCCTCATCCTCATCCGAATCATCTTCCTCATCCTCTTGATGTTTCGAGGTGGATTTGAAGACTATTCCTTTCTTCTTGTTGTTGTCCTCCTCTTCTTTTCCTTCTTGAATTATGAGCTCATGAGTTAAGAGAGATCCTATTAACTCATCTAGACTTAGTTTTGATAAATCCTTGGCTTCGGTAATGGCAATGACTTTTGTCTCCCACCTTTTTGGCACCTAAGCACTTTTCTTACAATTTTAGGATTAGTATATATTTTTCTAGGAGAAGTTAAGCCATTAATAATATCAGTAAAACGAATAAACATTTGAGGAATAGTTTCATCAAGCTTCATTTTTAAAGAGTTCATAATTATGGACTAGTAAACTGACTCTAGATTCTTTAACTTATTTGGTTCCCTCATAAGTCACTATAAGCTTACCCCAAATTTCTTTTGCGGTTTTACATGTGGAAATTCTATTGAATTCATTGGCATCTATGGTGCAATACAACATGTTTGTGGCTCTGACATTAATTTGGGCCATTCTAGTATCTGATTCATTCCACTCATCTTCAAGTTTTGGTACCTTAAGGCCATCTATGATTTTGGTAAGAATTTTTGGACCATTGCAAATAATTCCCCAACATTCATAATGTAACGCCCTCAAAATAATAACATTAAACCCATCAATATAAACATACATTTACATATATAAGATCCACATTCTTCAATTCATCAGAGTATTTCTTTACAAAAGTATTACATGTTAACAATAAAAGCAAATGCCCTACGGGCTTACAGCTTTCCAAGTTAACACTTGGTTACAAAAAAAAAAGTGTACTAACTCAATTACACATTAAGCCCTTGGCTTGGATTTACATGTAATACATCAAAAGGAAATAAGACAACAAAAGTCTGTCCGCCTCTAGCCTCCCAAGCTATGTCCTTGGAGGTGGCATACTACCTGTACCTGAAAATGATATTCCCATATAGGGTGAGCCACAGCCCAGTAGAAATACACTAAACCAAATATGAACAATGACTAAAAGATTAGCAGTTAATAGATGGCCAACACTGATACTTTCCCTTATCATACTTTACGGTTTCATGACATACAAGTCCATGTTACAATCCATTTTCCAATTCTTTTCAATTCTCAATTTATAACCATGGCTCAGAACCTGGCCAAACAACTTATATGAGACAGTAACTCATATTAAACTTCTTTCCAATTCATATTAGATAAGCGTACTAGCTACATCAACACATCAACAGATAAACATACAAGCTATATCATCACTTCCATAGATATGCATAAGAGCACTATCACACTTCCAAAGACAAGCATATGAGCTATGTCAACACATTACTAGATAAGCATATGAGCTCTATCTATGGAGTCCATCCCCTATCTTCTCCCAACAACATCCGGTTTAGATGTCCATCCCCTATCTTCCCTTAAACCGTGGAGTACATCCCCTATCTCCTCCAACACGACACAATGCATATAAACAATAATTATACACATCATCACACAATACATAAATTTAATGTATTCTTTCAACCGTCATACTCAATGACACATTCCAGTGATTAATTTCAATTTGCCTAATCATCATGCATTGTCTATAACAATCAAGACTATCCTCCGCCGATAGCCCAAAGCAGTTATTTCTATACAGAAGATAAATGCAACAATGTATATATAATCAACATTTCAACCAGGTGAGTGATAAATAGTCCAACTACACCCTTTAATTCCGTACATTTCCAAATCAATTTCTCATTTCTCATAATTAATTATGCGAATTAATTAACCAATGTAATTAGGGCATTTTCCATAATTAACATTACAACCCTTAGGTTCTATTTTCATTAATGTTTTAACATTAATTTCACTTTTCCATGCCAAACATGCATCTAGGTTTTATATAGTTAAAACCTCAACTTTTGTAAATTTACACAAAAGCCCCAAACTTTCACAAAATTACCAAACCAACCCTAATATCTCAAAATAATAAAATTTAAAAACAAAGCCCATAGTGAAGAGTAGGTTACCCCTACCTCAAAAGATGACTCACAACCAAGAAGGTGAAGAAAACGAAAATGCTCCAAACCACGAATTTCTCAGATCAAAAGATAGCCCTCGACGATCAACAACTTTTTTGTAAAGGCCAAAGGTGAGGAAATCACTCCTACTAGATCAATACCTAGAGAGAAGGTAGAGTTCTAGAGAGAGGGGCTCTCAAAATGGGTTTTAGAAAAAGTAGGAGAGAGAAAGAAAAGCAAAAAGTGATTTAAAATCACCCAGTGGATAACTCATATACGCATGACCCGCTCGAGCGGAGAACACAACGCTCGAGCGCCAAGAACAAAAATCTGGACACGCTCGAGCGCAATAAGACCAGCTCGAGCGCCAAGACACAAGAATAAAGCACTTCCGCTCGAGCGCGAAAACCAATCCGCTCGAGCGTAGATTTTCCCCTCCCAGAACTTATACCCAGAAAGTACTACCTGCTCGAGCGCCGACAAACCCGCTCGAGCGCTACCGCTCGAGCGTAAACAAACCCGCTCGAGCGTAAAAATCACATCTGCAGAAGTTTTGCAGGAACACGAAATACTGGAGGTGTGCAATCCCCGCTCGAGTGCAAGAAGACCCGCTCGAACGGATCGCCTAAAAACTGGACAACAAAGAATTGAAACCAAGGCCTAACCAGCCTGTAACAACCCTGCTCAAAACATCCTAAAACTCAATCAAGTGGAATTAAAGGACGATAACAAGATAGATACCACTACCAACTTCACGGAACCGAGTCCGGAATACAACAGAATAGTAAAGGGACAACCGAGATCGCTATAACATAATCATTAGATTGAACATGTATGGTCATCCTAGTTTTTCAATAACTAAAATTTGTATCGCTAAATAGTGGTGGCCTATTAGATGCTTGTCCCTCAAGTAAGGAATAACTAGGGGTTGCCATGATCTATTCTAAGACGGTTAAGTCACACAAACTAGAGTCTAGGCTCTGATATCAATTGTAATCCCAAGTAAGCAACAACCCAAGAAAGAGGTGAATTGGGTTATTAAAAAATTTTACAATATTAAAATTTATAAACACAATATTCAGAATTTTGAAAAATAAAAAACAGAATAATGATTATCAATATTAAAGTAAGAGAGATAAGGAGAGAAAATCAAATACTGAGATATATAGTAGTTTGGCATGCCAGGCCTACATCCACTCCCCAAGGAACCTCTTTGAGAATTTCTTTACTATCAAAATGAATTAATACTCCACCAAGTCTTCACCAATTTTGTGGATTTTGCATAGAACTTACTCTTATCTATTGAGCCTCACTCAACAATAAATGCCTTACATTTACAAAAATCTCTCACAAAAATAATGAATAAAAATAAGTGGTACTTAAACCTTCTTTTACAATAATTCTCTCACAAAGAATAGATATGAAAGTGTAAGAACAAAGGTTATACTTAGATCTGAAAGTGAAAGAGCAGAATATAATATACTCAAAATTTTGGAGTACACAGAAATTTTTTCTCTTCAAGTTCTTTATTTTTCTCCACACACATCACTTCTATTTATACCCAAAAATATACCCGTTGGAAGAGACAGACGCTCATCAAGACGTCAGCTGAATCAATTTGGAAGAGAATCACGTCGAAGAAAAATTTGCAATCTTGCAAATCTGAACCCTTTTAGGCTTTAGTCAAAATTGTACCAAAAAAAAGCAAAAAGAAAAGCTATTGGAAATGATATCTTGTATGACTTTCCATATGCCAACATGCATATATGTAACATGATATACTCAAATGTAATTTAATTGTTTCCATGATGTATTCTATTATATGTATTATATAAAATATTATAATCAAATATTTGTATACATAGTAAAATCTTTTTTATAATAGATCTGAAAATATATATATACCTTTTTTAAATTTTTGTAGAGATTTTAAACTAAACATAACCTACCACTCCATGTGGGTATATCAATTTTGTCAAAAGAAGATAACCCATCAATATCACATTTGTCAAGATAAAACAACCAATCAATCGATTTTGTCAAAATAATATAATTAATCAATTTTAATTTTGTCAAAAAGTAAATAGTGATCAGCCAATCAATCAATCAATCAATCAATTTGTCAAAATATGAATAACGATCAGCCTAATTTTTCAAAAAATGAATAGTAGAGTTTTCAAAAATATTTTTATTTAAATAATATTTAACAAGTATATATATAATATTTTGTGTCAAATAATATAAAATATGTATATTATTTACAAATTTTCAATTAATATTTTAGACATCATCAAAATTAAACAACATGATTAACATTATGTATTGAGCCTCACTCAACAATAAATGCCTTACTCTTACAAAATTCATTCACAAAATAATAAATAAGGATAAGAGGTACTTCAACCCTCTTTTACAATAATTTTCTCACAAAAAGTAGATATGAAAATGTAAGAACAAAGATATTACTTAGATCTGAAAGTGAAATAGCAAAGTGAAAAATATAATCAGAATTTTGAAGAACACAGAATTTTTTTTTCCTTCAAGTTCTTGATTTTTCTTTACACAAAACACTTCTATTTATACATAAAAATATACCCGTTGGAGGTAGGATGCTCCCTGCTAACGTCATGGATCACGTGGGCACGCTCCTCCTTTTTGACTTAGTAGTTCGGGCATGTAGAGCATAAGACCGTTCTTCTTTATATTCAAAATTTGCATGAAGCATACTTTAAACATTTCCATTTTCTTTTCTATGTCGGGTGCCAAGCATGTGGCTTACAAAACATTAAAAATATAAGTGATCACTATTGTATATACAACTTTTCAACAAATGAATAGTGTTTTAATTTTCCATTAAAAACAATGAATAATCAAAAGTTGTATAGTAATTGCATAGTAATTTTTCTAATAAAACATTTAATTGCACAAAAAAAATATTTAATTTCACAATAAAATCTCTTTAAGTATATTTAAAATAACATTTATAATAAATATGAAAATATATACCTCTTTTATAATCTTTGTAGTTGTTGACGAGATTTTAAATACACTTTTTAAAAAATAACCTACCACCCCATGTGAGTATATCAGTTTTGTCAAAAGAAAAATAACCCATCAAATTTGTCAAAAGATGAATAGTGATCAGCCTAGTTTTTCAAAACGTGAATAGTAGAATTTTCAAAATATTTTTATCATACAATATATATTTTAAACAGATAATAGTTTGTGTCAAATACTATAAAATATGTATAGTAAAAAATTACAATTTATCTCATAACATCATCAAAATCAAACAACATAATTAAAAATCTCCCCATTTTGATGATGACAATGTATGTATGAATTTGACACAAAAGTAAAATCAACAAAATATTTGATAATTTTGCAACATGCACAGCCAGCCATTCAAATTCATATTTTTCTCTCCCTTGGACATCATCAAAATAAAATATTGATATAGAAAATAACAAAAATATTGAAAATAACTAAAATATTTTTCAGTGCCAAAAACAAAAAATCATACAAGCATATTAAAAAAAAAATCTGATTTGACAAAAATATAGGGCTTGTTTGGTTTGTTTTTGGGAGAGTTGTTTTTGATTTTTTTTTTCAAAATTTTGTTTGTTTGTGGTTTTTTTCAAAAAATCTCCAAAATCACTTTCTCTCTTTTACACATCAATCAATCACTTTTTCTCCCTCTTCTCTCATTCTCAATCACTTTTCTCTCACACACATCTACTCAATTACAATAAAATATCAAATCATCCCAAATTCTCAAACTCCAAAACTACTTTCAAAATATACAACCAAACAAACGAAAAAAAAATTCTAAACTCTCTCCCAAATTTTTTTTTCAAAAACAACTCTTCCAAAAACAAACCAAACAAGCCCATAATATTTGTTCTTGTTTTGTCCCATGATCATTTTTGGGATTTTGTATCATCTCCAAAAAAATGGTGCAAGGGTGCCTAAAATATTGACAAACAAGAGATTTGAGCAAATATGCATCGATTATTGAATCGGTGAAGTGTATAAAAAGTGATAAATGATATACAGAGATACGAACTCTTCAAGTGTTCTTAGAGAAAAAAGTTTGTTTACTTTCTGTGTAATCATGTCATTCCTTACCTTGGCCATCAATGGTTCTAACATGCATGAGGTACCTGTAATTCAGGCAAATAAGAGGTTACCGATAGTGCATTTGCACGCTATTCCTGTAAACGAGAGTCCTAGTGTTTTTGGTAATCGGAATGATATCGATGATATTAATAACACTATTGCTCTTAGTACACAGGCAATGACTGCGGTTTCCAATATGGCTCAACAACTACAAGCAAGAATACAAGAAAATCAGCAATTGAAAGATGAGGTGTGCTTGTTAAAACAACAACTGGCTAATACTCGTTAGGAGAAGAGAGAGCTAGAAAGGAAAAATTCGCAGTTGGAGAATGCGGTGCAATATTATGCAACGGTTATAATGCCAAGACTCACAGAAATTGAAAATAGAGAGAGACATGTAAAGGAGACTCATGAAAAGTTGTTGAGAGAAGTGAAACGCAAAAAAAATCTATGAAGCTTTCTCAAACCGTACATGTAATCGAGAAATAGTTTCTCCTTCCGAAATAAAATTGTAAGCATTTCTCTTTGAATTTTTTTTTTTTTTTTTGTCTTTGCTATATAAAAAAAATTATTAATGCTGATAAGGAGTAAAAAAAAAAAATTAGTTGATAACTATATATACTCCCCCTAAAATTATGCATAGAATATACAAACGCCCTCTTAAGATTTTTTTTTTTAATTTCAAAATATTACATAATATGAGTCTCCCCTAAATTAATGCACTAAAAATTACACAAATTGTAAGAAACAGATTACCAATATATAAAACCTAGGGTCATTAAGATCCGGCCATAAACAACTACACCGAGTGCACTAGCATAAAAAGAAAAAATACAAATAAAAACAATTTCTTCATACCATGTAGAAGCAATTGTTCTTAAATACAAGAGAGTTTGTATCACATACAATCATATAAGAAATATAACAAAGTGCAAAAATAATTTTAACATATTGATACGGAAAAAGATGTTGGTGGATGTAAAATTCGTCAACAACGATGAAGATCGGTGACAATGGTGAAAAACAGCGATGTAGATTTGCGTCGATGGAGAGGATTGGAAAGAACAGTGAAGATCGGTAGATCGAAGATAGATCTTGGTAGATTAGTGATGGATTATGCGGATTTGGGATGGATTTTGGTAGATTGGTGAGAGATTTGGGTTGATGATGATGGTGATAAACTGTGATGATAGAGAAGATTGGAGATGGATTTAGATGGATGATGGTGGGGATGAAGTCGGAGTTAGATGATAAGAGGGAGACAGAAAGGGCAAGAGAGCGAGAGAAAGAACCAGAGTGAGAGAGGGTGAGGATGAGAGATAGAGTGAATGAGAGAGAGTATTTAAAAAAAAAATTATTTCATTTTGTTTTATTATTTATTTTTATTTAATTTATTTATTTATTTATTTTTATTTTAAATATAAATATCATATAGGAGTATTCATCATACCAAGTTCAATTCTAATATAACAAAATTGTTCTTCATTAAGAGGCTTGGTAAATATGTGAGCTAATTGACAATATGTAGGCACAAATTCGAGTTCAATGTCACCTTTGAGTACATGATCTCTTAGAAAATGATGCCTTATTTCAATGTGTTTAGTGCGTAAATGCTGAATATAATTTTTTGAAACGTTAATGGCACTTGTGTTATCACATTTCATAGGAATATGATCATAGTGAAATCCAAAATCTTTAAGTTGTTGCTTCATCCAAAGCAATTGTGCACAACAACCAGCGGCGGTAATATATTCTGCTTCAACAGTTAATAAAGCTACTGAATTTTGTTTTTTACAAAACCATGATGTGAGAGAGTTTCTAAGAAAATGACAAGTGCCACTAGTACTTTTTTCTGCATCCCACAAGTCAGCATCTGAGTAACCATAAAGTTTAAAAGTGGTTCCCTTAGGATACCATAAACTCAAATTTGGAGTGCTAACAAGATATCTAAAAATACGTTTGACTACGGTGATATGTGACTCTTTAGGTGCAGATTGAAAACGTGCACATATACAAATACTAAACATTATGTCGGGTCTACTTGCAGTAAGATAGAGTAAGGAACCGATCATGCCTCAATATTTCTTTTCATCTACTGATTTACCTTTCTCATCTTTGTCGATTTTTATTGATGTGCTCATTGGAGGTGCTACAGGCTTTGATGATTCCATTTCAAATCTTTTGAATAGATCCTTGATATATTTCATTTGATTTAAATGGATCCCATCCTTAGTTTGTTTAATTTGCAATCCGAGAAAGTAATTTAATTCCCCCATTATACTCATTTCGAATTCACCCTGCATATCCTTAGCAAACTCTTTGCACAAAATTTTATTAGTAGCACCGAAAATAATATTATCAACATAAATTTGAACAATTAGCATATCCTCTTTTTTTATTTTTATAAAAAGTGTTGTATCAATTTTTCCTCTAGAAAAACCTTTGTCGAGTAGAAAATTATTTAATCTTTCATACCATGCTCTAGGAGTTTGTTTTAAACCATACAAGGTTTTTGAAAGTTTGAAAGCATGATCCAGGTATTTATGATTTTCAAAACTGGGAGGTTGTTCAACATAAACTTCCTCCGAAATGTACCCATTTAAGAAGCACTTTTAACATTCATTTGATACAATTTAAAATCTTTAAAACATGCAAAAGCAAGTAATATTCGGTGCAAAAGTTTCATCAAAATCAATGCCCTTTTCTTAATTATAGCCTTGGGCTACCAATCTAGCTTTATTTCTTATAACAACTCTAGATTCATTCATTTTATTTCGAAAAACCCATTTTGTACCAATAATTGGATAATCCTTAGGCCAAGGGGTCAAAAACCAAACTTCATTTCTTTCAAATTGATTTAATTCTTCTTGCATTGCTAAAATCCAATTTTCATCTTTTCCAGCTTCTAAAAACGCTTTTGGTTCAATTTGTGAAACAAATGCTAGGTTACCACAAACATTTCTAATAGAAGAATGAGCTTTTATACCTTTCGCTACGTCACCTATGATAAGATCTTTAGGGTAGCCTTGAGCATACTTCCATTCATTTGGTAGATTTGATTCGTTTTCTGGACGAGCATATTCTTTTTAAAAATTCTTCTTTGTAATTTCTTCTTTGTGTCTCAAAGATGAATTTTCTTCATTTGTTATGTAAATGCTCTCCATTCTTAGATGTGTTTTTGTAGTATCATCACTTACAAGATTCTTGGAAACAACGTTGTTAGATTCATCAAAGGTAACGTATACAGATTCTTCAACAAGTAAAGTTCTTTTATTGAATACTCTATAAGCTTTACTAGAATTTGAATAACCAAGAAATAGAGCTTCATCTGATTTAGCAACAAATTTTCCTAAGTTATCTTTATTGTTATTTAACACAAAGTATTTATAACCAAAAGCTCGTAAGTAGCTAATATTAGATTTTTCTACTTTTTAAAAGTTCATAAGGGGTTTTCTTAAGAATATGTCTAATCATGGCACAGTTTACAACATAGCATGTAATGTTAACGACTTCAGCCCAAAAATATTTAGGTAAATTTTTCTCACAAAGCACAGTACAGGTCATTTCTTCAAGAGTTCTATTTTTTCTTTCAATCACACCGTTTTGTTGAAGAGTCCTAGGAGCCAAGAAATTATAATTTATTCCTAGTTCATCACAAAACAAAATAAAATCATTATTTTCAAATTCTCTTCCATGATCACTTCTAATATTACAAATATTAAGACTTTTTTCATTTTGAATTCTTTTACATAGTTTTGAAAAAATGTAAAAAGCTTCATTTTTGTGTGTTAAAAATAATACTCATGTATATCTAGTAAAATCATCAACACAAACAAGAGCATACGATTTTCCTCCTAAACTTAATGTTCTAGATGGTCCACATAAATTAATATGTAAGAGTTGAAGCGGTCTAGTAGTTGAAACAATATTTTTAGATTTAAAAGAAATTCTAGTTTGTTTTCCAAGTTGGCATGCATCACAAAGTTTGTCTTTTTCAAAACTAATTTTAGGCAAACCAATGACTAATTCATTTCTTGAAAGTTTTGAAATTAAATCTAAATGAGCATGTCCTAATCTTCTATGCCATAGCCAGCCAGCTTCATTTATTGCAGATAAATATTTAACATCAAAATGAGAAGACAAATTATGCAAATCAAACACATACATTCTCATCTCTATGTCCTACAAACAGAGTTATATTATATTTGATGTTCTCAATTGTACAGTGAATTTTCTCAAAAATAATTCTATTACCTTTATCACATAATTGACTAATTCTAAGCAAATTATGTTTTAAACCTTCAACAAGTAATAGGAGAAGAATTTTTACCAGTGCTACCTACACCAATGATCTTTCCCTTACCATTGTCGCCGAATGTTACATATCCGACATCCTTTAATTGAAATGTGGCAAACATAGCTTTATTTCCGATCATGTGCCTTGTGCATTCACTGTCGAGATACCATCTATCATTACTAAATTTCATCTTAAAACATACCTACAAAAAATTGATTTTTCTATTAATACCCATATTTTCTTGGATTTGTAAAAGTAAGAATTTGACAGAGTTGAAATATCTTTAGGAACCCACATCTTTTTTATTTTAGCAAAATGATTTCTTTTAACAAAACATGATAGTGAAATATGACCTTTTTTACCACAAAAATGACACATGAGATGTAAGTGTCTAGAAGATGCATAAATAAAATCATTTTTGAAAGTTTTTCCTTTTGAAAAAAGTTTATACCCAATTTCAGCTCTTCCAAATGTACGATTTTGATTTTTAATAATTTTATCCAAAATGTCTCTTCCTTGAGTAAATTTTGAAAGAGTATTTTTCAAATCTTATATATCTTCATTCAAAGTAATTTTCTCCTGTTTTAAAGAATCATTTTCAATTTTTAAAGCATTTAGTTCCTATTTTAAAATAGAAGATTCTTTTGATTTCAAAATTTCATTTTCTTCTTTTATCTTTAAAAAATCTTTTTGTAACTCTTCAATTTTATTAGATAAAGATTCATTTTCTTTTGTTGAATTTAAAAGCAATTTTTGAAGTGCAATATTTTTAATGCCAAGTTTTCGAAATTCATCATGCAATTCTTCAAATGCATATTGTAATTCATCAAAATAATAAGACTCATTATTTACCTCATCATCATCTCCAAATGCCATTAGGAATAGGTTAGCAACTTCATTGTTGTCGTCATTTTCTGACTCACTTTCGTTGCTGACTCCCCATGCAGCAATCATGGCTCTTCTTTTGTCTTTCTTGTATTGTTTCTTGATTTCCGGACAATCGGCCTTGATGTGACCGGGCTTGTTACACTCATAACAAGTGATTTCAGTTTTCGTATTATTTTCTTCTTTTGTAAAATCTCTTTTGAAAAATCTTCTTCTTCCTTGATTCTTTTTCATAAATTTCTAGAACCTTTTTGTTAAGAAGGCCATTTCTTTATCCTCCTCTTCACAAGTAGTAGTGATTTTGAAAGTTATTCCCTTCTTTTTCTTGTTGTCTTCTTCTTCATCTCTTTCTTTCATGATGAGCTCATGTGTAAGAAAAAATCTCATTAGTTCGTCTAGACTTAGCTTTGATAAGTCATTGGCTTCTGTAATGGCAATGACTTTTGTCTCCCAACTCTTAGGTAATGACCTGAGTATTTTTCTTACAATTTCAGCATTAAAATATATTTTACCAAGAGATGTTAAACTATTTATAATATCAGTAAAACGAGTAAACATTTCAGTAATGATTTCATCAGGTTTCGTTTTAAAAAACTCATAATTATAAACTAGCAAGCTGACTTTAGACTCTTTAACCTGGTCTATTCCTTCATGAGTCACTATAAGTTTATCCCAAATTTCTTTTGCAATTTGATATGTAGAAATTATATTGAACTCGTTGGCATCTAAGGCACAATACAACATATTTGTGGCTCTAAAATTGATTTGAGCCATTCTTCTATCAGATTAATTCCACTCATTTTCAGGTTTCGGTATCTTTTGGTCATCTACGGTTTTGGTGGGAATTTTTGGACCATTACAAATAATTTTTCAACACTCACAATCGTTAAATTGTATGAGTATGGTCATCCTAGTTTTTCAGTAGCTCAAATTGGTACCATTAAACAATGGTGGTCGATTGGATGCTTGTCCCTCAGGCAAAGAATAGCTAGGAGTTGTCATAATCTACTCCAAGACGGTTAAGTCACAAAAACTAAAATCCTTGTTCTGATACCAATTGTTATCCCAGGTAGGCAATCCAAGAGAGGGGTGAATTGGTATTAAAAAAATTTACAATATTAAAAAATAATAAACACAATATTCAGAATTTTAACAAATAAAAAATAGAACAATAATTATTAATATAAAAGTAAGAGAGTTAGAGAAAGAAAGTCAAACACTGAGATTTATAGTGGTTCGGCACGCCGGGACTACGCCCACTCCTCAAAGAACCTCCTCGAGATTTTCATCACTATCAAAATGAATCAATATACCACCAAGACTTCACCAAGCTTGTGGATTTTGCATAGGTCTTGCTTTTATCTATTGAGTTTCACTCAACAATAAATGTCTTACTCTTACAAAATTCCTTCATAAAATAATAAATAAGGATAAGAGGTATTTCAACCCTCTTTTACAATAATTTGCTCACAAAGAGTAGCTATGAAAATGTAAGAACAAAGATATGACTTAGATCTGAAAGTGAAATAGCAAAGTGAAAAATATAATCACAATTTTGAAGCACACAGAAAAAAAATTTCTTCAAGTTATTGATTTTTTGTTACACAAAACACTTTTATTTATACACAAAAATATACCTGTTGGAGGTAAGAAGCTAGTTGTTGACGTCATGGATCACATGGGCACGCTCCTCTTTTTTGACTTAGTAGTTTGGGCATGTGAAGTATAAGACCGTTCTCCTTTATATTCAAAATTTACATGAAGCATACTGTAAGCATTTCATTTTTCTTTTCTATGTCAGGTGCCAAGCATGTGGCTTACAAAACATTGAAAATATAAGTGATCACTATTGTATATACAACTTTTTAACAAATGAATAGTGTTTAATTTTTCCTTCAAAACAATGAATAATCAAAAGTTGTATAGGTAGCGTTTGGTAATGTTTACATTTTTGGTTTATGTTTACAAATATTTTAAAAACTAGTTTTTATTTATTTTTAGAAAAACATAAATAATAAACATGTTTGGTTTGGACAAAATGTTTGAAAAATTTTGAAAACATAAACTAAAAAACATGTTTGTTAAGGCCTAAAATTTTTATTTTTTTATTTTTGACAATGGGATCATACACATTGTAATAAGCATCCATAAAACCATATTGATACAATACCAATCATAGATAAATTTAATAACCATATTAGTGTAATGTTCATAACAACTTACAAACATAATAATAACATCTCAATTCTTCCACAAACCATAAAAAAAAACATCTTTCACAATCTATTATACGCATAAATAATATTTCAATTGTTTCTGACAGATTCCCAAATTTGACCAGCAATTTGATTCCTTACATCAGACATGTGACGTAGTTGAGGTTGACTAATGTCTACGTCAATTGGTTGCTGAGAACTACTTCCTGCATGTGTCGAGCTGCTACTACCACCTCCACTAGGCCCAGCAACTTCAACGATACGATCTGGATTGGCCCATTCAGTGAACAATGTGTCACCTTGAGAATGTATCCTTATCCAATTGTGTATTGTACAACATGCAATAGGGATGTATCTATGCGTCTTAGTTGAATACGGAGGCATGTCTCTCAAAATTGGAAAACGAGCCTTCAAGACACTGAAGCATCTCTCAATCACATTGCGCAGTGAAGAGTGTTGGTAATTGAACATTTGTTTCTTGTTTCTTGGTTGTCGACGTTGAGTACGAAACTCATTTAGATGGTACCTCTCACCACGGTATGGTAATAAAAAGCCAGGCATATTTGTATAACCCGAGTCGACAACATAGTATTTATCTGTTCAACATGTATGTATCTATTATTATGGGTTAGCAAAAGAATATTCATTATAAATTAACAAAATGCCATATAATACGTACCTGTTGGTGGCATTGGAAATAAATTTGCTGGATTATGTATGGTTTCAATGAACACTCTTGAATCATTTGCAGTGCCCTCTCAACCAGCCAATACATACGTAAATCGCATGTCAAATGAGCAAACACACATTACATTTTGTGTTACAACAGTATGCTTACCCCGATATGGTATTTGCTCTGATGCTGGCACCCTTGTAGATATGTGGGTACCATCAATTGCTCCAACACAATCCTATTTGACAAATGACTTTAATAATGCAAGATATTTTACTAAAATTTATACTTCAAATATTCTGTTAGTGATTACCTTAAAAAAAGGGTAAAAGAATGGATTATGTCAAATTTCTACAGGCACCTCATCAAAATCTAGAGGCCTTATAACTTGTTTACCAAGCCTACACACTGCCTTTAAGACTCGGTTGAAGTATTTGGAGATGGTCTGGCCAGAATGTTGGAATCGCTCTTGGACAACACGATTTTGTTCGTTCTGACCAATTGTTAGCAAAAATATACAAACTTGCTCTTGGACAGTTAGATAATGTGAGTGTTCCAGTTTACCATATACCTTTAGTGCCTCGTACAAACTAATAAATACATCTGGTTCCATTCTAAAATTTTCCTTGGACCTTGTTTTATGGCCATTCAATATTTCTAATACGTAGTCATGTCCTTGTAATATGGACGTTCGGCATGATCTAGGTTGAAGGTAAGTATTAAAATACTCATGTAGTGCTACACACACTAGAAATTGTATATTTTCATCATCACTGTCTGAGTCAAAACTCAAATCAAGAGCATGCATTGGCTCCAAATATATCACTGTGATATTGTGTTGACCCTTTAAAAACAAAAGTATTAGTGATAATGAAAATACTTGAAAAAATGGTCACACAAATTTTTATTTTTATTTTTTTAAAAAAATTTTCAATAGCAATACTTGCAATATTTATTTTTATTTTTATTTTTCAATTTTTTTTAGTAGCAATAAAGGGGCTTTTCACACAAGTATATAGCCCAGCAGAGAAGTGAAGATGGAAAGTAGTGATAGAAATTATTGGTTGAGAAATTATTCAACAATACTCTTGTGGGATTCAACAAAAAAATTGAATGTAGTGATAAAAAGAAATCGATGCCTCCCATGCCATTATTTTTATTTTTATTTTTATTTTTATTTTTATTACTACTAGAGATAAATATTTTTTATTTTTTATAAATATACCTTTGGACTCTTAAGAAAACAATGTTGACAATGTAGTGATATAAATATTTTTTATAGGAGAAGATCATACATACGTTTGGACTCTTAAAAAAACAAATGTAAATATGGTCATACATACATTTTCCAATTGTTAACAATACAGAAGCTTTGTTGGACTCTTGATAAAAAATACTTGGAATGACTACCAACAAGCATTATATAGGAGAAGATCATTCAATACTTCAACTACCCATAAGCTCCCATTGTAAAAGCATTCAAGATAATTGAATATAGCTATGGCATTCATTTAATATAACAGTAGCATTCAAGTGCATTGTGAACAATTTTATATCTACCCACCAACTGACAATGTAATAGTATTCAAGATAATTGAATATAGCTATGGCATTCATTGAATATAGTAGTAATATAGTAGTAGCATTCAATTTTATATCTACCCATCAAGAGCAATGTAATAGCATTCCAGTACAATATTAAAAACATGTTGCATACACCCAACTCTATTTCCATAATAAATAATTCTGAAACAAATAAAATAAAATAAAAAGTACAATACACTACCAAATATAAAGTACATGCTGCATACACCCAACTATGTTTCCATGATAACTATGTTTCCACAATACACTACCAAATATTATCCAACATTTTTGAAAACATGAAAACATCCATACGAACTAACATTTTTTAACTACCAAATATTATCCAACATTACTAATGAATTAAACAACACAAACACATACCACACTAAGCTTGAACTCTCTGAGAATAACTTTCAAAGATTAAAGACCCAATCCCTCATCCTACCAGCAGGCATGTCAACAAATACCTCCCTTATTATGGGATCCGATGCAAGCTTGTTCACAGCTTTAGTGTAGGCAGGTGCAAGAATTTTCTCCATAGCATGCAATAGTGCCATGCACTCTTTCAGTAGTCAACGTGAGGCAATAAAGAGACATAAGACATGAACCACAATACGAAACCATGAAACCCGAGTCCAAAATACAAATTGGGTCGGGTCTAAACCAGAAACGCTATAATCTCCCCCCTTAAGGAATTTCGTCCCCGAAATTTTAAATCAAGTTTTCAAACTATGATTAAACCAATTACAATAACGATAATTAATCAATTCCATTACCATGAAACATTCTTTGGTCATCCATTCTCATCAACTTGATACATGAGTTCCAACATTAAAAGTACAATTTATACATATACAACATATACAACGTTTTCATACTTCATCAACAAAACGTAACCTCAAAACGTGCTCAAACATCAACAAATAAGTCTGGATACTTCTCACAGATTTCCGACTCATGTTCCCAAGTTGCTTCCTCAACTTCGTGATGTCGCCACAATACTTCAACTAAGGGGATTGTCTTGTCTCGCAAGACTTGGAGACTTTCACTGGTGTCTCCTCATACAAGGCATCCTCATCTACCTCTAAGTTGGTCTAATCCAACAAGTGCGATGGGTTCGGCTCATACTTCCAAAGCATACAAATATGGAATACATCGTGAACCCCGAAAAGTTGTGGCGGCAAGGCCAAGCGATAGGCTACCTCTCCAATCCACTCAAGGATCTCAAAGGGCCCAATAAATCTATGGGACAATTTCCTACTCTTCCCAAATCTCATCAAACCTCGCCTAGATGATATCTTCAAGAAGACATGATCTCCCACCTCAAAAGACAAAGGTTTTCTCCTACAGTCGACATAACTTTTCTGGCGACTTTGGATTGTAACCAACCTCTTACGAATAAGTGCAACTTTCTCCATCATTTCTCAGACTAACTCTGGGCCCAACATTGGTGTATCACCCATCTTGGCCCAACACACAGGAGATCTACAAGGTCGGCCATACAAGGCTTCAAATGGCGCCATGTCAATACTCGACTGGAAGCTATTGTTATAGGCAAATTCCACTAAGGGCAAGTGCCTCTCCCACAACCCCTTAAAGTCAAGAACACATCCCCGAAGCATATTCTCAAGGATCTAAATAGTATGCTCGGAATGCCCGTCAGTTTGAGGATGATACGCAGTACTAAAAGTCAGTCTCTCTGCCACAACTGAGCTGTGAAACGAGGATCTCTATCTGAAATGATTATTACAGGGACCCTGTGTAATCTCACTATGTTCCTAATATAAAGGTCAGTAAGATAATCTTCCAAGTCACTCACGCGCATAGGTATAAAGTGCGCCGACTTGGTCAACGGGTCAACTACCACACAAATCGCATCACTACCCCATTGAGTCCTTGGAAAGCCCACAACGAAATCCATCGTGGCATGCTTCCACTTCTACTCAGCTATAGACAAGGGTTGCAACAAACCTGCTGGCCTCCGATGCTCGGCTTTCACTTGTTGACAAGTAAGGCACCTCGATATAAACACGACCACATCGTTCTTCATTCCCCTCCACCAAAACGGGCGACTAAGGTCGTGATACATCATTGTGCCTCCTGGATGCACCACAAGGCGTGAATGGTGAAACTTTCGGAGTGCTTCCTCTCGACAAGACTCCGGCACGAAAAGACGGTCACGGTATCTAACACTCGAGTCGGGATACATATTCAAGCCTTTCTCTACCTTTCCACCAGAGATCTTTTCCTGGAGGGTTTCTACCTTAAGATCACTCTTCTGTGCTTCTATCACTCGGTTCACAAGTGTACGTGGTGCCACTACTGAAAAACAAGGCTATGAATTCCACGGACTCGCCAAAATGCAAGTCAAACTCACCAACAGCACCCAACATCTCCCATTCCCAAATGGCAATACTAGCCACACTCCCAATGGATTTCCTACTCAGAGCATCGGCCACAATATTGGCCTTTCCCAGATAATAATGTGACTCAAAGTCATAATCTTCTATAAACTTCATCCACCTCCTCTGTCTCAAATTCAAGTCTTTCTGTGTAAACAAATATTTCAGACTCTTTTGATCAGAAAACACTTCAAGATTCTCGCCATACAGATAATGCCACCAAATCTTTAAGGAAAGGATCACTGTCGCTAACTCAAGGTCGTGAGTAGGGTAGTTCCTCTCATGTGTTTTCAACTGCCGCGAGCCATAAGCTACTACATTTCCCTCTTGCATCAATACATAACCCAAACCTTCCCTTGAAGCATCATAATACATCGAATAGCCCAAACCCCTCTCCGGAATAATCAACACTGGAGCAGTGGTAAGCCTAACCTTAAGCTCTTGAAAAGACTTCTCACAGGTCTCGTTTCACATGAACTTAATGCATTTCCTTGTCAGTCCAGTTAACGGTGAGGCTAATCTAGAGAAATTTTTCACAAACCAATGGTAATACCCAGCCAACCCCAAGAAACTACGTATCTCAAAAGCATTCTTAAGTTGTTCCCAATCTTGTACTACCTCTATCTTAGATGAATCTACTGTCACCTCTTCCCCGGATACCACATGGCCTAAGAACTTTACTTCTCTCAACCAGAATTCGCATTTCCCAAACTTGGCATAAAGTTTGTGGGCTCTAAGTAACCCAGGTACTACACCCAAGTGTTCTTCGTGCTCCTCCTCAAAGGGTGAATAAATCAAGATGTCATCAAAAAAGACGACCATAAAACGGTCTAGGAACTCACGAAAAATCCGATTCATTAAATCCATAAACACAGCTAGTGCATTGGTTAGTCCAAAAGGCATCACTAGGAATTCATAATGGAAAAACTGCGTACGGAATGCCATTTTCTGGATATCCTCCTCCTTTACTCTCAACTGGTGATAACCTAATCTCAAGTCTATCTTAGAAAAGTAACAAGACTCCTTCAAGTGATCAAACAGATCGTCTATATGAGGCATTGGGTACTTATTCTTAACAACTACTCGGTTCAACTTCCGGTAATCAATACACAGTCGCAATGCACCATCTTTCTTTTTGGCAAAAAGAGCTAGTGCTCCCCAAGGCGAAGTACTAGGGCGGATAAAACCTTTATCTAGCAACTCTTAGAGTTGAATCTTCAACTTACTCAACTTAGCAGGTGTAAATCTATATGGTGCCATAAAAATTGGTGTCGTACTAGGCACTAAATTAATTGAGAACTCAATCTCACGATAAGGTGGTAAACTAGTGAGATCCTCCCAAAAACCGTCCGGTTATTCACAAACTACCATTGGCAACTCGACTCGGACTTCATTACACTCATTACCTAAAAAGTTGGCAAGAAGGCAACTAAGTTCACTCCGTCCACGTGGATCATACACCGGTGATAAGGCTTTATCAACCCGGTCTCTCAAGAATAAAAGCAATCAACCTTCAAGGTACATACAGTAACCCTTTTATTTATCAAAAAAAAAAAAACATTCAGTAACCCTTTGACGGTAACAATCTATGACAGCTCGATAAGAAGACAACTAGTCCATACCCAATATAGTATCAAAACTCGACATGTCAATCAATACAAAAGCAAAAGGAAGTCGGCGACCAGCAACCTCTATATCACAACCCCGACACCCCTACTCCAAAATAATCTCTCCACCAATAGGTGACTTTACATTGAAAGAAGATGCTAACCGAGCCAACTCTAACCCCAAAGCCAATACAAATGCAGACAAGATAAATGAATGTGATGCACCCGTATCAATCAACACATTAGCAATGGAATTGCATAACAAGAAAGTACCTCTCACTACCGAAGGCGCTGGTATTAGGTCTGGCGCGGTAACAGCATACATACGCTCTGTAGGTCTTTGCTTAACCTGCTCACTCCTCGGAGCATAAGCCTGAAGCACTAACTAAGCCGAAGAGGCTCCCTGATTGGCCCTCTAGGCCTGGACCGATTGTGCAGGCTTGTAACGCCCTCAAATAATACATATAAAGCCAACATTCATGATATACATAGACAAGAGAATAAAACATATTTACATTCATCAGAGTATTCTTACAAAAAGTAATACATGTTGACAACAAAAGTAAATGCCCTGTAGGCTTACAACTTTCCAAGTCAACACTTGGTTACAACAAAAGAAGAGTTCTAACTCTCTACACAAATAAGCCCTTGGCTTGAATTTACATGTACCACCAAAAATAACAAAAATAAACAAAAGAGTCTTCAACTACCAGGACCTTCCAAGCTACGTCCTTGGAGGCAGCATAACACCTGAACCTGAAAATAATGTCTCATATAGGGTGAGCCAATGCCCAGTAGAAATATGTTAAACATAATAAGAGTAATAACTAAAACATCGGGATTTGATAAATGTTTAACTCATATAAACAAACACACATCTCTTTCCATTTCATAATCCAAACCAATTCATAGATATGGTTCTTTATTCAACCAAACAGTTCATAATGAGCTTACAACTCATATTAACAATACTTCAACGATTCAATTTTCAAATGAGACTACAACTCATATTAACAATACTTCAATTCATCTACGTTATGCAAACGCAGTTAGGATTTCGGGACTTTCACCGTGGACACTCTGGCCAACTTAGTTATCACTGGAGTCCATCCCCTATCTCCTCTCAAATCCGGTTTAGAAGTCCATCCCCTATCTCCTCCCAAACCGTGGAGTACATCCTCTATCTTCTCCCAAACAACATACATATACAATGTATTTAAACATTTATCATATACAATGATCAAGCAAAGCACATATTCAATGTGTTATCTCATCCGTCATATTCAATGACATACTCATATGATTAGTTTCAATTCACCTGATCATCATGCATGGTCTACAACAATCAAGACTATCCTCCACCGATAGCCCAAAACATTTATTTCTAAACAGATAATGAATTATCCAACAGATAAATTATCCACAATTTCAAAGGTGAGTGATTAATAAATCCAACTCTACCATTAAATCTCATAATTATCCAATTTCATTATTTCCAACTCAATTTCATATTTTCATAACTTTCACAAATTAATTATACCAATTAATTCATAACAAATAATTAGGGTTTTTCTCCCCCTTTTCTCAACATTGACCCAAAGGTCCAAATATCATCAATAACATCAACAACCTCATTTTGAGACCCAAAATACCCAAGTATGGGTTAAAAGAACAAAACCCCTCTTTATACATTTTGAAACCCTAACACCCAAAATTTCCCAACTTCAACATTTAATCAAAATGACTACAAGTTTATGTCAAAGACCATAAATATGAGTAGTTATCCCTACCTCAAATTTCGGAGCTCAAAGGAGAAGATGAAGAAATTCGAAGGTGCTCCAAACCCAAAGATTTTCGGATCAAAATGTAACCCAGGCCAAGCTCCACACTTTTTACAAAGGGACTAGGGTAAAAGATCACTAACACTAGATGATTTCTTAGAGAGAAGATGTAGTTTACAGTGATAAGCTCTCATGTTTGGGTTTTGAAAAGTTAGAGAGAGAGAGAGAGAGTCCAAAAAATGACAAAAAAAGCTAAAATTCGGACTGATATAATACACAGTCCGCTCGAGCGTGGAACGCCCCGCTCGAGCGTCAGACACTGACTCCCGCTCGAGCGTGAAAAGCGATGCTCGAGCGTCGAATGCACTCTCCCAGAAGTTCTGCAGACGAAGGTCCCCGCTCGAGCGTGAAAGTGGACGCTCGAGCGTCCGACGACCTGCAGGGAAAAATATTGAGGGTTGAATAATCACGCTCGAGCGTCAAAATGCCCGCTCGAGCAAAGGAACAAAAGCAAAGGGCCCGCTCGAGCGTCAAAAGCCCTGCTCGAGCGTGAAGGCCAAAATCTGGGCATCAACTCTTGGTTTCCAAACACAACTAACCTGTTTCAAACCTGCCTAACACAACCCAAGACTCAAATACAAGAGTAAAGAATTGGAACGAGTATAAGAAAACAACAAACATCCACGGAGCCAAGCCCGGAATACAATTAAACAATGAAGGAAAAATCGGGATCGCTATAAGGCTGGTGGCTCTAAGTCTACCTCGAACTAGACGCACCAGGCGTGCCACCTATCTAAGGGCAAAACTTCTTCAAGTGCCCTGCTTGCCCATACTGATAAGAAGTGAGCGGCTACCCTCTCCTTTGACTCTGGCTCTGAGAGTGAGCCAAAAATGAACCAAACCGTTGCCCTCCTTCTTTTTGCAGGCAAGTTGGAGACTTGTGGCCTAACTAATCACACTTGAAACAAGTGACATATCCCTGACCACCTCTTCCAGAACCCGAACTCGACACTGGAAAAGTAGACCTCGACTATACTCTTTGGGACTATTGTGGGTTAAAACCCCTCTACCTCTTATTGTCCCCTTGAACATCCTGACTCCTCTTGGAGCCCCTTATCCACTCCTTCTTTATCTGTATCACGGTCTCAAGATGAGCCGCCGCCTCCACAAGGCATTCGTAATCTCTAATCATTGACCCGGCCACTTTAAACATAAGCCCAGTCCTCAACCTCTTCTCGAACTCTAAACAACAGCGTTCCTCAGTTGCGACGAGTTTTGGTGTAAATCTCGACAGACTAGTAAATGATGCCTCAAACTCGACCACTGGTGTGCTCAACTGCTTGAGCTTAGAAAACTGGTCCCTCAACTTCTCCCTAACAGTGAGAGGCAAGAACTTGTCCTGGAAGACACTAATAAAAGCCTCCCAAGTCACACCAATGCGCCCACGCACATACTTCTACCACTGACCCGCATCTCTCTTCAACTGGAAAGATGCCAAGGTCACTCTTTGTCACGCCTGGACTTTTATTAACCGAATCCATTACCAAATCCATTATAATAATTCCATTTAGATGGGAACATGAACCAGAATAAATGATGACATTCTCTCATGATAACAATGATGATATAAATAAGACATGATACAATGTCGTTGGGCTTACATTGAATGATAATAAATAAAACATAAGGGATTTTCCTTTTTACAATTCATGGCACACGGCCAACAAGGAAAAGGCCTCATGGCCAACAATTAAAAGACTTCAAGTCATACACGATTCCTCTAGCCTTGTACCTAAAAAAGTTTATCAGCACATGGGATGAGCACTAAGCCCAGGAGAGACCCCGAAGATCCTAACCAATCACAACATATAGATCAAAATGATCATGAATGCATCAAGACATACTATATAAGTAGTGTGACATTTGATACCCAAGATATACACATATAACCATATTTTTCTCAAAATGTTTCCCCTTGACGCAATTCAATAAAAAAATCAATTTTTCTCTTTCACATTCCCATCATTACTTCCAAAAGAAAATATTTTAAAACCTCATTCTTTCTTTGATAAAACTTCTCACGTTAACATAAAAGAATTTCACTTAAACTAACGTTCTAAAAATATAACCCCACATGCAAATCACAATCCCCATACTACCTCTCAATACACCATGAACATTTACATCCCAACATATCTATCTACAACCTTCCCTGACCATAGGCCCAAGGATTTAAGAAGGTGACCGATGTGAAACCGTTAGCACATATATATTCAAACGGGATAACTAAAGTAATACATACTACCAATTCTCTCTCCACCAGCCTACAGCACGGATGGCAAATTCAACAATACCAATATCACATAACACTTTATCGGCCTCACCCGAAATGAAGTGCTCCTCAAGTCATACTTTACCGACCACAAACCAGAAGGGAACGAAGAACCTATCACAAGGCGTTATGCTTTGTTGGCTAAGATACGACGGGAAACGGGCCCCCTTTTCATACTTTACCGGGCACAAACCGAAAGGGACGAAGAAACCTCTGTCAAGGCGCCACGCTTTGCCGGCTCAACACAGTGGGTAACGGACCCCCAAACAACATCACATTAAAAGTATAACGAGCTAATCAACAACATACTACACAATGTAATACATACACCTAGTATAATTATCATCATAATAGCCACAATCCGTTAAATTATAGTAACTAATTTCTTTTTAAAACATACTCCGTGAACCCGTTCATTCCAACTCTCAAGTTTTATAAAAAAAGGTTAATTAGTTCCACTTTGTTTAAAAAAATAAGACCTTACTTCTCCTAGTCCCAACAGATACCACAGTGGCCACATCCACCAACATTAATCCAAAATCCTAATTATTCATAAACAACCACATTATAACCCCAATTTTATTTACCATTAGACTTCTCTTTAATATTTCAAATCGATAAACAAAACACCAACCCTTTCCAATTTATGCCCCAAACATGAATTATAGCCCACAACCAACTATACACACAACCTACAAACTCACCAATATTGACCCAAATCCACCCATATGCTTTTTAACAAAATCAACCATAAACTATGCTTTTCTATGTAGTGAAAATACCAAAAGTCTATCTATGATGAATTATTGAAAAGAAGCTCAAGAATCCCTACCTCTTGAAGCGAAGATGAGAAAAGTCGAAAATCCACTGGCGATGAAAACACGATCTGCTCAAATCAAATTGAAACCCTCGCGACCTTCTACGTTTAGATCTATAGGCTAGGGGTAAAAAATGGGTGTAACTAGATGAAACCCAAGCTCTTAGGTCCAAGAAACCCAAACAATGGCGAAAAATGGAGAGAAAAAGAGAAAAAAAAGCAAAAAGTGACATTTTCAGCATACTGCGGCCTTATATAGACGTGCAGTCCGCTCGAGCACAAAAAGTGACGG
Source organism: Camellia sinensis (assembly GCF_055761805.1). Taxonomy (NCBI): domain Eukaryota; kingdom Viridiplantae; phylum Streptophyta; class Magnoliopsida; order Ericales; family Theaceae; genus Camellia; species Camellia sinensis. The sequence continues at coordinate 5,570,496 of NW_028129020.1, read as the reverse complement.
TCGAGTGTCCAGACACAAAAAGTGTGACCGCTCAAGCGCAAGAAGTATCGCTCAAGCGTAGAATACAAACTCTCAGAAGTTTTACAGACAAGTGACCACCGCTAGAGCACAAAAAGTACCGCTCGAATGAACACTATTCGAGCACAAAAATGGCTGCTCGAGCGAAGAATAACAACTCTCAGAAACACTTCAGACCTGCAAAAGTGCTGAAAGTTCAAAACAACCGCTCAAGCGTAGGAAGTGCTGCTCGAGCGCATAAGCAAAATCTTAGACAGCACCACCCTGAGACACAAGTCACCAACCAGTTCCCAACGTAGCGAAGACACTCCAATAACCAAACTCAACAAAAAGAATAGAAGCAAGACATAAACAACCAACGCAATAAAACCCGAATCCAAAATATCAACGAGTCGAATTCAAACCAGGGTCACTATACTCTCAATCCGTCATCCTTGATGCTAAGTGCCACGACCCAAACCCGGCCCTATGGGTTTAGCACCGTAACCAGCCAGTAATCCGAGATTACCGAAGGCCTGCTTAACAGTAGTACAGTAAAATAGAGTTCAGGGCCAGGCAGAAGCCAATACAGTAAATAAACAATGCCCAATGAGCTGTGACAGTCTGCATGCAAAAAGACTTCTCATACATTTATACATAAACAGTACAGAACAGTATACACAATATGTACAATCATTCAGACTAGGGACTCAATCCCGGCATAACAGTACAGTAAACATTCAATCTATACAGAATAGTAAGACAGTACAGAAGGGGGGATTTGTAAAACACCCCTAAGCCTTAACACGATAGGCTCGGAACCTCGCAGTGAGGCACATAGGCTGGCTTGACAAAAAGGGAGTAATTCTGACGCTCCTAGCCGCAGTCTGGTGCCTGAACACCTACATATATATATGAGCAGTGAGCTAAAGCCCAGTGAATAACATAATGCGTAAAGAGGTTAAGAATGAATGTCCTTACAGTAATGAAAATAGTTCATTAAATCAGTATTTCAGTCGTTCAGTCAGTACAGTCATATGTGGTACATCTGTTAGCATAACAGTACAGTAAACAGTAGGTCTTAAAAGACCGAACAGTAGTGATGGCCATCAGTCAGTAAACAGTAGTGGTTCCAACAAGGGAACCGACAGAGATCTCTGTAACAGTAACAGTAAACAGTAGGTGCTAAGGATGCCACAATACAGTTCAGAATATAGGACATACATTCATTCAATTAACAGTATTCAATTCAGAAACAATACAGTTCAGTTGCTCAGAAAATAATCATCTTTGAACATATCTTTACACAATCGTTACTCACAGAGTTCTGGGCTACGGTATGCTAGAGCGTGCCTCCCCAGTCGCCAACCCTACACAGTTCACAGGTTCAACACACACTAAACTACACAGTTGGGAAATATAGTAACTTAACCCCTCATGCCTCGGTGTGTTCTACATCTATGTCCTCAGTAAGATGCCTTAAACTAGGCCTAAGAATGCCTAGAATGGGATGAGGATGCAAAGATGTGATCAGAAAACAGTTTCAGAATTTTCAGAAAACAGAGTCTCGCTCGAGCTCAGGTTTCCCCGCTCGAGCGGTCATGTAACAAAGGTACACGCTCGAGCATCAAATATCCCGCTCGAGCGTACTGTAAAAGTACTGGATGGGTGAAATCTCCGCTCGACGGACGCTCGACTCCCGCTCGAGCTGGAGACACATGACTCCGCTCGAGCGCCCAATCCTCCGCTCGAGCGGACTGTAAAACAGTGCAGAGATGCTGGATGCTCGGATTCCCCGCTCGAGCGTCACTAGCCCCCGCTTAAGCGGAAGTGCAGAATCTGGAAAACCCAGATTGCACCTCCAAGCTCAAACCAAGTTTTAACAACTCAAAACTCGACCTCTTGGGCTGAATTTCCAGAAAACATTTGTAAACACATAGAATAACATGGTTCAAAGCTCAATTTTGAGAAATCAAAGCCCAACGGTGTTTAATTCAAATCCAATTTCAAACCATTTTTCAAGAATAATCCTCAAACATGACATGCATGATCTTTAAATAACTTTCAAGCTTCAAAACATGCTCTAATGAGCCAATTGATTCACAAACAAGATGAAAACATGGACATGCATGTGACAATTTGCCATGAAAACAACTCAACACCTACAATACAACCATGCATGCAAGGATTGAGCTTCAATTCAACAACAATGAGCCAAAACATGACTTAGTTCTACAATGAAGCATGAATCATGCAAGAACTAGCTCAATGGCAACAATAAGAAGATGATTTTCCTACCTTAGTCTTGTATTCGAGGTTTAGGAGCTCAATTTAACAATCAACCTTCAATTCTTCAAGCAATTCTCCCAATGGACTCAAGATGGAAACCAATTCTCTCCCTCTCTTCTCTCTTGGTCGGCAAGGCTCAAGAAAAAGGGTTGAGGGAATTGTGTTATGATCAAGTGTAAGCTCTCAAGGGTGTTAAGCTAGTGGCCCACTAAGGCTAGTTTGGTAATTAAGTCAAACTTTGCAATTAACTCATTTTAATCTAATTTAATCATACCTAATCAGTTTTCAGATAAATATACCATAAAATCACATTAATTATGAGGATCATAAAACATCAATCAATTCCCGATTCGGCCGCCGATAAGGCCTTCAATTAGCAGTTTAAACATTAAAACACGAACAGATCAAATAATCAATCAAACAGATAGATGCACAATTAAACAGATAGACTCAATCAATTCAGTTCCAGTTTTCAGTCAGTCAGTTCAGTACTTTAATCAGTTCAATTATCAGTCATAATCAGTTCAGTTTGACGGTAATCAATGTTTATCGATAAGCAGCGATGAGGGTTATTACAGTCTCCCCTCCTTATAAAGAGTTTAGTCCTCTAAACTCGAGTTACCTTCATTCTGGAAGAAAACAGGGTTCAATGGAAACAGTTCAGGATATCTTTTAGCCATGTTCTCTTCCCTTTCCCAAGTGGCATACACGCCACCATGGTTTTGCCAGTCGACTTTCACTAGCGGGATCTCTTTGTTTCTCAGTTTCTTGATCCGTCTGTTTACAATCTGTATAGGCCGTTCCTCGTAAGTGTAGTCATCACTTAGCACTACATGAGTAGGCTCTATTACATGGAAAGGATCCCGGAGATAGTCTCTCAACATAGAAATGTGGAAGATGTTATGCATATGCTCCATTTCAGGAGGAAGCGCAACTTGATACGCCACCGGATTGATTTTCTCAATAATCTCATATGGTCCGACGTATCTCGGTGCTAATTTGCCTTTGACTCCAAAACGAGTCTGGCCTTTCATCGGCGTCACTTTCACAAATACGTGATCACCCACTTCATACTCTCTGTCTCGTCTTCTACTATCAGCATAACTCTTCTGTCTGCTCTGTGCAGTTTTCAATCTCTGTTGTATCAGTTTCACTTTCTCAGTTGTTTCATATACAATCTCGGGCCCAAGCAAAGGCCCGTCTCCAACTTCTGCCCAACAAATCGGAGATCTACATTTTCTGCCATACAATGCCTCGAAAGGCGCCATGCCAATACTCGAGTGATAGCTGTTGTTGTAAGCAAATTCAACTAATGGCAGATGACTTTCCCACTCTCCTTGAAAATCAAGGACACACATTCTCAGTAAATCCTCCAGAGTTTGGATGGTCCTTTCCGACTGGCCATCTGTCTGAGGATGATAGGCACTACTCAGTCTCAGTTCAGTACCCAGTGCAGTCTGTAGGCTTTGCCAAAATCTCGATGTAAACTTCAAATCCCTGTCAGAAACAATGGACACAGGCACTCCATGCAGTCTAACAATTTCATCAATATAGAGTATAGCCAATTTGTCCGCATTATAGATTGTCTTAACAGGTAAGAAGTGAGCAGATTTAGTTAGTCTATCAACAATAACTCAAATTGAATCCATACCTTTTCTGGAGCGAGGTATCCCAACGATAAAATCCATCGTAATATGCTCCCATTTCCACTCTGGTATAGGTAGGGGTTGCAATAATCCGGCAGGTCGTTGATGTTCAGCTTTGACTTGTTGGCAATGAAGACATTTGGACACAAAGTCGGCAATTTCTTTCTTCATTCCCGGCCACCAAAAATTCTGTTTCAGATCTTGGTACATTTTCGTATTCCCCGGGTGGATAGAAAATTTTGAGTTGTGGCCCTCCTGCAGAACTCTTCTTTTCAGTTCAATATCGTTCGGTACACACAGTCTTTCTTGAAATTTCAGTACATTATTCTCAAATTTGAATCCCGGTCTCGGTTTAGATTCTCTTTCTTCGATGATCTTCTTCAAGAAGTCATCCAGTTGCTGTTTCTCTTTAATTTCTTCAATCAGTGCCGGTTGAGCAGAAATAGTAGCTAAGGTTCCACCTTGTTCTCGCAAAACAATTTCAATTTCAGATTTTTCAAGGTCACACAGCAGCTCTTTCTGTCCAGTGAGTACACAGGCTAAGTTTCCAATTGATTTTCGGCTCAATACATCAGCAACGGTATTGGCTTTTCCCGGGTGGTACAATATCTGTAGGTCATAGTCTTTAATCAGTTCTAGCCATCTCCACTGTCTCATGTTCAGTTCTTTCTGTGTGAAGAAATACTTTAAACTCTTATGGTCGGTATATACTTCACATGTCACCCCATACAGATAGTGACGCCAGATTTTCAGTGCAAATACTACTGCAGCAAGTTCCAGATCATGGGTCGGGTAGTTCTTTTCATGCGGTCTCAGTTGTCGGGAAGCATAGGCGATTACTCTCCCATTCTGCATTAAAACACATCCCAAACCCTTATGAGAAGTATCACTAAACACAGTATAACCATCCGTACCTGAAGGTAAGGTCAGAACAGGTGCAGTCACTAATCGAGTTTTCAACTCCTGGAAAGCAGATTCTCTTTGGTCAGTCCAGTCAAATGATATCCCCTTCTGAGTCAGTTGAGTTAATGGTAAGGCAATTTTGGAGAAATCTTTGACAAATCTTCTATAATATCCAGCCAAACCCAAAAAGCTTCGGACTTCAGTCACGTTGGTTGGTCTAGGCCAGTTCACTACAGCTTCGATTTTCTGCGGATCAACAGAAATTCCATCTTTGCTAACAACATGCCCCAAAAACATAACATGGTCAAGCCAAAATTCACATTTAGACAGTTTAGCATACAGTTTTTGTTCTCTTAGGGTTTGTAGGGCAAGTCTCAGATGATGTTCATGTTCTTCTATACTCTTAGAGTAAATCAATATGTCATCAATAAATACAACAATAAAATTGTCAAGGTATGGTTTAAAAATTCTGTTCATAAGGTCCATAAATGCAGCTGGTGCGTTCGTGACTCCGAAAGGCATAACTAAAAATTCGTAATGTCCATACCTTGTTCTAAAAGCAATTTTATCAATGTCATCTGATTTAACTTTCAACTGATGGTATCTGGATCTGAGATCAATCTTCGAAAATACTTTAGCACCCTGTAACTGATCAAACAGGTCATCAATACGCTGTAACGGGTATTTATTCTTTACAGTTACCTTATTCAGTTCACGATAGTCAACACACAGTCTCAGTGAACCGTCTTTCTTCTTTACAAACAAAACAGGTGCGGACCACGGTGAGGTACTAGGTCTGATGAACTTTTTGTCTAACAGTTCTTGCAGCTGCACTTTCAGTTCTTTCAGTTCAGTTGGAGCCATTCGGTAAGGAGCTTTAGAAACTGGCTGTGTTCCGGGAACCACATCAACAGTAAACTCAATCTCCCGGTCGATCAAATCCCCTGGCAAATTGTCTGGAAAAACATCTGGGAATTCTCTGACTATAGGAATACAGTTCACATTAGCATTATCATCAGTAGACACAGTCAATACAGAACACAGATATCCCTTACAGCCCTTTCTAATCAATTTTACAGCTTTCACAGATGAAATCAGATATGGGGGAGGTACTACTCCTACCCCATTAAATACAAATTCAGGTAGACCAGGTGGGTGGAAAACTACTTGTTTCGTTACACAGTCTATGGTGGCATGATATTTCGTTAACCAGTCCATCCCCAATATTACATCAAAATGATCAATGTTCAATGGCAGTAAATCGATAAACAGATGTGCATCTCCAACAATGATTTCACAAGCAGGATACATGTATGCACAGGTCATAGATCCCCCAACGGGTGATGATACAGCTAATAGATAGTTCATAGGTTCTAAGGGTCTATTCAATTTACGCGAAAAAACATGTGACACATAAGAATGCGTAGACCCTGAATCAATCAGTACATAAGCGTTCTGAGTACAAATAGAGAGAATACCTGACACAACGGTCTCGGTATTCTGGACGTCTCCCGGTACTAGGGCGAACACTCGGCCCTGCCTCATAGGCTCTTTCCCGGTAGCTTTGGGGTTCGATTTTGGTGTAACAGTTGATGCCGCTACGCTTGGTGTAGCTTTACTACTAGCTTGTGGAGCAGAGGGACAGTCTTTAACCATGTGGCCCACTTTGCCACACCTATAACAGGCTCCTGATATCTTGTAACAGACCCCCTTGTGATTTTTACCACATTCAGAACAGGGCGGTATTGTACGGTTTCCTTGACTAGACGTAGTCGTTGACCCTGTATTCTGTTTCTTGTTCAATGGACTATGCTTGCCTTTCTTAAACTTAAAATTCTGCCTTTTTCCCCGCCATTCAGGCAATGGCGTTTTAGTTTTCAGTGCTTCAATGTTTGATTCAGCCATCAAGGCTCTGTCAAGAACATTCACGTAGTTCAGTAACTTCAGAACATTTATTCGGTCAAGAATTGCAACATTAAGGCCGCCTTCAAATTTTCTAGCCTTCTTATAATCAGTATCCACCATATGCGGTGCATATCTAGCAAGCTCGGTGAACTTCGTTTCATATTCAGCCACAGACATTGCCCCTTGTCTCAGCTGTTCAAATTCAGTTACTTTTCTGTCCCTTACACACTGAGAGAAGTACTTTTCAAAGAAGGCTCCTTTGAATTGAGCCCAAGTCAGAACGATATTTTCATCACGAATAAGCATCCACCACCTTCTAGCTTCTTCTTGCAATGTAAAGGTGGCTAACAGTACTTTGTGTGCTTCAGAGCACGGGAAAACTTTAAACAATTTTTCAGTTTCCAGAACCCAAGCTTCAGCTTTTAACGATTCAAGGCCTCCCTGAAAGGATGGCGGTTTCATTTTGCTGAACTTCTGGGTCAGTGCAATTATGTCCCCATCATTTACATTCACATTCTGTTCCGGTACAACCGGAGGAGGAGGTGAGGGCTGTTGATTCAGTTGTTGGTCCAGTCTTGCAGTTATCAGTTCCATCATTTGTTCCAGTCTGGCCATTCTGGCCTCAGAGGATGAGGTTTCAGTTTCATTTGCAGTGTTTGCATTATCCATTTCACTATAAGCAGTTATAACAGTTTTAAACATAAGCAGTCATTTGTTTAACAGTTTAACTAACAGTTTAACACGTTAGCATATATTCAGTCATATATTCAGTCCGTCATATCATACACTTATCATGCTCATGAGATGCCCTAATTACTTTTCTAGGACACCCTATAGCTCATTTGGACACGTGTGTACGGTATAACTCGTGGTAAGTATCGTTCTGATACCACTCTGTCACGACCCAAACCCGGCCCTATGGGTTTAGCACCGTAACCGGCCAGTAATCCGAGATTACCGAAGGTCTGCTTAACAGTAATACAGTAAAACAGAGTTCAGGGCCCGGCGGAAGCCATACAGTAAATAAACAATGCCCAATGAGCTGTGACAGTCTGCATGTAAAAAGACTTCTCATACATTTATACATAAACAGTACAACAATATGTACAATCATTCAGACTAGGGACTCGATCCCTGCATAACAGTACAGTAAACATTCAGTCTATACAGAACAGTAAGACAGTACAGAAGGGGGGATTTGTAAAACACCTCTAAGCCTTAACACGATAGGCTCGGAACCTCCCAGTGAGGCACATAGGCTGGCTTGACAAAAAGGGAGTAACTCTGACGCTCCTAGCCGCAGTCTGGTGCCTGAACACCTACATATATATATGAGCAGTGAGCTAAAGCCCAGTGAATAACATAATGCGTAAAGAGGTTAAGAATGAATGTCCTTACAGTAATGAAAATAGTTCATTAAATCAGTATTTCAGTCGTTCAGTCAGTACAGTCATATGTGGTACATCCGTTAGCATAACAGTACAGTAAACAGTAGGTCTTAAAAGACCGAACAGTAGTGATGGCCATCAGTCAGTAAACAATAGTGGTTCCAACAAGGGAACCGACAGAGATCTCTATAACAGTAACAGTAAACAGTAGGTGCTAAGGATGCCACAATACAGTTCAGAATATAGGACATACATTCATTCAATTAACAGTATTCAATTCAGAAACAGTACAGTTCAGTTGCTCAGAAAATAATCATCTTTGAACATATCTTTACACAATCGTTACTCACAGAGTTCTGGGCTACGGTATGCTAAAGCGTGCCTCCCCAGTCGCCAACCCTACACAGTTCACAGGTTGAACACACACTAAGCTACATAGTTGGGAAATATAGTAACTTAACCCCTCATGCCTCGGTGTGTTCTACATCTATGTCCTCAGTAAGATACCTTAAAATAGGCCTAAGAATGCCTAGAATGGGATGAGGATGCAAAGATGTGATCAGAAAACAGTTTCAGAATTTTCAGAAAACAGAGTCTCGCTCGAGCTCAGGTTTCCCCGCTCGAGCGGTCATGCAACAAAGGTACACGCTCGAGCGTCAAATATCCCGCTCGAGCGTACTGTAAAAGTACTGGATTGGTGAAATCTCCGCTCGACGGACGCTCGACTCCCGCTCGAGCTGGAGACACATGACTCCGCTCGAGCGCCCAATCCTCCGCTCGAGCGGACTGTAAAACAGTGTAGAGATGCTGGATGCTCGGATTCCCCGCTCGAGCGTCACTAGCCCCCGCTTAAGCGGAAGTGCAGAATCTGGAAAACCCAGATTGCACCTCCAAGCTCAAACCAAGTTTTAACAACTCAAAACTCGACCTCTTGGGCTGAATTTCCAGAAAACATTTGTAAACACATAGAATAACATGGTTCAAAGCTCAATTTTGAGAAATCAAAGCCCAATGGTGTTTAATTCAAATCCAATTTCAAACCATTTTTCAAGAATAATCCTCAAACATGACATGCATGATCTTTAAATAACTTTCAAGCTTCAAAACATGCTCTAATGAGCCAATTGATTCACAAACAAGATGAAAACATGGACATGCATGTGACAATTTGCCATGAAAACAACTCAACATCTACAATACAACCATGCATGCAAGGATTGAGCTTCAATTCAACAACAATGAACCAAAACATGACTTAGTTCTACAACGAAGCATGAATCATGCAAGAACTAGCTCAATGGCAACAATAAGAAGATGAGTTTCCTACCTTAGTCTTGTATTCGAGGTTTAGGAGCTCAATTTAACAATCAACCTTCAATTCTTCAAGCAATTCTCCCAATGGACTCAAGATGGAAACCAATTATCTCCCTCTCTTCTCTCTTGGTCGGCAAGGCTCAAGAAAAAGGGTTGAGGGAATTGTGTCATGATCAAGTGTAAGTTCTCAAGGGTGTTAAGCTAGTGGCCCACTAAGGCTAGTTTGGTAATTAAGTCAAACTTTGCAATTAACTCATTTTAATCTAATTTAATCATACCTAATCAGTTTTCAGATAAATATACCATAAAATCACATTAATTATGAGGATCATAAAACATCAATCAATTCCCGATTCGGCCGCCGATAAGGCCTTCAATTAGCAGTTTAAACACTAAAACACGAACAGATCAAATAATTAATCAAACAGATAGATGCACAATTAAACAGATAGACTCAGTCAATTCAGTTCCAGTTTTCAGTCAGTCAGTTCAGTACTTTAATCAATTCAATTATCAGTCATAATCAGTTCAGTTTGACGGTAATCAATGTTTATCGGTAAGCAGCGATGAGGGTTATTACACTAAGCATCTTGAACGTTTTCACTATTTGCTCTAGCCATTCATTTGCCTTCAGTGGCTCATTGGGATCACCCAAAAACTCGTCGAGGTTAGATCGGAAAAACTCCCTCTCTAAGAATGACAGCCCTGCCTCAGCTACTTAGGCCTGGACTTGATTCTCAGCCCTGAGAATGTCCATGGATTTCCATAATGCTCCAGCCATTTCGTAGGCTAAGGCGCCCATGGCCTGATGACCAACTGGTTCGGCCACATTAGCCTGACCAACTCCTTCCTCTTGCGCCGGATTATCATCTGGTAAAGGCACCTCATGCCTCCTACGCCTACCACACCTACCACCACTACGTCCACGTTCTAACATCCTAATAAGGGTAACAAAGAGATTAGCACATTTACAATGCGCCGAAGCTAACTCACTCACGTCCCAATGCGGTGGACAACAGTAATTCACTCCACATAAGCACATAGTCATATAAACACATATGAATTTCATTCTCGGACAATGACCATCCTTGTGGCGTTACCAGAGTTCCAATTAGAAATAGCAGTGATCAAGTGCTCTTCTAATGGGACTTCTAGAAACCAGTAGATCCAATCAATATCCTAGAAACTTAATCTCATACCCATATAACCACTAAAGCATGTTATCACATAAGCATACTATACACACAAATATCTCTAACAAACGAGATAAACCCATTGTGGTAATAACCACTTTCTACGTACCTAAAATATTCAAACCCGGTGCGCTCTGATACTAAGTTGTAACGCCCCGAAATAGTTACAATAGTCCATCCACAATATCCAATATATAACAACAACAATAATAGGGGTAACTTCCATTAACTCTAATATGATATACAAAAGAGAAACATATGCATCATACATTCAAAAGCCTAGCCCTGAATCTATGGCATATGCTATGCAACAAATTAAAAGAGAGAAAGCAAGATAAACAAATAAAATTCCTTGAGGGCTTACATATTTCCAAGACGAGGCTTGGTTACAACAAAAGTGGACTTTAAGTCCAATACATTTAAAGCCCTTGGCGATACAAAAAAAACACAACAAAAGACGCTCTTACTTCAAATTTTCACAAGCTAGTGCCTTGGAGGAAGCATATCATCAGCACCTGAAATGTTTTTCCCACGTAGAGTGAGCTAAAATCCAGTAGAGATAATCTAACACAAAACAAATATCCTCCACCGATAACCCAAAACAGATATTTCTAAACAGATATAAAATCTCCAATATATACAAACTTTTCCAAATCCAAGATGTGAGTGATAATACATATCCAACTCCACAATCCATATCAATATCCATCCAATTTCACATTTCCAACATTAATTTCATTTATTTATACAAAATAAAGATTGAGACATTTAGGGTAAAAACCCCTTTTTCCTCTAAAGTCCATTCTAAGTACCGAAATCAACTATTTTCTCATAACTCAACCTCATTTGCACTTCCCCAACCATTTTCCATACAATCATTTAAAAAAATCCCTCTTTTGAACTTTAAACCAAAACCCTAGGTTTGTTCAAAATCCACCAAATCACAATATTGTTTATGAAAAGTAAATAGCTAAGTTAAAGATCATAAAAAATGTGTAGGAAATCCCTACCTCAAAGCTAGAAGATGATTGAGAGAATGAAGGAACTTCAATAATGCCGAAACTGAACTTTAATCGGATGAAAATGAAGCTCTAAGTGAGCTTTACCTTTTTAACAAAGGAAGTAGGGTGGAGAGATTAATAGATCCTAGTGTTTTTGTAAAGAGAAGGTAGGTTCTAGAGAGAGAGGCTCTAGATGTAGGGTTTTGGAATGTTTGAGGGAGGGAGAGAGAGATGAAAAAGTGATGTCAAAAGTGGCTGTTACGAACTGATATACGCGCAATCCGCTTAAGCTCAAAAAGTGATGCTCGAGCGTCAGACACAATAAGTTGTTCCACTCGAGCGTATATTACACACTTCTAGTAGGTTTGCAAATAGAAAATAAATGCTCGAGCGCATGAAAGGCCACTCGAGCGTAGAATACACTCTCCTAGTAGTTTTACAAACCTGCAAAAGTACTGAGAGTTCACCAAGCCCGCTTAAGCTCAAAAAGTGACATTCGAGTGGAGAAGTAAAATTTTGGGCAACAAAAGTTTAAAAACAAAGCTACCAACCTGTTCCAAACGCAACCAATACAACCCAATAGCCAAACTCAAGGAAATACAAGAGATGTAAGACATGAACCACAATACAAAACCATGAAACTCGATTCTAGAATACAAATTGGGTCAGGTCTAAATCAAATATGCTATAATATTTAATTGCACAAAAAAAATATTTAATTGCACAATAAAATCTCTTTAAGTATTTTTAAAATAACATTTATAATAGATATGAAAATATATACCTCTTTTATAATCTCTGAAGTTGTTGACGAGATTTTAAATACACTTTTTAAAAAATAACCTATCACCCCATGTGAGTATATCAATTTTGTCAAAAGAAAATAACCCATCAAATTTGTCAAAAGATAAATAGTGATCAGCCTAGTTTTTCAAAACGTGAATAGTAAAATTTTCAAAATATTTTTATCATACAAGATATACTTTAAACAAATAATAGTTTGTGTGAAATAATATAAAATATGTATAGTAAAAAATTACAATTTACTCCATAACATCATCAAAATCAAACAACATGATTAATAAAAGATGCCTTTAAGACCACTATTCGAGCCAGACTAGAGTCCATTTCGATAGAAGAATTGACTGCTCTTCTTCTTTCTAAAGCCATTCATATTGAATCTAAACTTCATAAGCTTCCTTCTGAATCAACTGTTGCTTTTTCTTCTGTTGAGGTTCTTCAAATTACAATCACAGAGGTCATTCTTCTGGATTCAGAGGTCACTCTTATAGAGGCAATAGAGGTGGTAGATCTGGATCCAATTCCTCCAGTTCAAGTTTTCCAAGAAATCCTAATGGTAGAGGAGGTTTCTCTCGTGGTAGAGGCAGATCTACAAGTTGTCAAATTTGTGGTGGCTATGGCCACTTTGCATTGGATTGCTAGTATCAAATGAATTCTCAGTATCAGTCTTCTAATTCTTTCCAGCATCCTTCTACGGTTCATCAATCTAACTCTAGAGCCTTTGTTGTTGTGACTCAATCAGTCTTCTCTACTCCTCAAACTCCTTGGTACTTAGACTCTGCTGCTACATATCATATCACTCATGATCTCCAAAATCTCAATTGCTCACAGCCCTATCAGGGGTCTGATCAGATCACCATAGGTAATGGTACTACAGTTCCTATTCATAATATTGATAAGGGATTGCTTCCTACTCCTCATTGTTCCTTTCAATTGAAACATATTTTGCATACTATTTCTATTTCTTCTAATCTTCTTTCCATTCATAAATTTACCAAGGATAACAATTGTCTCATCACCTTTGATGATTCTAAATTTGTGATTGAGGACAAGGATTCGAGGAGAATTCTTCATCAAGGTTCTAATACCAATGGTCTATACCAGTTCCACTCTACTCCTTCATTTGTGGTGGCTGCTGATTCACTTGTGCATGCTTACTTTACTGCATCTCATGCACCTATATCTTCCTTTGTTTGGCATAATAGATTAGGTCATCCATCATTAGTGAAGTATAATCATCTCAAACCTCATTTGAATATTTCTCAGAATATAATAAAATTTGTGTGTACTGATTGTTGCATAGCTAAGAGTCACCAACTTCCTTTTCAATTGTCTAGATCTACTGTAAATGCCCCCCTTTCTCTTATTCATAGTGATGTGTGGGGGCCATATTCTTCTACCTCTACTTATAAATACTACTTGTTGTTTGTGGATGATTTTAGCAAATTTACTTGGCTTTATCCATTATCTTACAATGGTGAAATGTGTGATAAGTTCATAGAATTTAAGGCTTATATTTAAAAACAATTTCATACTCCTTTGCAAATTCTGAGAACTGATGGAGGTTCTGAATACTTTACTTCGAAAATGCAATCTTTCCTGTGTATCCAAGGTGTTCTTCACCAATATCCTTGTCCTCACACTCCTTCTTAGAATGGCACTACTGAGAGAAAACACAGACATATCACTGAAACTGTCACTGCTCTTCTTCATCATTCATCTGTGCCATTGAAATATTGGTTTGATGTTGTTGCTATCTCTACTTTTCTCATTAATGGACTTCCCTCTTCTAAACTTGGTCATAAATCTCCTTTTGAAAAACTTTTTCAGTCCATTCCAAATTACTCCTATTTTCGAATATTTGGTTGTCAGTGCTTCCCTTGGCTTAAGCCTTATCATCCTCTCAAGTTACATCCCAAATCTATGTCTTGTGTCTTCCTTGGCTATCATCCTTTTGCTAAAGGCTATAGATGTCTTAATCTACTCACAAGATGAGTCTATTTGTCTAGACATGTTGTCTTTAATGAACATGTGTTTCCTTTTGCTGATCTCTCTTCTTCTTCATCTTCTTCACATTCTTCTCTTCCTACTATTCAATCCTTCTTCTGGCCCTCATCATCCTTTTTTTCTTTTGTTGCTCCTCAGTCTCCTAATTTTTCTCCTGAGATGTCTTCTATATCTTCTTTTCCTAGTCCAACTTTTCCTCCTGTTCTTTCTTCTAATACTTCTCTTTTACCCGCTTCTGTAGTTCCTATTCATTCCATTGTCATTGAGTTACCTTTTCAACCACTTTCTACTCTCTCTTCTAACCAGCATCCCATGGCTACCAGGTCAAAATATGTTGCTCATCTTCACTGTTTGGTTGCTTCCACAACTTCTTATTCAGACTCAAAACCATCTTCTTACAACAAGGACTTACTCTCTCCTATTTGGCATAAAGCTATGCTTGAGGAATTTTCTACTCTTTAGAACCAACACACTTGGTCCTTGATGTCACGTCCCAAAATTTAGACAATTAAATATTAAATTAGAACTAAATCCTAATAAATATTTCATTATCCAAATCCTAGGAGTGAAACAAAATCTAAATGTTCTCGCCTCCATAAGGTTTAAAAAAATTTCAATGCTAAAAAAAATAAATAAATACCAGGCATGAAAAAATTGACAAATGCCAACCAAACTATCCATCATAAATTCATAACTATCCAATATCTCCAACATTAAAGTAGCAACAACTAGTCAAAACAATTTAAATAATGTAAAGTTGAAAAATAACCCACATGTCAAATTATCAAAATACCAAGGTCATAAAAAAAATAATAAATACATAAACTAATATCAACCCTAAGCTCAAGAAAACAAAAGAAGTCCAAGAGACATGTCCAACAACTATAGTTATTTCTCGTCACCACCGTAGTCCCAACTAATCCTACAAAGGAAGCTCGGCTGTGCTCAAACAAAACGCACCCGAGATGCCAAGAGACATAACAGGTCAGTATACAAGTATACTGGTATGAATACAAATATTTGACACCCACATGTCCACCAGATACAAATAAAAGTACATTTAATTCTTGTTACAAGACAAGACAAGTAGTTCCACCCACACCAAGACGAAAGGGTAGTTTCCCGAGATACGGTGGCATTTAGTTTCTTACATGTACACAACTAAATACAAATTCAATATAAAATAAACAAAATAAACATAAAAATATGGTGGGTCAGCCCTGCAAAAAAAAATTAGTAAGACCCACCAGTCTACAAAAAAAATTAAGCTAGTATAATTTAATCATAAGTGAATTGCTAAAGAAGTATAAACAAACGCACTGTTTCCTACTTAAATAATTCGAATTGACCAAAACTCAAAGAACAAAAGTGGTACAGAATCAAATTTCCTAAAAAACATCACGGATGAATTTAGTAAAAACTGAACAGATTGAGAGAAACACTTAATAGAAAACCTAGACAAAATGCGATCAAAAAATCTAGAACTGAAAACGTAAAGAAACTGCCCTAAAATGATTTTTTTGGAAAAATTTTAAAACATGAAAAGTGTTCAAAATAATGTTTTACTTCAGTTTATGCAAAATCAATAAAAATGAGTTCGTTTCATGGGTTAAAACACCATCTAAAATCTATAATAATAAAATGAATAAAAACTATTGTAACCAAGATCATCCGATTATAAGTTATAACCGATCTTTTTAGTGAAAAGTTAAAACACATAAGTTGTCTAAAATTGCATATACATGCCTCTTCTCAAGTTTCATAATTTAATGAGGTCGTTTACTATTTTTCAAGATGTACAAATCAATACAATTCAAACTATACCAATAAGTTCATATTTAATTCTTTGTACCTTAACTCCACTTCTTCGGCCCTTCACTTTCGGCCCACACATATATCCCATGTGCCTCCCGTATACCTAACATTGCACTGAAACCAAACTTGCACGGGGATATCATCTCGAGTTTGACCTACACTCCCCAGATGGTTAGCATATATATACGCGCGTAAATCAAAGCACTCGTCTACTCTTGAGAACGAGGCAACAATATATATATATATACGATCCTTCATCTACTCATGAAAACAAACATAACAATGCCAAACCTATGGCATTCAAATAAATTTCATAATCCTCACTATTTTTTTATATATATAAAATATATATATATATATATATAAGTAACCAGATTAGTTATATCTAATAAATAACACATTACATTAACTAAATATCACATTAAATTCTCATGTAACCACGCAATTAATAAAGTTCAAAAAAAATAAAATAAGAAAATAATAATAATAATAATAAATAATGACTTAAGAAAATTAAGAGTCGCTATAATATACACACCTCAAAAGAATCCCGTCCTGAGATTCAATAGGAAAGAGTAGTAAACAAAAAGCTCCGGGTGCATACACCAAACTTTCTCTTCCAATTCCCAAGTGATATCATTCTCATCTTCGCTCCACTACACTTTCACCAAGTTCACTTTCTGCACTGCAATTGCTTTACATCCCGGTCTAGAATAGTAATTGGTCGCACCACATACGTAAGATCATCACTAATCTCCAATACTTCTGGTAATACTACGTGGGAAGGGTCTTGCACACACTTTCGCAATAAAGATACATGGAACACGTTGTGAATCATAGCTAAAGTAGGTGGTAGGGCTAATTTGTAAGCCAAGTTACAAATCCTCTCAGTGATCTCATATGGTCTCGCAAATCTAGGTGCCAACTTTCCCTTCTTTCCGAACCGCATGATACGCTTCATCGGCGAGACCTTCAAAAACACAAAATCTCCAACATTCAACTCAGCCCCCTTACGTTTTCTATCAACGTAACTCTTCTAACGACTCTGTGCAGTTTGAATACGTTCCCGAATAATGTTCACCTTCTTTATGGTCTCTCTCACCAACTCTGGCCCTAACAACGGCACATCTCCTACCTCCATCCAACAAGCAGGTGATCAACATTGCCTCCCATATAAAGTCTCAAAAGGTGCCATCCCAATACTTGAGTGATAGCTATTATTATAAGCAAACTCCACCAATGGAAAATGTTCTTCCTAACTACCACCAAGATCGAGAACACATGCTCTCAACATATCCTCCAAGATCTAATTTACCCTCTCAGTTTGCCCATCCGCCTGAGAATGATAAGCCATGCTTAGGTCTAACCTAGCACCCAAAGCATGCTGAAAACTCTCCCAAAACTTTGCCACAAATAACAGATCACGATCCTGTTAGGTTTTATTTCTTGGCAATCCCGTTTGACAAAACTACTTTGAGTTGTAATTTTATTCGCATTTTTATTTCAGTGAGACTTTGAGTGTTTAGATGCGAATCCAACCCGAATCAAGCCTTTCAGAGAAGTTTGTGATGATAAAGCGTTCAAGATTGCCACTTCGCTGATTATGACGGGGATCGAGCTGCCCGGTCTGCTCGCGGGGGTCCAGGGGGCAGCGCCCCTTGGCGGGTCCGGGGCAGCGCCACGGCGGGGTTGAGGGGCAGCGCCCCTGAAGCAAAATGCAAAAATGCATTCAAAGTTGCCTGTCCGAGCATGTTATATTTTTCCAGTTTTTCCAGTTTTGGCCTTCCCGCTCGAGCGGGGAAAGGGCCGCTCGAGCGGGGATTGGAAGCTCTCAGCATCTCTGCAGTCGCCTGTAAAAATACTGGAATGTGTGATTTTACGCTCGAGCGGATGCTCCTACGCTCGAGCGCATCTCAGTTTGTTCGCACGCAGTTTTTGGTCAGTCCGCTCAAGCGGGCTGTGTTGAGCTCGAGCGGAGATCGCGGGACAGATTCTATAAATTCGCGTATTGGGTTAGATTTTTAGGATACTTCTCCAGATCTTCTTTTTGGTTTCTAGGGTTTATATCTGGGGATACTTTGGGAGTTTTCTTTGATGTTTTTATTGAGTATTCAACTCATGATCTAAAGAGAGTACATCAAAGGTTTGTTTGTTATACACAAAAGAGAGAGTTATTCTTCAGTTGTGGATTCTGAAGAATTCGAGCCTGAAGCTTTGGTGGAATCCGGAGTGGCTCATCAGAAAGACAATTCCGTGGTGAAGATGGGGTTGGAAGAGGCACATAGAGGTTGGTTCAATTAGGCGTTGTGGATTCGCTAGGTAATTGAGAGTATACCTGTGTAATTCCTTTAATTCTTCTTAGTGGATTGTTCTTGTGGCTGTTGCCCGTGGTTTTTTTTATCACAGTTGGAGGTGTCCAATTGTGGTTTTTTCCACGTTAAATCGTTGTGTCTCTTTGTCTTGATTGTTTGATTGTTTGATTGGGATTGTTATATTCTGCTTAAAATTGATACATAATCACAAATCAACATCTAGGGGATTTCTAGATTTTTCAGATCCGAAACTATAAGTTAGAATGCACAAAAGTTGAACATTAGGGTTAGAGTTAGAGAGGAAGAGAGAGGAAAGAGAAGATGGTGTGACTAATTGGTTTAGAGTTGTGAAAATCAACCCTACTCCAGCAGTAGATATTTCTATAAAGACATATTACAATATGACCATAGTACCCTCAACTAATAAAATAATAACATAATAACATATGACTATTCTAACACTCCCCCTCAAGCTGGAGTATAGAGATGAAACATGCCCAGCTTGGTAGATAAGCGATAAAAGGAAGACCGAGCCAAGGGTTTGGTGAGGATATCACCTAATTGATCTTCAGAACGAACATAAGGAGTCACAAGTTGCTTTCTCAGTAAGAGTTCGCGAATAAAATAACAATCAACTTCAATATGCTTCGTACATTCATGAAATACTGGATTATTGGCAATAAAGATAGCAGCCTGATTATCACAACACATACTCATAGGAGTGGGAACAAGAATACCAAAATCCTATAGAAGAGAGTGAACCCACAACATCTGAGAAGCAGTATGGGCCATGGCACAGTACTCAGCCTCGGCACTCAAACGAGCAACAACTGTCTGCTTCTTGCTATGCCAAGTAACAAGATTACCGCCAACGAAGGTGCAATAACCCGAGGTAGAATGGCAATCAGTCCGACTGCCAGCCTAATTAGCATCATGGAAACACCGCCATTTGTTAGATGTTGCTCGCACATTGCTGTTTAATATGCATGTTCCCAAACAGTTTTCGGGTGATGCTATGCTCACTGCTTACTCTCTTATTAACCGTATACCCTCGGTTGTGTTACAAAACCAGTCTCCATTCTCTCAGTTATACCTTGATTGTTCCCCGTTTCATCTTTCTCCTCGTATTTTTGTTTATGTGGCTTTTGTCCATGTCCTTGATTCGAGCCTGGATAAGTTATCTCCTCGTGCTCGTAAATGTGTGTTTTTAGGCTATTTTCATATGGGCATACGGTTTTGTTAGAATAATATTATGTGTAACAAGATGATGAGTATGGAAAAGAGATGAATTACCGGAGATATTGGAACTAGCACCAGAGTCTATGAGCCAAGATTAGGGAGATTGAGCCACACAGGCAAGATTACCTGAACCAGCCATTGTAGCTGTGGAGGATGAAGGGATAGCAATATGAAGAGATTGGACGAGCTCAGTAAGCTAGCTAAGTTGAGTAGTGAGTGCGTCATGAGAATCAAATGAGGAAGCAACTATACCAAAGAGAAAAGGTGTCGACTAAGAGGATGGAGAATCCATAACCTAATTCACATGATCAGGTTTACCATACTTCTGCCAACACCAAGGCTCAGAATGACCCAAGGAACCACAATGAGCACACTTCCGATCACTACAGGATGCAGAACCATTTCCACGCCCACCACTACGATGAGAACCATGAGAAGAACGACCACCGCGAGAACCACGAAAACCAGTGTCCGAGCCACAATGACTAGAGTGGCCTGGAAAACTTCCATGGCACGATCACCACTACTAGAGATCAATGTAGAAGAGGCCAAAGTCTGAGAGGCAGAACCAGATGAAGGAGAACCTTGTCCCAAAGAAGAACGCAATAGCCGAAAATAGGCATTAGCAATGGAAGGTAACGTCTCACTAGCAAGGATCTAATCTTTGAAACCCGTAAATCAGAATCTAAGCCCACAAGTAAAAAGGCCATCATAAACTCCTCTCAATTCTGCTTTTGTTATGCTAAATCAGTAATAAAAGGTCAGTGTTATAATAATTGATCCCACAAATTCTTAAGGCCACTGTAATAATCCGAAAGAGAACAACCAGACTGTCGAGTAGCAAAAATCTGCTCATATAACTCATAGACCCAAGAGACACTACTTTGATTCGAAAATGACTCAACAAGGAAGTCCTAAATTTCCTTCGAGGTGTCAAAAAATTCCACAGTAGTAGCAACATGAGGTTCCAAGCTATGCCAGAGCCATCCCATAACACAAGAATCCTCACTACACCAGTCATCATAGGTGTTATCATCAACAGCAGATGGAAGGTCAGTAAAAAAACGGGATTTTTTCTTACCCCGCAAAAAGATTTTAACAGCATGAGCCCAAGCCAGATAATTTAAGCCATTAAGTTTCTTGGTAGTGAAAGACTTAGGCAACTCATCATCTTTAACCACAGGAGGTTTGATGTCAGCCATGGAAAACACAGTAGTCAAACAGAAATCAACCAAATAACAGCAAAAAATAGCAAAAAAAGAAGTTTGTGACCAAACCAAGCAGAAAACAGCCAAAGTAACACAACCAAAACAACCAAATAACAGCAAAAAATACCAAACAGAGAAGTCTGGGACCAAACCTAAAGATGCCGAACAGGGAAAGAGGCAAAAAAGTATCAAAAACCCAACAAATGGAGTACCAAATCTCAAAACAAACCTCAAGGAAGACCTCCTGGATTATTTTCGGCCCCTATAGAGATGAGTCCACTAGGTAAAACTCACACAAGTAGAGCAGAAGCAACAGTTTCGATTTTTCACCAAAAATATTTGAAAATCATTCAAAAATACAACACTGACATCAAATGGCTCCAAAAATTCCACAAAAATCACCATTGAACTCAAAAGGAAGAATCGATCCTTGAGAGCCCAACTTGTCTGTTCGGATGATGATGTCACGCTAATGTCATCGTACGGATGATGACATTAGCACATTGCTTGCACCTCACAACGATCTCTAGATTCTGATGAACACTCGAGAAGGCAGGAACTCTACTCTGATACCAAGTTAGAATGCACAAGAGTTGAATATTGGGGTTAAGGTTAGAGAGGAAGAGAGATGGAAGAGAAGATGGTGTGACTAATTGGTTTAGAGTTGTGAAAATCAACCCTACTCCAACAGTATATATTTCTATGAAGACATATTACAATATAACCATAGTACCCTCAACTAATAAAATAATAACATAATAACATATGACTATTTTAACACTATAGAAACTGGCACGCCATAAAGTCGCACCACCTCCCGAATATATATCCTAGCCAATTTATCCGTAATTCAGTGAACACTAATAGGAATAAAATGAGCAGACTTGGTAAGTCGATCCATTATCACCCAAATAGATTCATTACCTCGCTTAGACTGTGGCAATCTATCTACGAAATCCATAGAGATGTACTCCCATTTCCAAGTAGGGATCTCAAGAGGCTACAAAAGTCCAAACGGTCGTTGGTGTTCCGTCTTAACCTATTAACACACATAGCATCGAGAAACATACTCTCCCACGTCCTTCTTCATACCTTCCCACCAAAACGTCCTCTTCAGGTCATGATACATCTTTTCCCACCAGGGTGAATAGTATATCGAGACCTATGGGCATCATCCATAATCTATTTCCTCAATTCAACAATGTTAGGTACACACAACCTGCCCCTAAGTCACAATCCCCCATCTGAGTCCACAGACCAATCAGTAGGACAATCATTGATCAAATCCACTACAAGGTCATCGAGTTTGCTGACGAGAAACCCATCTAAATACTGCATCTGACGAATTTTACCCAGTAACGTTGGCTGCACAGCCAAACTACCAATGTATGCCCTCTCGACATTCTCTATTGGTTGAACATCATGCATCAAAATTAACTCCAAGGACTTCCATTCCTAAATCATCAAAGAAGCTATAATCCCATGTTGTCGACTAAGTGCATCTGCAACCACATTTCATTTCCCTAAGTGGTAAAGGATCTCGAAATCATAACTACTGATGAATTCAACCCACCTTTGTTGCCTCATGTTCAACTTTTTTTGAGAAAAAAGATATTTGAGGCTCTTGTGATCTGTATATAACTCAAAGTGCTCCCCAAACAAGTAGTGTTGCCACACTTTCATCACAAAAACAACTGCTGCCAACTCTAAGTCATGAGTAAGGTATCGTCTCTCATGAGGTTTTAACTGTCGTGAGGCATAAGATACAACCTTTTGATGTTGCATCAACACACATCCCAACCCAGTTCCACTCGCATCAGTAAGCACTACTAACTTTTTCCCTTGTACTAGTATAGTTAACACCAGTGTTGTAGTCAACCGCTGCTTTAACTCCTGGAAATCTCTCTTACAATCATCTGTCCATAAGAACTTTACATTCTTGCGGGTCAACTTGGTCATGGGTGCTGCAATAGTGGAAAACTTCTCTATAAATCTCCTATGATAATTGACTAGTCCAAAACAACTCCTCACCTCTAAAAGATTTGTGGGTTGTTTCCATTTTTTGACCGCAACAACTTTCTCAGGATCTACTGCTATCCCCTGATTGGACACAACATGTCCCAAAAATTGAACTACTTTCTCCCAAAAGAGACACTTGCTGAACTTAGCATATAACTGTTGCTCCCTCAAAGTCTGCAACACGACTTTTAAGTGTCCTTTGTGCTCTTCCTCATTCTTAGAATACACCAGGATATTATCTATGAAGATAATCACAAACTTATCTAGATACGGTTGAAAAATTCTATTTATCAAGTCCATGAAATAGGCAGGGGCATTGGTCAAACCAAAAGGTATTACAGGAAATTTGTACAACCCATATCGAAACCGAAAAGCAGTAAGCGGTATAGTTTCCTCTGACACACCCATCTGATGGTAACCCGTTCTGAGATTAAACTGAGAGAACACAACTGCCCCCTTCAACTGATCAAATAAGTCATCAAGTCTAGGTAGCGGATACTTGTTCTTGATAGTCACGTTGTTCAGCTCTCTGTAATCTATGCACATGCGGAGAGTGCCATCTTTCTTGGAGACAAAAATCGTGGGTGCTCCCCACGGGGAGTTATTTGAACGAATGAAGAGTTATTTGAACGAATGAACCATTTCTGAAGTATCTCTTCCAGCTACCTCTTCATCTCTACAAGCTCTTTAGGCGCCATTCTGTATGCCACCTTAGAAATCAGTGCAGTTCCTAGCACTAAGTCAATGCGAAATTCTACTACCCGTCGAGGTGGAGGTCCAAGTTTCTCCTGAAATACATCCTCAAACTCACGTACCACATCTACCTCACTAATATCCTGCTTAGGGATTTCTACCGAGCATAGAAAACTCGTCATTACCCACTCTTCTCCATCGCTAGAAGTGTGGGTAAGCCGTGGCATACCGAGAATATCTATATTTACAGTCCTCCCAGCACAATCTAGAGTCACAAAGTGTTTTTGCAGCCAATCCATACCCAAAATAATTACAAACCCCTCAAACCCTAACATAATTAGGTCTGCATACAAGACTCTGCCTGCAAAGTCAATCTCAAAATCTTTACACATCTCATAAAGAGTAATTATCCCCCCTAAAGGGGTCTCAACACAAATAGGTCTAGATAAGGAGGTAGTTACAAGATGTCCTCTTTCTACAAACTGTCTAGATATGAAAGAATAAAAGGCACCAGAATCAAAAAGTACTCTAATGGGCTCTTGAAAAATGTTAAAGGTACCTTGCACTTTGTTATTTCCTGGCATCACTGCAAATGCCTTGGCTGGAGCTGCCTAACCCTATCGCACCTGTTGTCTCTGAGGGCAATCCTTGACTACATATCCCAGCTGCTGACACCCAAAACACTTCTTATTCAGCGGTTAAGGTGTTACTGCTCTGATAGGTGGAGGGCCCTCCAACTGAGGTACGGGAGGACGATAACCCAATTGTAGCACTTGCTGCCACTGTCCTTGATAACCCTGTGAGCACAAACCACCTTGTCTCTACTAATAGTGCCCCTGGGGCTGGAAATTGCCCGAGGCCGGAAATTACCCTGAGGTCTGAAATTTTCCTGATTACCTTGTTGCTGTGGACTCTAAAACTGCTGACCCCAATGCCTTTGATCATAGGGTCAGTATATGTTCCCATCACGCTGTTGGAAGTGACTCCCATTGGAAGTCTCTCCGACTCTGGCATTCCCTTCTTTAAACTGTTTTTCCTTTTCCTCATACTTTAATGCCAAGTCAAGAACTTTGTCAAACGTTTCAGCATCAAAGGAAATAAGGGATGTAGACAGGTAATGATTTAATCCCCTTAATAAACTTCTCATTCTTCTTCTTCTACATGTCAACCAAGTAAGGGGCATAACGAGACAACTCATTAAACTTGGTGACATACTCGATCATTGTTCTACCCTCTTGAGTCAACTTCGAAAATTCATCACTCAGTTGAGACCGAATAGCAGCAAGAACAAACTTCCAGTCAAAATGGGTCTTGAAATCTGCCCCAAGTCAAGGTCGTCAAATCTAGACCCTCCTTCCACAAGTTCCACCAAAATAGGGCTGCTCCCTCAAGCTGATGTGTAGCCAACTCCTGTTTTTGGACCTCGGTGAGCTGCATACGACCAAACACCATCTCACATTTCTGAACCCAAGCATTAGCTGCAGTGGGTCCTCCATCTCCAGAGAATTTTTGACCTCCAAAAGAACCAAGGTCTTTGTTTCTCTTAGCAAATGGATCTCCCTGATGACCTTGATTATTGTTCTGCACAACCTGAAGTAATTAAGCCATCATCTCCCTCACATTTAGTTGTCGTTGCCGCTGTTGTTGTCGTTGCCTCTGCCGCTGCCGCCGCCACCGCCGCGTTAGTAGTTGTTTCTTCCCCTGTGCCATGGGGCTCAACACTTCTGAAATTATGCCTTCCAGCCATCACCTTCAAGTTAAATACACAAAAAGAATTCGTTCATAAATATTTAGAATAAACTCAACCCCCAAACTAAATTAGCTACCCCATGTTTCCACAATTCGAGGATCACCTAAACTCTCACAAGTCTAGGGTAACTTAGAGTTTTGATACCAAATTGTCGCGTCCCAAAATTTAGACACTTAAATATTAAATTAGGACTAAATCCCAATCAATATTCCATCATCCAAATCCTAGGGGTGAAACAAAATCTAAATGTTTTCGCCTCCATAAGGTTTAAATAAATTTCAATGCTACAAAAAAAATACTAGGGATAAAAAAATTAACAAATGCCAACCAAACTATCCATCATAAATTCATAACTATCCAATACCGCCAACATTAAAAAGCAACAACTAGTCAAAACAACTTAAATAATATAAAGTTGGAAAATAACTCACAATGCCAAATTATCAAAATACTAAGGTCATAAAAAAATAATAAATACAGAAACTAATATTAACCCTAAGCTCAAGAAAACAAAAGAAGTCCAAGAGACATGTCCAACAACTATAGTTATTTCTCGTCAACATCGTAGTCCCAACTAATCCTGCAAAGAAAACTCGGTAGCGCTCAAACAGAACGAACCCAAGATGCCAAGAGACAAAATAGGTCAGTATACAAGTGTACTGGTATGAGCACAAATATTTGACACCCACGTGTCCACTAGACACAAATAAAAGTACATTTAATTTTTGTTACAGGACAAGACAAGTAGTTTCACCCACACCAAGACAAAGAAGTAGTTTCTCGAGATACGGCGGCATTTAGTTTCTTACCCGTACACAACTAAATATAAATTCAGTATAAAATAGACAAAATAAACATAAAAATATGGTGGGTCAGCCCTGCAAAAAAAAATTAGTAAGACTCACCATTCTACAAAAAAAATAAAGTTAGTATAATTTCATCATAAGTGAATTGTTAAAGAAGTATAAACAAACGCACTATTTCATGCTTAAATAATTCGAATTGACCAAAACTCAAAGAACAAAAGTTGTACAAAATCAAATTTCCTAAAAGGTATCATGGACAAATTTAGTAAAAATTGAACAGATTGAGAGAATCACTTAATAGAAGAACCTAGACGAAATGCGATCAAAAAATCTAGAACTGAAAACGTAAAGAAACTGCCTTAAAATGATTTTTTTGGGAAAAGTTTGAAACACAAAAAGTGTTTAGAATAATGTTTTACTTTAGTTTACGCGAAATCAAAAAAAATGAGCTCGTTTCGTGGGTTAAAATAGCATCTAAAATCTGCGATGCTAAAATGAATAAAAACTATTGTAACCAAGATCATCCGATTAAAAGTTCTAATCGATCTTTTTAATAAAAAGTTAAAACACAAAAGTTGTCTAAAATTATGTATACATGCCTCTGCCTAAATTTCATAATTTAACGAGGTCGTTTACTATTTTTCAAGATGTACAAATCAATATATTTCAAACTATACCAGTAAGTTCATATTTAATTCTTTGTACCTTAACTCCACCACTCGGCTTTTCACTTACGGCCTACACATATATCCCTTGTGCCTCCCATATATCTAACACCACTCCGAAGCCAAACTTGCACGGGAATATCGTCCCAAGTTTGACCCACACTCCCCGGATGGTTAGTATATACGTACGCGCGTAAATCAAAACACTCATCTACTCTTGAGAATGAGGCAACAATATATATATATATATATACAACCCCTCATCTACTCATGAGAACAAACATAACAATGTCAAATCTAGGGCATTCAAATAAATCTCATAATTCTCACTTTTTTATATATATATATATAAGTAATCGGATTAATTATATATAATAAATAACACATTAAATTAATTAAATACCACATTAAATTCTCATGTAACCACACAATTAATAAAGTCCAAAAAAAATAAAATAAGATAATAATAATAATAATAACAACTTAAGAAAAATAAGGTTCGCTACACTTGGTCTCTCTATCATCTGCCAAAACTACCATAGGCTGTAAATGGTTTTTCAAGGTCAAACAGAACTCTCATGGCACCATTGTAAGGTATAAGACTAGGTTAGTAGCCAAAGGGTAATTGCAGCAGAAAGGTATTGACGGTATTGACTTTCATGAGACTTTCAGTCCAGTGGCTAAGAAACCCACAATAAGAATCTTATTTTGCCATGCTCTCCAACACCAGTGGTCTTTTAAACAATTAGATATTTCTAATGCCTTTCTTCATGGCATTCTTGAGGATGAGGTATTCATGCTTCGGCCCCCAGGCTTTGTGGATTCATTCTCTCCTGATCAAGTGTGTAAACTCCACAAGGCATTATATGGATCAAAACAAGCTCTAAGAACTTAGTATTCTACATTTTCTCACTTCTTGTTGTCTCAAGGCTTCACTAATAGCAAGTGTGATTCCTCCTTGTTCATTCAAAGAACATCCACTTCAGTTACTTATCTGTTGATATATGTGGATGATATCTTGCTCACTAGTGATAATCCCTCTCACATCCAAGCTCTCATTACTCAATTGCATAGTATTTTTTCCATGAAAGAGTTCAGCGACATTTCTTACTTTCTTGGCATTTCAGTTCAACCTACTAGCTCAGGATATCTTCTATCTCAATCCAAATATGGCAACGAAATTCTTCTTAAAGTTGGCTTGTCCTCTTGTAAGCCTTGCTCTTCACCTATATCTGTCAAGCCTAGTGTTCCTCCTAATGCTTCACTGCCATTTTCCAATCCTGCTTTCTATAGAAGTATTGTTGGAGTTCTACAATATCTCACCATCACTAGATCTGATCTTTCTCTCTTTGTCAATCAAGCTTGTCAATATATGCATGCCCCTACAATTAGCGATTTTGCTACTGTCAAGAAGATTCTCAAATTTGTTCAAGGAACCCTCACTCATGGCTTTACCTTTTCTCCCAGTACTTTTGATGTCCATGGGTATTCAGATTCTAATTGGGCAAGAGATGTTTATGACAGGAAGTCTACCTCTGGTTGTTGTGTCTTTTTAGGCTCCAATTTGGTCTCTTGGTCTGCGAAAAAACAGGCCACTGTGTCTCGATCATCCACTGAGGCTAAATATAGAGCCTTAGCTAATGCAACTACTGCTGAGTTGAGTTGGATTTCTATGCTTCTTACTGAAATGGGTATTTCCTCACCTACCACACCCATTCTCTGGTGTGATAACCTCTCTACTATAGCACTGGCTTCCAATCCTATCTTTCACTCGCATTCCAAGCACATAAAAATTGATTATCATTTTGTCAAAGATAAGGTTCTTGCTAAGCAATTTCAGCTACAATAGATTCCTACCATTGATCGGCTTGCTAATCTGTTTACCAAACCTTTGTCCGTCTCTAGGTTTCAGTATCTTAAAACTAAGCTCATGGTTCTTGATTGCCCTATCAGCTTACATGGGAATGTTGAAGATACTGATATGAATGCAGCAACTTTACTTCCAACTGATTCAATTATAACTGTTTTAGCTGCAACTGCATCTTCAAAAAGCTACTGCCACCTCAGCCATTCTGTTGTAACTACCTAGAGCTTATATGCATTGGATATTCGAGTCTATATATAGTTGCTGTATAAACCCATTTGTATCATCTTTGAATAATGGAAGAATAGTGTATTAATTAATGAATTTCTTCAATAAATACAATATCCCAACCAGTAAAGTAACTATATCTAGTGCAATGTAATTCGTTATGAATACAAATAAATCATTGAACTCGGAACAGCTTGGAGTTTTTTTTGAAGATTTTAATGATGGTTAAGCTCTTCCCAAATTTTTGCATTCTCTTGATGGTCCTCTTGTACACAACAGATTTGCATTCTTTGTACAATTCAAAAATGTCATATATGAAGTTAATTTATTGTAGATCTCTATTCTTCCATTCTTTGTACACAACAGGTTTGCATTCTTTGTACAACTTCGCTTGACTTGTGTAATAACGAAATTACTAAACAAAATAAAAAAACAAATATTAGGAGAGAAATTATATAGAAAAGTAAAGAGATTAAACAAACATGTCCACCTACACAATTCATTTATACTTCTTTTTATTTATTTATTCTACTAATAAATAATGTGTATTTGATGATGTTTAGACACGCGTAAGACACATATGTAGATGGTGGAAGGTGAAAGAATATGCACATAAGGCTTAGGAGTATCTAAATCTGGTATAAACTGCACCCAAATGTGTGTATCGAGACATCATGGTATTTCAAGTTCTAGTTATTATAATTACATTTTTCAACCTGTAGTGTGCATGTGCACTTACTTGTGTAGGAAGCTACCACCACCACCAAGACCTCTAGAGCCAAACAGGAATTGCAATGGAAGTCTAAGGACTTCCGTATGACAGTTATTAAAGACTCGTCAATATGTTTAACATCATTGGAAAGTCACTGAAAATTTATCAGAGTGTTCTAAACATCACTGGAAGTCGCCAGAATGTCCAAAACGTTGCTACACGTCAGGAACATTACCAGAGACTCACCAGAATGTCTAGAATATCATTGGGAAAAAAATGGAGAAATTAGAGCAAAAACATAACAAAAATTAACCATATCCTCTCCAATACCACAAAACACACACACACACACAAAACTCTTTATCATACAGAGCACATAATTTTCAGTTCACAAAATTGTAAAAATTTAAAGTTTAAATTTATTACTCATCAAACTGCATAAATTTATAATTTGAAAACTACAAAAATTATTAGTTTGCTCGTTTGCAATATATCAAAACACAATTTCACGTCGTGGCAATAGTAGAGATCTCAAATAAGCAGTTTCTAGGGGTTTGTAGCTTTTTTAGTTTGTCAATATTTATTAAATTTTTTTGGATATATTGCACTTACCTCTCCTGAGATTTCTGACAAATACGGTGACCTCCCTATGGTTTCAATAATTACAGAAATCTCTCCTACTTATCCGTTAATTTAGCACAAAACGCCGTTACTTTTTTAATCCAAAATGACCATATTGCCCCTTTGAACTAATAAGCTATTTAAATAAAAAAAAATTCACTCACCTTCCCTGAGATTTTACATATATATTATTAAAAATTCATGCATATTTTAACTCAACATCAAATAGTTTAATATAAGACCTTAATAATTAATACAACAATTACAAAACTTATTTCACACTATATAAACAACAAAATATTTATCAATTTTAATTAACACATTTATTATTTAAATTTCCTTTTTCTTTTCTTTTTTTAAGTTATTACTTTCTTTCTTTTTTTCTAACAATTTGTCCTACTTATTTATTCATATGTAAGAAAACTATTTATCTCCAAATTGTTAAGATATTATTAATAAATTTTAATTTTTATCGTTGAGTAATTAAATTTATTATCAATGCATAATTTTAAAAAAAACGCAAGTTATTCTTACATGATTAAAAAAAATTTAAAAAAAATCTAATCACCTCACAATAAATTAAAATTTATTAATAGGGAATGAAAGATTAAGAAATCATTTAAGAATAATAAACAATTCAATCTCTTTCTCATTTCTTACACCTAAAAATAAAATCAATCTTTACTTGAATGGTGAAGTTATTTTAGAATACAAAAATACTCAATTAATTTGTTGTATGATACTTAAAATATATTTCTTCATCTTTATTTTTCTCATTTAAACTATTTTTATTAAATTAAATCTTAAAATTAATTTCTCACATTCATTAATGGTTAAATTTTTACTTTATTTTTTAATTTCTCACCATTATTTTGTTCTATTATTATTTACAGCAAAATGCTATTATTTAAATGGGAAGTGATTGAGACCCCCTTCAATCACCACCTCCACCACCCCCCACACACACGTGGCGGGTAGTGATTGGAGGAGAAGGAAAAAAAGAAAAAGAAAAAAGAAAAACTGGCCAATCAGAGAGAGAGGGGGTCAAAAGGGGTGCCTCCTTAAAGGGGTCCAACTCATTTTCCTATTTAAATTATCTAATTTTAATTCTTTCGTATATCTAATACTCATAAAATTTTATTGACAAGACTGAGAAATCAGACACTAATATGAATTTAAACACACAACAAAATAAGACACTTTCTAAAGAAAAATTATATAAATGTAATTTAATTTACCCTATTAAATATATATGAAATTATTATTTATTTTCATAATTTTTTAAAAATATAAATGTAATTTCTTGACTTTATTTCTTTCCACAACAAGTTTTTGAACTTTTATAAATAAAAAATAAAATAAAAATTCAACCATTAATAAAGTGAGAAATAAATTTTAAGATTTAATTTAATGAAAATAGTTTAAATGATATAAACAAATATACAGAAATATATTTTAAGTATCATACATGACAAATTAATTGAGTATTTTATTATTCTCAAATAATTTCTTCATTCAAGTAAAGATTAATTTTAATTTTAGGTGCAAGAAATGACAAATTGTTTGAATTGTTTATTATTCTCAAATGATTTCATAATCTTCATTCCTTATTAACTAATTTTAATTTATTGTGAGGCAATTAAATTTTTTTTACTTCTATTTTTATTTTTATTTTTTTAATCATGTAAAAAATATTAATCTGCATTTTTTAAAATGTGCATCTACTAGAAGTTTAATGACTCAAAGACAAAAATTAAAATTTGAAAATAATATATGATTGAGAAAAGATAAAATAATAATTTTTTAAACATATGAATAAATAAGTAATGCAAATTGTCGAGAAAAAAAATAAATTTATTTATTTTAACTTTAAAAAATTCAAATAATAAATGCATTACCTAAAATAATAAATTTTAGGTTATTTATGTGGTGTGAAATAAGTCTTATATTGAATTATGGGGAAAGCACTATTAAATCCCTATTTTGGGAATGTTAACCCATTAAGTCCTGACGGTTTTAAATTGGACTGATAGGTCCTATTTTATGTGTAAAGACATTAATACCCATGTTTGAAGGCGCATGTGGTTCAATAATCGGGGGGTAAATTTGGGTTGGTGTTGGTGTTGGTGTTAGTGTCCAATTTATCGAATTGCCCAACGACGAACCGTAGTGTTGTTTATGGTAGAATTGTAAATGTTGCAAAGGGAAGAGATTGGATTTGGGATGCTGATGTTTCAGTGATTCTTGCCGCGTATTTTGGCAAGATTGAGATTGTAATTGGAAATGTTGATGTTCATATTGAAAATACCATTTGAGTACATTGTTTAAACCCTAGTTGCCAAACTTACCAGTCAAATAGAACTCTTGTTGCTAATCCGTTGGGTTGATAAGAACTTTGCAATGTTTGTAAGACATACACACATCACAGCGGCCGAAGGCTTCGCCGGAAACCATGACGCCAAGTATGGACTGTTAGGGTTTACGATGGCATAAAAGGGTTTTTTATACCGTATAATTTAGATGGAAATACGTGTTGCAGGATTGATACTTTGTGATTGCTTTGTTTGTATTTGTGCAGTACATTGTGTTGATGCTGTTTTGGTAATCAATGTTAGTGTTTGTTGATGACAGTTGGGGTATGGGGTTTATATTTGTATATTTGCGCTGACC
This sequence comes from Camellia sinensis, assembly GCF_055761805.1. NCBI lineage: Eukaryota > Viridiplantae > Streptophyta > Magnoliopsida > Ericales > Theaceae > Camellia > Camellia sinensis. Next base: position 5,537,450 of record NW_028129020.1, on the reverse strand, counting down.
GTTGAATTTTATTTTGTGTTGTTGCCTTCTGGTAATGTAGGTTTGGGTATTTTTTTTGTGTAATCCAAATATAGGTGTTTGTTGTGTATATGTGTATTATGTTGTGGTGGGCCTATTGTTTGGTGTGTTGGTAATATGGGTGGGGGGACCCCTGTTTTGGGGCATTTAAAATTTGTTAATGGTTTTTTTTTTTTGTGTTGACCAACAATTGGGTTGTTTGCACAAATATTATGTGTGTGGACCGTATTATGAGTTATATGGAATGTGTTTCCTGTGTTGGGGATGAGTTTGAATTTACTAAATGTTGATGTTTTTTGGTTGATATTGCACGGGTCGTGTATGTGATTTTTTTTGTTGGGTGCCTGAATGTCTACGGAATGTGGTTTTTTTGTTGATACTGTATACAGGTTAATTGTTATTGTATTTGTGGAACGTTGATGCGGAGCGTATTGTAGTTATGTTGGGGTTTGTAGTTATGTTGGTGGGTATGTGTGTGGTATTGGATAATGTTTTGGTAATGCAGTTATGTTATTGTTGTTCCAAGCAGTGCAAGAAGTCAAAGTGCGAGACACGACGGCAATGGTAGAAGTCAACGATCACATTCTGCAAGGCAGAAGTCGACACGGTTGCTAACCAAAAGACAAGCACACATGGTTTTCAAGAAATGTAAAACTATGTCGAAGACATTTAAAAAAAATACCGTGGACCCATCTAAGTTAATGTATCGGTCAAACGTAGCTGGTGTTATAAAAACAATATTAGAGCTTGAATTTGGTGAAAGGCATGTGAAACAACTACAGAAAACACCCTTTTGGCTAATGATTGACGCAATCCGAGTTCATAAATTGGATCCCAATGCGTACAAGAAGTGTGATGCAACCGTGTGCCGTATAATTCAGACATACGATCCAAGTGATGATAAGTTCCACATCCGGGGTAGTGGGCTGTCATTCCATAACAATGACATACGCTTGCTTTTTGGTATCCAATGTGGAAAGGACAAGCTAGATTTGGCGCATAATGGGAAAGCGCCTTTAGATTTCATCCAACGGCAATGTCCGAACGTCAGCAGAATATCTTCAAAACTAATTAAAGACTTATTGTTGGTGGCAATGCGTGGGGAAACGGAGTGTGATGAAGAAGATGTTGCAAAGTTGGTGTGCCTATACATTTGTGCGAAACTATTTTTCACAATGACATGTGAGTCCATCGGGTGGGCATTCGTACGGGTGATTGATAAGTTGAACACATTGCGGTCATACGATTAGACAACAATGATCCATAATGCACTAATTGGGCCATTGAACGAGATGCACAGTAGGCCGAAGAAAGTTACCGGCTGTGTAGTTGCATTACTGGTATGTTATTACTTTAAGAGGTTTGTTATGTACATTCATTTAGATACCTGTATTTTAGAAACAAATGTGATCATGTACCTAACATTATTAACTTGTCGTGATGGTTACAGTTCCTCCTATGTGAGCACACAACCATTGTTGACCCTGACAGACGAAATGTGTTGCCAAGGTTTTGCCGATAGAACATTAGGAAGCCCATAGCCAAACTGAAACATGTTGACCTGTCAGCGAAAGGATCCATACAGGTATTCATTACGATTTCTTTGTTGAGTTTTAAGTTGTTTATTTGCTTTTTTTTTTTTTTTGTTAACACAAGTTAATACTGCGAAACTAGGTGGGAATGTTATTGAACGCTATTTTGTGAATGTATTAGCTGATGCGCCTCCTGTACATGTTGTAAATGTGTTGGAGGTGGAGCTGGTTAGTAGCTGGGATGGGGGTGTTCGTAATGTGGATAGTGAGGCAGTTAACATGGCCACTTGATATGGGTGGTGTTGTGGCAGATCAGGGAACATAGCCACTTGATATGGGTGTTGAGGCTAACATTATTGGGATTAAAAATCAGTGCACGGTAAAACATCTTTCAAAATGAATCTGATGGTTGAAACACCCATAACAAAGAAAATGTAAAATCTTCCACCAGATAATGATGATATAGGCGTAATGTTAACAAGTGATCGTAAATCAGGAGGACTATTTGTCTTTCCAAGCATGAAGATAATGTTCTACCATGCCCAATGCTCTATCAAAAACAATCTATCATACAAATACACAGCCACATGAAGACGACGTCTTACCATAACCAATGTTCTATCGTGGACAATGTTTGCTCTAATTTGGAAAAATTAATTAAACAACAGAACAGAACAATAAAATACTGGCTGTCACTATCGGAACAATGTTCGTGTTTGTGGTTTTTAATTTACACTGTTAATGTTTAATTCACACATAACATCAGAACAATTGGACAACAAACACAGCCACCATTTACAACCCCCCGAAAAGTAAAACCCAATCCACCATTGACAAACCCCACACACACGTATTTGAACATTACAAAAACCAGTCCGTAATTGCCAACCCCCAACGACACATTACAAAACCAGCCACCATTGACAATCCCCCCCAACATATTCGAACATCAACAAAAAAACAACAACCCCACATAACCACCCCAGAAACACATCACCCCCACAGTTACAGGGGGCACAACATAACCAACCCAAAACACATATTACACCCACTAACAGAAAAATCAAATCAACTAAGCCTGAATTGAAAAAAAACAAAGCACACCCACCGTTTTCGAAGCAAAAGATTTGAACAGCAACACGCAAAACCCCCTACCCCACAAAACGTATTCAAACACAACAAGAACACCAATTGAGAAAACACCCCAACCTTCCCCCCTCTCATCCCGCAATCCACGCACCCCCCTCTTCCAAAAAACGAATGTTATCCCATACCTTACCAAACCAATAACAACAAAAAAATCAAAAGAAATCGTAAATATGGGCAAAACAGTCAAATACATATACAATACATATAAACAAAAAATCATACCAAAAATAAAAAAGGACTAAATGGTTTTCAAAATATCACTGAGGACTATATAGAGCAACATTTCCCCTCATGGGATTTAAGAGTAATTTTTCCTTAAATTACTATGATGTTATCTAACATTAATTTTAGAGAGATTATTTATTTTTAAGTATTTTATCAATAAAAATTAAGGTTTTTTTTTTGCATTAAATGATTTAATAATGTCTTAACAATTTAAAGATTTTATTTAATATTGCATGAAATTTAAGAATTTTATTAAATAATGGTAAAATATGTATGGGTTTTGATAATATATATACAAAATCTCAGAGGAGGTAAGTGTAATCTCTCATTTAAATAGATAAAGTAATTAATGGGCACTTTCATTATTTTTGGTATAATTTCAGCATGACATCAATAAATTCTGTTAAATTGCCTAACAGTGAGAGAATCTTGATAATAGTTTTAAAAGTAAGGGAGGTTAGTGTAGTTATTAAAACCACAGGAAAGGTCCTTATAATTGTTAGAAACCTCAAGGGAGGTAAGTGTAATTTACCCTCTTTTTTTTTTGTTTTGAAAAAAAAAAAAGAGTCAGAGAAAAGCATAAACGTATCTTCAAAAATGTAAAATTTTATAGTTTTCATCACATGTAACTAAAACTCGAAAAATATTTTTTCAAAACTTGAAAAAAAAAATTCATTAAAACAAGAAAAGAGATGCACAACTGAGAAAAGAAGAAAAACTAAGAGATTGGAAAAAAAAACATACATAGAGAGGGGATTGTACTCCAGCAATCATTTTTTATTTAGATCTGATCGGATCTGAAGTAGATCTACTCTAAATCTAAACACTCTGATAAGTTGTCTTATGATCTTGGCCAGATCTGAGCAGATTTGAGTAGATATATGCAAGAACATCACTGAAACTTATCTCTTTCGCTGTCGATAAAGGCGAAGAAGTCGATATCAATGGTTGCCAGTGAACCCCAATCAATAGTGGTCACAGGTTGCCGATAATTGTATATCATGAAGAGATGGAGAAAAAGGAAAGGAAGTGTCGAGGACTTTTGAGATTATATAAAAAATTGTGAGACTAAATAAATTTATTCTCTTTTAAAGAGGATTTCTAAATAATTTGCCCAAATAAAAGTGCTAATAGCTTCTCTTCTTATCTCCCCAAAGTTTGTAAAAAAAAAAAAATCAAGGGCCCCAACATTGATAAATCCGAATGAGTATTAAAAATAGGCCCAAAAAAGTTGAGGCCCAATCTACCTTCACACAAGTTAAAAAAGGCCCAAAAAACATTTGGAGTTCAATGTTATATAAAATGTAGTTTCGTAATTGAAAAAAGTAAATAAAAATAAATAAATTTATACGATGAATAGCAAAGTAAATTTTATGTAAAATGTTGTTTCATATCTTAGTCTATATAGGTAATTTTCAGTGATTATGGCTTTGTTTGGGAAACGGTGCAATAGGCTATTGTAGCCTCTTTTTTAAAAATAGTTAAAAAACCTCTTATTGCTAAGGTTGGGGAGCTTCTATATACACACACCTAATCTCCTCTTTGCACATCCTTCTCACTACACACACCCAAAAAATTAATTCCTAATTAATTTCCTCACTACACACACGGTGAGTTCCAAATGTACCCTCACACACACACACACACACACACACACACCCGACCCCAAATATACACACCTATTGAATCTGAAGCACATCTTCAACCTTGAAGCATTTCATCACATAGAAGCTGAAGCACCTATTGAAACTGAAGCACATCTTCAGATTTTCATTGAAGCATTCCATCTCATTACCGTGTGCAACCCAGGTATGCCTCCCGTTGAAGCATTCCATCCACGAAGCTGCATCCCATTGAAGCATTCCATCAGATTTTCAATCCTCATTAGGTGAGTTTACTTTTGAATCATCATTCCTATTCAATCCTCATTTTTATCTGTAATGTAGAGTTTTTCACTTGGAATGTAGAGTTTTTGATTTGGAACCGTCGTTCGGAACTGGTTAACCGAAATATAGCAATGTGTTCGGACGTAGGAATCCGAAAAAATTCAATATGTTCATCAGTAGATTTCCGAAAATGTTACATTGTTTCGATAGTCAACTTCTGAAAAAATTGAATTTGGACAACAGTCAGCCTCCGAAATTATGTTTTTCTTTCGAATTTCAACTTCCGAACAGAATATGTATTTTCGGTTGTGAACTTTCGAACAGGTTTTTTTTTTTTTTCCTTCTTAATTAAAACACTTAATTATAACACTTAATTAAAACACTTATTATAATTTTACACACACTCTCATTAATTTTACACACACTCTCCTTATTTACACACACTCTCTTTATTTACACATACACTCATTACACACACTTATTATTTTTTGCAGATAATATGAATTCTGAATATCAACAACGTGTCCCACCTACTGCTTCAAATAGACGACGTCGTGAATTGGATGTAGACCATGAACGGGGACGAGGGCGTGGGCGAGGACGAGGTCAAGGTCGTAGTCGAGGTCATGATCCAGTTTCGGTAGAATATGATATTCCCAGTGCCAGTCAAAGTCGGGGCCGAAGCCAAAGACGAGTTGAAGGTTATGATATGCCTGACATTGCTGTGGAGGATACCTCCTTACCTGATTCTCCTCATGTCCAAGAAGAGTACCTTACTCATGCTTTTCCAGGTGGACCGACTGATCTGTCAATACTGCGGAGTTTCAATAGTCATGTGGCTGCAGCTATTTGGCACGGGGAGGTAAACATTCCTCGGTAAAAGTGAAATTAATTTGTATATGAGTTTTTTTTTTGTGTGTGTGTGTTGTATGGTAGTTTGTAATAAGATATCATTTGTGTTGTAGGAACGAGGGCCCCTAAAGTGTCATAATCACTCTTCCAAGATCCTTGCATGGCCATGGTGGTTAGTAGAGAACAACACCAGATTCAAAGCCATTATTGAGCAGTCTGGACTGTCATAGTTAGCTCATTGCACTTATCGATTCGTCAACAAGCTTCTAATCTCCAATTTTGTTAAAAGATGGCAACCTGAGACGAACACATTTCACATGACAGTTGGTGAGATGACCTTGACCCTGGATGATGTTGGCACTATTCTTGGCCTTCCCATTGTATGCAAATCAATCAGCATACCAGATGTGACAGATCATCATGGAGTTACATTACTCGTTTATGGCTTGGGGATTACTGAACGTGCAGCTCATGAAAAGGTTTCTTCTGCTGGTGGCAATTCAGTCAGGCTTGAATGGTTGCGAAGTCAGTTTGCTGGTGTCACAGATTCAGACCCCGAGGAGGCTATACAGTGCGCTGCTAGAGCTTATTTGCTGTTTCTATTGGGATGTACACTCTTCAGTGACAAGAGTGGCAGCAGGGTTCCCGTTGTTTACCTTGGCTTATTGATGGATTTGGGATCCATACATACTTACGCCTGGGGCGCTGCTGCATTAGCATTTTTATACAGACAGTTGGGGTATGCTAGCCGGTCTGGGGTTAAGCAGATGGGTGGTTATATGACTCTTTTGGAGGCGTGGATTTATGAGCACTTCCGAGCATTCCGACCTCATCAGAACATGGGCTACAATGAAGACATGCCACACGTGTACCATTGGGCATCTAGGAGAGAGGCGGGTTCCTCCATTGAGCATTTGAAATCTTTTCGAGCCGAGCTTGACAGTCTGGTAGCTACTGATGTAAGTTTACTCTTCCTGCGATAATTTTAACAATTCCATTTATCTTACCCTTTATGTACTTTAATTCAAAAACACTTTACGTTTACAGGTTATTTGGGATCCATACCACAACTGCAGAGACCGGCATCCATGTAACCCGGTTACGTTCTACCATGGATGCTTAAAGTGCTTAGACGTTATTGAACCTATCATCCAGATAGAGTTTTGAGGCAATTTGGCAGGGTTCAAACCATCCCAGATGCAATGCTAGCTCCCAGTCATGGTGCGCGAGGCAACATATCTGCACAATATACAGTCATGTACAGATACTTAGATAGGATTTGGGAGGCTTGGGATAACCACGTGTTATCTGAGCAACGGAGAAGCACACCAGTTCGTCAGCCTTGGCAATGTGTACCGGGTTACATGGATTGGTATAAGAATATCACGCACCTATATGTCGAGCACACTGATAAACCGCGTGTCCATGACCATCAGGATTTCAACGAACATGTGGATGTAATCTATTATCCTCTCTTATGCATATGTAACTTACTTTTTTTCTGATATGTTCCCTAAAATGTGATATTCTTTTCAAATGCAGCGTATTGCACATGCACTACAGATTTCACATCCTATTATTGACGCTGGTTATCAGGAGGGGATTCGACATCTTTATCGACTTTACCAGGCTATCGAGAGTATGACACATGTCCTTGAAGGTCAGCACATTGACGAAGCTGGACCTAGTTTTGCTGGAGATCGCTTTCCATCTTCGACATTGACATACAGTCGTAGGCCTAGGCGTAGGCATACAGCTGATTCGTGACATGTTATTTTGTTACATGTTATTTTGTTAGTTGATGAATTTTTTTGGTGTTTTTTGTAAGATGACATTGTTGTAATGGTAACAGTGGTTAATATTTTCTTATTAGAATGGAATGGCAACAATGGTATTGTAATGACATTGTAATGACATTTTATTATTAAAATGGAATGGTAACAATGGTCGTTGATTTTCTAAATGATATTTTCTTATTACAATGGAATGGTAACAATGGTCGATAACATTCAATCCACATTGCAAAACATAACACATCAACATCAAAAACACATCCATTAATTTCTTCTATAATTCTAACATTGTGAAATGCATATGTGTCATGCGACATCAACAACATCAAAAGTCTCTCGAGTAGCTACATTATCATGAATAATGTCCTTGAAATGTTGAATGTGACGCACATATGCATCATCCCAGTCGACAGCGCAAGGGTGACGGTATTTTCTCCAATTAGTGGCAATAGGAGGAAATGGATGGCCTGGCTGCAACAAAACCTGCACCAAATATCAATTGACTTAGTGGTCATACCTCATAACTTCTTGTACATGCACAAACCCAATTGATAAGTTTCTGTTATACCTGAACGAAATGATTTCCGTTGACAAACCTAATGGCAATCTCACGTCTATCAAGTTGAGGTACTGGCACTGTTCTAAGAGGTAAAAAGGTGAGACATTGCTGTAAAGACAAGTGGTATAACACAAGATTGTAGCACGATGCAACAAGATGCCCCATGTCTGGCATAGTCATCCAATGTGAGTATCCAGGACTGTCTTCAAAGTATGACAATATGCTTGTCAATTCTTCAAACCTTTCATAGGACCCATAAAGTGTAATGTATTCCTCTTTGTGTGTGTGCAGCTCACCCAACAGGTCACACCTAACCTGAGCCCAATCATCTTCTGTATGACCAATTGAAACAGCTATAGCCCTGAAACCACAATTCCCATTTGCAGCTACATCCTTGACAAACTTAATGTATGGTTTCAACCCAGCAGGGAAAGCATCAACATATGCACCAGGTTTCACTGTTCTAGTAATGTATGCCTTTCCTTTCGGATTCACCTTCTCATTTCCCTTAACAGGTCGCTTCTTCTTGGTTTGCAGAGTAGAAGCTAATGTAGTGATTTAAGTGTCCCTAGGTGAGAAGGAATCATGTCCAGATTACACTAACTCAAATGCACATGGGTCACGACGGGTAGAAACATTGATCTTCTTATGATCCCGAGGACGTATTTTGGGCTTCACCTCCGGCTCAACAAGAAAAGTGCTTCCCGGATATACAATCTCTTTCAACTTCTTCAAAAGCTCCAATCGCATGGTTTTATCACTTTCATTAAACTTGTTCACAAATAACTCTACTTCTGCATGACAAGTCACCTCCGTTTCCTTTTCTTTATTGCATATGGAGATATGAAGTTGCCTCCACTGTGAGTATATGGTAGCAAGTGGTATAGGACGATCTTGTCTGATGTAGTCAGCAATCTCATGGGCGCAAGGTAAACCATGAGTGTGGCGAAGGACACATCCACAAGCTTCAACATCAATACCAATGGAATTGGCTCTCTTACTCTCAACAAGCAAATACTCCAATGCAGAGATAGACACATTACCCCGTAGCTCCCTGAATTGAGAAGGTTTAAATTGATGTTGCACAACAGTTAGACTTTTCTCAAATGAAGCCTTGATATCAGTGTGTTGTAACTCAAGCAGACTGTGTATTTTCTCAAATGATGCCTGAAATGAGACTTGACATGAACCCAATTGTCTTTTAAGTTTTGCATGTGCACTCTCAGCCCTGTTCAATTCAATGTAAGTCAAATTAAAATCAAGTACATGACACTTATTAATAACATATTGAAGAAAAGTAATCTTACCAGTTCGTTGTAACATTGCCACAATGCATACACGTGTCTGTCCATGCCGCCACAAATTTGTCCTTGTAAGGAACCAACCAAGTATCCATGACGTATTTGACTGCATCAGGATAACTACTAAATTCCTTAAGTAATGATTTAAGACACTCCTCGTATTGAATTTCAGAAGATGAATACACTACAGAGTTCCACTCATGGTTGAACTTCTCCCATTTTTGCTGTGTCTCAAACATTTTCTTGCATTTGGTCAACACATTCTTACTGATATGCCAACGACATAATAAATGTCTGGCACTCGGGAATATCTTCTGTATGGCATTCATCAAGGCTAACTCTCTGTCAGTAACAATAACTGTTGGCACAACAAACCCATCCATGACATCACGCAATGTAGCTAACACCCACGCATAGTTATCGACCCTCTCATACTGTAAGTATGCGAAAGCTACGGAGAATGTCATTTCAGTTGATGTCACTCCCACAATTTCAATAAGAGGAAGCCGATATCTGTTGGTTTTATATGTGCAATCCATAATTAATATACGCAGGAAAGACCGAAATAAGTCCAAACTAGTAGGATATGCCCAAAACAAGTCTGTCACAGTCATCATGGACTCTTCAGACCGATGGCGCTCAATGTAATTATACTTGGCCAATTCACCCAATAAGTGTTGCATCTGTGATCTTCCAGCTCTCTGTACCACCCTGTTTCGATGGCGTACATTGTAAATGGTTTTAAGTGTGCTTACATTGAGGGCATCTCACTGTTTCAAGGTTACTATGATTTCTTTTGGCCGAACCATGCTCTTTGACATATCCATTAACAATGTTTTCTCATCCTTTGATAGCCTCCCCGCATATGAATGTCCCTCGAGGTGCTCCGCAGGTGGATGATTATGCAATCCGCATACTACGGTCAATGTCCATTCATCATGTGTGGTAAACCTGTGAGCCCTCATATCAAAAGGACAACCACATTTCTTCGTACCGGTTATTCTTGATGTATTGTTGCCATCATGTTTTAACTTCTTTGTTGCTCTATATTGGCCACTCCTCTCACAAGCAAGATACATCCTGGGTTTTTTTTTCCCTCCACCATAGTCTGATGTTTTGATTTCAATGACCAAACCATTTCTCTTTCCAACTTCACGTACCCAGTTTAGCAATTCATTCTTAATTTTGAATATCTACAAAGTTAAATAAATATTATCAAACATTTACATTTCGTGAGCAATTCGAAACATAATCGTTATAATTTCGTAAACTGAACCTATTCAGTTGTGAATTGAGTGGTGTAATCTAACACAAAATCCGTGCAAACCTGACTTCCTTGAGTTGACACATATTCCTGCATGTTTTGTATAACGTTACAAATTTTTAATGGCATTATAAAGATTAATTTGCAATTTGAAACTGTAAATTTGGTATGCAATTTGCAAATTTGGAATAAAAAATGGAAAAAAAAAATTTACTTCATTCGGAAGTAGTTGTTCGAATTTTTTTTCAAATTTCGGAAGTTGAATGTTGTAAAAGTTAACTTTGTTCGGACAACAACTTCCGAATTTAAATACATTGTTCGGACAACAACTTCTGAAATTTATTACTTTGTTCGGACATCAACTTCCGAAAATAAATAATTATTTCGGTAGTAGATTTCCGAACCAAATAACACAATTCGGCTCTGGTTAACCGAACGACGCTGGGAAAAAAAAATTAAACTCACATTTCCTTCGCTCTGCTTCACATGAACACTTATTTGCTGATTTTCAGAAGGCAAATCCTCCATAACAATGATGTTTTCCCTACGAATGACGAAGGTTGATGAATGAGCGCATTGAGAAGCTACAGTGCATGTGCAATACGGAAATGCCAAAGCCCTTTGGTTTCACTTCTAGCTCAATGAACTTGGAAGAAGCTATGAATGACACTGCATCCACAAGCTACACACACGATGCAACAGATGTGAACTCTGAGGTGTGCATTGAGATGTTTTCAATTAACAATGGTGTCTAAAATAGTAATTTTACTTAGGGATAAAATTGTAATAAAATTAAATATCATTAAGTGTGTGTATTGAGGGGATTAGGTGTGGGTTGCATTATGAGTTGAAATTACCATTTTATCCTTTAAATGTTTGAACTTGTCATAACTCTTCAACCCAATTGTCATAACTCTCCAACCCATCTTTCAGCATCTCTCGCTTACCATCTGAAGAAAGAAGACTTTCTGTCACGGATCTCTCTCTGGTGGAGCTCTCCCTTTCAAACCACGCGATCGGCAAAGAACTATGACAAGTAAATGAACTGTAATAATCTCGAATTCGTAAACGTAAAAGTTATAGGCAAATTGACTAATAATTGTAGTTGTATTTGTAATTGTAATCTATGTGAGGACAATTCAAAAATTTTGTAATCTATGTGAGGATAATTCAAAAAATTTGTAATTGCATAGATATTTTACTTTTTTAATTAAAATTCAAATGTTGCCTAAATTTGTAATAATCTCAAATTCGTAATTGATAGAATTGCAAGTTAAATTTGTAAGAAGTTTGTCAATTTTTTTTAATTCTTATTTATAATTATAAGTTAACTATCAAACAAATAAAATGTTATATGCAACAATTAGTATACTTTAGTGTACTAATAAATGATTACTAATAATTGTTGAATTTTTAAAAATTTATAATTTGTATAATTGGTAAGGTTTAAAATAATGTCAGAAGGTATGTTGGTAGTATGCCAATTGTTTACAAGTTATAAATTTTTTTTTTTATTGCTCTTTTAAAATTTATTTATAATTCACAAATTGAAGATTTCAAATTTTATTTTAACTGTTACGAGCTGCGTCTAGATTCTGTTAAAAAAAATATAAATAAAAAGATGCGTTCAAATTCACCCACTGCCACGTCAACACAAAAATATTCATTTTCCTGTTGGAATAGTACATGGACACATGTAGAGGCAGTTTGGTAATTTCATATAAAAACATCATTTCAAACCCTTTTACCAATATAACCATTCAAAAAAAAATTCAACCCATTTTCTCAAATACACAAACTAAAATAGCTTATTAAAATAGTCAAATAATCAAAAAATTTAAAAAATAATCACTTCCCAAACAAGACCTTTATATGCATGTAAATTTTTTCTCAATACTATCAAGTATATATTTACCATTTTGCTCGAACTTTTTTTTTTTTTTTTTTGATTATAAATTTTTGATGGCCCCTTTTAGAAGTTTTCGTTGTGCCCCATAAAATTCAAAGGTTAGCCTTATCTTTTTGTATGTCTTTCGGGGGGAAAAAATTAAATCGATTCGATGGTCGTAATATTTTTATTTTATTATTTTATTTTAAAAAAAAATAAAAAATAAGTATGTTTTTAAAGATAAATTATTTATTTTATTTTAGAAACAAACACAATAAAATATAAAAAAAATGTTATAATTATCATATCGATATAATTTTTTCATGAATAATATATACAAAAAAACCTTACAAATAACTAATTCGAATTATCAAAATGAGACACATGGTGAAACCCACAAGCCCCTCAAGTATAACCCTTACAATGTCATGTTGAATCAGTTAAATTGTTTTTAGTCTTGGTATATTAATAATAAAAATGTGAAATTCCGAACATGATAATAAAAAAAAACCATTAAATACCCCCAATTTGAGATTTTTAGGATGCTCTGCATATTTGTTTAAGAAGGTTTGCATGTTGTACATTATTTCCATATGCATTCGACATTTTTTTATGCATTTGACTGTTGGAAATGGTTAATTTTTCTTAAAGTTTGGTCTATTTTTTAGGTGGGCCCCGTGTGTCGATTTACTCGGGTCAAAGTGGTAACGCGTTCTATGCTGCGTTGTGATTCACGTGGTATATTTGGTTGCTCAAAACCATTACCGAGTGAATGGGAATTTGAAGCCAAAATGTGCTCCATGGAAATGGAGTTTTGGTGGAAATTCCTTAAGGTTGTAAATTGGCTTGTCCCACATTGATTTGGTGGGAGGTTTTGAAAGGGTTTATAAGGCTTAGGGTGAGATACTTGGGGTGTGCCCCAAGGGGTACCCAAGTGTTTTAGAGGGAGAGGTTATGGGCAAAATGGGCTAGACCCATTGGACCCAAAAATCACCACACGCACGCGCCGCCGTCCGTCCGAGCGGGCTGGGGTTGGGCTTCTAATCTTTTTGAATTTAATTTTATTTTTTATTAAAATAAAATCCAGAATTCAAATTAAATTAGTTTGGATTTTTTGTTCATCCAAACAGGGCTCTTCCCGGTTTCAAACCGAAATAAACTGTTTTGGAATTAACGCACACCCAAACAGGGCCCTTCCCGTTTTACTATCTGTTTGAATTGATTCAAATCTGTTTGAATTCAAAACCCAACAGGTATGATACCTGTTCAATTCAAAACCAAGAGCTACATACCTGTTTAATTCAAAACCAAGAGCCACCTTCACATCTATAAATAGGACCACCCTCATTTGATGTTTTGCATTCAGAAATTTCGTATTTCACCTCTGTTAATTCTATTCTTCATCTTGCTGCATTTTATTTCCGAAAGAAAGAGTGTAAACACTTAGTGTGTTCGTAAGGCAAACAATTTGTAGTGCTGCTATTGTTTGTGGTAAGATCATTTCATCCTGGGAGATAGACGTCCAAATTCTGAAAGCACCGTGGAGAGGACGAATCTGTCTTAAGGACACAGTGTTAAACACTGGACTTGATCAGAAAAGTTATTCAAATAAATTAACCAAGTAAGTTGTTTAATTTAATTATGTTTTATTTGATTATTTAATCAGATTTTAATTTTGTTTTTGTAACAAAATAAAATCTGTGATTTCATTTATTTATTTTTATTTCGAGTTTGATTTTTGTAATCAAACATATTCTCTCCTTTTCTCTATTTCTTTTATTCTTGTTGTTGTTTTGTACACAACAGAATTAAATCTTTTTAAATACAGTGAAGATTGTCCAACAATCTTAAGACAGAATCTGTTTTTGGGTATCTTCATTGTATTTAATTTTCTGTGTTTTCAAATTAATATTCTGGTTGGAAAAACAAATAGTGATTTATGCTATTTGACAGATAGTAGTAATATACTGTCTCTTTTCTTTGACAACAACTAGTAGTACGATACTAGTGTCATTAACAATTCAGAATATTATTTGGTATTACAGAAAATTCTTGTGATATTTTATTTTTCTAGTTTTAGTAACAAGGAAAATAAAATTAATTTGTTGTTATAATTTATTTTCTGGTTTTAGTAATTAGAAAATTATTTTGTGTTTTAATTTATTTTCTAATTTTGGTAACTAGAAAATTATTTTGTGTTTGTTCTGATTTTTGTAATCAGATAAGTTTTGTGGTATTTTATTTTCTAGTTTTAGTAACAAGGAAAATAAAATGATTTTGTGTTATAATTTATTTTCTGGTTTAAGTAACTAGAAAATTAATTTATGGTTTGGTTTTCTGATTTTTGTAATCAGATATTATTTCGGTATTTTATTTTACTAGTTTTAGTAACAAGGAAAATAAAATTATTTTGTATTGTAATTTATTTTCTGGTTTTAGTAACTAGAAAATTAATTTTGTTAATCAGTCATGTAACTTTGTGACTCGGTCACAATCTGTTAATTTTATAAGTGACTTATGGTTTCGTTTGGTAGACCACTTATTTTTTGAACCCTTTGTGAAAAGGTGTTAATTCTTTTGACTTTATCCTAGTTCATCATACATGGAAGAATTTGTTTCTAGAGAAAAATATTAGTTTTACAAACTAATTTTATTTTTATTACAATGTGGATTCATAGTCTTGAATTGTTTCTGCACTTGAGTCGGAAAATATATATATATATATATATATATATATATATTCACAAGAACATTTTAATGCATATTTAATTTGTTTATTTATGTACAAATCAAACTTATTAAATGAAGGTATGTTTTGTCATTTTGAAGTTTAAAGTTTAAATGTATTGAATTTTATTTATGAGTTGAGAATCCTTTTATTTCATGATGCAAGTGATGGGATTGTGCATGATTAATTTATTTTGTTAATTCATTATTTTTAGTTGATGCGTTTGATATGCATGTATGTTATCAACTCAAGTTATTTCTTAACAATAACTTCAAGTGATTTGGAATGATAAATTGTTATGTCGATTTTGGACATAAGCAGGTTAATTTGAATATTTCTAATCTTTTTGAATGGGTGTTTAAATACCAGAGAAATTTAAACATGAAGATATATGTAATTATATCGGTCCGTTTAATTGGGAAGTAATTTAAGAAATCTTTTATGTTAATTATTGAATTATGTGACATGAGATGTCATTAAATTATTTTACTTGCGTAGTAGAATTTGTTAAATCATGAACCATTTTATTAATATGGGGGTGTATCTCTTGCATTAGTTGAGATAATTTAATTTTCTTCTGTCACAAATATTTTTACGACAGTGACATTTATTGGTTATTGAGTTGAAAGAATGTATACAATCAAATGGGTTTTTGAATTGTTTGATTCTTAGGCAAAATTTTTTATGAGGATATGATTTTGTCAAAACATTAATTCTGACTTGAGTAGTCATAATTATTTTGGTTTTTTCTTGAATTTGTTTTAAAAATTCATTGATTTATATTAGAAGTGATAGGGGTGGTGAATATGATGCACCTTTAAATGAATTTTGTGCACAACATGGCATTATTCACCAAACTACAGCCCCTTATTCTCCACAGCAAAATGGAATTGCTGAAAGGAAGAATAGAACCCTAAAAGAAATGATGAATGCCATGTTACTAAGTTCAGGCTTACCACAGAACTTGTGGAGGGAAGCAATATTGTCTGCTAATTATGTTCTTAATAGAATACCCCACAAGAAAACCAACAGCACTCCTTATGAATTGTGGAAAGGTCGACCACCTTCCTACAAATACTTAAAAGTGTGGGGGTGTTTGGCAAAAGTTGGAGTACCTGTTCCTAAAAAGACTAAGATTGGACAAAAAAAAAAAACAGTAGATTGTGTGTTTATTGGTTATGCTCAGAATAGCAGTGCATATCGGTTTCTGACTTATAAATCAGAAATACCTGATATAAATGTGAACACTTTTATAGAGTCAAGGAATGCTGTGTTTTTTGAACATGTCTTTCCTTATAAGAAAGGACAGGAATTAAATTCACAGAAAAGAACTTATAATTGTACACAAAGTCAAGAGACTAATGACAATCAAACACAAGAGACTAGTAATAGTCTCGACCAACAGGATTTAACTAATGATGAACCAAGACGGAGTAAGAGAGCAAAAACATCAAAATCCTTTGGTCCAGATTTTCTGACATACTTGTTAGAAAATGAACCTCAAAGCTTTAAGGCAGCAATGATAGGTCCTGAAGCACCTTTGTGGAAAGAGGCTGTTAATAATGAAATTGAATCCATTATGCAAAATCATACTTGGGAATTGGTGGATCTTCCACCAGGTTCTAAACCTCTTGGATATAAATGGATATTCAAGAGAAAAATGAAAGCAGATGGTTCAATTGGCAAGTATAAAGTAAGACTTGTTGTTAAAGGTTACAGACAAAAGGAAGGTCTGGATTATTTTGACACATATTCCCCTGTGACAAGAATAACATCCATTCGCATGCTTATTGCTATAGCAGCGTTGTTTAATTTAGAAATACGTCAAATGGATGTTAAGACAGCTTTCTTAAACAGTGATCTAAATGAAGAAATCTATATGGAACAACCCGAAGGGTTTGTAGTATCAGGGCAAGAAAAGAAAGTTTGTCGACTTGTAAAATCCCTTTATGGATTAAAACAAGCACCTAAGCAATGGCATGAAAAATTTGATCATGCAATGCTTACTAATGGGTTTAAGATAAACGAATGTGACAAATGTGTCTATGTTAAAAACACTGACCAAGGATATGTCATAGTTTGTCTTTATGTGGATGACATGCTTATCATTGGAAGCAGTCAAAACATGATCAAATCAACTAAGCAGATGCTTAACAAAAGATTTGATATGAAAGATATGGGGGTCGCAGATGTTATATTAGGAATGAAAATTACTAAAACATCTGACGGATATGCATTATCTCAATCTCATTATATTGAGAAAATCCTTGATAAATTTATCAAGGATGATTTGAATTTAGCTAGAACACCTGTAGACATCAGTCTTTATTTATCGAAAAATAAAGGTGATGCAGTGTCTCAGTTAAAATACTCCCAAATCATTGGAAGCCTAATGTACCTAATGAATTGTACTCGTCCTGATATAGCTTATGCTATAAGTAAATTGAGTAGGTACACTAGTAACCCTGGAGAAGACCATTGGAAAGCGATCATTCGAGTTCTTAGATATCTAAGATTTACTCGTGATCATGGTTTGAACTTTACTCGATATCCAGCAGTACTCGAAGGTTATTGTGATGCCAATTGGATATCAGATACTAAAGATTCAAAATCCACTAGTGGATATGTCTTTACTCTAGGAGGCGCTGCTGTTTCTTGGAAGTCCACGAAACAAACGTGCATCGCACGATCCACAATGGAATCCGAGTTCATTGCTTTAGACAAAGCAGGTGAAGAAGCAGAATGGCTTCGTCACTTCTTAGAAGACATTCCAATGTGGCCAAAACCTGTGCCAGCTATTTGCATTCATTGTGATAGTCAATCTGCAATAGGCAGGGCACAGAATCATATGTATAATGGTAAGTCACGACATATTCGTCGTCGACATAATACCGTAAGGCAATTATTGTCAAACGGAATAATCTCAATAGATTATATAAAATCTAAAGAGAATATTGCGGATCCGTTAACAAAAGGTTTGACAAAAGAGCTAGTGTATAGTTCATCGAAGGGGATGGGATTAAAGCCTATTACATAAGAGTCGTCATAATGGTAACCCTACTTATATGACTGGAGATCCCAAGAACTAAGTTCAAAGGGACAACTAAGTTATGTATGGCTCGCCAGAAATCACCAAGGGATTAAAATTCCTACCCATTCCTATGGTGAGAGTGATATCTGCAACATATGTTGTTTGTAGGGGTATAAGGATAAGCTTTGCTTTTAATGATTACTTATATTTTGATTAAGACATAAAATCGAGATGAGTATAAGAAGATACTCACAATAAGAATCACCTATATGAGTGTTGAACTGGGGCCGGTTCTATGAGAATGAAAAGGCTAAATTCTCTAGAAACACTTATGAAAACCAGGCGCGTTCAAGGCCAAAATGAACACAACAGTGAGAACCACGATGTGTTAGAAGATATTTTGTGTGAAATCTATTGTCTTGGCTTACACAAACGGCTGAACAATTCAAGGCATCGCGTCCATTGGTTAGCCAGTAAGTCCGATAGGTTATCACTAGGGAAGGTTCAAAGCCGAAAACTACCTATCCTGATGCAAGATATTTTCGACTTATACTCTTTCGTTAAGTCTGCATATTGTTGCATTTCCGTTGTCATCAAATTCCATTCATGTGGGGGATTGTTGGAAATGGTTAATTTTTCCTAAAGTTTGGTCTATTTTTTAGGTGGGCCCCGAGTGTCGATTTACTCGGGTCAAAGTGGTAACGCGTTCTATGCCGCGTTGTGATTCACGTGGTATATTTGGTTGCTCAAAACCATTACCGAGTGAATGGGAATTTGAAGCCAAAGTGTGCTCCATGGAAATGGAGTTTTGGTGGAAATTCCTTAAGGTTGTAAATTGGCTTGTCCCACATTGATTTGGTGGGAGGTTTTGAAAGGGTTTATAAGGCTTAGGGTGAGATACTTGGGGTGTGCCCCAAGGGGTACCCAAGTGTTTTAGAGGGAGAGGTTATGGGCAAAATGGGCTAGACCCATTGGACCCAAAAATCACCACACGCGCGCGCGCCGCCGTCCGTCCGGTTGGTCGGGCGGGCTGGGCTTGGGCGTGGTGTGTGTGGTTGGGTTGGGTTTCTAATCTTTTTGAATTTAATTTTATTTTTTATTAAAATAAAATCCAGAATTCAAATTAAATTAGTTTGAATTTTTTGTTCATCCAAACAGGGCCCTTCCCGGTTTCAAACCGAAATAAACTGTTTTGGAATTAACGCACACCCAAACAGGGCCCTTCCCGTTTTACTATCTGTTTGAATTGATTCAAATCTGTTTGAATTCAAAACCCAACAGGTATGATACCTGTTCAATTCAAAACCAAGAGCTACATACCTGTTTAATTCAAAACTAAGAGCCACCTTCACATCTATAAATAGGACCACCCTCATTTGATGTTTTGCATTCAGAAATTTCGTATTTCACCTCTGTTAATTCTATTCTTCATCTTGCTGCATTTTATTTCCGAAAGAAAGAGTGTAAACACTTAGTGTGTTCGTAAGGCAAACAATTTGTAGTGCTGCTATTGTTTGTGGTAAGATCATTTCATCTTGGGAGATAGACGTCCCAATTCTGAAAGCACCGTGGAGAGGACGAATCTGTCTTAAGGACACAGTGTTAAACACTGGACTTGATCAGAAAAGTTATTCAAATAAATTAACCAAGTAAGTTGTTTAATTTAATTATGTTTTATTTGATTATTTAATCAGATTTTAATTTTGTTTTTGTAACAAAATAAAATCTGTGATTTCATTTATTTATTTTTATTTCGAGTTTGATTTTTGTAATCAAACATATTCTCTCATTTTCTCTATTTCTTTTATTCTTGTTGTTGTTTTGTACACAACAGAATTAAATCTTTTTAAATACAGTGAAGATTGTCCAACACTTGATTTCATTGATCATTTCCAAAGCCCTTTTAGGGTAACTTTTCTTAAATTGAAAATCGATAATGATAAAATAGAAATTAAAAGTCTTCTTTCTTAACTTCTAAATAATCATATTTTTTCAATTCATTAAGTTATTTTTGCCTCATAAACTATAAGTAAAAGTTGTATTGTACCAAGCACATTTGACCTATATTTCTTTATAAAAA
Source organism: Camellia sinensis (assembly GCF_055761805.1). Classification (NCBI taxonomy): domain Eukaryota; kingdom Viridiplantae; phylum Streptophyta; class Magnoliopsida; order Ericales; family Theaceae; genus Camellia; species Camellia sinensis. The sequence goes on along the minus strand of NW_028129020.1, from coordinate 5,517,144 downwards.
CAAATTAAATAAAAATATCATAAGTAACTCTAAATAAGTTACACCAAACAAGACCAGTGGTATCCATTTTTTACATTTTCCTTGGCTAGCCAATTCTAAAGAAACGAAAGGGAATTTTTTTTTTAATTACACTTTATTTCCTATTTATTTATTTATTTATTTTTATCTCTATAAATTTGAAAGCCAAACACAACATTAAAGATAAACGGCAAAAGATCTAGAAAATAACAATTAGGATAAAGAAAATTCAAGCAAGGGTGTCCAAAATTAATTTTATTATAATTATAAAATAAATAAATAAAAGATAGGCTACCTTTGTGTGTGTCCCCCAATGTCTATGTCAGTGGGAGTTTTTGTGGTGCCAAATTGTCACAAGAGAATTTTGGTAAAAATCCAGTGGGTTGGGTGGGTTATACATGTGTGAAATGAAATTATTCTCTTTCCTTGTGGCCCAAAAATTTTTAGTTATTGATAAGGTTCCAACCCAATAATGTGATGGAGAACAAAGAGCCTAAACCATTGCTGCACAATTTTAATTTCAATCAATTTTGAATAGTAAGTCTACTAATACAGAAACTCAACACATAATATATGTATATATATAATATATATGAATAGATTAAGTAAATTTCACTAACAAATATTTTAAAATTTTAACCATCAATATATATGATGTATCGAATTCTAAAATTTATTTTTATGTTTGTAGTAGAACTGATCAATTTTCTCAAATGAAAAATAAATACTTTCTCAAGGTCATAACACGTGGGACCACCCTCGCATTATATATAACACCTTGTAGACATTAGCTTAAAGACTAACAACCCATGTAGTTAGTTTCTTATAGTGATTCCTCCAAAAGCACAAGTACGGAGGTTTTCTTTTCTTTTCTTTTCCTTTCTTTCCTTCTTCTTTTTTTTTTTTTTTTTTTTTTTTTTTTTCTTTCTTTCAATTTTTTTTTTCTTTTTTTATTTTTTTTATTTTTTTGTGGAGAGAGAAAGAGAGAGTGAACGATGAACCAAATACTTGAAAGTCATTTTGAGAAGATAGAAAGGTCACTAGCTATCATGAATCAAGACCCTTTAATAATTTAAGGTGAGGTTGGTCTACCACCCTTCTCTTCTTTTGGCTCACTTTTTTTTTTGTTATGAAGACTCAACATTTATGGAGGTATTCATGTTGTACCTTTCATGTCATTTTCTCCTTTGATCTCTCTATTTGTGAGAAAATTAGTTAACTTCAGAATACCACGTAAATAATATCATATAATATTTTGTGACTATTGAATAATTATTCTTATTTGAGATATAATTGGTTTCATCTTGTTTAAATTTTCTTATTATCCTTTTTTACTGGTTTCTAGCAGCTGTGGTCCACAAGTTTTGGCTAACTATCAAAATGAGACATTATTTTAGTAAGTTTTTAAAACAAAACGGGAGCCTTTGATAATAAAATAATTTGACCATTTTTTTTTGTAGGCCTTAAGCGACAAATTAAATAACTTAATAATTGAGCCACCTCTTTAACAAGTGCAATGCTCACACCTATACACCATGTAATATTGAACTAATAATTCATAGGAGAAACATGACAACTAGTGTCTTAAGTCTAGCAATTATATGGGAGTTACAATTGAGCAGGAGTTAGTATTCAAATCTCATTGACTATATAACGGAAGGGATAAATTATATTTTTTGACCTTATAGTTTGACTCAAATTTTTTTTTGATCCCTAATATTTCAATTTGAATAATATAAATCCTAAACTTTAAGTTAAATTTTAATTTGATCATTCAGAATGCTAAAATTCATAGTTTCTTAATAAGTATCACTCACACGCGGAGTAATATAGAAACAATTGACAATAATTTGGACCTTGGTCACGACCAACTAGAAATAGAACGATCACATTAAAATTAAATTTATAATCAACTATTAATGTTATTTAAATTAAAAAAATAAAGATCAAAGTTAATTTTCAGTGAATTGGCGGAACTGACCATGACAAAGAGCAACTCAAAACTGGGACCTCTGCTTCTTGCAATCATTTCCCAACCATCTCATGTACCCTTGGTTGTTATGTTCCACTAAATTCAGTTTTAATTTGTCTACTGAACTACCAATTTTAAGATGCGTCAATGAATTCCAATAGCACTGGTTGAGTACATAAAATTTAGGATAAATTACATTGATTTTCTTAAATTTAACATAATTATATCAACTTTGTTTTTAATGACTAAAGGAATCAGTACTAATACACATTGTGCGAAAACATAAATATAAATAAGGTAAAATATAATTTTTAGTATAAATGAGATAATAATATCATTTTTCTATTCATTTAAAAAGAGAGTAAGTGTTGTATGAATTAAAACTTTAAAGAAATTCAATATAATTATACTAAATTTATAGGACTTATTTCAAACCTCATGGGAGGTGAAAAATTTACCCTAAATTCTAGAACAAGTTAATTTGGTCAGCTGAACCACAATTTCAGAGAAAAGTAGGTATGTCCAATAAGACCCCTTGGTTATGTTTGATTCACAAGATTAATAGTGAAATATTAATAATTCTATTAAATTAGTGTGGTATTCACTATCCAATTTAGATTAATATCCATTGGATTAATAATCTCACCCCTATCCCATTACTAATAATCCTACAAATTTGTTGGATTAATTATCTATTGGATTAATAATCGTAAACCAAAATGTTAAAACAAATATAGGATAATTGAGCCTACGGATTAATAATCTCAATCTCATGCTCTAATCCACCCAATCAAACATGCCCCTTGTGCCTTATCATGAACCTCATTTTCATGATCTAATTTGCTTAATTTGTTAGATTTTATATATAAATTGTCCATTAAAAAAATTAAATTAATCTGATAATTATAATCATATAATTTCATTATATTTATTTTTAGAAAATGAAAAATTATTTTCAAATAACTTTTTTCAATCATTTTTTTAAGACAAATATAATGAAATCATATAGTTGTGATTTTCATAGTGACTCATAAGAACTTAAAAGATGAACAATCGAGATCATTAATCTCCCCTGTGAGGCCTATGGGTGATATTATTTATTAAAAATAAATAAATATAATAAAATTATATAGCTGAGATTATTATATCACTCTAATTTTTTTGAACTTAGAAAAAAAATGACTTATTATCTATATGAGACCAAGATAAGATCTATAAGTCAATTAGACAACTGTTTCCTCTTCATATATATATTCATAAAAGAACATTGGAAATAATTTTAAATCTTTCTACCATGAAAATCCATCTCGCAAAAATTCACTTGACTCAATGAATAATAATTAATCTCTATCAAAGCACTGTATGATGAATGAGTCATTCTCTTACCAAGTATGATATTTGGGTTTGAGTTTCACAAGTTGTATGCTACTAGTTCGCCTTTTTCTATTATCCTATAAATTAGACATAGATTTGTAATATAGGTTCGATTATTTTCACTTTTGTTTAAAATGGGTACATATATATATATATATATATATATTTATTGTCTTAATTGACCATGAAGCAGGCAAAGCACATCCTCCATTGACATAGTCAACTTCATTAGCATTTTATTAATTTATTGGTAGCGTCTCCAAAATATATTTTAAGATAAATTATAGTAAATCTTTTTAAATTATAATTCGTTTATATTTTACTCTCCCAACCTTCAAAACCCAACCGCTTCATAGTATTATCTTGTTACTTAACACTTTCTATTAAGCTTTTGTTAGGAATTTATATATGACTGTTGTGTTGAATTTTTAAGATAATAATGCCTCTATTTAGTGATTTTACATTTACATTTTGTCACTAAAATAAGAAGACAAACTGCAAATAAGCCTACCAGATAAAAGCATTAATGTTTTAAAAAATCAATAAATGTATCATATATTTTATACATGACTTGATTTTGTATAAATTTCTAACAAAATTTGAATAAAGGGGTGTTAAGTGTAATAAGATTATATTTGAGGTGAATTATATTTATTATATATTTAATATCAAGTACTCGTAACATACAATTGAATATGCCCCTCTCTCTCTCTCTCTCTCTCTCTCTCTCTCTCTCTCACTCTCTCTCTCTCTCTCTCATGCTGCATTATATATTGATAGCATGCTTATTGCAGCACCATTTGTCTCCACTATATATAATCAGTATGCGATGAATGATTTTGTTTCATTAGTTTCTGTGCTAAAGACAACACCCCTCAACAGGGCCATACATATATCATATGCACATGCTTTTGTGATAATTAATTGATTTGAATAAAAAATATAGATATTAATGTCTGTGTCCTGTCAAAGTATAAATAATCATTCCAACAACTAGCTGCTACGGAGAGTTTCAAGGATGGATGATCCATGATCTAAACCATTTGTGCACCTTATGTGTCCATCCTCGCCTCCTCTGACTTATGAAATTAATAGTGTACACTTTGGTTTGATAGCAACTCAAACATAATAATCTATTCAATTGACTTTGCCTACTAATTTAGAGGTTTGTCCACTTGGCATTGCCTAATTGGGCAATGTTTTTTTTTCTTCTTGGTTTTCCTTTAATTACATTCTTTATTAGGTATTAGATAATAAAAATAGAAAACGTTACGGAACAGAATCCTGCAAACGATTGATTATTAAAATTCAAATAATACCAAAATAGTTAATATTTTAATACACATTTTTATATATTTTCATATTAGTGGTAAGTTCGTGCTATGCACGGGATGTGAAAAAATTAATAACATAATTTTTATATAAATAATATAAATAGTTAGACTTTTGTATGTAACTTACAAAAATAAAAAAGATTGAAACTCACAATTGGATTTGTTTGGAAATTGACTTTTTTAGTAATTTTTTAACTTTTTACGAAAAGCTGTGTAAAAAAATAGATATAATTAGTTGACAACTTGTAGTGACGTTTTGACTAAAAATCATTCTTTCCAAACATGACTCACAATTTTACCAAAATGGGATGCACTTTATGTGTCAATTTTTAAGTAATCACTAACTTAACTATCTAACTTGAGAGCTAGGTAGAAATCCAAATTAAATTCGAACGAATTTAATTTTATAAGGGCATAACATGGTGGATCTTATTAAAAAAACTCATATATTTTCTTAACTTCTTATCTCTAGTAAAAAAAAATTAAATTTGTATTAAAAATGTTTACTATTCTAGTCCTTTTTAGTCTAGAATGATCTTAAAAAAAAATACAAAAAAAACTAAAAACTAAAAAAGTATAGAGAATCCTAATCCAAAAAATGATGTAATATCATATTTTCAAATTATTAAAAATCTTTCATATACCCTTTCAAGTATTAAAAAAAGTCATATATTTTTTAACTTCTTGTCTCTAGTTAAAAAATAAATAAATTTGTATTAAAATTATTTACCGTTCAAGTCCTTTTTAGTCCAGAATGATCTAAAAATATATAAAAAATTAAAAAAACAAAAAGAAAAATTAAAAAAAAAATAGATATTAATAATTTGGATATGTTTATTTTATTTTACATTTTGAATATGTGTATCTAGAACAAAAATAAATAAATAAATGAAATAACAATAAATTTAAAAATGTGATTTTAAAAATCTTGCCTTATTTCGTAGTTGAAAGGAGTACAATTAGAAATGTGAGAAAGATTTCCTTATTAATTAATATTAGAAAAAACATGAGGAAAAAAAAAAGTTAAAGGACCAATGATGTTTTAACATGTGTAATTTTATAATTTAAAATATATAAAATTTGAGAAAAATGGATTAGAACTTTCAATTTCAATTACCTCACAATATTTTCAACAGATATGCTATATATATATTTGTTAGTTCCACAATAAGCAGGGTTTGATTTGATACAATGAAAATCTCCTAAAATCAAATATACTCAATGAATTTAAATATATATATGTTTGTAAGATGTTAAGATAATTGTATGAAGAAATAAGAGAAAAAGGAATCTCTGTATATTGAAAATGTTGTATATTATTGTGTGTTGAACTATTACAATAAGTGGCCTATATGTAGGACTTATATGGAGTGCTAATCAAGAAACCATGAGAATAAGAAAACCTATAGAAAATATAAAAATCTAACAAATACGGAAAACAATATATGCTAAATATACTTTAACAATGCCCTCGATCTCAAGTAGCTAAACTAACTTGAGTTTGAAAAAACAAAATAAAAAATAAATGATAGTTTCCTGTGTACAGCAAACGAAAGAGCCTACTATGGGCGATTGAGAAGAGCATGCTAAGGGCTTGTACATGAATAGAAGCTGAACCATCAGATGTGGTACAAACGTAACTTATGACGTGGTGTTGAAAGGTGATAACAACTGATAAAAAGTGCACAGGGGGCAGCTTATGACAAGGTGTACCAGGGACGACTTAGGTGGTGTGCCAAGGGGCAACTTGGATGGCATATCACCATACTCACCATGATATAGGTATATTACCCCCCTCAAACTCAAAAAGATTTTCCGATAGAAACGTATTTGAGGTTGAAAAAGAATTAAGAGAGAGTGCGGAAGCACAAAAAAATTAAATTAAATAGATTTTGACCTGAATTTAGATCTATATTAAAGGAGCGGAAGATTGAGATTTGACACCCACAATGGAAGTGGTAATTGATTGGTTGTTGGAGATTGGGATTAACACAAGTATGTATTAAAACTCCAGTGGGCAAAAAGACAAGAATGCCAATTGGCTGCCTACTGGTGAACCAAAAAGATAAACCGGATCTTATAACTCTGTTACCATGTTACAATGTCTAAGAGAGAGAAAAAGAATATTATTATGTGTATATTCAATATTGTGTATCTTACAAAACAATGAAGATGCCTATATATAAGCAAGGTAAGAATGGGTAACAAGAAAATTATGGAAATATCCTAATATAGTAAAACCTAATTACAGTATCTAATATATATATATATATAGATACCATATTCACTAATAGCCCCCTCAAACTTAAAGTGGTTGCAAAGAGACCAATTGGAGTTTGGAAAGATAAACTAGAGAATATAAAATAAAAATAATAATATTGAAATATAGTTTATGGTCATGTCGGATCATTATAGGAGCAGCCAGGGCTAATGCCAAAAAATAATTTATGGTCATATCAAATCGTTGTAGGAGCCTGGCCAAAGCTAATGCTAGGAGACAGTTTATGGTCGTGTCAGACTGTTATACAAATTGGGTAGAGCTAATGTTGGAAGATAATTTTTGGTAAGGTCGTATTGAACCACTGAAAAAACTGGCCGGAGCTAATGTCGGGAGACAATTTTTGGTGTCGTGTTAGATCATTGAAGAAGAAGCCGAAAGCAGAAGTCATAACCGAAAAGAAACCATGTGCACCAGAAGGCGACTTGAAAAGGAACCATGTGCGCTAAGAAGCAACTTGAATGATGCGCCAAGGGGTGTCTTAGGTAGTGCGCCAAGGGGCGACTTAGGTAGTACGTCACGGTGCGGCTTAGGTGGTAGTGCATCAAAGAGCGACTTAGGTGATACACGAGGAGCAGCTTAGATGACTTGGGTAGTTCGCATAGTGTATCACTATGCTACCATAATATAGGTATATTACCCCCTCCAAACTCAAATAGGTTTGAAGATAAAAACTTAATTGAGGTTGAAGTAGAGGGGAAAATAGAGTAGAGCGAAATAGAAAGACTGTGTTCACAAAAACATATTGAGAAAGGAATTTTTATTTTAATGAAGAGAGATTAAAGATTGGGGACAACTTATGTGAGTAGATTATAAAAAATAAATAAATAAAATTGTTTTTTTTTTCTTTTGGGTGTTTATGGGTGATGGTGGAATGGAAAAAGAACAAGATAAAATAAAATAATACAAAGTGGGTAAAGAGAAAGAAGGTTAGCAGCAGCTTTAGAAAAAGAGATAGAGTTGGGTTTGAAAAATCATAAAGGTCAAGGACTTTGTTGAAAACAATAGAGAAGCGGAGAAGTTGAAGAAGAAACAAGGTATCTCTAGAGAGGTACGAAGTGCCAACAAGTTGGCAAGTAATGGTGGTCGAGGGTGGAGTTTGGAGGTGTTGAAAAGGTAGGAGCCACAAAGGAACTTTGAGGAACTTTGGCCGGTGATGAAGGAACATAGAAAAACCAGTAGACAGAGGAAAAGATCACTATGAAATGATATTAAAGGAAAATATGACAGTAGAATGGATTGAGGTCCGACAAGCAGCCAAAACAAGGCTGACGCCCACTGGTGAAATGAAATTACTAGGTATTTAATCTAACTCTGATACCATGTTAAGAAAATTGTATAGAGAGAGAAAAGAAATGAGAAAGAGAAAAGATAATATCCGTATATTATTGTGTGTTGAACCATTACAATAGGTAGCCTATATATAGGACTTATATGGAGTGTTAATCAAAAAACCATGAGAATAAGAAAACCTATATAAATATGAAAATCTAACAAAATATGGAAAACAATATATTACAGATTTACTTTAACATAAGAAATCATTTAAAAAACTTCATCCCTGACACCACAAAATTAAGATTTTTTTAGTAAAAAATTGGTAAAAAATCCACACTAGTAATTGTCGAAGGCATCAAGTCCAATGGGGTTTTTTTTTTTTTTTTTTTGTGAGAAGTCCATACTTTGTGAAATAGTTTAGTGAGAAGTCCTAGGTGACATTTTGTTTTTAATTTTACCCCTTAACTTTTTTTTTATCTATTTAACTTTTCATTGACCATCTGTTCAAATTTATATTTATCTGTTCATTTTTTTTGTCTATTTGTTCAGTTTTTTTGTCTATCTATTCATTTTTCTATGTAATTTTCTATTTACTCAAATTTTTTTGCGCAAATTTTCTATCTGTCCAAATTTTACCTATCCAATTTTTTATCTGTTTAATATTTTTATCTGTACAATTTTTCTATATAATTTTTAATCTATATAATTTTGATCTGTACAAATTTTTTAGAGCAATCAAACAGCTGTTCAAATTTTGATTTTATTTTTTTAGCTGTTGAATTTGTTGACCAATTAGTTCAAATTTTCTATCTAATCTATTGAACCTACTTCCTCTCTATGTGTGAAACCAAACATATGAATCTATTGAACTTATATATCTGCAATATGTTTCATCAACATTAACAACAACACAATAACACTCAATAACTACAACAACAACAACAACAACAACAGGGGGGGGAAAAAAATCAAATATACCCAGATCTGGATTGAATAATTTCGAATCCAAAGTACCAAAAAAAATAAAAAATAAATAGATCAAATGTATATATATACAATGTAATATATATATATATATATATATATATATATATGTATATGAACTTTCTATTCTTCAATGAAGAAATAGACTAATTAGAATAGTGAGTTCTACTATTGTTTTTGTGTTCTTATAGATAAATGGATCCAAGCCTTATCCACCTCCATTTTAAACTCTAGTTTTAACAATGAACCAAAAATATATATAAATATATATACAATGTAATATATATGAACTTCCTATTCTACAATGAAGAAATAGACTAATTAGAATAATAAGCTTTACTGTTGCTTTTGTATTCTTATATATAAATGGGCCCAAGCCTCATTCACGTCTACTGTAACTGTAACTCTTGTTTTAACATCAATCACCCCTTCTTTATCCAATGCCAGTCACTATCTCTCGCTAAAACTTACCAACTAGAACAGCAACAACAATAGATCCGAGATTAGAGATTGAGGCAGTGACCAGATCGGAGGGAACAGTTCTGTTTCAGATCTGAGAGAAAAGAGAGAGAAATAGGATTTGATTTTCTTTTTCCACCATATAACCTAAATATATATATACATGGGTAATTTGGTCATTTTATACAAGTTTGTCCTTATAGACAAAGAATTTTAAAGTGTGGATCTTTAGGTAAAGAAAATTCAAAATTAGATTTATGAATCGAGTGTCCTTTTTTTATTTATTAAATTTGAGATTATTGAGTGATATTTTTATATAGTTTGAATAATAAACATTTAGAGAAGATTAACTTAAAGCTAAGATAGCTAAGAATGATTCCAAGAATAAAATTTGTGAAATAATAATATATCGTGGATCAATTAATCAATCAAAACAAATGAAATAATGATTTAAAGGCAAATGCATGAATATAAGTTATGATATATTATATATAATTTGTTGGAACAATTTTCTATGTAAAATAAATAATGAAACAAATCAAATAAATAAAATAAATTACTTACCGAATTTATTTCACTGAACCGAGTAAATATTTAAAAGATCAAGTCCAGTGTGTGACACTCTGTCCTTAAGACAGATTCACCCCACTACAATGCTTATGGTTAAAAGCCGTCTATCTCCCAAGATACAATGATCTTCACAAATTGTAGTAGCACTCCAAACAATTTGTACGGCGAACAAAAACCTGTGTTCTTTACTCTCTGAATTTTTGCCTAAAATAATATGAAGAACAAATCTATGCAAGATAACAAAAGAAAAGGAAGAAAATAGATTTTTGGAATGTCCAATATGCTGGAAAACTTCTAGTATTTATAGGCAAAAAAATGGTTGTCCGAACAGGTACAAAAAGGAATGAACAGATCTAAATTTGAATGAGCAGGTGCAGAACTGTATGAACAGATAACTACTACGCAGTTTCTATCTGTTGGAAACTGCTAGCAGTTTTAAATCTGTTATGGGAAGAACTAAATCTGTTCGATGATAGTTTAATCTGTTGGCATAATTTTTGGACAAAAGATTTGAATTAATTTCATTTTGAAATTCAAATAATTTCCTACAAGAATTTGAGAAAAAATTCAAATAAATTTTGTCCAAAAAATTAAAAATTAATGTTAGAACCGACCCGACCCACAACCGGCTCGGCTCAGCACGCATGTGGTGGTTTGAGCCAAGGTTCAATTTGTCCATAACTCCTCCCTTCTACGAACTTGGGGTGCCCCTTGAGGGCCAACTCAAGTGTTGCCACCTAGAACTTATATTACACACATAAGTTCTCTTAAGTTTCCAATGGGAGTGTTTGGTAGGGCTTTTTTTAGCCAACTTATGGCTTCTGGCTTTTAAAAAGTTATTTTGGACTGTTTGGTTAAACTTATTTCAAACAGCTTCTGATTCTAACAACTTATTTTAAGTGAAAAAAGCTGACTCTGAGAAACTACTCACCCCTTGCTTCTGATTATCAGCTTCTGCTGTGGACATATTAATTCACGATTATACTCTTAGATTTTTTTATTTTTTATTTTTTTAAAAATAGAAAAGACACAAATGGACTATAAAATATTATTATTATTTTTTATGAGAAATGTAGACAAATAGTGAATAATAAAAAATAAAAGTTAATAAAAAAAGCTACTTCACAGCTTATTTAACAAACACTACTCAGCAACTTAAATCTATAATCCAACAGCTATACCAAACAGATTAACAGGTTCTGATTAAAGTCATAATCTATAATCTGTTAAACTATAATCTATAATCTATTTTAACAGCCACACCAAACAGCACCAATGTGGGACAAGCCTTACAAGGAAAACCCACATTTTATTCTTTTATTTGTCTATTCCACGAACCCGAAAATGATGTTAACTTCCCATTCACTTATAAATGGTTTTGACAAACCATCTTCACCATGTGATTTGCCATGCGGCAAGGAATACGTCACATCTTCGGACCCACCTCCAAAGATGTTTGGGACCCACTCAAATTTGGATTCAAAGTTGGCCCAAAATAAGCCTATAAAAACCAATTTTCCAACAATCCCTCACATGAATGGAATTTGACAGAGAGAAAATACAACAATATGATCTAATTACGGAAGAGTATAGAAATTGGGAATATTCTGCAAAGGATAGGTAGCTTTTGGCTTTGATCCTTCTCTTGTGAGACACTATCAGATTTACTAGTTAACCAGTGAATATGATGTCTTCAACTGTTCAATCGTTTGTATAAACCAAGACAATAGAACTCACACAGTATATCACCAGGCACAGTTTAGTTCTCACTATTGTGTTCATTTTGGCTCTGAACAACCTAATCTTTCATGAGTGCTCTAGAGAATTGTAGCCCTTCACAAATCTCATAGAACCGGCCCAATTGACACTCACATAAGTGATTCTTATGAAGAGTATCTTGCCATACTCCACTGGGTTTACCGATATAAGAATCATTAAAATTTACTTAACCTAAAACGTTACAAACATCACTATTTCATTATAGAAATGGGTAGGAGTTTGACTCTCCAGTGATCCTTATGAGTCATGCATAACTCAGTTGTCCCTTTGAACCTAGATTTTGGGATCTCCAGTCAACTAGGTTGGGTTGCCATTATGGTAACTCTTATTTAATAGGCTTAAGTATCATCCCCCTCGATGAATTCTCAACTAACTCTTTTGCTAACCCTTTGGTTAGTGGATCCGCTATATTCAATGGAAATAATTCCATTAGAGAGTAATTATAGTACGGTGTTATGTCGACGACGAATGTGTCGTGACTTACCGTTATACATATGACTCTGTGCTCTATCTATTGTTAATTGACTATCACAATGTATGCATATAGCAAGCATCGGTTTTGGCCACATTATAATATCTTCAAGAAAATGGCGTAGCCATTCTGCTTCTTTCCCAGCTTTATCTAAAGCTATAAATTCTGATTCCATAGTAGACCTAGCAATGCAAGTTTGTTTGGAAGATTTCTAAGATACAGCTGCACCACCAAGAGTAAAGACATACCCACTGGTGGATTTTGAGTTTCTAGTATCTGATATCCAGTTTGCATCACAGTATCCTTCAAGTACTACTGGATATCTAATATAATTTAGCCCAATGTTATAAGTAAATCGGAGATATCTTAGAACCCTTATAATTGCTTTCCAATGTTCTACTATTGGATTACTTGTATATCTACTTAATTTACTTACTGCATAAGCTATATTCGGGCGAATGCAGTTCATCAAGTACATTAAGCTTCTAATAATTTTGGCATACTCTAATTGAAAAATACTTTCCTGTACATTCTTAGAAAGAAATAAATTAACATCCACAGGTGTTCTAGCGAAATGATCATCATCTTTGCTGAATTTGTCAAGTATTTTCTCAATATAATGAGATTGTCACAAAGCATAACCTTCTGATGTTTTGGTAATTTTCATACCAAGTATCACATCAGCAATCTCCACGTCCTTCATCTCAAAATGTTTATTCAGCATTTTCTTGGTAGTTTTAATCATATCATTATTACTATCTATGATGAGCATATCATCCACATAAAGACATATTATAACATAACTGTTGTTTGTGCCTTAAATATAAATACATTTGTCACATTCATTAATTTTGATTCCATTTGACATCATTGCCTTGTCAAATTTCTCATGTCATTGTTTTGGCGCTTGTTTTCTACCATATAATGATTTAACCAATTTACACACTTTTTTTTCTTTTCTTGAAACATAAAATCCTTCTAGTTGTTCTATGTAAATTTCTTCATCTAACTCACCATTTAAGAAAGCGATTTTCACATCTATTTGATGAATTTCTAGATTGTACAACGATGCAATAGCAATTAGCATTCTAATGGACGTTATTCTAGTAACCGGTGAGTATGTGTCAAAGTAATCATGACCTTTCTTTTGTCTAAAACCTTTGACCACAAGTCTTGCCTTGTATTTCTCAATTGATCCATCCGCTTTCATTTTTCTTTTGAAAATCCACTTGTACTCAAGAGTTTTACAACCTGGTGACAAATCTACCAATTCTCAAGTGTAATTTTGCAAGATGGATTCAACTTCGCTGTTTATAGCTTCTTTCCATAAAGGAGCTTCAAAACTGGACATAGCCTCTTTAAAAGTTAAAGGCTCATTTTCTAACAAAAATGTTCAAAAATCTGGACCAAAAGATTTTGAGGTTCTAGCACGTTTACTACGCCTAGGTTCCTCTTCATCAATTTGATCTATCTCTTGCTCTTGTTCTTGATCTTATTCTTGATTATGACTAGTAATAGCATTATGAGATCTTTTATTATTACAAGTCTTCTGTCCAGTCTTATTTGGAAATACATGTTCAAAGAATGATGCATTCCGATATTCAATAATAATATTTACATGCATTTCGAATGTTCTGATTTATGAATCAAAAATCGATATGTATTACTATTCTTGGCATAACCAATGAAAATGCAATCAACGGTTTTATGACCTATCTTAGTGTTTTTAGGACTATGAATAGCAACTTTAGCCAAACACCCCCACATTTTTAAGTATTTGTAGGATGGTACTCTCCTATGCCACATTTCATAAAATATTTGATTCATTTTCTTTCGGGATACTTTATTAAGTATATAATTAGCAGAAAGTATTGCTTCCCCCACAAGTTCTGACGTAATCCAGAACTTATTAACATGGCATTCATCATTTCTTTTAAAGTCCTATTTTTCCTTTCAGCAATTCCAATTTGCTGAGGTGAGTAAAAAGCGGTGGTTTGATGAATTATTCCATGTTCTTTACAAAATTCACCACCTCTATCGCTTCTAAGTTTCTTAATTTTCTTACCAAGTTGATTTTTAACTTCATTCTTATATTGAATGAAAATTTCCTTAGTTTCATCATTAGTTCGAATTAAATAAACATAATTATATCTAGTATAGTCATCTATAAATGTGATAAAATACTTTTTCCCACCTCTAGTTTGAATTGATTTAAAATCACAAATATCACTATGAATTAATTCAAGTGGTTCCGTACTTCTTTCAATTGAATGTAAAGGAGTTTTAGTTAATTTTGCCTCAACGCAAATTTCACATTAATGATTTCAATCAATGTCAAATTTAGGTAAACATTCCATATTAATAATCTACGCAAAGATCCATAATTAACATATCCTAGTCTACTATGCCATAAATTTGAAAACACAAGCAAGTAAGAAGAAGATGTATTTTTATTAATAACAGAGGATACAACAGTCATTACATTCATTTTGAAAAGGCCATCAGACATGTAACATTTTCCTACAAGCATCCCGTTTTTGGTAAGTACAAACTTGTCATTTTCAAAAACTAGCCTAAACCCATTTTTACTCAATAAAGATCTGAAAACAAGGTTTTTGTGAATGTCCGGTACATGCAGCACATTGTTGAGAGTGAGTTCCTTTCTAGATATCATTTTCAGAATAATCTTTCCTTGTCCTTCAACTTTGGAAGTTGAGGAGTTGCCCATAAAAAGTAGTTCATCGTTGTCCACTATAGAATAAGATGCGAACATCTTTTTGTCGGCATAGATGTGGCGAGTAGTACCAGTATTCACCCACTATTCTTTAGGATTTCTGACAAGGTTTGCCTCGGAAATAACTGCAGAAAGATTTATGTCATCTACACCATTGAAAATTTTGTCCACTTCGGTCATATTGGCTTGAATAGACTTCTTGCGTGATATTCCTTTGCGTTTGCGTTTGCGTTTGCATTTGCGTTTGCGTTTGTGTCGGCAATCTTTGGCACAATGTCGCTCTTTGTCATAGATGTAACATTTGTCATTAAACTTGTACTTCTTATTTTCCCCTCCTTTAGAGCCTTGTGCGGAACTTTCTCCAAAAAACATTCATTTCTTTGCTTTTGGAGCATGTTTCACCACATTTGCCTTAGACTCCATTGGATGCTTACCAACCCGCTTCTCAGAATTGCAGTTGTCCTCCTCAATTCTCAAACACATAATTAATTTTTCTAAAGTCATTTCTTTGCGCTTGTGTTTGAGGTAGTTCTTCAATTCCTTCCAACCTTGTGATAATTTCTCAATTAAGGCTGCAATTTAGAAGGATTCACTGAAAGACATGCCTTCTGTATGAATGTCATGCAGAATGAGTTGAAGATTTTAAACTTGGCTGATCACAGTCTTAGAATAAACCATCACAAAGTCCAGAAATTTACCAACCATAAATTTCTTTGAGCTAGCATCTTCTATTTTGTACTTTTTCTCCAAAGATTTCCAAAGTTCCTTTGCTGTCTTGATAGGACTATAGACGTTGTATAATGTGTTGTCAAATCCGTTCAAGATGTAGTTCCGGCAAAGGAAGTTAGCATGTTTCCAGGCATCGACCGCAGCAACCACTTGTCAGTCAGTTTCATCATCTTTCAAAGTAGGAGCATCCTCATGGAAAAAACGAGTCAGGTTTAGAGTAGTAAGATAGAATAACATTTTCTGCTGCCATCTTTAAAATCAGTTCTTGAAAACTTCTCTGGCTTCTCACCGTGATTAACTGGAACAGTCACAACAGGAGGAGGGGTGGGCATAATTGCAGCCACCGTACTAGTACTTGTTTGAGCATTAGTTTGACCAGTTTCAGTAGCCATGAATTCTAAATTATAAAACAAAATTATAATTAGAAGTTTATATTACACAGAAAATTTAAACCAAAACTACATAATTAAATTCTGTAAAATAAAAGAAACAAGAATTGTAACTTTTATTTTCAATTAATTTGAAAATAAAATAAAATTTTATTTAAACAAATTAATTCTACACAGAAAATTAAATTTCTGTAACACTTCAAAAATTGAAATACTGAAACAGAATTTTAATTAATGAAAACTCAGAAATTATTTCTGAAAATTAAAAATTAATTTCTGACTAACTTCATAAATAAATATTCTAAATTGTTAATGACACCAGTATATTACTACTAGTTGTCAAAGAAAATAAACAGTATATTACTACTATTTGTCAAATAGTATATTACTACTATTTGTTTTTCTAACCAGAATATTTCTTTGTAAAACCACAAAAAATAATTTTTGTAAGAAGAAGAAAGAGAACAGGAAACAAACGAAAAATTCTATATTAACAGAATAATTCGAATCTGTCTTAAGATTGTTGGAATAATCTTCTGTGTAAAACAAATAATGAAACAAATCAAACAAATAAAATAAATTACTTACCGAATTTATTTTACCAAACCGAGTAAATATTTAAAAGATTAATTCGAGTGTGTGGCACTCTGTCCTTAAGACAAACTCGCCCCGCTATGGCGCTTACGGATAAAAGACGTCTATCTCCCAAGATACAATGATCTTCACAAATTGTAGTAGTACTCCAAACAATTTGTACGGCGAACAAAAAGCTATGTTCTTTACTCTCTAAATTTTTTCCTAAAATAATATGAAGAATATATCTATGCAAGAGAGCAAAATGAAAGGAAGAAAATAGATTTTCAAAATGTCCAAAATGCTGGAAAACTTATAGTATTTATAGGCAAAAAAATGGCTGTCTGAATAGGTACAAAAAGGAATGAACAAATCTGAATTTGAATGAACAGGTGCAGAACTATTTGAACAGATAATCGTTGGGCAGTTTCTATCTGTTGGAACTGCTGGCAGTTTTAAATCTGTTATGGGAAGAACTGAATCTGTCCAGTGACAATTTAATCTTATGGCACAATTTTTGGACAAAAGATTTGAATTAATTTCATTTCGAAATTCAAATAATTTCCTACAAGAATTTGAGAAAAAATTCAAATAAATTTTGTCCACAAAATTTAAAATTAAAGTTAGAACCGACCCGACCCACAACCGGCACGACTCGGCTCGGCCAGTGGGACGGCGACGGCGCGCATGTGGTGGTTTGATCCAATGTTTAATTTGTTCATAATTCCTCATTTCTACAAACTTGGGGTGCCTCTTGGGGCCTGACCCAAGTGTTGCTACTTAGAACTTATATATACACATAAGTTCTCTTAGGCCCTGTTTGTTTTCAGAGATAGAATGAAGGGGATTAATAGTGAGGGGATTGTTAGTGAGGTGATTAATAGTGAGGAATTGTTAAATTATTTTTATATAAAATAATAAAATAAATAAAAAATATAAAAAATTAAACATTAATATTTAAAAAAATTCCTAATATATAAAAAATAAAAAAAATAAAAAAATTTCTAATCCCCTCACTATTTTTCTAATGCCATCTCTATCTCCTCCTTACCAATCCCCCTTCCAAGGGGACTACTAATACCAATGGATTAAGGCCCCGTTTGTTTGGGGTTATAGGAAGGAGATTAGGACTACTAATACCTTGGTATTACTAATACCTTATTTGTTTTGAGAGATGGCTTTGAGACTACTAATACCTTGGTATTACTAATACCTTGGTATTACTAATACCCTTGGAATGGGGATTCATAGTGAGGAGGTAGAGGCCCCGTTTGTTTGGGGTTATGGGGAGGGGATTGGGTTTGATAGTGAGGAGGGGATTGAGAATGGAGTGTTTGTTTTAAGAGATAGGGAGGGGATTAGTAATCCCTTGGTATTAGTAAAGAGGAGGAAGGGGGATTGGTAAGGAGGAGGTAGAGATGGTATTAGAAAAATAGCGAGGGGATTAGAAATTTTTTTATTTTTTATATATTGGGAATTTTTTTTAAATATAATGTTTATTTTTTTATATTTTTTTATTTGTTTTATTATTTTATATAAAAATAATTTAACAATTCCTCACTATTAATCCCCTCACTATCAATCATCTCACTATCAATCCCCTCACTAACAATCCACTTACTATTAATCCCCTCACTATCGATCTCCTCCATTCTATCTCTCAAAATAAACGGGGCCAAAGATGGTATTAGAAAAATAGTGAGGGGATTAGAATTTTTTTTATTTTTTTTATATTGGGATTTTTTTTAAAAATATTAATGTTTAATTTTTATATTTTTTTATTTGTTTTATTATTTTATATAAAAATAATTTAACAATTTCTCACTATCAACCCCTTCACTATCAATCTCCTCCATTCTATCTCTAAAAACAAACAGAGCCTAATAGTCCCCTCCCCATTTCTCAAAACAAACACCCCATTAGTAATACCAAGGGATTAGTAATCTCAATCCCCTCCCTATAACCCCAAACAAACGGGCCCTTAAGTTTCTAATGTGAGACATGCCTTATAAGGAAACCCACATTTTATTCTTTTATTTGTCCATTCCACGAACCAGAAAATGACGTCAACTTCTCATTCACTCATAAATGGTTTTGACGAACCGTTTTCACCATGTGATTTGTCATACAATAAAGAACACGTCATCTCTTCGGACCTACCCAAAAAGATGTTTAGGACCCACTCAAATTTGAGCTCAAAATTAGTCCAAAATAAGTCTATAAAAACCAATTTTCCAACGTAATTGGCATTAAACATATACATACATACAAAATATATACATTTATACATATGTATATATAACATTACATGCATATATTATTATTTATAAATACATTAAATATAGATAAATACATATGTTTAATATTACATGTAGTTACTCACATCAAAAAGCTCAAGCAAAAATACGAAATGAATAGATATTCAAACATTTATATTAAAATGCAAAAAGGGATGAAAGAACTATACGCGTAAATATAAAACTTACCTTTTCTAAAATAAATGGTGCATTGGATTGCCCAATTATATAGAGTTTTATTTCCTTTCAAAAAGCTCCTTATGCCGAACTGCTATATTGTTTAGGGTTTTCAAAGATCTTGGTTTTTTTATTTTAGTTTATGAGATTGGGATTATTTGGTAAGGTTAAGAGAAAGGCAAATATATAAGATTGGTTAAGGGTTTCCATATTAATAAATACATTTAAAAATTCGAATTCAAGGGATAATTAAAGGTTTTTTTATTTTTATTTCTTTTAAAGTTAGGTTAACCAATAGAAAGTTTTTATTTATTTATTTAATAATACTTATATATATTTTTATTCAAATACATATTTTACACAATCAATGGGCCTAGTCTGTTGGCCAAAATCTTTACACATCACTAACAATCTCTCATGGGGCTTATTCTCAATATATTTATTTACTAGCGTATGCTCGTGTCTGAAGGCACGGTATAAATAATGTTAGGATCAAATTATAAATATAATTTATACAACTACACAATTGAGAAAACTCAATTTGATCCAACTTTATAGACTCACACATATATTCAAGAACAATCACCACAAAGTTCTATTTAAAAAATAGCAAAGGAAGCTAAGTAGAATAGATTTAGTTTCCATTGTCTTTGTTGGACTGGGAAGAAACAGAGGGTGGGAAGGCAAGTAAAGCAATAATGTAATTGGCAATTCTAAAGCAATAAAATACACCTAACAACAACATTTTATAAGCAATAATGAAGGCAACTGAAGCAACATTGTTGTTAGGTCCCTATGTTGTCAAATCCGGAGACAAAACATTGTGTTGATTCAAATATATTTTTTTGTGTTTTTGTTCTGTCCGCTCGAGCGGAGCCTTGTGAGCTCGAGCGTAGATTAGCAGGTCTCAGTATTTTGTCAGGGCAAGCAAAAAATACTGGTGGGTGTGATTTTACGCTCGAGCAGATTCTCCTACGCTCGAGCGCATCTCAGTTTGTTCGCACGCAGTTTTTGGTCAGTCCGCTCGAGCGGGCTGTGTTGAGCTCGAGCGGAGATCGCGGATCTAGATTCCTATTTAAAGCTGTTAAGGATGTTTTTTGAAAGAGTTTTTTTCCTAGATCTGATCTACAAGCACTAGGGTTGTGTTTAAAGTTTTCTTTGGAGATTTTTCATAGTTTTCCTTGATGTTCTTGAGAGAGTTCTGAACTTATGCATTGAAATTCATATATCAAGGAGGTTGCTTCTTAAGTTTCAAGTAAGTTCTCTTCGGTGGATTCCGAAGATTAAAGCGTAGAATTCAAAAGGCGTTTGATTCTACGCAGTCGTTAATTCGACAAGTGAAGTTGTGGTGTGGAATCAACTTCAGGATCAATTCCGTGACGAAGGCGTGGTGAAAGAGTTACAGAAGATTCAGAGACAAATTGACTGGGTTGGGTAATTTGTATGGTATCTTTGTAATCTTTTCGTTCTTCAGTAGTGGATTGATAGTGGCGGTTCGCCCGTGGTTTTTGATTACAATTGAAGGTTCTTCAATTGTGGTTTTTTCCACGTAAAAAATCGTTTGTGTCGATTTATTGTTTATTCTAAAAAACAAACAAACTAAAATCACTCTCGTAAGTGTTTGATGATTTTAGGTTGAGTGTTTTGAATTAATTGGGATTTGGAATAAGTTAATCTTGATCTAATCACAAATCACGTAGGATTTTCAATTGGTATCAGAGCGGGTCACTCTTTGTTTTTTCAAAACTATAGGAGTGTGATTTTGCGTGATTAGTATCATGGATTCTATTCGTGAAGGTAACTCGACTCATAGACCCCCATTACTTGACGGTACAAACTATTCTTATTGGAAAGCTCGTATGAGAGCGTTTTTAAAATCCATCGATGAGAAAGTTTGGCACTCCGTAATCTTTGGGTGGAGTGAACCTACAATCACCATTGATGGGATTGATATTCCTAAACCCCTTGATAAATGGGACACAACCGATTACCAGAATTCGAGTTGGAACAGCAAAGCTCTCAACTCCCTCTTCTGCTCTGTCACACCTGAAGAATTCCGTCGAATTTGCACGTGTGAAATAGCAAAAGAGGCGTGGGATATTCTTGAAACGATTCACGAAGGTACTACCTCTGTTAAAAGGTCAAAACTTCAACGTCTCACGTCCGCCTTTGAAACCCTTTTTATGCGCGACGATGAGACGTTCGATGAATTTTATGCAAAACTCAGTGATATCGTGAATTCCTGTTTTACTCTCGGTGAAAAAATCCCGGAAGCAAAAGTTGTTGGAAAAATTTTGAGGTCCCTTCCCGAGAGGTTCCAACCAAAGGTGACAGCCATTGAGGAGGCTCAGAATGTTGATACCCTCAAGCTTGATCAATTGGTTGGAAATTTGCAAACTTATGAAGCCCACCAAATTTCTAAGAAAAAGCAAAAAGAAAATATGGCTTTCACGAGTGCCCATGAGACTGCAAAACCTCCGGAGACTGAATTTGATTTAGAGTCTGAGATGACGGCTATGCGTACAAAACAGTTTAAAATTTTTTTGAAAAAGAAGCCGAATTTCAGAGCCCCTATTTCAAAAGATAAGAGTAATGACAAACCCAAAACTGTTCCACCAAAATTTGCTCAAACTACTGAAAAAAGGATTGTAAGGGGAACCAGGGGTCAAGTGTTATGAATGTCAAGGGTTTGGCCATATGTCTCTTGAATGCCCTTCGAAAAAGAATCGGAAGAAAGTCTACACCGTAACTTGGGATGATGAAAGCGGGTCGGAGCAAGAACCCGAAGAACCTGAATCCGGTGAAGATGGGGATAGTGCATTCATGGCATTTTGGGCCACGGATTCTCAACCTCTTCCAAAGCTTTTGGAATCAGCTCGTGGCCAGAACCTGCATCATGCTCCCACCTTTGATGGGGCTAACTATCTGTATTGGAAAATCAGAATGAGGGCGTTTCTCAGAGCTTTTGAACCAAAAGGTTGGCAAGCCATTGAAGAAGATACAGAAAGTGCAGATAATCCGGGCAATCTGAGAGCCCTGATCATTATTCGTGGAGCAATCTCTAATGAAGAACAACAACGGGTTGTTCACTGCACAAAGGCTAAAGATGCATGGGAAATTCTGAGCCAATTCCATGAAAGAAGAGATTCACCTCCACCTCCATCCAGCAACTTGTCTGCCTTGGTTGCTAAATTGGATGAGGTCAAGGAGAATGAGGAGCAAAGAGAGGATGATGAAACATCTGAAGACATGGATGAGATCAATGACGAAGAACTACAACAAGCCTACGAGAAGCTGTACGAGGAATCTCTGAATCTGTCTAAAACCAATGACAAACTCTCTCTCAAGCTCAAAATATGTGAGAGTGAGAATGTCCGGCTCAAAGGAGAACTCTTGACAGCAAAACAGAATGTCATCAAGATCTCGAGTGACAGCCAAGACTTATGTAAAAAACTTCTATCCTGTGAAACTGAAAGGAATGAACTTCTGAAGGTGTATTCCACATATGAAGAAAAGCTTGAAAGTCTTGAGTTGTCACAAGCTGCGTTGGAAGAGAAAGTCAGTCAGAAAGATGAAGAACTCCGTATTGCTAGAGCAACAATTGCCATGTGGAACAAAGGTTCCAGATCTCTAGAAGACATACTCGGGTCTCAACAAATGGGTTCTGACAAAAGAGGGCTAGGCTATGGTGCGACGGCTCACAAAGGACAGGCCTCTACCTCTCAGAACTTGAAGACTCAAGCAAAAGGAAAACTGAAGATAGACCAGGTTGATCCTTCACTTCATCAAGCAAAAGTAGGTAAGATCAACAAAAAGGAGGTAAAACCTGTTTTTATTTGTCATCACTGTGGTAGGTATGGCCACATTCGTCCTTACTGTTTTGAACTGTTTGGTAAGGTGTCTCAAAAGGGTAGAAATTCTAATACTTTTTGGGTTAGGAGGCAACCTTACATGTCTAGGCAGAACACCAAGACTAAAAAGATTTGGATTAGAAAAGAGGATTTGACTTGTTTTGTTGCTCACACTGCTCTAAAAGCACGTGATTCACACATGTGGTATCTTGATAGTGGGTGTTCTCGTCATATGTCCGGTAACAAATCCTACTTCACCTCCCTTGAAAAATATGAAGGAGGAATTGTTACCTTTGGAGATGGCGGCACTTCGAGAGTCATTGGTAAGGGCTCTATAAGTGTTGCTGGTCTTCCCAAGCTAGATAATGTTCTACTAGTTGATGGTCTTAAAGCAAATCTTTTAAGCATTAGTCAAATGTGTGATTCCCATCATGAAGTATTGTTTTCAAAAAATAAATGTGAAATTTTGGACAAAAAGGGAAATACTGTCTTACATGGGGTTCGCACATCTGATAACTGCTATGGGATTGTTACTACTAATGATCTCACTTGTCACTCTGCCATCATTAGTAACATTGACCTGTGGCATCAAAGATTAGGTCACATGAATTTCAATGACCTAACTAAGATAGCCAACAAAGAGCTTGTGAGGGGAATACCTAAACTGGGTAAGAATTTGAGCCATGTGTGTGGACCATGTCAACTTGGAAAGCAAACCCGTGCCCCTCATCAAAAGGTGAACAGCTTTACAACCAAACGTCCTCTCGAATTGGTTCACATGGATTTAATGGGTCCTACTCGCACTGAAAGCATCGGAGGTAAAAGATACATTTTTTTAACTGTTGATGATTTTACTCGATTTTCATGGGTAAATTTTTTAAAAGAAAAATCTGATACGTTTGATGCTTTCCAGGCCTTAGTCTTTAAAATCCAGAATGAACAAGGTATTTCCATTGATCGTATCATAAGAATCCGAACCGATCATGGTCGTGAGTTTGAAAATAGTTCGTTTTCGGATTTTTGTGATATACATGGAATTAAGCATGAATTTTCTGCACCCATTACTCCACAATAAAATGGAGTTGTTGAGAGGAAGAACAGGGTTGTTCAAGAAATGGCTAGGGTCATGCTCCTTAGTAAGAAACTTCCTCCAAAATTTTGGGCCGAAGCCATAAATACTGCTGTTTATGTCATAAATCGCGTGTATTTAAGGCCCGGCACTTTACAAACTCCATATGAATTGTGGAAGGGCTTGAAACCTAATGTAAAATACTTCAAAACTTTTGGGAGTAAGTGTTACATCTTTAAAGATAGAGAGCCTTTGGGCAAATTTGACTCCCGAAGTGATGAAGGTATTTTTCTAGGGTATTCAACCAACAGTAGGGCTTTTCGTGTCTATAACCTGCGAACTTCATCAATAATGGAATCTATCAATGTGGTTATAGATGATACAGGTTCTCCTACTCCAGCAACAAATGAGGATGACAATGGTGAGTTTCCAATCTTGGACACTCAACCACAAAATCTAGGAGAAGCTGAGGTTCAATCACAAGAAAAAGTTACAGCACCATCCTCACAGGTAAGTTCAAGTCCCAAGAGTGCTCAAAGGAACATCACTCCTGATGCTTCTATCATCGCACGTCCTGAACTAAAACCATCAGCAAGGGTGAAACTGAATCATCCAGTTCAACAGGTGATTGGAAGTGTTTCGGATCGAATGAAAACCCGAAGACAGATTCGGGATGAGGTATCACACATGTGTTATGTTTCTTTAATTGAACCTAAGAATATTAAAGAGGCCTTGCTAGATGATAGTTGGGTCAATGCTATGCATGAAGAATTAGGCCAATTTGAGCATAACAAAGTTTGGACTCTAGTTCCCAGACCTAGAGACATGAATGTGATAGGTACCAAGTGGATCTTTAAAAATAAATCTGATGAGAATGGTACAGTTGTTAGGAACAAAGCTAGGTTGGTTGCTCAAGGCTACACACAAGTAGAGGGTGTTGACTATGATGAGACGTTTGTCCCAGTTGCACGTCTCAAATCTATTCGTATTTTGCTTGGTGTTGCATGCTTTCTTGGTTTTAAATTGTTTCAAATGGATGTGAAAAGTGCCTTTTTGAATGGGTACTTGAGAGAAGAGGCATATGTTGAGCAACCAAAAGGGTTTGAGGACCCTAAATGTCCTAATCATGTCTACAAGCTAGACAAGGCTTTGTATGGATTGAAACAAGCTCCTCGAGCTTGGTATGATAGGCTTACTACCTTTCTTCTTGACAATGATTTTCAAAGGGGCAGTGTGGATAAGACTTTATTTGTAAAACATACTAAGTCTCATATTCTTGTTGCTCAGATTTATGTTGATAATATTGTGTTTGGATCCACCGCTGATCATCTTGTGAAATATTTTTCGGATTGCATGACACATGAGTTTGAGATGAGCATGATGGGAGAGTTGTCTTATTTTTTGGGTCTTCAAATTAAACAGTCTCCTTCAGGTATATTTGTGTCTCAGTCTAAGTATGCGAAAAATCTTGTGTCTAAGTTTGGTCTTGAGTCTTCCAAGCATGCACGCACTCCCATGAGCACCAGTCTTCACCTCTCCAAAGATTCCTCTGGTATTGATGTTGATCCTACCCTTTATAGGAGTATGATAGGGAGTCTTTTGTATCTCACAGCCAGTCGTCCTGATATTTCTTTCAGTGTCGGTGTTTGTGCTCGTTACCAAGCCAGTCCTAAAGAGTCTCACCTTCTTGCGGTAAAACGCATCATCAAGTATGTTAATGGGACCTTGGGGTATGGGGTTTGGTTTTCCACTGATACTACAGCCGAAATTACTGGTTTTTCTGATGCCGACTGGGTAGGGTGTGCTGATGATAGGAAAAGTACCTCCGGAGGGTGTTTTTACCTTGGGAATAATTTGGTTTCTTGGCATAGTAAAAAGCAGAATGCCATCTCTCTTTCCACTGCTGAGGCTGAGTACATTGCTGCAGGGAGTTGTTGTGCACAAATGTTGTGGATGAAGCAAATGCTTCATGATTATGGAATAGAACAGAATACCCTCACTCTTTTTTGTGATAACACAAGTGCCATAAACATTTCAAAACATCCAGTCCAACACTCTCGCACCAAACATATTGACATTCGTCATCATTTTATTCGAGAGTTAGTGGATGAAGGCCTTGTTGTTTTGGAACATATCCCTACTGAGCATCAAAAAGCTGACATTTTTACAAAACCCCTTGATCTTCTTCGATTTGAGTTTCTTAGAAAGACCTTAGGTGTAATGCTCAGTAACTAGATTGTTTCCTGTGGTCGTGAGGTGAGTGTGAGTGGCTGACTTACTATTCTTAGATGTGTTAATCTCATTGTGATTGAGTCCTGGTATCTTTTGCATCAAAATATTAAATGAGCACTGCTCATGCTTCTTACAAGATTTGTTTTACATCTTTGTTCATGGCTCATTCTGAATGCCCATACTCATTTACTTCGTGATCTCATTCTGTACACATTCTTGAGCTAAACTGTTGCAGGGGTTTCCGCATAAGTGATCAAAGTTCTCTATGGACCATTGACAGCGTTTCTTGTACTTTTGCGGAGAAATTGACCTATACTAGTATATCATGGGTGATGTTAAGTCTCTTAACCATCTACCGCCTTAGTTCACTTCCATGGTTTCTCCCTCAGTACATGATCTCCGGGCATTAGGAAAAGGCTACCTCAGAGGCACCAACCAGGCCATCATTTTGAATTCATACTTCTCTGGTTGGAATCCATACTCTTGAGCGTGCATGCCACCAGTGAGTGCCCACAAGAAAAAAAATAAAAAATAAATATAAAAAAAAAAAAAACAGTGTCTGAGGGGGAGCTTCCGCATTTACTTAACAAATACCCCGTGATTCCTAGTGGTTTGACTTTTCTCTGTGATAGTCAGTTACTCGTGTCGGAGGTCCAGCCATCCGATCACTACTAGGATTAACTCTAGCTTTGTGGCTCTCAAGGATTGCACACACACACATTTTTTTCATGAGCTCTCATGTGAGTTTTTGAGTTATGCATTCTCATGATGCGTGTGGCTTTGATTTAATACTATCTGTTTTGTTCATGAGCTGGTGTTTCATCTCTTTTCTCAAAATTTGCAGGACTCATAATTTGATGGATTTTCTTGTCTTTGTGGTTTAGTCTACACTTGCTCTTCTTGCTTGTTACAGGACTTTCTAGGTGTGTTTTGTTCTTTTTAAAAAAAAAAAAAAAAAAGGTTTTTTCCGCTCGAGCGGAATGTTTTACGCTCGAGTGCGTTTTTCACTCTTACAGCAGTTTGTTCGTGTTTTGGCAGTTCTGAGAGATGGATTTTTGAGCTCGAGCGGCCCTTTGCACGCTTGCGCGGGAGTCTGCTTGCATTGTTTTACGCTCGAGCGGTAATACGTACGCTCGAGCGGACCATTTTCATACTTAACTCCCTCTCTCGACTCTTCGAGTCATTTTTTTCTTCCTGTTTCATTCTCTCGATCTAGGGTTTGTTTTGTGGCTGCATTGTGGTCGATTTTTCCTCTCATCCTCCATCCTACCTGCCGATTTGCTCTTTGGTAAGTTTTACCCTCTTTTATTTTCGTTGATTTTTGTTCTATTTGGTTATAGTGGGTGTTGGGTTTGTGATTTTGTGAGTTTGGTGTGTCGTTTTTGTGATTCTCTCTCTCTCACACCTTTTTCTCGTCCTTTTGTCTGATTTTTATGTGTGTTTTCTTTATTGTGTCTGTGGTATTCGGGTTTATCTGTGTTCCTGCTTTCATGTCTTTATGGGCTGTTGAGGTCACTGTGCGTGAGTATGGGTCTGGTCTTGAATACATTGCTTTGATTTTCTCATGATTCATACTTATACTTTGCAATTTCTCTCATATTGGGTGTATTAGTTATGAGTTCTTCACTACCATGCTCCTCTTTGTTCATGCTTAATCTGATTGTCTGTGCCAATATCATTGTCACCACACACTCATCCGAGGTCAAACAAGACCAAGGATTCATTTTGTCCTGTATTGCCCGTCACCGGTCTATTGATCTCGCCTCCCTTATTATAAAAAAGATGATCGGTGCTCATGGGCATAAAAAGCTTGGCCTTCCCTACGGTTGCTTGATCAACCGAATTTTGTCTGACCTTGGGACCCCTATCCTAGAAGATGATGAGTTTGCCTCTCCTTCTCGCCCTTTTACCAAGAAAACTGTGTCTCAAAGTCGGGCTCATATTAAGGGGGAGTCATCCCGGGTTGGTCCTTCTGCAGGAGTTGCTGCTGGTCTTGCTGAAGAAGTCGAGTTTGATGCCACCGCAGCCGGTGATGGTGATGAGGCTCCTGTTCCCCCTCCGGATCTTCCTGCTCTGTTTCAGCAGTTCGCGGAGGCCATGCTCAGACGCTTGGATTTTTTGGATGCTCGCTTCGATGCCTTTGATGGTCGTCTTGGTCAGATTGAGGAGACTCTCACCCATCTCGCCCGTCTCATTCAGTCTCCACGGCCACCCGATGCTTGATTTCTGATCCCTGGCCAAAAGGGGGAGTGATGTTGCTTGTGTGTGGAGTTTTTGGTACAGTTGTTCTCTGGTTATCCTTCCTTGGTTATCCTTCCTTGGTACAGTTGGATTTATAAAGTTTTTGGTTCTATTTTGGATCGAATATTTTGGATATATGGATATATGTTTGTGGATGGATGGATACTGATTGGCTTAATGGTTTATTCTTTAAAATGGTTTGCTTATGCTTGGCTTAAAGGTTTATTATTTAATCCAGTTCCACCTGTTTTTGGTTGGCTTGTGTTTGGGTGTTCTTTTTCAGGCTCATGGAACAAGCGCATAAGTGGATGAAGTTGAATGAATGAATTCTTTCCCATGTTGTGTGTTTTCGGGTTTTAAAAGAATGTTTTGTTTATTTGTTTTGAAACTTTTATAGTACGTGTAAGGAACAAGGTTAGAAAGGTTTTGTCCGGGAATTGACAAAGGGGGAGATTGTTAGGTCCCTATGTTGTCAAATCCGGAGACAAAACATTGTGTTGATTTAAATATATTTTTTTGTGTTTTTGTTCTGTCCGCTCGAGCGGAGCCTTGTGAGCTCGAGCGTAGATTAGCAGGTCTCAGTATTTTGTCAGGGCAAGCAAAAAATACTGGTGGGTGTGATTTTACGCTCGAGCGGATTCTCCTACGCTCGAGCGCATCTCAGTTTGTTCGCACGCAGTTTTTGGTCAATCCGCTCGAGCGGGCTATGTTGAGCTCGAGCGGAGATCGCGGATCCAGATTCCTATTTAAAGCTGTTAAGGATGTTTTTTGAAAGAGTTTTTTTCCTAGATCTGATCTACAAGCACTAGGGTTGTGTTTAAAGTTTTCTTTGGAGATTTTTCATAGTTTTCCTTGATGTTCTTGAAAGAGTTCTGAACTTATGCATTGAGATTCATATATCAAGGAGGTTGCTTCTTAAGTTTCAAGTAAGTTCTCTTCGGTGGATTCCGAAGATTAAAGCGTAGAATTCAAAAGGCGTTTGATTCTACGCAGTCGTTAATTCGACAAGTGAAGTTGTGGTGTGGAATCAACTTCAGGATCAATTCCGTGACGAAGGCATGGTGAAAGAGTTACAGAAGATTCAGAGACAAATTGACTGGGTTGGGTAATTTGTATGGTATCTTTGTAATCTTTTCGTTCTTCAGTAGTGGATTGATAGTGGCGGTTCGCCCGTGGTTTTTGATTACAATTGAAGGTTCTTCAATTGTGGTTTTTTCCACGTAAAAAATCGTTTGTGTCGATTTATTGTTTATTCTCAAAAACAAACAAACTAAAATCACTCTCGTAAGTGTTTGATGATTTTAGGTTGAGTGTTTTGAATTAATTGGGATTTGGAATAAGTTAATCTTGATCTAATCACAAATCACGTAGGATTTTCAATTGTAAATAATGTTAGGATCAAAATGTAATTGAAATTTGTGAAGGACAAAATTAAAATAAAATAAAACAACAAAAACATTGAAGCACATGGCAGCTTGATTAATTGTTCGTAGAATGATGAAATTAGGCTCTTGTTCATTCCACTCTCAAATGGATCCTAAAACAACCAAAATGAAAATGAAGAAACTAATAGCAAAATAGGTTTAATAGTTAGCAATCAAACAGAGAGAGAAGGGCAGAGGCAAAACAAACAAACACAACCCAAGAAATTCTAAACAAACCCCAAGAATTCCATGACTAAACCTTTGGATCATACAGGAAAGTAAAATTTTCCATAAACTACAGACTACCTGCAAAATGCATTATGGTCCAAAATGAATTAAAATAAATCAAAATGGGTGATCAAGGACCTCAATCTCATAGCTTACAGTTTATATCCATGACAGTAATGCCTTTACATGCAATAAACCAATGTGATATGTTGTGTCATTTCCATTCTTTTCTCACCCCTTGCAATCTAACCAAAGGCTTATATATTTTTATAACCTCAAAATAGCAAAAAAGCTGCAAGTTTTATAATATTAAAAAAAAACAGTTGGTACAAACATGTAAAGAAACACAGCAAAAGAAATCTGAAGTGGACAGACACCCAAAAGAGTCACACAACACAGCACAATTTTTTTTTTTTCTTTTGAAAGAGTAGGGAGTGAATTCACAGGAAGAAACAAAATTCTATGAAACTCAAATGAAACACCAATTTATTAGTAACCCAAATAAACTCCAAATTCAGCACTTCAACAACACCAATTTACCAGCAATTCAACTAAACCCTCAATTTTGCCAACAGCCCCACCCAAAAGCTTCATAGTAAAACAATCCAATTCCAACCCCAAAATAGAACATTTCACAGCACCAACACTTCAAAAAAAAAAAAAAAATCATGGAAGAAGTCAGATTTCACATACAATTACTCAATTACTCTTGTTTTTTTACTCAATAACTCAATTACTCTTCATACTCTTTTTTTTTTTTTGGCAGAAAATGTGAGCATAGCTATTTCAGAAAGGAGAGTCAAAAAGAAATAGAGATAGAGAGAAAGGGAGAGAAAGAGAAATCAAATTACCTGGTTAACATGTGTTAAATCCCTCAGACAATTCGATTCTTTCCCAACAGCAACAACACCATAATTTTCCCAACAGCAGCATGTGTTTTACAATTTTCCTAACAGTAGCAGCACCACAATTGCTTAATGCTAGGGAAACAAACACAATCATCAGAGCTGAAAAAAACAGAGAGAGAAGGGAAAAGGCAGAAACATATTGAAACCCCAAACGGAAAACCAGTTAAAGAACAGGAAATAAACCCAGATTGAGAGAGAGAATGGTAACCCAAATCTATATAATAAAGTACCTCTCAAGATATAACCATAACATCAAACCTAAAAATGGAAATAATAATAATAATAATAACAATAATAATAATAAAATCAATAAAAAGTACATTAATTCATAACATAAATCGGTGTCCTTTGTTGCATGCCACTATCAATAACTAGCTGCAAGCACACTGCTATAATTTCTAACGGATTAAGAAAATATGGTCCATTGCCAACATTTAGTGCCTTACTGAATAGAAGAAGAAATATTGGAAAGAATTTCTGTGGAGAAGAGACACAGATCAACATTTAGTGCCTCAGTAGCCCCAAATAGTACACATAAAAATTCATACTGCTATTCTTCAAGACTAAAGTCATGATTATTGCAACACCACTATTAGCTTACACAACGAATGAAAGTAATAGACTGTGAACAAAATAGGGCTTCAATGCTTACATATCGACAACAATGAGTTCCTTTAACAGCTTCCTCAAACAGCAGCACCACCATAATCCATTATTGTTCAAATGTTTCTATCCTAAAACATTAGCGTTCTATCACCTATAAGACCAAAAACTATATCGAAGTTTACCAGCACTTCAACTAAACCCTCAATTTTGCCAACAGCCCCACCCAAAAGCTTCATAGTAAAACAATCTAATTCCAACCCAAAAATAGAACATTTCATAGCACCAACACTTCAAAAAAAATATATATATATGGAAGAAGTCAGACTTCACATACAATTACTCAATTACTCTTCTTTTTTTACTCAATAATTCAATTACTCTTCATTCTCTTTTTTTTTGGCAGAAAATGTGAGCATTTTTTTTTTGGCAGAAAATGTGAGCATAGCTATTTCAGAAAGGAGAGCCAAAAAGAAATAGAGATAGAGAGAAAGGGAGAGAAAGAGAAATCAAATTACCTGGTTAACATGTGTTAAATCCCTCAAACAATTCGATTCTTTCCCAACAGCAACAACACCACAATTTTCCATCAAATTACTATTGACCCCAATCTATCATAGAAGCTATGGAAGTTTACAGTCAAAGTCATTTTTGGTCTTAGATAGAGAGAGACACTTGTGGATTCAAAAAATAAGAATATAAGAATCAATAAAGTCTATTCATTAGCAATCAAACATTTAGTAACAGTCAAGGATTCTTCAAAATTTATAATTTTGCATGATTTATGTGTTTTTATGTATTTTGAGTATTTGAACTCAAATTATAGTAAATAATACATTTTAATTTTTTTTTATATTTTGTATAAAATAAATACTAACAAAAACAAAAACATAATTTGTTCCCAAGAAAGTGAGGCGACGGTGGCGGTGGTGGTGGTGGTGGCGGTGGCGGTGATGGACAACAAAACACACTTTGTGCCCAAAAGCCACAACAAGCCAAAAAAAAAAAAAAAAAACTCTTCACCCCTACCCACCCATCCATCCTTTCTCGCTCACCTCACTTTTTCAAATTTCAAATTTTAAAACACATACTCACTCTCTCTCTCTCCCCTCAAAACACGCTTTGCTACCCCAAGAAGAAGAGGCCAAATCTATAAAGGCCAAAAAAATAAAATAAAATAAAACAAAATAAAGAATTCTTACTAATGGTTCAGTTTAATTTATAGCAAATTTTTTATGTTAAATTTTGGATATTAAAACTTCTAACGTTATAATTTAGATTTATGCAGGTAAGTCTTATAATTTAGTCCCAATGTGAGCAAACCCAGATTGAACCTCATCGGTAATACAAAGCCCTCATGCTTTCTTAATACTGCTGTATACGGCAGGGAAGTAACCTGGGGCCAATTCAATAATTCCACCCACTCCCTGCCATTTTAGAGAGTAGTTCAAATTAGACAGTAACTCGGAAAAGGTTATATTAATAGGAAAATGATATTCTCACACGTAGAGAATTTAAGACAAAAATAATGTGGCAATGACACTCTAGCAAGTATGAACCATAGTGATGGGCATTTGACTATCAATAAATGCGACACATCATTTTGCATAATTTTTTTGTGTTAAATCTTGTGTGTACATCATTACCCTAATCAATATAGCCAGAAAAAGAAACAATAAAAACAAATTTACATAGACGATGCTTACCTATATGGCTTCAGAAATAAAACCAGCTACATGCTCTGAAGTTCCAAAGGTAATGAGATCTTCAACATCTCTTGCATACTTCTCCCCGTTTGAACCAAAGACTCCTCTGTATGGATCTGGGTTAAGGGCATGGTGAACTCCGCTCTGTTGACCAATCCAAAAAGAATACCAGGATTAGGGAACTGGATTATCTTTAATAATAATTTGGTTGCATTGCCTTTGTGAATGCTAATTTATGATTACTTGGTTCTTTAGTTAAGGATAAATGCAGTATAAGGTAAGATTGGAAGCTTCACAAAATAATTATTCTTCAATATGTTTAGTACCTTCAGCAATATCAACTGTAAAGTGTAAATGTTAACATAAAGCTACCAATGGTAAAATAAGAAAGTGAACAACACAACAATCATGGCCACCGAATTAGTGTCTTCAGCGACATCCTCTGAGTTAACATGTAAGTCTGTATTGGCCACCGAATTCTAATAAAAAAAGGAAATCAAACCCCAAACTACATATGTATTAATCAAATGAAGAAGAAGAACAAAAAGAAAAGGGAAAAAAAATAACAAATAAACAACCCCAAAAATGTATGTATTCATGAAATAAAGGAGAAGAACAGAGAGAGAAGGGAAAAAAAAATTAAGAAAGCAATATGATAAACCCAATAACAATAATGGAATTAAGAAAGCAATTTGGTTTGCCTTCCAAATTGTTACAGAGATCAAACCCACATCACACCAATCAACAAAATGGGGTAAAATACCTCTGTTCTTGAAGACGGCAGTGGGGTTTGAACTGTAGCAAGCCAAATTGCAACATGGGAAATTAGTAAAAAACAAAAACAGAGAGAGAAGGGGAGAGGCAGAAATCGAGTGAAAAGACTCAATCTTACATTGCGAATTTCAACAGACAATCTAGTTCCATGCATGTGCTAATGTCAATGTAAACCGCGAAAAAATAATCAAATTCAAATTTAGTCATCTAGAAGAAAAGACAGGAAATTTTACAAAATTGATTTAGTAGAATCCAATTACTGATGAATATCTTGTTCTTGTTCTTGTTCTTGTTATATATGAATCACTAACAGACAAAATTTCATTATTTTGAACCATCATAGTCAGAATTTCATGAACAGAAGATAAGATCTTTATGTGTCTTGGATATAATCAAACACCTATGGTCTATGTTCTCATTCTCTCCCTATACTCTCTAGATAGTTTCTCTTGCTGTCATATAGCAGCATCTTGGAAGCCATAACACTCCAACCAACCACCTAAGAGAGACAGAGGACATTTGTCATTTTAGATTGGGTAGGGAGGGTTCACAATTAAACAGGCACATAATATTAATACCCAAACCCATAATTGTTTAGCGGTAGGGGTGTCCCCATTTAGGGGTCATGGTAGGATTGGGGAAAACCCAAATTAAACCCACTCATTTTCGACTACAATTCATTCCAACTTCCAATCCAAATTGCTCTAACTCTTAAAACTAAAGATCCTAATAAACTAACCAATTTTTAAGTATTGCATGAACAAACAATCTAGTTCCATGCATGTGCTAATGTCAATGTAAACTGCGAAAAAATAATCAAATTCAAATTTAGTCATCTAGAAGAAAAGACAGGAAATTTTACAAAATTGATTTAGTAGAATCCAATTACTGATGAATATCATATGAATCACTAACAGACAAAATTTCGATATTTTGAACCATTATAGTCAGAATTTCATGAACAAAAGATAAGATCTTTATGTGTCTTGGATATAATCAAACACCTATGGTCTATGTTCTCATTCTCTCCCTATACTCTCTAGATAGTTTCTCTTGCTGTCATATAGCAGCATCTTGGAAGCCATAACACTCCAACCAACCACCTAAGAGAGACAAAGGACATTTGTCATTTTAGATTGGGTAGGGAGGGTTCACAATTAAACAGGCACATAATATTAATACCCAAACCCATAATTGTTTAGCAGTAGAGGTGTTCCCATTTAGGGGTCATGGTAGGATTGGGGAAAACCCAAATTAAACCCACTCATTTTCAACTATAAGATTGGAAGGCGTGTTTGGGTAGAGGCAGGCGTGTTTGGTACCTATAAGATTGGAAAGAGGGACAAATAAGATTGGAAAAAGGAAAAACTACCGCCAGACTACCAAAAAAACATACACACAAACACATATACAGATGAAGAACTACTAGCTCTTTGTTGTTCAAGATGATTTTTTCTTTTCATTTTTGTTCATTCATTAATGAGTAGATATTGGTTTTTAAAAAGATTGGGCAATTTACATATACCCCCTCGAGATTTAGCAAAATTACAAATACCTCCCTGAGGTTTGAGAAATCACAGATACCCCCTGAAGGTCTAATTTGCATAACAAATTAGGGGACAAATTGTTATGAAAATATAAACCTCATGGGGCATCTGTAATTTCCGAAACCTCAGGGGTAGCTGTAATTTAGCTAAACCTCAAGGGAGGTATATGTAATTTTCCCAAAAAGATTACCTTAGAACAGCAAAGTCCCATCCTAATTTTCAGAAACTAATGCAGTACCCTGAAATTCAGATTGAATTAAAGAAAATGCAATGTAAACATCGAAATTATCACACAACCTAAATCAGTGAAATTAATTGAAATCCTAAAAAAAGCAGTATGAGATCCCAAGTCCAAGGAAAGATAATGAGTTCCTTGACTAAGTCACAATCCTAGAGGATATGTAATTACACAACTTTTCTGACAACAAATATATGTTTTTGAATTCAAATGCATATAGGAAGTATGTTGCTCTAGATTTACAATGCAATTAACCACAATAATAACACATCTTCTGCAAGAAAATAAAAATAAATCAGATGCTACAGGTAAGGGTTTAATACCAGTGAATTCCCATAACCAAGATTACAAATAAAACCCAGAAAACCCATTGAAGTCTAGCCAAAATTATGCACTAAGAAGAAGAAAATGTTGGAAAGATAGTATCAATCAATTAAACATCAATTAATCCATAACTAAATTGAAAGAAAACTAAACATCAATCCATATCTAAATTGAAAGAAAACTAAACATCAACTAAATGAAAAACATTAAAAAATAAAATAAAAGGAATAATACAAAGAATCAATAGAATGCAAAAAAGAACAACGTAGATTGAGAAAAATTAACCTCGAATGGAGGTTGAGGGATCGAATTAGCAAGTAATTCCAGTTGGCATTACAGGGTGGAGATTCAAATCAAAGCCCTAAATTATATATATGGTGAGCCACAATCTATATAATAAGTCTGGACGACTCATTGGTGTTTCGACCTCCTTCCGAATCTCTACAAGATCGATCAGATCAAGCCCTAGATCGATCAGATTCAGCAATGCTATCTGATCTCAGATCGTTTGTGAAGCACAGTAGAGAGAGAGAGAGAGAGAGAGAGAGAGAGAGAGTTGAGGATAACATTTGGGTAGAGGCATGCGTGTTTGGTAGGCGTGGGAGAGAGAGAGAGAGAGAGCAGAGTGTGTTTGGACGGGAATCAGACACATCTCAACCATTGATATTTATTAGGATTGATCTAAACCCTTGATTTAAAATGTGTCTCACATACATTTTAAGATATTTTCAAAAAATTTCTTGCCTTATTATATAGATATGTTGTATTTGATATCATTGTAACTTACTAGGCTTCATTAATTAATAAAAAATATCAATAAAGGGAAATTGTTAGAATTTTTTTTTTTTTTTGAAAAAACTATAAAAATTTAGGAGAATAAAAATAATTGCAATATAGATAGAACTTAAAAATATTAAATTACACTTTTGCCCTCAATAACTCTTTCCTCACTTCATCTTCTCTCTCTTTTTCCTCTTCCATCCCCTACCTTTCCTAGTCGTTGCAGGTCCCGCCTTTGTCTTTCCCATCCCTTCTCAATCCTTCCTTAACTTGCCACCCTCAACCCTCATTTACCATCTATGTCTCCTTCTGCTATAATTATAACAAAGATTAAAGTGATAAAAATAGAGAGAGATCACGAAGATCTAAGGCTCTAGAAAAGGGGTTGGGCTATCATGGTGGTTTGGGAGAGTTGAGAAGTCCTTGGGTACGGTGGGATAAGAGTAAAGGATGAATGAAGAAGGTAGGTGGTAATGACAGCAGCAATGGTGAGTAAGGAGACAGGGGGTGGTATAGAAATGGGTTTTGAGAAAGATGGGAAAGTGTAAGAAAGGGACTGGAGTTGGCAGATAAGGGCAATTATAGAGGTAAAGGTTGCTAGTAATGGTGGATGAGAGGTAAGCAACGATTGAGAGGTGGCTCAAAAATTGTAGGCAAGAGAAGAAAAGGAAAAGACAGAAAATAGAGGAAAATAGATTGTCTAAGGGTAGAAATATAATAGGGATAAAAATATAACTTTAATCATATTTTTGTAATTAATTTATAAGTCATCATCTCGCAATTATTTTTAGTTTTCTACAATTTTTCAAAGCTTTCTACATGTTTCTATTTTCTGTAATTTATTTGAAAATTTTATGAAAACGTCCCTTGCTTTAAGAACAACATTAAATTGCTTCTTAAAGATTTTTTTAAAAAAAAAACATAAATATGATTATTTATTTATTTATCAATTTTTTGCTAAAAGGAGTTTTTATTTGGTACATATTTTCAGAAATTATTTTTAAATATATTTTCGATTGTTTTTATTGAAATTTTTAATAATTTAATCATTTTTTTACTTTTTAAATATAATACATCTAAAAAATAATAAAATTTAATTAAAATATGGAAAAAAAAAATTAGAAAACAAACGAAAACCTAAACAAAAATACACACAAATTTTTGTTTATTTTTAGTAATATTTTCTAATATTCTGACAAATTTATTTTACTTTTTGGTCCAACTTGTCTCCAATTGGAGATGAAGAGTAGACCCTTCTATCTGCTCTGTGGGCTTACTTTTGGGTCCCACTTCGATATTTCGAATTATTCACATTTTAGGGTTCATCGAGTACATTATCCCTGTAAAAAATTAAGTCAATCAGATAACGACAACAAACATGTTTGAATCAATTTTGTATAAAAAAAATCGAACGGTGAAAAAATAAACAATTCATATAAAACTGATTCGAACACGTAGTTGCAGTTATCCGATCGACTTGATTTTTTACAGAGATAATATAATCGATAAGCCTTAAAATGTGAACGGTTCAAATTATCGAAATGATGTCAAAAAGTAGAACCACGGACAGTGACAGAGCCAGGAATTTAATATAGAGGGGTACCCATTAATTGCAATCTCAAATTTTTTCTTCTCCAATCAATAACAATAACATAATAATAATTTTTCGAACTAATGTTAAACATTAAAAATTAATATCCATTATAAAAAGTTTTAAATTTTAAACTTTTACAATGAAACCCCGACGATTTTTTATCTTTTGAAATTTTTCCATAATAGTATCATTGTCAATGCCATAAAAAATATCTCTCTCAATGTGGACAATCAAGCTATCATTCATCCATTCATCACCTATTGGGTTCCACAACCAATTCTTCACAATATTCATAGCTGAAAATACCTTCTCAACAGTAGCAGTTGCAACAGGTAAGATTAATGCTAAAGTCAAGAGCAAATACACCAATGGATATACTTTGTCTCTTCCAGTCTCTAACATTTTCTTAGCAAGATCTGTAATTCCATTCAACATTGAGAACTCACTACTGGATAGCATGTCGATAATATATGTATCAAGTTGATCATTAAGTACCATGAGCTCCATTGAAGAAAATGCTTTGGGATAAAATTTAGCAAGATAAATTAACTTTTTCCTGTCAAAACTAGAGAACGAGTTAGATGGATTCAAACATGCCACACAAAGTAACAACTCAGTGTTCAACTCAGTGAAATGAGCATTTAGTTCTTGAATTTGCATATCCAAAACAGTGTAGAATAACTCAGCGCGATAGTAATGTAAGTTTGTAATTTCTTGAGCATTGTGCATTTTTCTCCCTCGAGCTACAAACATATCTTCCATTTGGGGAACATCAATTTCATGTTTTTCACAAAAAGAGAAAATATTATCAGGTAAAGATGTCCACCCATTCTCCCTCATCTTTTGGAGTCGTACTTTAGAAATTTAAACTAAATTCATGGCATTAACAATATCTTGATCTTTCCTTTGTAGTGCTTGTGATAACTCACTTGTAATAGCCAATATCGTTTTCATCAAATGAAGGCTGAATACAAACTCAAATGATTGAATTGAGTCCAACAATATATTTGCTTCTGCTCGTTGTTCTGAATTTGAACCATCCTCCGAAATCATTTCAAGCACATCAATCACTATTGAAAACATACTAGCTAAGCTGACTAAAGTACCATAGTGTGAACCCCAACATGTATCACCAGCACGTTTAAGATTAATTTCTTGATTTAAGCCTTGCCCACTAGATAGCTCTCTAGTATTAAGTGCCTTAGCAACTTTTACAGCTTGCTTCTCTCTAACAATATCTCGGCGTTTACATGATGCTCCAACAACATTCACCACATTAGAAACCAAAGTGAAAAGTAAAGCAATTTGATTATGATTCTTTGCCACGGCTATAAGTGCCAATTGCAATTGATGAGCAAAACAATGAACATAATATGCACAAGGATTCTCTTTCAATATAAGTGTTTTAAGACCATTGAACTCACCTTGCATATTGCTAGCCCCATCATATCCTTGACCCCGCAATCTGAAAATACTCAATCCAAGTTTGGAGAATAAATTTTTCATAGCTTGTTTAAGCGAGAGAGCATTTGTATTAGCAACATGCTCAATACCCAAAAAGCGTTCAATCACTTGGCCTTTTTTGTCAACATATCGTATTACAACTACCATTTGCTCCTTCATTGATATGTCACGGGCTTCATCAATCAAAATAGAAAAAAGTGCATCACCAAAATCTCTAATAATCACATTGATAGTTTCAAATGCAGCTACATTTACATGTCTTTTTTAATATTAGGAGATGTCAACTTTAGATTTTGTGGAGCATTGCTCAATGCAACCATTTTGACATCTTCATTATGATCAGCAAGAAACTTGAGAAGTTCAAGAAAATTCCCTTGGTTACTTGAATTTATAGATTCATCATGCCCACGAAATGCAAGTCCTTGTCTTAGAAGAAAGTGAACGCAATCAACTGATGAATTCAAATGGGTTCGATATTCAATTCGAGCTTGATCAGATTGTTTGAAAAAAATCATTTCAATATGTTGGTTTTGGTTTAACAAGTCTTGACAGTTACTCGAAGCTTGATTATGAGCACTATTGGGACCTCCAACATGAGTCTA
This sequence comes from Camellia sinensis, assembly GCF_055761805.1. Classification (NCBI taxonomy): domain Eukaryota; kingdom Viridiplantae; phylum Streptophyta; class Magnoliopsida; order Ericales; family Theaceae; genus Camellia; species Camellia sinensis. Next base: position 5,476,142 of record NW_028129020.1, on the reverse strand, counting down.
AATTTTTTCTTTTTTCTTCTAATTTGAGAAACCCTCACCAACAAAATAATCACCACCAGCTTGTGTAGACACCCTATTTTTGACCGTCCTCAAGACTTGGTTGTGCTTGCAGGTACATCCAGCCACAAGTTCGATTGCTCATCGAGTATTCGACTTTCGCGGCGGAACGTCATAGGTTTGAGCTTTCCAAACCCTGTATCCTTTCTGCCCCATTCTTGGACCATATGTTGGTCCTTTCAGCATGCTTCTCATGGTGCACTGCCGACCACTCTCTGCCACTGTCGGCCATGCATTTATCACTGCCTGCCATTGATGAAGCCTGCCGGCCACCACTGATGGCCTGCAGAACACTTTGCCTTAGTAGATTTCATGCCAGATCTTTTGAGCCAGCTGGTTTTCACTCATCCCTCCTCCATATGTGTATGGAGGGATGAAGCCCTTTTCAAGCTTGTTTAACAAGATTTGCTTTGCATTCCTCTATATAAAGAGAGGCTCCTCCTCCCTTACAGAGGTTCAGCAATCTTTGAGAAGATATATCTCTCTCTATATATTTCTCTCTCTTTCTACATATTGTGTTTGTTTGTGCCTTAAAGTGCATTTTCCTCTCACTTTTGCACTACAACACATAATGATACACCACCATCTTTGAGCTGAGGTTCTTGGGAGTGTTATTTGGGCTCTGAAAGTTGGTTTTTGGCCTCAGAGGTTGCTGGTTTCGAAGTTGTGCTTCAAGGGTGAGCATATTTCCCTTTTAAACCTTTGTTTGTATCACATATTGGCCACCCTTGCATATTGTTTTAGGCCTTGCTTTCGACTAGAAAAAGTTCTGTATTTAAGTGCTTTTCATGGTTGTTTAAGGCCTCTTTGGTGTTGAGGGTGTTCTACCATCTTGTGTGCCTTGTTTGGCCTTGTGTTGAACCATGTGTTAAGGTCTTTGAGTTAGTCTTTGTTTGGCCTTTTAGCCACTGAAATCCAGTGGATTTTCAGTGGTAGACTTGTGGTTTTTAGGCCTCAAATCAGAGGGGGTGATCCCCTCTCTTCTTGTTTTGTTTGCTTGTATTATTTGCCTATCAAATGAGCATGTATCTCTATACTCTTGAGGCATGGTGTGAGCTTGTTTTTGTGAGTTTTAAAGTCTGACATGACTCTGTTTTTGGCTGGTTTAGATGTCTCTTGAGTGGCTCATATACTTGTAGTGCAAATCTTGCTTACTAGCATTGTATGCATGATGTTTTGGCTCATTATTCTAGCATATTTTGGCTATGCTCCAGCATGATTTTATTCATATTTTGGACTATTTTAGGACTGTTTTGGGCCGCCATGGTCATATAACTCATGCTTTGCATGCTTGTAGTGCAAAGTTTTGACTAGCCTTGAGTTTTGAGGAATCTTGCATGCTTAACTTTGAGGTATTTGCATATTTTGACATCATCTTGAATGATATTTCAGAGCATAAAGTGTTGTTGCACTTTCATATTTTTCACTCTTTAAGTGCTCTTGAGAGTTATACCTTTTTGCCTTATTTGCGAGCCATTGCATGAGCCTCATTTTCTTGTCTTTCAAGCCATCATCTGAGTCCATTTTTTTGCTACTGTTTTGGCCTGTATAGGGTCTGTTTAGGGTTGGCTTGGCCATTTGAGCAAATCCTTGCTGTCACGACCCAAACCTGCCCCTATGGGTTTAACACCGTAACCAGTCAATAATCCGTGATTACTGAAGGCTTGCTTAACAGTCAAGACAGTAATACAGAGTACAGGGGCTGGCAGAAGCCAAAATAGTACATAAAAGGTGTCCAATAAGCTGTGACATTCTGAATGCAAAAAGACTTTCCTGAACATATTCACATTCAAAACCAAAGCAGTTTATACATACGTCATATATACAAACATTCAGGTTAGAGACCAAATCTCTACCATAACAGTACAGTGCAAGTCTTAACATTTATTACAAAACAGAGGCAAAAGGGGAAATCTAAAGCACCCCAAAACAGCCTTGACTTGGCAGCACTTGGAACCTCGAAGTGAGGCACAATGGTTGGTTTTGACAAAACAGGAGCTTAGCTTGACGCTCCTTGCATCGGTCCGGTGCCTGGACACCTACATATATATAAACAGTGAGCTAAAGCCCAGTGAATAACAGTTGTGTAAAGAGGTTAAGAATGAATGTCCTTTCAGTTATTAAACAGTCATATCAGTCATTTAGAAACCATAACAGTTATATATGGTACATCCAATAGCAAAACAGTACAGTAGGTCTTAACAAACCGAACAGTCAGTTGATGGCCATCATAACAGTAATAGTAGTGGTTCCAAACTTGGGAACCGACAGAGATCTCTGTGACAGTAGCAGTAACAGTAAGTTGCTAAAGGTGCCACGAATATAGTTTACAAATAGGACAAACATTCGTTCATCAAACAATAACGTTTCAGTAAACAAAACATTTGATTATTTAGAAAATATTCATAATTAAACATATCTTTACAACATTGTTACTCACAGAGCACTGGGCTACAGATAGGCTAGTGCGCATCCTCGAATGCCAACCCTACAGTTACAAAACGAACACACACTAAGTTATACACTTGGGAATCAACAACTTAGTCTCTATCTTGACTCGGTGTGGTTCTACATCAATAACCTCATTAAGATGCCTTAAACTAGGCCTATGAATGCCTAGGATGAAATGAGGATGCAAAGATGTACTTTAAAACACTTTTCAAAATTTGCTGAAACAGGGGTCCACGCTCGAGCGTGGCTTTCTACGCTCGAGCGGACATGCAGACAAAGGAGCTCCGCTCGAGCGTGACTTTCCCCGCTCGAGCAGACTGCAAACTCGGGCAAAAGTACTGGATGCATGCAATTCACGCTTGATGGGCACTCGACCCCCGCTCGAGCGTGAGACACAAGTCATCGCTCGAGCATGCATTCCCTCGCTCGAGCAGACTGTAAACACATGAAAAGTACTAGATACACGCATTTCACGCTCGAGCGTTACTTTTTCCGCTCGAGCGGGATGCATGTACTCAAATTGTACGCTCGAGCGTGAAGTCTTACGCTCGAGCGTGGGTCCAAAATCTGAAATTTCCAGATTGAACCTCTAAGCTCAAATTCAACATTTAAAGCATCAAATTTGATTCTTTTGGGCCAATTTTCTGGAAAACACTTTAAAACTCATAATATGACATGTTTCAAAGATCAATTTGCAAAATCAAAGCCTAAAGGTAGTTCAATTAAACACAAATCTAAACAAAACTTCATGAACATAATGGATATGTAATACGCAAGTGTTCAATTGAAATCAAAGCTTCAAATACTTGATCAAATGAGTCAATTCACTCAAAAACATGATGAATTCATGGACCATAGCTAGAATATAGACATGCATGTGAGGATTTCCATGAAATCAACCTCAAAACTCAACAATGTGTACATGCATGCATGATTTAGCTACTCAAATCAACTCTTTAAACCAATTCTTGACTTAGATCACTAATGACTCGTGAACCATGCAAGAACCAACTTGAATTCACAAACTAAAGGATAAATATCCTACTTTAGGTCCTCAATTTCAAGTCTAAAAGCTCAATTATGCAATCTACTCTTCAATTCTTCTAATTCTCCAAGCAATTCTTGTTGAACCAAAGCTCTCCTACTCTCCCTCTCTTGCTCACAGTTTTGGTCTCAAGAAGGATGATGAAATGATGTATGGAATGTACTAATGAAGTCCCAAACAAGTGTATAGGAAATGGCCACTCAATGGCAAAATTGTAATAAACTTGAACTAATGTAATTTAGCTTTATTTAATCTAATTTAATCACACCAAATCAAATTTAAATTAAATCTACCATAATAACACATAAATTCTAATTAACATAAAACACCAATCAATTTCAGATTCGGCCGCCGATAAGGCCTTCAATTCGCAATTCGAAGTTAAAACACAAACAGATCATTTAATAGTCAAACAGATAGAAATGCATTTACAGACAATACACTCATGCAATCAAATTAGGATTTCCTCCTAATCAATTACTTATCATATTCAGTCACAGTTTAGCAGTAATCAGAGGTGAGGGTTGTCACACTTGCATGCCTCTAGTGTAATACACTTTACTAGCTTTGATGCTTAGGCCTTTCAACATGCATTACATGGGTTGTTTACATGATTTCAAGTCATTTTGCATGTTATATCAGTGCTGGAACATATGCCATTGCACTCCATGTTTCACTCTTTCAATGCCTTTGGAGAGTTGTGTTTTGTGCCTTAAGCTTGGGCTAATATGCCTGCATGTTTGTATAATCCTTTGAGCTTCTATCTTAGCATGTTTTGCCACTATTTTGGGCATGATGTAACTCTGTTTTGAGCTGGTTTGGATGTTTGAGCATTGTGATGCATGCTTATAGTATTATCCTCTTCACTAGCATTGGTATTCTTGGCCCCTTAATATGTTGTGCATGAGTGTTTGCACGTTAGAAGCTTGAATTTCATGCCAAGATCAGCATATTGTTTGCATGTCATGTTGCTTGCTTTGCATTGTGTTCAATCGGGTGTTGTATTGAACACGAGGAAGATTGGTTCATTTCATACTTGAAGTGATGAAATGAGCCAATCTCTCTTGGTCTCCATTCCCTTTGGTTTCTCATGATAAGGAGATGGTCTGAGTGTCTTATTTGTCATGCATTTATTGAATTTGCACATGTTGGATCTTTGGCCATCATGCATCGAGATGCGTGATTGATGGTCTTGGATCCGATTATGCCTCTCCCTTGATATTTTGAGGTGATATGGAGTGGCATAGTGCATACATACCCTTGGGAGACCCTCCATTTTCTCTATTTTGTGCTCTGTTACAGCTTGGTGTCACAGCACACCAGTGGCCGGCACCCCCCCATTGTTGGCCAGCAGCTCTTCATTTGTAGCCAACAGTATACACTCTTGGTCGGTAGGGGGGTCGGCAGAAGCTTCTCATGGCCGGCAGGCCACTGGTGCACTCCTCAGCACTGTTTTGGTGAGATCCAACAGTTAGTTCTCAAGGACACCCTGCAGACAGAGCCTCTAAAGAGCATTTTGGAGAGCTTTTCGGGACGGAAATCGAGGGCATGCATCATTCCTTGTTCAAAGCAGAGCTGAGGCGGCCTGATTTAATGTTTTACTTGTTAATTAGCATTCGGTGTTGTAACTTAATTAATTTGTTTGATTAGTTAAAGTTTTGTAATAATCAGTTGTAGCTAGTTACTCAATTTGGTTGTGTAATAATTAGTCTAATTAGATTATTAGATTAGTTGATTAGCTTAACATAGCTAGCTTAGCGTATTCATTCGGACCCTCCGTCGAGAGGGCAAATTTTGTAATACGGGTGCGTGTGTGTGTGCATGTCTTCCAACCCCCATTTCTTTCTCCCTTTTACTTACCGCTTTCGATGGTTAGTTTTAGGGCATGTTTTAATTAGCATACTTATGTTTACATGTTTGCATCTATTCATCTGTCTTGCATGCACCGGACTCAGCGCATCATACTAACTGCATTGTATTTTAATACCAAGTTGAATACATGTATCAATTGTTGCATTTCACATGTCATTTTAGAATAGTCGAGCCTATTTCTAGTTGCATTTTGCATGTGTTGCATTAGCCATCTTAACATGAACTAGGTTTATGCATTGATTTCTAACTAGTTCTCTGTTTTGGCTCGGAGTACACTGTAAGTGTTTATGTTTTAGCATCTTGCATGAGTGTAAGTGTTGCCATGATAGCATGCTTGCCATGAGGCTAACTACTTATGTGATATAACTGCCTAAATGCCTATGGGTGAAGGTTGGATTACTTGAATTGGAACAATTCATTGAAATGCGAGTTTTAAGCCCACTTGAGAGTGACAAAATCATGTTTTCTAAGCCCACTTGAGGGTGACAAATCCACGTCTTAGCCTACTTGTGAGTAGCACCTTCAAACCATTTTCAAACAAACAAACATGAGATGTTTTGTTCCAATTTAGGCGATCTAGTCTATACTTGTGTGTTGTGCGCATCACATAGTAATTATAGGCTAATAACCAGAATAAGAACGCATGTGTTTTCAAAAACAAAATATCATGTTAGTAAAGGCCGATCTTTGATCGGGCAAGCAGGGGTGCTCATTGCATGACCTTCCTCTCTCGTACCCAAGTTCCCGAGCCGAGGCAACTTTGGTGATGACGGACACGTGGCCTTAGGCACGAGTCAGGGTTTCCTAAATTTCCCAAAACAAAAACATTTAGGTGACGACTCTGTATCTGGCAAAGCAGTCCATATTTGGCACTTCTTTATAAAAATCAGTTTTTCAAAACGATATGCTGGATTTGGACTCTTTGGTGATTTATCGGTCTTGCATTGCACTCTGCGAGATTAGATTCAGAAACGTGACATTGAGTCCGAACTGTAGCAGCCTAATGAACAAAACGGATTTCGCGCCTTCGCGAGCGGAGCTCGTGGTGTTCGGGCACGTCTACAACTTGATCTCCAATATCGGGTTTGAAAAGATAACAACATAAACAAAATGTTGCATCTTTTGCTACACTATACTCCAACCAATTAGGAAATTTACTAAACCAAGCCTGATTAAATCGCCGAAATTTTTGTCCAAATGATTTTTGTGGAAAATTATAATCACAAGGTTGACAATGACCTTTTTGTAGATATGCCCTACGAATTCGGTCTCGATCATTAGCATTATAGTCCATAATCCGAGGCCGTAGTCCTGGATCTGCAGGAAGGTCTACTAAGTTGATTTCTATGTAACTTTGTTTTGCGGAAGAATAATTTTCATCTTTTTCTTGAGAAAGAGATGATTCCTACTTTGATTTTCTTTTGAAATATTTCTCCATGATTGTTTGAAAAAACTAAAAATCAAAATAAAAATTCATAATTAAAATCTCAAACCCTCCACAAATCAAAATCTTCAATTTTAATACAAATCAAAAAATTTAAATTAGCACAAATTACAACAAATCAAATTCTTTAATTTTAGCACAAATTATAACAAATCAAAATCCCTAATTTAAATATTAATCACTGCAAATTAATATTTTTAATTTTAGCACAAATCAAATTCCTAATTTTAGCACAAATCAAATTCCTAATTTTAGCACAAACAACAACAAACCAAAATCCCTAATTTTAATATAAATCACCACCAATTAAGATTCATAATTTTAGCATATCAAAATCTCTTATTTTAACATAAATAATAACAAATAAAAAATATTTACAAATCAAAACTTAACAAATAATTATAAATTAATAGTCATAATTTTTATTTAAAAGTCAAAAAAATAATAATAAAGTTACCTGTAAACAATGAAGAGAAGATACCAATGTTGTACTGTGGTCCCAAATCTATGTTGTGTGATCCTAATTTAGTGAATCGCGAGTCGGTAAATTGCAAAACAACAAAGGGAGACAAAGAAAATATGAAGATACTTCACAAGTACTGTGAATAAATAAAAAAAAATAAAGAATTTCATATGCTTGTAGGGTTTTAGAGTTTTAACCTTGCTGTAATTAGAGTTGTGTGCACTCACCTAAAAAAAAGTTGTGTATCAATATTTGATTGGGATTGAGATTCCCCAAAAAAAAATTAAATAAATAAAAATAAAATAAAAATACAAACGTGGGTGCGTCTAGCGTGTGGTGTGCGTGTGTCAGTGGGTTAGTAGGTTTGAACGTGTGTGTGAAAGTAAAAGGCGGACCACACCTAAAATTTTATTAAAAAAAAAAATTTCAAAAGTTAGGGGGCCACGTGGCCCCCTTGAGCCCAAGCTCCCTCTGCCCCTGACCACAGAGCATATTGAAGGGTCCAATCTTAACCTCCAACTCTAGAGACAAGTTGCACCCTTACTTTTTAGATTTTGAAATGATCTAAATAAGGTCCCGTTTGGGATGAGTGTTTGGGCTAAAATAGCTATATAGGATAAAATAGGCTATTTTAGTCAAATATGACAAAATGTTACATTTAACCCATAATCAGTTCATTTTTTTCTTACAAAAGTTAAAAAAATCAAAAAGTCTATCTCAAACGAGACTTTTTAATCCTATATTAAAAAAGCCAACTCTCATCCCAAACGAACCCTAAATATATTTTTTGAATTTTTACGAAAAGATATGTAAAAAAATAGATATGTTATGTGATTTAAATAAGTACACTTATTTAATTTATACCAAATAGTATGAGGTGTATCTGAAAAATAAAAAAATAAAAATATAAACAAATATTAAATAAAAACTCATCCAAAAATAATTTTAAAAAAATCAAACCAAACTTACCAATTTTTTAAAACAATGGCCTCGTTTGGTAGAGATGTGGGAAAGCGATAATAATTTATACCTTAATAGCTTATAGTTTATAACTGTGAACATAAGCTAATTTTTTACTTATAAATTAAGTTTTTCCTCCCTCACTCAAAAAATAAGTTAATTTTTAACTTACAAAAAGTTATAAGTTGTATTATTAAACTGAAATAAATACATCAAAATAACTTAAATTAAGCTAAAAATTAAAATAAGCTAAAAATAAGTTATACCAAACCGGGCATACAGTAAATTGGCAGGTAAAAATTGGGAAGAATAAATTGCCGCCCATTCAAAAAGGTAATTGGGAGCAAAACTACACGTGTCAGGGATCTGGTGCAAGTTAACTAACATCCAACGGTTACTATTTGAAACAGTCCAAACAATTTGCGACACCTTTTGACTATACCTTCCCTCCACCGTTTGCTCTTTCCTACTTTTATCAAACACACTATTTATAGTTGTAACGTAATGGTTGTTGTTTGCTTACAAGTGAGTCAATGACCAAATTGTCCCTCTCCAAGGTTACCTTGCTTTTTTGGGATCATATCCCTTAATTCCTTCCCAAGTCCTCTTGTCACAATTTTACTCATATTCAAATGCTTGTAGTAATTATTGTTTAAATCCCCTCATCTCTTATTTAAATTGCAATAATATTACAATAATCATATTTATATACTATTAAATTTTGATTATATTTATGATAGTATATATTTTACATACATAATAAGATGCTAGTGAATTATTAAATTATATTATAACAAAATCATCGTAATTGCTCCACAAACTTAAGCTCCGTTTGGGAAGAAAAAAGTCAGACTTTTTTGGTTAAAATAGCCACAAATAGCAAAATAGGCTATTTTAGTCACAAAAAACAAAACATCAAATCCAACCCATAATCATTACAATTCTCTCTCACAAAAAAAGTCAAAAAAGTCAAAAAGTCAAAAAGCCAAAAAGCTCTTCCCAAACCAAGCTAAAATAGCCCAGGTTAAAATAACCAAAAAGCCAAAAAGTCAACCGACTTCCCAAACGGAGGCTTATATTTTGAAAATATGACCTTCTCATTAAAGAACAACTATATAAAGCACTAGATAGCTATGAGTTGTAAAATCCATTAAATCAATACAATAATATGACAAATAAAATGGTAAGAAAAATGTAATAATTGTACTATTATAGTTTACTTTTTAATATCAATAAAATGATTTTATTATCATTATTAGAAACATGTACTTACGATTTTTTAATCTCTCTAATAGCGTATTTATTCAAACCTTTAAAATTTAGTATGTCGAATTTTTTTGAAAGTTTGAGTAACAAATTGACATATGTCAATTTGACATTTCTTATAAGAAAACTTTTCATTCGACATGTCAAATTTATTATATTATTTCTCATATTAATAATTTTTAAGTTCCTTTATTTTACTAATTAAAATGAATTTATTTTTTAAAAATGTTTAATCCCATTTAAATATTGTTTTATTTCTAAAACAATGCTATAATTATAAAAATTGCTAAACAAAAGCTTTTGAAACGGTGAATAATAGACATGACCGTGGCTTTCATTATTTGAACTTCAAAAGTTTATTTTATCGTTACATTTTTTTTATTTGAAAAAAAAAAAAAAAAAACCAACAACAGAACATCAACTACATAACATGTCAATTTTGACATGGTGAACTTCCTACCAAAAGCCACATCATCATTTTGAAGTCTTGGGTGGGTTAATCACTTGGGGTCATTTATTACCATTGGTGTTCCAACAAGGATTTGCCACACCACGTGGAGACGTTCTAATTCTCCATTATGGTTAAATAATGTAGAAAAAAAAAAAGAAGTAGAAAACGTGAGAGATGCTAAATATTTTATTAATATTTTTACTAAATATTTTATATAAATGTGGGATTCACATTATGTAAGTTTTATATAGGTCTCACATCCACATTTGGTAAAAATATTAGTAAAACATTTAGGATCCATATCATTACTAAAAAAAATAAAGATGCCTATTTAGTAACAAAATGATATCTATTAATAATTGCGATGGTGCTACGTGCATTAATTAGTGTACTAATTAGTGTATCAACACTAGTTATAATATTATTATTGATCATACTCATTATATAAAGAATAATGCTATATGCACCAATTAGTATACGAACTAGTGTACCGATTGATGATGTGACATAATTTAAGAGATTTTTGACATTTATAATGTGATTAATGAGTGAGGTCAATAATAATGTCATAACTAGTATTAGTACACTAGTTAGTATATTAATTGGTGTATGTAGTATCACTATTATACAAATTACAAATACTAAAAATATCTTAAATTATGTTATATCATCAATTGGTACACTAATTAGTACATTAATTGATGCATATAACATTATTCTAATAATTGCGTACTACTTTTTTAATAAAAATATAAATTATTGGTTCCCATAAAATATGAGAGTTTAGTGTCAAGATTCAAATCTCATAATTAAAAAAAATATATTACTTAGAAATTTAAAATATAAGTGAAGGAAAACCAAAAGGAAAATAAAATAGTAAGGAGTTTTAAAAAAAAAAGTTGAGTTACAATTTATCAATCAAATGACAAGCTAAATTTGACACACTCGCAAAAAAAAATTATTAGTGTTGCAAAAATTGTTGTCTAAACTAAAAAAAGAAAAATAAGAAAAATAAGGGACCACACACAACTAGGGACTGTGGAATCAAAACTTGTATAAAGCTCAACCATTGAGTAAAATTGTGGTGATTCCATCGCCAACCATTCAAATTCTCCATTTGAAGTTTGACCTTCCACAATGGCAAATCATTGTCTAATCATCATCCCATTTGGACAAGAAGGTCCACCAACAAAGCAGGATTTTATTTACACATTATTAATATTTTCAATACATATTATTAATAGATTAAATTTATATTATAATAATATCCTCTAATGAAATGATCGTTAAAGACAATACGAGTTGTATTTTATTTATTCAAAAATTTTATATTTGAAAACACAAGATATTTTTTACACATCATTAATTCTATAGGATTTAGGGTTTTAACATATAAACATTGTATCTTCATTATTTTTAACGTTAACATACACTTATGTAGGGCTACAAATAAGTCGAACCGACCTTTTGAATGTTCAAACTCGTTTATTAAGAATTAGTTGAAGTCAAGCTCGAGCCGAGCTCTAATTGAGCTTCAAAAATCAAGCTCGAACTTGGCTCATCAAATATTTGTTGAATTCGAGCTCGCTCAATTACATAAATGAGTCGAATTCGAGCTTGGGCTTGAGCTTGAAAAAAAATTAAATTAAAATTAATTTACTTATTAAGATAAAAAAATACAAAATTATGAGTAAATTATATAATAATACTTATATTAATAATAAATTTCATCAATCAAATATGTAAATTTACACAAACACTAAACATAAATAAAAAATAAAATAGATTATTGAAAATTTATTTAATATATTAATTAATTTATTTTTATATTCACGAACCTTATCGAGTCAAGCTTTAAGGCTACTTGAGTTCGGCTCGATTAATAAATGAGTCTAAAAATTGAGCTCGAGCTCGTTCATTTAGTAAACGAGTCGAGCTTAAACGAGCCGAGCTCGAGCTGTTCATGAACAGTTCGATTCGTTTGCAACCCTACACTTATGATATCATTCATTTTCAATTAACTCATTTCATTATCTTTTCCATTATATTTATTTTTCAAACTTAAAACATTGTTGCCTTTGAAAATTTAGGGTTTAAAAACATTGAAATTAATGAAAATTTGCACACCATAAATGACACTTAGGTTATTGGTTTTGATATAAGCATTGAAAACATTGATTTGAATATTGAAAATGTTAGTTTATGACTTAGATTTTAATTTTTTTTTATTTATCTTGTTCGTATGTTAGGAAGATGAGTTTATTCGTTGTGTTCGAATAATTATAGTTGAACTTTTACACAATACTCGATTATTTATATTTGAACAAAAAAATATTCAATGTTGATATATAAAAAATTAAATATTTTAAGTTAGTTTGGTTAAAATAAATTAAACTTTTATTCATTGTTCAAATATAAATTTGTGAACATATTAAGTTTGTTCAACTCTGTATTCATAAACATGACTAATTTGATAAATTTAAAACGATGACGAGAGACGAGAGACGAGAGTTCAAGACTGACAATGAAGATCAACATTGGTGAAGATGGATGCCAAATGAAACACTTCGCTAGTGATCTAAAACGATGAGACGAGATACGACAATAGTTCAATACTAATTATGAAGATTACACGAGCCAAGATGGAGGCTGAATGATACCTCTGGCGGCAATGGAGATTAAGGTTAACAAAGATGGTTTTTGTTTTGAAAATTGTGAAGTTTTTGTTGTATGTAGTAGTGAAGATGAAAATTTTTTGGTGTGTATTTGTATTCAAATAGTTAGTGGTGCATTAATATATGATTAGTAATGGAAATTTAAGATGTAAATTAAGATATTTTTAAATTTTAAAAATTATTTTATATGTATACTAAGTTCTGATTAGTAATGGAAATTTAAGATGTGAATTAAGATATTTTTAAATTTTAAAAATTATTTTATATGTATACTAAGTGATGGTATGCACTGAGGGTGTGTTTGATTGGGGGGATTAGGAGGGGGGACTATCCACTATTTGGATTGTAATCCAAATAGTGCACCTTATCCGTCGTTTGATTTTTTTTTAGTCCGGCGGACTCCATGTCCGGCCGGACTCCATGTCCCCCATATGGGGGACTATCCTGTCCTGGGGGGGTGGGATAGAAAGTGGGGGACTAATCACTGTTTGGATTATATGCGAAAATGACCATTTTGACTCTCTACTATTTAATTATGTATTATATTTAATAAAATTCAATAAAATTTAAATGTCTCAATTTAAAAATAAAATAATTTTATTTAACTTTTTATTAATGTTTTATTTATTTAATTTTTTAAAATAATTTTTTATAGATATTTTATTGATGTTTTATTTTAAAATTTTGTTTATGTTTTATTTAATTTCATTGTTTAAATTTAATAGATGTTTTAATAGATGTTTTATTTAAACAATTAAATGTTTAATTTCAACAATAAATAATTTCATTTATTTAAATTATGTTTTATTTAAACATTTAAACATTTGTACATCAACATGTTTATTAAATTATTTCAACATCTGTACATCAACATGTATATTTATTTAACATCTATTAAATTATGTTTTAATACGTCAACATTTGATTACATCTACATTTGTTAATTGTTAATTACATCAACATTTGTTAATTGTTTAAACATAATCTATACATCAACATTTATTTAATTGTTAATTGTTAATTGTTTAAACATAATCTGTACATCAAAATAATTTCAATGTTAATTGTTTAAATAAAAATTTAAACATTTAACCATTAGTATGTTTAATTTCAACAATAAATTTTTATTTGTTTAAATAAAAATAATCTATACCAGTCAAATTTTTTTATCAATATTAGTATGTTTAAATATCTTTAAACAAAATTTAACCATTAGTATGTTTAATGTTTACTAAAAATAATTAAAATATTAAAGATATGTTTAATATTGCTATTACATAGTAAACAATTGGAAAAGGGTAAAATAGTCATTTGTTCATTTATCCTATCCAGTCCGTCCAACCAAACGTTGGATTCACTGAAAATAGTCCTATCCAGGCATCTAATCCCATAAAAAAACAAACACAGGATACATATCCAATCCGACCAAATAATCGGGGGGATTCACAGTCCCAGAATTCAAGTCCGATGGATTATAATCCCCCATTTTCCAGTCCGTCCAATCAAACATTAGAGTTGTGTAAATAGAGTCACCCACCAACAAATAGGAAGGTAGGATTGCAATGTCATCTGAATAAATGTTAGGGGCATTATGGTCTTTGAACATATGACCATTTCAAATTTGGTGACAGAGAAATCAAAATATGCTTTTATGTGCTGCAAAGAGGAGAGAGAAAATAAAAGGAAGAAGAAAAGCAAAAGCTGCATCGTCTTCACACGCTTTGGATTTTCTCTATTCATATTTCTCTCTCATGTGTCGAAGAGACCACCACCACCATCATTTCCTCTCTCTCTCTCTCTCTCTCTCTTTCTCTCTAAACCTCTGAACATTTTGAGGGTTTGAGCTTTGATTTCGCACTATCGACTCACTTTTATCTTTACAATATCTGAAGATCTTCGCCGATTCTTCATCATTTCCTCAAATTTTCACTTTTTCTGGTTGTGTTGTCGGCAAATTTAATAGGGTGTTGCGATCTTGTTGCAGAGGTAGATCGATCGCAGAGGTGAGGTACTTCACCGTTTACTTGAACTTGAACGAGGTAACTACTTTTTTTTTTTATTTTTTTATTTTATTATTTCGTTTTCCGGAGTTTGTGGAAGATTTGCTATATTCGGAGGGCAGAATCTACAAGTAGATCGTGTTAAGATTTATCAGATTTTGTGTTTTTTGGTCTTTTTTAGGCTAAAAATTCTCTTACTTGAAGAGCATTGCGAAGTGAGTTGAAGTCTGAGATAGGTTGAAGAAATTGAGACAATTTTACAGTGTTTGGACTCTGAAATTATAGGGCTTTGTGGGAATTTTGTGAAAGTTTTGGGTATAATTTCTGTTAAAGTGATTACTCGTTCAAAGTTGTGTGACTTGGGAGTTTAACATCATTGCCAGACATCTGTTGTGGATTGTTTCCAAATTGGGTTAGTTTTGGTGTTGATATTGTCGTTGGCGATTGATCAATGAACAGCACTACAGTCTGTTTCGCAAATTATGGTCCCCTCCATTAGGGTTGGCAGATAAGTCGTGGGTCCTTGTTAAAGTTTGATTTCTTTTTTTTGGGGAAAAAGGTTAGCTTTTTGATCTCCCTAATCTTTATCCTGTTGGGTCTGGTGAAGCTCATTCACGCAACCCCTTAGAGCATATGTCGCAGAAAATTCCGGTATCTCCTTCCCTCCAGGCAATAAAATCGTTGCCTGTGGACTTCAGATTTATGGGTTCACCAACCCCTCGTCCTTCTGAGAGCTTTGATGCTGTGAATCCAAGCAACAGTAACATGATCCCCAATGCCATTCCTGAAAACGGTGATGTAGCACGTGAGGTTGTTGAGGGCAGCGAGGAAGTTAATAACAACATGGTTCCAGATAATGATGAATCACCTTATAGTAGATTTAATGTAACTGTTGAGGCCAGGCCATCTGTGGGAGATGAGGATCTGGATTTGGCAACTACTCCTTTACGACCGTTTGCCCCATTGCGTACTGAATCCAAGTGGAGTGACACCACCCCATATTCTGCAAAGAAGGTAATTTGTAGCTTCAAAGTTTGAGTTTTAATTAGGATGTGGAGCTCAGAATTTTCCTTTTTTGCCGTGAATGAATCTCACATACCCTTTGCATTGTGAATTAATCTATGTGCATTTTTCACTTCTTCAATGGCCTGTATGTAGTAATATCATCCTCACAAGTTCTTCTGATTATAACTTGTTTAAATTAGCATGCACGTGATGTTGCACAAAACTTGATATTTAAAATGTACCATCTACAAAGATTAAGGATAGATTGCAAGTTTTGGGCTTAAAGGCAGAAGAAAAAGGTTGTGGGATTTGTATAAGGGAAAAGGTTGGGATTTGCCTGATTTTAAGGGAGAAGGTGCTTAAATTTTAAGTGCTGGTGGAGTTTCTGCACAACAACTGTTTAAGGGTTTGTTGTTGCAAAAGATAAGTATTCAATTTGTGGAGCTAAGATAAGTAGCTAGCATCTAAATTACCAATAATTTTTGTGAACTCCTGTACTTTAAGAGTTCTTAATTAAGTAAAAACTTGATTAGCAGAGGAGTATGGCTGTCATTGAAATTAAATTGATAAAAGGTTCCTTTCTATGTTTAACTCTTTGTTTTATATATATATACATATTTTTTGAGCATGTTATTTAGCTTTTCTTTTAAGTTTTATTGCTTATAAGGAATGCTCCATGGCAGGTGTTGGGGTACATGAAACTTTTTTTTTTTTTTTTAAATTTGGTATCCAAGTATGCAACTCAAAATACAAGTGATTTACAAGTTGTAGTTGGGATTTGTAACATTTAGATCGAAGAACCTTTAAAGTTTTATTCCAGGCATTGCCTCTCTTTTCTCTTTCATGAGAAAGCTTGCTTCTTTTTTTTTTTTGTTTTAACAAAATTTTTTATGTGCTATCTGTTGAACCGATAGTCCAGGAATATCCAAGGGTGTTATTGATTTTAAACTTGCTATATTATCTTTTGTTACCAGTGGATACATCCCAAAACATAAGTTTCTTGTGAGTTGTGAGTTTACTTAGCTAAAAATACTCCTCATTTCTGTGTATATGCTAGTTTATGGATTGAGAAAATAATTTGTTCAATAGTTTGTAGCATGGTTCTATGTAATAGAAATCCTCAATAACATTAGATATTTTGTAATGGTAGAGTTCTAGTCACTTGGTTCTTCCCAAAAAAAAAAAAAAACTGCTGCAAGTGAGGCCTGAGGGATTAAAAAATTGCAATAAAAATTAGGGATTCAGAAAATTAACTGATTTAATTAAAACAAGGGTTTCAAAATTACCTTCAGGTGAGTCCCTAAGGGAGAGAAAGAGATGATTGCTGCTGTTGACGGAGAGGAAGAGCGACGATCGGTGCTACATGTCCACAACAATTGACCTCTAACTCATTGCAGAATGCAATCGCTGGAGAAGGAGAGTCGTAGATGTCACCTGAGATTGAGAGCTTGAGCTTGAGGGTTTAGGACTTTACCCTCTCTTTGATGAGAATGACTGATTAAGATTGAGAGATTGAGGGTTTCATGAGAGTGACTGATTGAGACAGAGGTTGAAGGTTTGATGAGAGATTAAGATTGGAGAGCAGAATAAGGGATAAAAACTTTGAAAAGAGAGCTAGAGGGGGTCAGGGTTATGGAGAGAGGGAGGGAGGGATGGAAGGAGGAGGAGGAGGCTGAGACGAGACAACAGGCACACTGAGAGGTTAAGGGAGTGATTGTGTGAGGGGCTAGGTGAACCTAAACCGGCTGGTTCGGTCAGTTTCTGTTTGATATTAAGGCGGCTCGACATCAAACTGACAAAAAAAATTTCAAAAAAAATAAAGAAAAGAAAACGAAGAGACCGAACTGACAGGTTCAGTGACAAAAACTGACCGAGAATTGAATTTTCCAACCGGTTTGGTTCACTTGGTTAAACTTTCATCCCTATTGATGCTCTTTTTTAATAGCTTAAGCTTTTATAATGATATCCCATAAAAAAAAACCTTTTAAAAATAGAAATTTCGTTAACAAAATTCATCCATTTCCCCCCCTAAGTTTTGTCTACTAATTTGATAGTATATGGTTTATGAGCATGTTGTACATATTATTTCCCATTGCTGCGTGAAATTAAACAAATATCTAAAATTTTAAAAAATAAATATCCCAAGGGTGGAAAATTATTGAGCTTCATATAACCTTTTTGGGAGTGCTTGGGGTCTGTGACAATAGTTTTCTGTCTAATTTACTTTATCTGGGGCCATATCTTTTATTACTACTAGCCTCCCATGACTATAAAAATTTTCAGAATATCACTAAACAAAGTTAAACCTTGAGTTCCATAGAATTTTGCTTGAGAAGCTATAAAATTTTATGAACTACTGGTGTGTGGTCATGTTTATGCCATTATGTGTATGGGTATCATTAGATGAAAAAAACAAAGTGTAAAATAGGACTACTGTTATTTGTTTTGAATTGTATTAGTAAGTTCAGTTTTATTTTGAATTTGTAGATCTAATTTGCGGATAATTACCTCGAAGCAGAGCTTATTGGAATTTGGAAGTTGGGAATTTTGTAACTTGTCAACAACAGAAATAATTTCATAGATTCTGTTCCCTTTTGTTTGTTTGTTTTTGTTTTTTTGTTTTTTTTTTTGTTTTGTGGTGACAGTTGCAGTGATTTTGCATGGGAACTGCAAAATATTGCAATAGCATTTGATATTTTACACCATAATATGTAGGCCGTATCCAAACTGTTGATGGTTGAAGCTAACGTAGTCAATCTACTATGTATTGATTTTTTTTACCTACTTGTTAAAATTCACTTTTTCAGAAGCTTCAATCTTGGATTCAACTTTCTAATGGGAACTGGGAGCTGGGGAAGGTACTATCAACTTCAGGGACTGAATCTGTTGTATCACTATCTGAGGGAAAAGTAAGCAAACATATTAAATCTTGAATGTCTATTCTTTGTTAGGCAATTCAATTGATCATTTTATTGCTTTTAAATTTTAGGTTTTGAAGGTAAATTCTGAAAGTCTGTTACCTGCGAATCCTGATATTCTGGATGGTGTAGATGATCTGATGCAACTAAGTTATCTTAATGAACCTTCAGTGTTGTACAATCTTCAGTATAGATACAATCAGGATGTTATTTATGTAAGTGTCTATTGTTATGCTGAGTTGTATTCTAAATTTGCTCCTCAATTGTCTGGTTTGTCTGATATCTTTGTGTGTTACTTAATTCTGTGTCCATTCTAGACAAAAGCAGGACCTGTGTTGGTTGCCATTAATCCCTTCAAGAAAGTCCCTTTGTATGGAGATAATTATATTGAAGCATATAAGCGCAAATCTACTGAGAGCCCACATGTGTATGCAATCACAGATACAGCCATTCGGGAAATGAGACGAGGTGGTCTAAGTTTGTTTTTGTTTTCTAGATAACTTTGGATTTTTGGTTTCTTAACACCTAAGCCTTGTTTGGTAATCAATCACCATGAGTTTGTGAAACTCTTACAATGTTTCTTCTTTTTTCTTTCAGATGAAGTAAATCAATCTATCATCATAAGGTCAGTTGAACATTGCTAACTTGATTGTATAATTTTACATTATGTTTTTCTATGTTTTACATTTTAGTCTACTAGTCATTTTTCTGATGATGCAGTGTTTTGTATAATTAAAGAATCACATTGCTTGGATACTAAAGTAATGTGAACCCCAAGGGGTTGGCCTAGTAAGTGCAACTTGGGATCTAGGGGTGTGCTCCGTCTAGGTCTCAGGTGTAACTTCCATTAGGAGCAATTTGCTTCTTGGGACCACGCCTGCGGGTTCTGCCTGAGATTTGCCTGATCCACGTGGAGGGGGCGCTTTGCGTGGGTCCTGGAATTAGTTGATGTGCGCGTAAGTTGGCCCGGACACTTGGTCATAAAAAAAAAAGAAAGACGTGTAGTGTAAAAGCATTAGGGAACCCTCACCTTAATAGCTTAAGCTTTTGGGATAATTGGTGGTATTAGAGCTGGAGTACCAGGGATGGGTAGGGTGCATGTCCTTGGCCTGCATGCCACAGGTACTGCTGAATGAGCATGCTGGGCGTGAGGGAAGGTGTGAAGCAAAGTCTCACATTGACTGGATACTAAAGTAATGCATAGTATAAAAGCGTGAGGGCACCCTCACCTCGATAGTTAGCTTTTGGGGTTGAGTTATACCAAGACTGTTTAATAGTTACTTATCAGAAAAAATACATTCGTTGTCAGAAAAATGAAGCCAGCAACTTTACCAATCACAACCTTATTTAGTTGTTTATTTACTTGTATATTTTGCATGAAGTGGTGGCATGCTTGAACAGCCCAGGCTTTTGTCCTTGCAGCCAGCACTGTGCCTTAGGAGGGATTTTATCTTGTACAGGCAATCAAGGGATTTCATCTTGTACAGGCAATCAATAAAGAAAATTTTCTGCACAAAATACCTGGAGGTCTTATGTCATGTTGCTGAAAGTGCTCTTTCACATTATCATTACTTGATATAATGGCATGACATGCTCCTTGATTTGACTTGTGTGGAATTTTGGGGGAGTTGTCTATTTCTTTGAAAATAGTTTCCCACATCAGCTGATGCTGGAGTGTCCTGCATAGGAATCTGGTTATATCGTTCTTCCTCTTCCCAAAACCATGCCTGGTTTTAAATTTTGATTATTTTATCTTCTGAAAAGTTGGCTTCTTCATCTTCTTCAACTTGGTCAATTTCTGATTTGAAAACACCTGATATCATTTGATTTATACTTTTGGAAACATACCTTCAAAACTTGGTTGGAAACATTTGTTTAATATATGATACGGCATCAAGTCATGATGAAAACTATTACACATTTTATGATGCTTTTTCGTTGTTTATAAACAGGGATTATACAATGGTGAAATTTCTGTGAGGGGTAATTAGTGAGGACTTGTTGTATTAAGTGCTTGATTGTTCTAAATTATATCCACTGCATGCCTTGGTTATACACACTCTATTTATGTGTCCAGTGGTGAAAGTGGAGCAGGAAAGACTGAGACGGCAAAGATAGCAATGCAATATTTGGCTGCACTTGGAGGTGGTAGTGGAATAGAATATGAAATATTGAAAACAAATCCGATTTTAGAGGCCTTTGGTAATGCAAAAACATCAAGAAATGACAACTCAAGTCGATTTGTAAGATCCCTTTTTTTTTTTTTTTGCTTAGGCATTTAAGTTGTTCCTTGGGTTAATATATGTTTACATTGATAAATTATTACCACTCTTTGAAAATGAATTTTATATTTGTTGCCCTTTTCCCTTGCAAGTAATAATAATCTCAACGAACTTGTCACAGGGAAAGCTGATTGAAATTCACTTCAGTGAAACTGGAAAAATATCGGGTGCCATGATTCAAACTTGTAAGATAGCTTCTTGCGTTGTGGTCCTTAGTAATTTTTTTTTCACTATTGCTTCGATTCAATGACCAACTGACATAATTTTGTTTTTTTTTTTGTTCTCTCCTGGTGACGTATTTCTTATTTTGTATAGTTTTACTTGAGAAGGTATGTCTATATTGCCCTCATTTTTTATTTTGGTCTAATTGATTTTAATCATACAGTTTACTAATCCAACTTGTTCGATGAACAGTCTAGAGTAGTCCAATGTGCGGAAGGGGAAAGGTCATATCATATATTTTATCAACTTTGTGCTGGAGCTCCACTTGCCCTTGGAGGTACAATTGTTCATCGCTGTTGTTTTTGTGACATGTTTATTGCATGTTATGGGTAGCTATAAATTATGTTCAGATTTTCCACTTGGTATCTATATGCTAAAGCATGGACACAGATATAGATGTGGACACGAACACGGACACGGAACAAGCAATTTCAAAAAATGGAGACACAGACATGGCGAGGACACGACAGTAAAATATGTTTTCATCTATTTTTATTTGTTATCTAGATTAATATTACATCCACAAACAATCAATATTAACAAAAACTAACTTAAATTTTTTTTTTTTAATTTTAAAAAAGCACTTTTAAATTAACACTTATAGTTTATATATATTTTTTTATAGATTATCTATTAAGTATTTAAATCTAAGAAAAAAATAACAAACATTCAATATTCATCAAAAGTACTAAATAAAATGGGAGAAAAGATAACTTGGCATGTCCCCGAAGTGTCCTCTGAAAATAAATTAATTAAATAAGAATACATGGCAGGTGGTGTGTCCCATACGTGTTCCCAAAGTGTCCGCGTGTCCCCGAAGTGTCCATGTGTCTGACACAAATACGACACTTGTTTTGAAGTGTCGGTGCTTCATAGTCTCTATGTAAACTTGCATTTTTCCCCACTGTCTTATTGAATTTTCCATGTGCTGTATTCATATCATACTATCTTAAGCATCCAGTTACTGCATATACTGTTACAGTCATTAATTTTATATTCCCCATGCTAACAAAGCACGCAAACAAATGGTTAGCGGGCCAAGTCCATTGTTAGGAAAATACTGTCTATTGTATAGACGAATTAAACAGCCAGAAAGGAGTGATTTGATCTTTGTTGATTGAGGGTGATGAAAGAAATAGAGGAAATTCAATGGAAACATGGGTAGAGGCGATAAGGAAGGATATAATTGATTGAGGATATGATTTTTAATAGAGCCTACTGGAGAAATAGACCAATGTAGCTGACCCCAATCAATTATGGCAAATGTTTGTTGAGCTGGGTATGCCTTTGCACTCTACACTTTTTCCTAAAAATTCCACATCCCATTTCAAGAGAGTATAGATTAAAACGTTTATATTCATACTCAAAATGGTTATCAATGTAATTAAATCCTCCTGTCCTGAAGAGACGCAAACCCTGTCAATAGGAGCCTTACAAAGTCTGTACTGCTATGCCTTCTAATAATTCCATAGCGCCTACAAAATTCAGAAAATTGTCCAAAGTAGGGTAACCTGTCCCATCATCCAACTATATCGACAGTTCAGAATTTATCTTCAACTGACCAACAAAAATGACCACTCCCTTATCATCTTTTTTACTTTCTTGATGTGGTGAGAAAAAGAGGGGTGAGTAGAAGATCAGACTGGGTGGTGGAATATGTCTTCATGTCTCTTGTTTATGGATAGAGAAGGAAGTAAAAGAGGAGAAGAAAGAATGAGACAGGGAGGGCTAAGAAGTGACTTCCAAGCCTCTTAATCTTTGGAGAAGGCCAATAGATTTTAGAGGGATAAGAAGAGGGAAGTGCAAAAGAGAGGAAGGGGCACAAGGCGAAACAGAGAAAGAGGTTGGAACTCCTCATATATTCATTGTTGATCCTTGTTGAACGGTGTATCTGGTTTTCCACCAAAAGGCCTATTTATAGTCATTTCAGAAGAACACAAAGATCAAGATGCCTTTAAAATTAATTCTGCCAACATCGAAAATTACAATAACCCAATTTCTATACCTAGAAGACTAAACCTCCAAAAACTTCTGATATAAGAAAATGTACCATGATTTCAGGAAAAAAAATAAAGTTGAAAAACTAATAATTAGAATAAATCAATTGCATAATCTTCCAATTGCTTTAATGTCAAATAAGTTTTAAATGTTTATTCACAGCTGAGTCCACCTCAACCAAGGATACATCTTCTTAAAATGCATTAGTATTTGGTATAGGAGCTTTCCTGGGAAGTGTTTATATACAGTTGCTCTTCATCAATTGACATCAGAGACGAGTCCTATCCATTTCTTGAATTTTGCTAATCAGTCTCTCCATTTTTTTTTTATTTGAATTGTAATTTTTTTTTCCTGTCCTTTAAAAATGTTTGTTTAGAACTTTTTGAGCCATGCATGCGATGAGTGCATGAGACGAGCAACATTAAGTTGCAAGGTGATATAAATTCTTTGTTAACCAGGTGTTTGTCATGGAAAAAAAGGGTTAAACAGGACGATTAGTGTTATTGATTCCAGAGTTGAAGCTTTAGAAACTATAGTTCAATCCTATATCTGTCCATCATTGTCAAGAGAGTATTGTATGCTAAGCAGAGAAATGATACTTTGCCCTCTTTATTTCAAAATACAGGATTGACACAACTTCTAGCTTCTTTTACTAATTATAGAAAACACTTAGTACTGCATATGTTGCGCCTATAAAGTGCTCATCCTTGTTCATAAAACCAACGCCAATTACTCATCACAAAAGAAAAAAGAAAAAAGGAATCAATGCAAATTCCACAAGCACATCTGAATATTCTTTACGTTCTGAACTTCTGTTTGAAGGATCATGCGGATTGAAAAACTGTACTGGTTTGTGTCAGATTTGTGCATATTTTCATGACAAGGTCATATGTTAGCTTAGTTTTTCAACCTTTATATTTTACTCTATGTTACACCTTTTGCCCATTTTTGTTATTTATTTATTATTCTTTTACAATTTGTTGCTTTGTAACACAGAGAAGTTGAATTTGAAAAGTGCAAATGAATATAAATACTTGAGGCAAAGCAATTGCTATTCAATTTCTGGGCTTGATGATGCTGAACAGTTTCGCATTGTAATGGTATTTTCTTGTTCTTGTTCTTGTTCTTATTATTATGAACACAGTTATAACCATCAATGCTTTTAGAGTCTTATTTTTCCCTTTCCCCTTCAAGTTTAGAAATAGGGGTTGATTTATATATGAACGTCATTGTGTCTTTTTTCACTCTTCAGGAAGCTCTGGATATTGTTCATGTTAGCAAAGAGGATCAAGAAAGTGTATTTAAAATGCTCACTGCAGTTTTGTGGTTGGGGAATGTCTCCTTTATAGTGATTGATAATGAAAACCATGTTGAACCTGTGGCGGATGAAGGTAACAATCTTTCTAAAAGGATAAAGTTTAACAGTTGCATAGTTGTTTTGTTCATTTGATTTATTATTATTTATTTTGCTTCTAGCTGGTTTATTGGCTGTAGGTAGTAACACTCCTAAATTGCTGGGCAAATGATCAGTGAACTGTTTCTGCTTACTGATCAGGTTGAATTTGAATGAACAATCCTATTTATTGCAGTTTGGACATAGTAATCCATACTAGCCCTCCTTGAGCCTGTTGCTCTTGAGTATGACCCCAGGGACTTCGGTTCAAGGGTTCAAATGCTTGTGACGGATTGCTAAACATGGACATGGCAATCCTTGTTGCAGTGAAGAGGTTTTGAAACCCCTTTAGAAAATATTGCATTGCTGATGGTACTTCATGAATGCCATCCGCTGTCCTTATAATCAAATCAAAAATTCATATGAGCTTGTTTTTAAGCAAGCTCATAGGATTTTGGAAGAGGGAGAGGAACTATTAATAGATTAGATTGATTATTTATATTAGCTGATTTCTCCTTATTTCTCTCACTTGAATCCATTGTCTTGATGATAGCATGGGTGGATTAATAAATTCTTCCCCGGGGGTGGGGAGAGTGATATTTATAGATGTATTACACACACACATAGAGGGGGAGAGAGATCTTGAACCATGTATTGAAGAAGACAAATATTGTTTAAAATAAAAAAGATCTATACAAATTCATTGATAGAATTCTGTAGACAAAATACAAAATATTACAATTGTTACCCCAAAAACTCACGGGGATCTAGATATATGTGGAGTGAAAATATTTCTGAATACTCTGTTGATAAGTAAATGTTTATTAAGAAAGCGCCAAAACGGGTGCAACCTCTGTAAAAAAGAGATAAAAGAGCTTTGCACATAGCAAAAATGCTCAACACAAAAATTGAGCTCTCCTAAAAATCTGTTAAAGCAAAAGAGGATTCACAAATAAATCCTTTACACTCCTGCACCTCCTACAATCAAGGCACGCGAGGAGCCCAACTAATTGTCATAACCAAGGATTGCTAGGCATTATTAAGGTTCTAAGACATGGCCAAGTGCCTAATTTGTAGTCCCAACTCCTAAGCACGTGGAAATGTGTCTGCCGGGTCTGACCAGTCATCTGCTAGACCTACTGGATGTCCGATATGATAGATCCGGAGAACATACATTTTAGCTATGCAACATGGAACATCCGCTATCGCGTTCGGAAGTCTGAAATGGGAGATCCAGAGAGTTGGGTTCCCTGGTTTGTTGTGACAATACATTTTAGGTGCATCTAAAAATTTAAAAGTTTTTACTAACATATGAATAAATGTACTAAAAACAAAAAATTTGAAAATTTGAAAAACAAAAATCAAAAACTGTATTTTAGCTTAAAAATCATACAATTTTTTTAGTCGAGGGGGTAGAGTGATAGTTGAGGGGGTAGAGTGATATTGAGTTATAGTTTAAGGAGGTAAAGTTTAATTTACCCCTATAGTTGAAAGGGCGTTTCTGTCATTAAGGTCCAAATTGAAAAAAATTAATAGATGAGGGAGGTTAAGTGTTACAATTTTTAGTTCAAGGGAGTAAAGTGACTTGAGGCAATAGCTGAAGGGGGTAAAATGTAATTTGCCCAAAAAGTAATTGTAAATTAGTACTCTTCTCTATCCATCACTTATTCTGTCTGTTTTTCCTCTTTTGGTAAGCCACCAAATGTAAAAATCATGTAAATGAGTTCTACTTATCAATCTAATGCACTACAGTCATGAAGAGCACATAATATGTTTTATAATATATACATGTTTATTTTCATTGCTTCTTGAACTTTCTATGAATTCTCCTAAGTTCGGGTTTTTCAAATTTCAGGTCTAACCACTGTTGCTAATTTGATTGAGTGTACTGTTGCTGAATTAAAGCTAGCTTTATCAACTCGCAAAATGAGAGTTGGGAATGATACTATTGTTCAAAAGCTAACTCAATCTCAGGTAAATTATTTTATTGGGCAACATAACATATTTTAGATTGTACATTGTAGTCAATCTATGAATGGCGTTGTAGTATCAATGAACTAGATGCTTTTGGCGGGTTCTTCACATATTAAGCCCTCATAAATTATTTTTTCAACTGAAATTAGAGGCTTTTTCTTTGTTTTTATTTTTTTACTAAGATCAGATACATGGTTTGACTATCTTATTTTGGATAATTTGAAGTGGATCTATTGAGTGCATGTATCATAGGTTTGTGGAGTTAGGAATCACTGTTTCACGAGGTTTATGAGGCTTGTGCCTAGGGGTGTAATCGAGCTGAGCCGAGTCGAGTTTATCATTGTTCGAGCTCGGCTCGATTTATTTTAAAGATGTTCGAGCTCGGCTCGAGCTCGAAGCAAGCTCAAATATATCAGCTCGAGCTCGGCTCGCATAAAATTTTTCTAACTCGAGCTCGGCTCGTTATGGCTCGTTAGCCAAGTGAAACTCTTGGAACACTTGAAACAAGACTTCAAGCCAGCCTACTACTACACATAACATAAATAGATATCAATTTGCCTTGAACAACATTGTGTAAACGATGTGGGATAGATTGTTTGAAACATGATACAGCAAAACGACGCCGTTTTGTTGCTGTGAGGAATTGCACAAAAGAGTCCCACATCGGTCCATGACAAAAGTATGCTCAAAGGTGAATGCTTATAAAAGTCCCACGTGGTGGCCCATTGCTTCTCCAGTCAACTAAAGCTGAAACAAATGATTCCAAAGTTGAAGTTACAATATATATATATATATATATGGACACATATATAATAGAAAAAAAATTGTAAGTTTAATATTTTATTAATTATATTTATATTTATTTATATATTATATAAATATATACATATTGTATAATATATATATATATGTTTGAGCTCGCGAGCCTATCAAACCGAGTATTATTGAGCTCGGGCTCGGCTTGTTTGTTAAACGAGCTTAAAATTTAAGTTCGAGCTCGGCTCGTTTATTAATTGAGCCGTGTTTGAACGAGCCGAACTCGAGCTTGTTCATGAACGGCTCGGTTCGTTTACAGCCCTACTTGTGCCTTCATGATGTTCTCATGGTGGGACTTATTGGAAATTCCTTCAGGACCAACTTTTGGGTTCAAAATTTTGAAACTTTTATAGGAAATTTGAAGTCACATATTCAATGCATGGATTTCACTTTTTTTTTTTTTGGATTTGTTCTTTCATCATTGTCCTGCCTTATATTTTGTTTTTTTTTTGGTTTTAGTACTCGATACCTGTCTTTTTGAAAAATGACGAAATAAAAGCTTAATGTCACGACCTTGGTTATTTCCAAGCATTCCGTGCGGCGCTTAGACGCTCACAAGCCTTACTAGTGAGACTAAGTTAGCTTGACTCACAAGTTTGCAAGAAAGAGAAGGAGAAGACAGAGAGTTTAAGAGAATGCCTTTGTATTCACTTTAAGAGAAATTGTACAATTCTTGGATGGTTTGGAGCAAATAAGCTCCTCTCCTATTTATAGGCACATTTGGAACATTCTTGAATACACAAGAAAGAGGTATGTAGAAGCTTCCCATGGAAGCCTTCTTACAAGCTACAAGAAGATTCTAGAATGCCTTCTAGAAATATTTATACAAATATCTACAAGTCTAATTACATGTATAAGTGTGTATGTACTTGAATTATCTAGGGGCTTCTAGAATTCTCCATGATCTCACATGTGCTAGAGTTTGCTAGGAAGTTCTAGATTCTTCCATTGGCTCCATTCTTCCAAGCTCCCATTTGGTAGGATTTTTGCCATGGAGAATTTAGCAGGATGTGACATTAAGCACCGCATCATTTAGCCATGTGTAATGGTTTTGTTTGGCACCTCACAAGTATAGATACAGAATGTGCCTCAAAATGATAGATTTTAGCCATGAACTCAGTATATTTGTTTTTATTGTTTATTTATTATTATACATACACACACATATATTTATATATTTTATGATGGGATGGTTGAATTCATACTTTTGCAGAAGCTCCTTAGGAGACTTCATTAATTTGTTCATATAGTAACATTGATATTGCAAGTTGAGTGATGTGTGCCTGTTCAAGATACTGTCAATACTTAACTCATGTCATGATTTGGAAATTGGTAAATTGGGCATTTATCTTTGAGCCCTGCCCCATGGCCTAATGTTGGGAGCATAAAAACTACCACACCAAGACAGAGACTGCACATGTTTTGTGTATCAAGTGTGACATGTTGATCTTGCATTGGCCTGTGACCTTTGGTTGAGAGCATATGAGATTCATATTTTATATACACGATGTTGAGTTCATATTACTACACTACAATACATGCTATCTTCTATAAATTTATTTTAATGATAAATGTGCATTTAAAGGTGTTACTTCTATCAAGTACTTTTTTTCCCCTCTCATATTAAATTATTAAATGACATTGTCCAATTGGCAAGGCTTATGCCTCATATAAGTTTTGCAACTTCTTTCTCTTCTTCATCTAATAAAGTTGTAATAGGTTGCATTGGATCTATTTATGGCTACTTCTGGAAAGGAATTCATAGTGGAAGCTACATATTTTTTAAATCTTCTTTCCATTCATATGATATGTAATACAGAGGATTGTCCTTAAATTTTGTCAAGTTCCAGAAGTTTTTACAGTTATTTTTATCTGTTAAAGTTTGTAAGAACCGACTCAAATGTGATGATCTTTCAATTCTGCCTTCCATTTTTCAGGCCATTGACACAAGAGATGCTTTAGCAAAATCAATATATTCTTGTTTGTTTGACTGGCTGGTCGAGCAAATTAACAAGTCTCTTGCAGTGGGCAAACGTCGTACTGGAAGATCCATCAGTATTCTTGATATATATGGCTTTGAATCATTTGATGTATGTTCCTGTGCTTTACTGTGTTTATCTTTACGTTTCTTTTATAATGATATAAGCAACGATGCTACATAACCCCGTTTTATTTTTTTATTTTTTTCAGAGTAATAGTTTTGAGCAATTTTGCATAAATTATGCAAATGAGAGATTGCAGCAACACTTCAATCGTCACTTATTTAAGTTAGAGCAGGAGGTAACTGTTCTAATTTTTTCTCAAGACTGTGTTTTAAGTACCTGGAAAATCAATGTTGAAAAATTCTGAGTGTCCCAGATGGCACCCCAAAAAAATAAGAAAAAGAAAAAAGAAAAGGAAAAGGGATTCTGTGTGTTATGATTTCTTCTCTCAAGTTTCAGATAGAAATTCTGGTAATAATTAGGCTTAAAAAGCACAGGCAGTCTTCGGTTGAGTAAACCAGAACTTTATCCAAAGTTGGAACCCACTTTCAGTTCTAGCTCATTACCCTGGTTTTATACATCTGTTAAATAGTTAACTTGCATAAATTTTGGAGTGACCTTTGAAGAGTATTAAGTAAATAAAATAAATTGGTCAATTTAGCGTGGAAAACAAGGCTTGTTAGAATGTGTCCCACATCGCCTGGAGTTGCCCCTTCTGTGCTGGTTATAAGGCTCTAGTTTCCCTCTCATTAATACCTGGGTTTTAAAGAGAAGTGTGGGCTGCGCTTTTCAATTTGGTATTAGAGCTTAGTTGGGCCTGTGATTGGTGTGCCGCCTGTCTGGCTACTGTATGTTGTGGTCCAGGAAGGTGTGTTGGAATGTGTCCCACATTGCCTGGAGTTGCCCCATACAAGACTCCAGTTTCCCTCTCCTTAATACCTGGGTTTTAAGGAGAAATGTGGGCTGGGCTTTTCAATTAGGTTGTGTACTTCTTGCCCTTTCGAGACCCTGCTTTTGCATGAGGGGTCACCATTTTTTTTTTGTGTATTCTGAGTACTGAAATATTAGTGCTTATGCTGAATGAAGCCTTGTGGATGGGGTTTTCACAGGAGGATTTGTTGTATTGTATCCAGTAAATTTCATGCGACTCAAAATTTTAAACTCAATAATTTGCACAACAGTTACCACAAAAGAAGGATCAATTAGAGTTCGCACTGGAACAATATAATCACTTAGGCTCACATTCATGACCTTATGATGAAATAAGTGGGCAATGACAATTGCACTTTTCTAACATCTTTGACTCGTATATGTATGTGTGTAAAAAAGCAACTTGTCAATTTCGGTATACATGTACACCCATATATATAAAAAGAGGCTGCAAAATGCATTCAACAGATTGACAGATAGATGCTCATCTTGAAGATTAAAAATTTTCATCAATTTGAAGTGTTTTTGACTAAGGTTAAGTAAATGTCAGAGTGGTGAGCAAAATTTTCAGCTCCAGCGCTCATCTTGGTTCTTACACATGCAAACTGGGTATAGATAGAACACTGGAAAAAATTTTTTGTTAGTATTAAGTCAATTTATTTGTCTTGATTGTATAGAATACATTATTTAGGGTAAATTACACTAACCTCCCCTGAAGTTTGGAAAAAAAATAGAGTAAGCCTCACAGTTTTGAAATAATTACACCTACCTTCCATAAGGTTTTAATTGACAGACAGGTGCTTACCTTAACCTATACTGATTTTTGAATAATAAAACTTTAGGGGAAAAAAAATGATTACCGGACACCTGAAATTATGAATATTGTTTTTTGTTGTATCCATAAAAAAAAAAAAAAGCCATTACATTTTGTGGCGCGTGGGAACCCCAACTATTGTCAATGATTCATACTTCAATGATAACCCCAGTGAGTTCGTGTTCAAATTTTCAGGAACATCAATGGGGTTCAGCATTGATATGGGAATGTTAAAAATGTTACTTTCCATTGGATCTTAGAATACTGGTCTCTTTTTGTTTACAATGGACAGAAAGTCCATTTTAGTGATGGTCAAATCTATTGAGTAGTTATCCTGTAACTCTTTTCGATTGACAATTGAAATTTCTGTGTTAGGAATATATCCAAGATGGCATTGATTGGGCCAGAGTTGATTTTGAAGACAACCAAGACTGTTTGAATCTTTTTGAAAAGGTATAGAGATCATTGATGCATTGGCTTCAATGTGCTAATTATGATGTGTAGTGTTTGTAGTGTTTTGTTTCTTGTGTTTTTAACGTTGTTAGTATAAGATGATATTGTCCTCTGTGCCTTATCAAAATCCAAAAGAACCATGAAGATCTAATATTGATTTTTTTATGTGCTGTATAAATTGAAACATTATCCCCCCTCATGTTATGAATAGTTACGTGGTACGATGTTGAAAGTCTGTATCAGATGTTACAATTCATATGATGGAGTACCAAATGTTCTGCATAAAATTTTTAATGCTAGTTTGCATCGTGTATCAGTTTCTTTGTGCTCTCTCTCTCTCTCTCTCTCTCTCCTTGACTCAAAGATATATTATTTACATGAAATTGGGATGGAGGATTGGTAGGTAATGAAAATAAAGTTTCCGGTGCTTTTGTTAAAAGGTTTAAACCTATTGTTATTTACTGTCTGTCTGTCACATTTATTATGTATATACATATTAAGTAATGCCCTTTGATCTCTTTCTTGGATGCAGAAACCATTGGGGTTATTGTCTCTGTTAGATGAAGAGTCTACCTTCCCAAATGGTACAGATTTGACGTTTGCCAACAAGCTTAAGCAGCATCTAAATTCCAATTCTTGTTTTAGGGGAGAACGGGGCAAAGCTTTTAGTGTTTCCCATTATGCTGGCGAGGTATTTATTTACCGTAGCAAATCCTGCATTGTTATTCCTTTTGTTGTTACAATCCAAATGCTTGCCAAGTAGATATGAAACTCTTATCAAGTTTTAGCAGAAGATAAACTACCGCACCAAATCTGACCAAAGTTGATTTATCTAAGTTCTCTTGAGTTTGGAGATGTACTATAGGTGATGGGCCATTAATTCTTTTAGTTGTATCACCTTTTCACTTCGGTCAGATGAATGAAGTAATAGTTCCACTTGCTCCTTGCAGGTTATGTATGACACAAGTGGGTTTCTGGAGAAGAATCGTGATTTATTACACTTGGATACCATTCAACTATTATCCTCTTGCAAATGCCACCTTCCTCAGGTATTTGCATCGTCTTTGCTTGCTCAATCTGAGAAGCCTGTTGTTGGTGCACTATATAAATCAGGTGGAGCAGACTCCCAAAAGTTAAGTGTTGCAGCAAAATTTAAGGTACATTCACTTTCTGGAGTTTTGTTTGTCCCAGAGACTGATCATGGAATTTCACATTGTCGCCATTTATGCTAATTAGAATAGCATGAATGTCTGAGAGGCATTGTGTGACATTTGGGGCACTTAAATTTTATTTCTTCTTTTATTTTTTTGCTTTCTAATTAGCATTGAAGTAGCAAAACAAAGAAAAGGGTGTCTGGGCCATTTACATGGATAGTAATTTTCTTTAAAAACCCATTCTATCAAATTAAAAAGGCACAACGTGACTTATTCAAGGACATAAATTTTTTAAATATAAGATAGCGAATCAGAAATGTCACTAATAGTAATGAGAGTATTAGTAGCATGGACACTTCTAGGGAGGACCTGTTTCCATTTTGACAACAGTTTTCAGAGTCTCTAATAAGACCTATGTGGTGAATCACTTAGCATGACTAAGGTTTGACTTTCTTGGGAATGCAACCCACCACCCCAAATACATTTTGAAACATTTCTAAGAGGCGTACATTATATATGGCATTTGTGGGATTTCGTCTTTCATATTTTGCATTTGTAAGTAGAATTTTTAGATATTTATTTACATCACATATTTTTCTTACATTATATGCATCAAAAGTATATGAATAGTAATATGATTTGGTGTCCTTACTGTGTGCATGTCCTAGTTTCTTAGGAATTGTTGTGTTAGCATATTTGTGATGTTGTGTTTGTCCCATGTGTGTGCTACATTGATGAGAGAAAAACAGATAGTATTCCTAAGCTGTACTATAGTGGGTACCAATCCTGCATGGCTAAGACTTTTGGTTTCAACTCTTGTTAAGAATGCTTCAAGAATCAAAAGCGGTGTTAACTCAAAGGCATCATAAACCATAAAAGAAACTTTTTGGACAAAAGCTTAAGCAGTGGCAAGAATGGATTTGAACTTCTTAGGTGAACTTCAATCATATTGAAAGCGATATTTTACTGAAGTTTAAAATAGTAGTGACTGATGAACCACTTATGGGGTGTATTGTTAATTAAGATCATGTACAAATTGATTACAGAGGTTTGGCCCATGTTTCTATGACTAGTCTTATTTATGATCCAGATGTAGATTCCAAAATGTAGGAATATTTCTTTATAGAATGTGAAATATGAATATTTTTCTGTGTACATAAGAGTTGGAGGTTACATATGTTGTAGCCTTGAAATAAATAATCATAAAATATGTCTTAAATTTGGGGTGACTCTTGGTTTTTCATATGCACATGGGTTTGTGTCTGATACAAATGATGGATTAGTATAACATGATATTACATTATCATTTCTGAGAATACTTGACCCTCATGGTTTGTGGTTTATCACTTGATATTGTAGAAAATTTTCTTTTCAGGATGAGTTGGCTTCTTTAATTTGATTCATGTTTGCTGATATTTAGGGCCAATTGTTCCAATTAATGCAACGTTTAGAGAGTACAACACCACATTTCATTCGTTGTATCAAACCCAACAACGTTCAATCTCCTGGAATGTATGAACAAGAACTTGTGCTGCAGCAGCTAAGATGCTGCGGGGTCCTAGAAGTTGTTCGAATATCAAGATCTGGCTTTCCTACCAGGATGACTCATCAAAAGTTTGCCAGAAGGTAAAGAAATATGGTGTCATTTTATTTAATTTTTTTAGTTCTATTGACATGCTAAAAATTGTGTAATAAATTCTCAAGCATCTGATTTTTCTTGTCTCAATGATCCTTTTATTTTTATTTTTATAATGCCCTCTTTTCATGTATCGTGCATTAGGTATGGTTTTCTTTTACTGGACAATGTTGCATCGCAAGACCCACTAAGTGTTTCAGTTGCAATTCTTCATCAGTTCAATATTTTGCCTGAGATGTATCAAGTTGGCTACACAAAATTGTTTTTCCGCACTGGCCAGGTAAGATGTACACTTTCAATTGACTCTGCAATCTAGTTTATTCAATAAAGATGCAAATATTTAGATAATCCTACTAAGGCCTTCATCCTAACAGGGTAAAAGTTGAAAATTTTCTGTGCATGTGGACGGGTTGGCCCACATTGAGTAAAAACAGCTTGAGTTGAGCTGCCTTTTTGCATAACTAAAGTCAGTAGTAGCTTGATGATAAAATAGATATCACACCTTCAAAAATATCCAAATGGATACATTGCAAAATATTGGTATTTGCTTTGGAAGACCATAGAAAAATATATAAATATCAAAGTAAAAAATCAATGAAAAAGGATATATTTAGGTCTTGAACGTACAGATATATTGCAATTTTCATGGATATGTCATCTATTACTGGGGCTAAAGCTAGAGGTTTAAATATCTAGGCAGTTCACCCCTTCCTGCCTCTCAGTGTGGCGAGACCAACATTTGGTGATGATCTTTTGGTACATGAGTTGGCCAAACATGTGTTATGGTAAAAGGTTATAAACCTATCTCAAAAAAGGGAGGGCCGCACGTTTGAGCTTTTGCCCATCTACAGATGCTATACAACAAATGTAGTAAATTTCCTTGATGGAAAGGAAAGAACTTCCGTGGGTGATGTGTTTTAACACATGCATCGGATCTAGTTGAATTGAAATACTTGACTATTTTCATTTGGATTTTGGCAGCATGAGGTAGTTCAAGTGAAAGGATTTTACATAATTTTTACGTTTAGGCCTTTGTATTAGGTATATGTTGACTAGGGCTGCAAACGAGTTGAGCTGAGCTGAGCCATGCATTGCTGAGCTCAAGCTTGGCTCAGCTCGCCTCGGCTCGCCTCGTTAATATTAATGAAACTCGAGCTTGGCTCGGTAAGATTTTTTTTAATATTATTTAAATAAAAATATTGTTTATATTATTTAATATATAAATAATATATTTACTATATAATTTAAATGGAGATAAACGAGCCGAGCGTATTTGAGCTCGAGCTCTGTTTGTTTACTAAATGAGTCTATTATTCAAGCTGAGTCGAGCCGAGCCTGTTCGTGAACAATTCGGTTCATTTGCAGTCCTAATGTTGACTTGTGATAAAAGCTTGTAGAAACTGTTAACTGTTGTTCCAAATACTTTGTTGCTTGGGCATTACACATTTTTGCTAATTCTGTTGAGTATTTTAATATTTTTTATTTTATAATTACAACTGTTTGTAGTATTACGTAACTGATACCCTTGTAGACTGCTTTCTGGACTAATGTGAAATTGGAAGATAGACCCTAACAAGCCTTTCCACAAATAGTTTAATCTTGGTCAGGGAAACTCGTCAATTTTATAGCGAAATCATCTGTTTTACAAAAGAAATGGAAGAAGAGGGAAGCCCCAACACCTAAACATGGTAGTGGTAATAAGAAAACATGATGTCTACATATGACATGGATAGAGGTGGCAAAAAGCCAGCCCACACACTAACTATTCTGTATAGTTTAATGAGTTTTTGTACTTTATGGGCTGAATTGTGAATTCTCTAATTTTTACAAATCTTATGCTTGGACAAAATATCAGAAATTCAATTTTAAAAACAAAGTCATTCATTTTATTCATCATCAATCTTTGTGTGACATTGACCATCTATACAGATTGGTGTGCTGGAGGATACAAGAAACTGTACTCTCCATGGTATCTTACGCGTTCAAAGCTGTTTTAGAGGTCACCAAGCTCGTCGTTACCTCAAGGAACTGAAGAGGGGAATTGCCACCCTTCAATCATGTATGTCAACGTTCGCCTATAGTCTGAATTTTTTTAAATACCTTTTACGAGGTAGCCTAATTTATCAAAATGGACTTACGATATCGATTTTTAAAAATCTGTTCTTACAGTTGTCCGAGGTAAGAAAACTAGGAAAGAATATGCAGTCCTGCTACAGAAGCATAGAGCTGCTGTGATCATACAAAAGCAAGTGAAAAGCAGGATTGACAGAAAAAGATTTGTAGATGTTTGTGACGCATCAATTCGAATACAATCAGGTAATTTGTCAGTACCTTTGGTGTACGCCTAATACCTTTAAAGAGAGTCCTGCTTAGTCACCAGCATGATATATGAATTCACAGAAAAGCTGGCAATGCACTCTGGGTTTGAGCAGGTTGTAGTCTTATTAAAAAATAAGAAAGATTATAAAAAAGCAATTAGTGATATTAATTTTCTGAAGAATAGTTTGGAAATTTATAAGTTGTATTTTCAAAATGAATAACTGCATTGGGGGTGATCAGTTTTGAGACAGTTGCTGAAACCCACTACAGTGGGCAAACTCCAGTCTGATATTGCCTTCCTAAGGTAATTTATTTATGCAGCTGCACAGTTTGTTTGTTTCATGTTCCTGACCTGCTATTTTGCAGTTATTCGGGGCTGGTTAGTTAGAAGATGCTCAGGAGACATAGCATTACTGCAATTTGGTGGCAGAAAGGTACTCGTTGACTCTGCTTTGGCTTTTACTACCTATGCAATGAGTACATTCTTTCATTTTTTATGCTTGTTTTAAAGACACTGAATATTTACTGAAGTTCTTTTTTTAATGAGGAAGTTTGATTTCTTCTTGAAGATTTTCAATGGGAGACAAATGGGAGACAAATAGTGTTTCCCACCATGTGTGGGACTAATCCTTCGTATCATGTTTGTGTCCCATTTTTTGAGGATCATCTGTGCACTTAGATTTACTCTTATTGTATGCATTATGGTTAATTTTGTTATTAAAGTATGATATGATGGGGCAGAGCAGAGGTCATAGAGAACACCTCTCTGTTGTCGTTGCACTTGCTTTTTCTTCTTTCTTTCAAATCTGTATATTGATGGACCCAAAAGGCAAAAGCAACTTTGTGCAAGCACAGACGTCATTTTTATCCATTTGCTTGCCACAATAATGGCTTATTCATGAGAGGCGATGTGTGAGGGAGAGTACTGAAATATGTTACGCTTTAAATATTTACAAGAAAATGAATCATGGTGGGCTCATTATAGTTTTTGTTGTTATTATGTGAATTGTTCTCTTTCCATTTCCCCTTGTATTTTTTGCGTATGAGGTAACTATGATGAGTCGTGCAGGGTAATGAGTCAGATGAGGTGTTGGTGAAGTCATCGTTCCTTGCTGAGCTACAACGCCGAGTTCTTAAAGCCGAGGCAGCTCTAAGAGAGAAAGAAGAGGAGAACGATATCCTCCACCAACGGCTCCAACAGTATGAGAATCGATGGTCCGAATACGAGTTGAAAATGAAGTCCATGGAAGAAGTCTGGCAGAAACAAATGAGATCGCTCCAGTCCAGCCTTTCCATTGCGAAGAAGAGCCTTGCGATTGAGGATTCCGAGAGAAATTCTGACGCATCAGTCAACCTCAATGATGACAGCTGGGAGACTGGAAGCAACTTCAGGGGTCCTGAGAACAATGGGCTGAGACCGATGAGTGCGGGCCTGAGTGTGATAAGTCGGTTGGCTGAAGAATTTGAACAGAGGAGTCAAGTGTTCGGTGATGATGCTAAGTTCTTGGTGGAGGTAAAGTCGGGTCAGGTCGAGGCAAATTTGAACCCGGATCGTGAGCTTCGGAGATTGAAACAGATGTTTGAAGCGTGGAAGAAGGATTATGGGACAAGACTAAGGGAAACAAAGGTAATTCTGAACAAGCTTGGAAGCGAAGAAGGGGTTAGTGATAAGGCTAGAAAGAAGTGGTGGGGAAGAAGGAATAGCTCGCGGATAAATTAAAATCAGTAGTACATCCATACTTTTTACTGAGGTTGCAACTGTGTCATTGTATGCCTCTTTCGTGGCTTTTGATTTTGCATTAAGTTCCAAGAATTGATGTGTACCACGATAGATGAGTGGGTGCACATTGAAGAATCCTAGCGATTCAAATATGTATATCATTTTTTATTTTTATTTTTATTTTTATTTTTTTTAAAAAAAATTGTGCCGTGTGAGCTCGGGGTGGGATGAGCAGTTTTGTGACTCTTCCTGGCTAGTAAGGCTGGTCCTGTTTGTAAAAGATTTCAATCTATTTGTGTAGAAAATCAAGATATATATAGTTGGTCAATGATATCATTTGTTTTGAACTGCAAAGGCAAAAGATACAATCTAAACCAATTGTTTTGTTTGTTTTGTTCACGGATTGAATCTTTATTTTGATTTTTTGGTTGAAGGTAATTTTTTCTTTTTAAAACTAGTCATGTCTACAAGTTTAAAGTTTAATATAGGAAGAGTAGATAAAGTCGGATTCAGAAGAATTGGCCAAGTTTTACCAAAAATATATATTTTTTATTTTATTGAAAATAATTTGTATTCTAGAAAATGAACAGTTGTTTGTGTGAGCAAACACAAAACAAACTATTAGCTCAGAACTGCCAGAGGAGAGGAAGGGAGGTAGAGTTTCATATTATTCTGTATTTGTTGTTTTGGGGACTCTTTTTCCCATATCCGTCAGAGTAGGTTAAATTTATAAATTATATTTTGAAATCTTTATAAAGAAACAGTATGGTATGGTAAGCATTAAATGATAAATAAACTCTTCAAAATAATATAATTCTTGACCTGCTACAAAGATACTTATATGGAAGCGTCACGTGCAATTAAGGTCATAATTTTTTAATCACTTAGTATTTTTATATTTTTTTATTATAATTTCTATATTTTTATTGATTTGCAATTTCACTTTGGTTTGTGGGCACGACACAATTTTGATATTTGTACAAAAATTACATAATAGATATAAAATTATTTTGATAAAAAAAAAAAAGAAAAAAAAAAAAAGAGAAAAATGGAAAACTAGTGGACTTGCATTGGACAACTTTACATACAGAAGAAGTCCCCAATGTAGGAAGTAGAAGAACCACAACCCAACACCAAACTCATTGATTCATTCATCATTCTCCCAATCTTCTTCTTCTTCTTCTTCTTCTTCTAGTTTGCTCTTCTGCAAGTGATCTGAGTGATTGAATAACAATATAATGTCTACTAGCTCTCGTATTTCGCAGCACATACGAGTGTGTAATCAGAACCACCTAGGGTTGGGTTTTTGCTACTCTAGAAATGTTCACCTTTCATCTTCTTTGATGCTCAGACCTCCCTCCTCCGTTGCCCCTCTTTCTGATAAAAGATCAAATTCTTCTTCTTCTTCTTCTTCTTCTTCTTCTTCTTCAAACATCGATTTCGGCCTCCCTCTTTCTGCTTCTCTTCAACCCAAATCGCCTACCGCCGGAATTCCTGTGCTCTCTGACTGTTTCAGGTTCGTTTCTTTCCTTTTTTATTATCTTTTTCTTCTTATTTCTATTCTATATGAAAATTGCAATTACCATCTGTTTGTTTGTCGAGAAAACTGTGGAAAATAAATCATTATTAATTTCTAAAGTTTAGTTTGATACATAAATTGCATCTTTTTATTCATTGTCTTTGCATTGGATTGGATTGAATTGAACAGAAGAAATAAAAAATAAAAAATAAAAAGAAGAGATTTTGAATAAACTTTTGGCAGTATGAGGCTCAATACAATGTTTGAGAGCATCAATTCATACAAGTGTTTGTGTTTGAAAAAATACAAATTTTTTGTTTTTGGAATTGTTCTTTCAAGATTCCCATAGCTTTTTCAATTTTTATTTCATCTTTTAGTTGTTATTCTACTATACTATATGCTCTTTCGAAAGCTTTCACACTCACTGGACCAGTGAGTGTAACCCCAAAAATATGGAAATTATATTCAGTTACTTTTATCCTGCTTTTGTCAATGATCCCTATTCTTATCAGTGTGTCTGATTCGTCTTTCTTTGTGCAAAGCCAACATGAAGATGATCGCGAGCCTCCACCTGAAGGATTGGCCTCCGTGGCAGGTTTTCTCTTTACTGATTATTTATTTTTCCTTATTGTCCCCTGATTTATGTATATAATGGATGCATGCACGTCATTGAAATCATAAACTCTTCTTTATTTTCTTTCTTGATAAAGAATGTTTCTTGCTTGCTTGCTTGTCTTTGATTACTGAAGAATGAACAAGAGACACTGTGGGGATCACGTTTTGGGTGTAGGCTTGTGGGCTAGCCCAATCTCCGTTCACGGGTTCAAGGGAAGTCTAGACCCAGCATAAGTGTGGCCTCGAGGCATCAGGCTGACTTAAGGGTATGTCAGTTGTTATTGGGTGTTTTTTGGCTCGCTTTGAGATGGCACTCGAATGGGCTCTGGAGTCCACACTTGATGGGCTAAAATGGAGAAACACCCAAAAACACAAGAGCAAGTGTGATTCGATACATCTAGAATCTAGCTAAGGGAGGCATTGGTTTTAGGTGGAACATGTTGGCTAGTCCAATGTGCTAAGATAATTAAAATGGTTGATATGTGAACTGAAGAAGATGGGCTTACTGCTAGAGAAGACAATGTTTAGAATAGAGAGTGAAATGCATTACTAAAGCTACGTAGGGGTTCAAAAGTTAAGCATTTGAGACCTGTAAAAAAATATGCCTTGGAGCTAGGAAGCATGGATACAGATATGAGATACGGATACAATACAATACGATACGGACATGGCGATGCGACAAAACTTTAAAAAATAGGATAAGGATACGGATACAGTTAGGATACATTTGTGGAAAATATATTTTTTTAAAATTATTAGTTATAAATTACACATAAGTTAAAGAATGTTGAGAAATCTCAATGTAATTTATAATGCAAAATACTAACCTTTAAGATTTAGGTATTAATTTAAGCTAGTAGCTTGTTTATCTTTTAAATAGGTCTTGCAAATATTTCATTTATGTAAATATAATAGAACAATCCACAATTTGTCTCTATGTTTTTTCCTTTGGCATTAGTAAAAATTTTGTATTCTAGTTTACCTGCTTATTTATTTATTGATAGTTAATTTTACTATTGTTATATTCTTTTGTTAATCCTTACTTTCTATATAGTTATAGGAGGCATGCATGAGACAATTATGATGCATCAATTTAACAAATTATATTATTTAACTTACTATGTTCTTCTTATTAAAGAACTAAACAAACTATTCGAAAAATATTCTTATATTTATTCTTGTAACTATATTATATTATAATACTATGCAAAAAATGCTACAATTCTAATTTCGTAAAACAAGTAATACGTGACTTGGAGTATTCGATACTTCAAAATTAGCTATTCAATACTCCAAAATTAATTAAGAAGTGTTCGATATTTTTAAGAAGTATCAAATACGTATCCGCAAGTATCCAAGTAGTATAAGTATCTAATACAGATACATCACCCTATTTGAAGTATCTGTGCTTCATAGCCTTGGAGGCTAGTTCAGAGTAGTAAACTGCTGCTAAAATGTTATGGGATAAGTGTTCTATATGAAAACAACTTAGTTCCCTTTGCTTGGCTTCAAAATAGTAAGGTAAGCTCTCTACTTGTAGAAAGGAGAAGCCAAGTATGTTGTGACAGGTGTTTTGGGGTATGAAATGCTCAGAAGGACAGGAAAATGTGTAGGAAAGATGTTGGTTTTAGTAGTTTTTGCTACGTTAGTTTAGTTTTGGAGTGGCTTTGTGTTGACGTCAACATTGTTGTACTATGGTTGAAAACAAATTGAAAGGGGATCATCTGATAAGATCTCAGCAAAATAGGTTTCAGGCGTGCCCAAGTGTGTGCATCTACTGGTCATAGGAGGACAACTAACCTTTGTCCTTCATGCTTACTATCGAAGGATGCACACAAGAAGGATCTTTGGGGAACTCTCATCTCATGTCTTATTGACCACTTCTCCCAAGAGCTCCCTTAGCTAAAGTGAGTTGACCACTAGTCAAACTATCATAAGATCTCATAGGTTAGGTTTGAGTAGAAGTTGGCTGCTGGAGAATGTGCTAGAATGGATCTGGCTGGGCCAAATTGCACTTGGGTTGTATCAAAATGATCTCCTAAGGTTCGGGCAATCTGTGTCAGACCAAGAAAGGTCCTGGGTGTT
The DNA here is from genome assembly GCF_055761805.1 of Camellia sinensis. Taxonomy (NCBI): domain Eukaryota; kingdom Viridiplantae; phylum Streptophyta; class Magnoliopsida; order Ericales; family Theaceae; genus Camellia; species Camellia sinensis. The sequence continues at coordinate 5,433,623 of NW_028129020.1, read as the reverse complement.
ATTGTAGAGACTTAACCCACGTGGTAAACTGTTCTGCTATTGCTGAATAGCCAAATCACATGGGATTTTGGGCATTATTCCAGATGTTGAACAATCAACAAAGTGGGGGCTTTTGTTGTTTTTTGTTCGAAGTATGGGCTTTGCCAAAATGGTTTGAGTTTTAATCAAGCCAAGTAGATTTGTACCATGCTACTAAGGGTCTTAAGCTTCATTTCAGAGGCTGAGCCCAATAATTTTAAGGGCCAAATAGGGCTTAAAGAACTGATTCTTGGATCTATAGACATACCATTTGACCAACTATAACACTTGGGCATCATTCTTGAACACTGCTCAATGGCGAAATGGACTTGGCTTGAATGTCAAGAAAATTTTGGAAGTGTAGCCCTTGTTCAGACATAGATTGGAATATCCCCTCAGGATTGAATGTGGAATTTAGATAATCTTATGAAAGGGTTTTCTAGGCTTAAAATGAAGAATGAAGTTAAAACATTTAAAAGAAAAGGGTCTACCTTCACCATTTGTTTTATATGCAAAGTTCCTCAATTTTTAAAATTTGTTTCTGCTATCTTTTGGTGCTTTGAAATTAGCTTTCCAACCATATAAAGGTGTCTTGATTCAATTTAAAATGAAAATGTTATGAGTATATTACAAAATTTACTTCATCTTGACATATTGATGGTGAAATAGTCATAACTCAAAAGGTATTGGGGATCTGGAAACCAAACCAATTGGAGTTCAAAGTAGACTCTTAAAGCTTTTTGGAAGTGTGCGTTGTGAAATTCGGATAAGCTCTTTGTGTGGTCCTGAAGTTCAGACTCAAATTCAGTCAAGTATAGTGGAATGTTGTACTATGGTTGAAAGCTGATTGAAAAGGGATCATCCGATAAGATTTCAGCAAATAGGTATGAGGCTTGTCCAAGTGTGCATCTACTGGTCAATATGAGGATAACTAGCTCTTTGTGGATACACACAAGAATCCTTTGGGAACTTTCATGTTTTCTCAACCTCTTCTCCCAAGGGCTCCCTTAGCTAAAGTGAGCTGGCCACTTGTCAAACTATCATAAGACCTCATAGATTAGGTTTGAGCGGAAGTCGGTTGCTGGATAATTTCATTGGCATCCTTCTTATTGACTTAAATAAGTTGGGGGATCAATCAACAATCAACTCTTGTAACATATTTTCTTCTTTCATCTTGCCGTTCATGCATTTAAAAAAAATTATAATTTCAAGCTTGCATTATTTGGTTCAATTTTTTTATTGAATCTCTCTCTTTCTCTCTCTCTCTCTCTCTCTCTCTCTCTCTCTCTCTCTCTATCTATCTATCTATCTATATATATATATATAAAGGTTTCTAATTTTACAACCTGTTCAAAGAAATTGTTTTGCAGTTTTGCATGAATAATTTTAAATTGGAATGTGGAGTGGAAAGGGGATTATACTAATTTTTCTGTCATTCTGTAATAAGAGAAAAGATAAATGTACACCTTTTTTTGTGTGTTTGGACTAGTTTGTAGCTCTCTTTTGTTTCTTTACTACAAAATCAATTCTTATCCAATTTGAGTGGACAATACTTTTGTAGAATACTTCATAGAAATTTCTTTATCTGGCAATAGCAATTGCATTTTTTTGGTTGCGTGTATTGTTTATAGGTTTTATTAGTGTATTTTTTTTCTCCACCTGGGTTCTTTATAAATTTTTTTGGTACATCAGAGATTGTAGCTAGGGGAGTGAGATTCAAACCCTGGACTCCGATTCTGGCCAGTTCTCTGTAAATTATTATTATATAAGAAAACATTTATTTATTTATTTTGTCTAATATTTTGGGACTTATATGCCTTATTATCTACAGTCTGTCAGTCACTTGATTGTTATTCCTTGGCAATTTTATTCCGCTGTAAGGCTTTCTCTCTCTTTTTTTTTTTTGGATAGATAAGTATGCGGACTTTATTGAGAAAGCATCAAGATGATGCAAAGAATACAAAAATTCCCAAGAGGGTAAAATACACTCTCTAACCTATATTCAAAAACTCTAAAAAACTAAACATATCCGGATTAGTTTTCATCTCTAACCAACTATACAAAACAACCAGAAAGCGACTCTCAATCTAACTAACATTGCGTTGAATATCTTGAAACGTGCATCTATTACATTCCAACCAAACTAACCACATCAAACAAAAAGGGACCAAATTCCACACATGCCGCTGTCGACGCCTAACCCAAGCCCCGCGCCAGCTCCACAACATGTCCACCACCCGCCTCGGCTGAACCTAGACAATCCCAAAAAGAGAGAAAACCAAGGCCCACGCATGGAGACACCACCGGACAATGCAAGAACAAATGATCCACAGACTCTGCATCATAACACATACAACACCGATTCACTAGATTGTGACCTTGCCGCATCAAGTTGTCAATCAAGAGATTTCAACTCAAAGCCGCCGTCCACATAAAGAAAACCACCTTAGATGGAACTCTTGGCACCCAAACACTCCTCCAAGGAAAATCCCGCCTTAACTCCCCCATCAAGTTTCAATAGAATGATGAGACTGAAAAACACCCTTTAGCCCCAATAGTCCAGCACAAAACATCCTCTCCCACCCCATTCACCCCCAACCCATACAAGTAACCCCATAACTCCACCGGCTGATCAACCTCCCAGTCTTGAATGGGTCGCTGTAGCGTAATGTCCCAAACCACCCCCTCCCCATCCCACCCTTGAAATAGGATGCCACCATAGCCTCCTGATCCCTCACAATACTAAAGATCTAAGGAAAGCGAGCCTCCAACGAATGCACCCCACACCATCAATTCTTTTAAAAACGCACCCTCACCCCATTACCGACCCAAAAACCCACCCTACCCCAAAACTCACTTCTTCCCAACCAGATCCCTTTCCATAACCCACAACCATACAAACCCAGCACCGTTTCTGACCCCCATTCCCCCCGAGTTATCCCATACTTCACAGCCATCACCTTCCTACACAACCGCTCGGGCTCACCAGCAAAGTGCCACAGCCATTTCCAAAATAGCACTGGATTAAAAGTCACCAAACTCCTCACCTCCAACCCCCCTGCCACTTTCAATTGACAAATCTGCCCTCAATCCTCTAAGTGATACCTAAAATCAGCACCCCTACTACCCCATAAAAAATTCCTTTGTAACTTCTCAATCCGCCGCGCCACAAACACCAGATTAACATGCACCGACATAAAGTATGTCGGGATACTGCTTAGCGCGCTCTTGATCAAAGTCAACCTTTCCTTTTGCGACAGATATTACCTCTTCCAACCTGCTAACCATTGTTGAATCCGCCCCACAACCCCGTTCCATACCCCTATAGTCTTAAACGCCCCCAACGGCAAATCCAAATAAGTCACCAGCAAGATGGACACCTTATAGCCTAACACCGCTGCTATCACTGGCAACCCCTCCACTTGACCCACTGGGATCAACTCAGACTTTTCCAAATTCACTCGAAGACCTGAGACAACCTCGAAGCGCAACAAAACACATCTCAAGTAACCTAACTGTTCCGCCACCGCCCCACAGAAGATTAGTGCATCATCGGCATACAACAAATGGAAAACACTCAGATGTGCTCCTGTAGGAGACTCCACCACAAAACCTTCTAGCAAACCTTCACGACTTGCTTTTTCCAATAATCTGCTCAAGGCCTCCATCACCAAAATAAACGAAAGTGGCGACAAAGGGTCTCCTTGACGAAGACCTCAATATGTTCGAAAAAACCCTGTTGGAGTACCATTAACCATAATCGACAACCGCACAGTAGAAATACAAAACTGAATCCAGCAACACCAAGTCTTCCCAAAATCCATACGATCCAAAGTATACAATAAAAACTCCCACCTCACATTATCATAGGCATTCTCTATATCCAACTTACAAATTACACCCGGTTGCTCCTGCTTGATCAGGGAATCCACACATTCATTAGCCGTTAAGACTGCATCTAAAATCTGCCGACCCCTTACAAAAGCATTCTGAGAGTCGGACACGATTGTCTGCAAAACCCCGCGAAGTCTATTTGCCAACACCTTAGCCAACAGTTTATAAACACTCCCAAGCAGACTGATTGGCCGAAAGTCCCTAATGTCCTCAGCCCCTCCTTTCTTCAGAATCAAAACCAAAAAAGTCGCATTAAGATTTTTCTCAAACTGTCCAGTCCCGAGAAAAGCCTCCAGTGCCGCCATCACGCCTGCCTTAACCACACTGCAACAGTGCTGATAGAAAGCCATAGTAAAACCATCGGGACCGGGAGCCTTATCCCCACTCATGGCCTGCAAAGCCCGAAATACCTCCTCTTCCGTAATGACTTGCTCCAAGGCCACCCTATCCTTAGCTGAAATCATATCAAAATGAACCCCTTCTAGCTCTGGCCGCCACTCCCCTTCTTGCGAACGAAACAAATTCTTATAGAAATCCATAATCCTTTCCTTGATCTCCTCTTCATTTACCAGGTCATGCCCATTCATCCGCATTTGACTAATATGATTCATCCGACGGTGAGCATTAGCCATTCGATGGAAGAATTTTGTGTTACGATCCCCATCCTTTAACCACAAACACCTAGACCTTTGTCTAAAACTCACCTCCTCTAAGCGTGAAATACGGACATAATCCTGTCTAGCCGCCTCCTTTCTAGCAACATCATCCATCGATAAGCCTCCTTCAGCCTCTAACTCATCCAAGGAAGATAGTAAGGACACCACCGCTTGTCTCTGACCCTCTAGTCGGCCAAAAACCTCCCTATTCCAGCTTTTCAGATCCCTTTTAAGCAATTTCAACTTCTGCGCCAACATATAACTAGGCGACCCTGTAACTGCATAAGAGTTCCACCGCCCCCTAACCATCTCCAAGAAAGCTTCTGAATGCAACCATATGTTCTCAAAACGGAAAGGCACTGGGCCACTGTGGAGCCCCCCACTATCGAGTAAAAGAGGCCAATGATCAGACACCGGACGAGGCAACCGAATTTGAACAACATCCAAAAAATGTTCCTCCCAATCGCTGGAGATCAAAAATCGATCAATCCGAGACAAACTTTGCACATTCGACCAAGTAAATCGCCCTCCCTGAAGCTTCATGTCAATTAACTGCATTTCATCAATAAAAGAACAGAACCTTTGCATGGAGCCTAACTCTCGAGAACTCCCCACCCTCTCAGTTGGCCACCTCATCATGTTAAAGTCACCCTCCACACACCAAGGCACTGACCAACGAAATGCCACAGCCTCTAACTTTGAAAAGAACTCCCGCGATCCACACTGGGCCATACACCCCCGTGAACACTCATTGGAACTAATCCGCCACACACCGAAATAGAGAAGACACTGAAAAGCTACCCAACTCCTTTTCTTTCTTCACAACCACCTTCGGGTACCAACAGATTAGAACACCTGCTGCCGTGCCCACTGCCGGCAAATGTAACTACTCTACAAATCGGCCTCCCCAAATTTCTCGCACCACCTCTAACCCCAACACCTCCATCTTTGTCTCTTGTAAGCATGCTGCATTAGCTTTCGTACTTCGCAAGACTGTCTTCACTGCTACCCTTTTGTCCTTATCATTCAATCCCCGCACATTCCATGACAATTTTTAACTTCATTTCAATAACAAAGGAACCCCCCGACGTCTACGTAAGTCACGATTAGCCCTTGCCCCACCCTGTTCATAATTGATTGAACACACTAAATTCCTTAACTCCCGTTTCCCTTTATGACTAGTCTCTGCCACTGTACCAATTGGGTTACTAGGAGACCTTTTTTGCCACGATGCCTCCATGGTAGAAAATAACTGTAAGGCTTCCTCTTCATGCCCTTTGAATGATAGACCCAATAACCGACTAACCTCAGTTATATGTTCCAACACCCAATCTGATATATCCTCCACTGCAAGTATCCCATTCCTTCCAAAGACATTACTGTCCTCAAACTGCACCTGTGTTGGACCTATCAGTCCCTCCTGGTTGCCCCTGTCCATAGCCAGAGGCTGCAGTACCAGCTCAATTCATTATGACCCTCTGTATCGGCCTCAGCCATGGCTCCCTATACCAGAACATCATCCTGGTCAAACCTGACTCGCCTCTCCCCATCTCTAGCATTGGCGACCTCATCTCGAAAAGATAGTCCATTAGCCTCCTACGCCCTCCACACCTTATCGTCCAGATGGCCCACTGTCCTTACCTCCACGCTTGACGTCGCAGCTACCTAATTTGGGCCCATTGTCAGACTGACGCTGCCAAGGCCTTCGATAGAGTGCACTAACCTCTCAGATGACCCATTTCCAAGAGTTGCCAATAAGTCGTTTGTCGGCGATGGCCCCGGCTTCGTTCACGCCGACATATCTACCGTTGTGGTCGACTTCGGCCAGGGCTCCCCCACACTAGTGCGTAAAGATTCGAGAATCCGATTCACTGGGGGATCTGTCTCCTGACCCGCCAATTGCAAAATGGACCCAGACAGAGGAAGCCTCAGCCCATGTCCAGGGTCATGACCCAATTCATTATGGACCTTTAACCCTAAAGAAGTGGAGCCCAACATCTCAGCATCCTCTATGGGCCTTTTGTCTTCCCTACCACAGGCTCTCTCTTTAATGCTTAGGCCCACTGGGCCCAGTTCCAAACCTTGCTTGCCTTGGGCCTCCCAGCCCCGATACCTCCTCACCCCTGTAGAAGGCAAGGCTCGTTGAGCCAGCCGTTGAATGCCCCCAAATCTTGAAAAATCTGGTGTACTCCCAAATCTTCGCCAATTCCGACGATCACGCCTCCAATCTCGACCTTCCTTCTCCCGCTGCAGTTCTCCCCTCATTCCGTTTGACAACATCTCAACATCCACCGTTGACCCTTCCTCCGGCCAGATAGGGATTGAAAATGATGAATTTTCCCAGCGCACCAATACCTTAGATGGGATGTGGCCACCAGTTTTGACCCGCAAGTGGACCACCCCAAGGTCCACCGACAATTCGTCCACCTCCACAAAACTGCCGCATCAGTCACCAATGGTACGGTACGTCTTCTTGCTGCGGAGATGTATGGGTAGGCCCACCACCCTCACCTAGGCATTGGGCCTCTATTCCGACACTACTGTCATCTGACACAAGACTGTTGGTGACCACCCTACTAGATTCAAGTCACATCCTGCAATCTCCCACTGTCGTCGCATAACTGTTTCGGCGTGTCGGCATCACAAACAGGTAATCTTGGCTCCCTATTGGTCGAATTTCCACTTCCCCAACCTCCTTCCACCACCGCCTTACCTAATCTGTCATGGCTGAAAAGCTAACCCCTTTACCCCCCCTGAAACCCACCCTACCCACTAACGCCCTGTTCAGTAAACTAAACCACCCTTCCTCCGCCACACCCTACACCACCTCAACTCCACTGTTTGGGCTACGAGTCGCCCCAATCGTTGGAAAACCCCTTTTCACAGCCAAGACCTCCTTACCCCCATTAACCCCACCACCCTTTGGCACACGGCCAGCCCCTATATCGAATCCTTCAATAACTGGCGCTACCCGTTCCCACCCATTCCCAAACTCTGACAAAGGAAGGTAAACCTGATTCCTTTTGTCGTCCACCGTCACCAGTATCTGCACCGACGAGCCGCCATTCTCTTCCTCGTGAATCCAGGTTGCCACACTCCATCTTTTCCCTTCTGGACCCAAGAAATAGCGATCGACCATACGGGACGCTGTCCGCAGCTTCGTACCTATCCATTGTACTTCATACCCCGTCAGCACCACCTCCCGCTGTAGTCCTTGCCCATGCTCCACAATGGACAATTGATGATGGCCTCTCAGATCCCAGCCACTTCCTCAAATTCAAAGGACCGTCCTCTAAGGAAAAGGATTCGCCGACGTGGTCCATTAGCCGCCTTCACCGGAAACATCCCAGGTAACTAACACAACCCGCCAGAAATTTCCTTCATAAGGAAAGTCTTAGAGAGAGATTATATTAGTTTATGTAGAGTTTCTAGTAGTCCCTTTTTTTTTTTTGGTCTCATGTAACAGGAGGCTTCTGTATTGTTTTATTTAATTTATTCCTCCATTTAATAGATGTTGGAATGATTTTGTGTGCACTGGTTTACCCATTTCTTACTTATGCCAACCTTGAAGTGTTCGTTGTGGTTGGGTTTAGTTTGCTTTTAAATATCAGGGGATTGTTGGCACCATAAGTATTTTGTATGTCATAAATGTTTAGTTATTTATTTTTTAATGCTATAATAATTTGAATGGATTGAGTACGGAAAGGATTGCTTTTAATTATTTGCAAATGGTAACAAGTGTCCCTAGTGCATTATTTTATATTGGAATTTGTGTAAAAAGTTCTTTGGAAATGGTGAAAAAAATTGAAAAAAAATTTCAATGAAGTGTTTTGAAATTAGTGAAAAGTGTTATGTTTCTCATTTTTGTCTTTTTCTTGTGCCCTAGGACACTTGCTAGCAAGACCCTTGGTTATTAATTTGTATTCTTTTATTTTAAACATGTCATTTATGATTTCTTGGTCATACTTTACCAGGAGGGATAGTAGCTTTGGGAAAGTTTGATGCCCTACACATTGGTCATCGAGAACTTGCAATCCAAGCGGCAAAGATTGGAGTTCCATTTCTTTTATCATTTGTTGGAATGGCAGAAGTACTTGGTTGGGAACCTAGGTGTGGATATTGTCGTATATATTCTCTCTCTCTCTCTCTCTCTCTATATATATATATATATTATAAAATGTGAATAGATTTAGGAAGCAAAGAGGAGAGTACGGTGCTAGGGGAAACCTCCACAGTAGGTGCAAAAGAACAGGAAAGCACAAGAAAACATTACAAAACCTACTTGGGTAGCTTTCAATCTGCTACGAAGATAAAGGTGTAATGTAAACTACTAGTTTGGCTGGGCCAATTTCCCCCTCGTCCAATTCAGAGATCAGCTAGATATGAAATCTGCATGCAGAATTGTCTAATTTCCAAATCCAAGTCATGGAAATTGATGCAATCTTCTTCAATTATCACTTGATAGGAAGCATTGGATCCTATATGGTGTTCAGAATCCTCATTCAGATATAAGCTATCCATTAGATGCCATATTAGTCCCAATTGGGATGAATAATCTTTTAGGGAGAGTTATTGGTAAATTGAAGCAACCTATAAGACGAGCAAGAAAGAGTAAAATTCAAGGAAGTGGCTAAAATCAGAAATTTCAATAATTTCAAGGTGGAGCCTGTAAACCATCCATATTCAATTTAGTAGTTTTAGTAGAGTCTTGTTTATGCTTAATTTGCTTCAGTCAATTTCAGTTATGGTTTAGTAAGTTCTAAGAGCTAGTTGTGTATAGTAGTTTCAAAATATTTTGGACATGTGTTGTAGGGTTTGTTCACGGTGTGTTTCAAGTAAAGGCTTCATATTAGGAAGTGTTTTAAAGTTATGAAAAAGAGTTTCATATAGAGAGGGTTATAGATGCAATTGGATTGGCTGAGGACTGGATGTTCTACTACCATTGCAATGTAGTGGATTCAGAACTTTATTATTTGTTAAAAAAGATGTATTATTGATTGATATTTTGTTATATTACAATGATTCCTATATATAGAAGAGAGGGTGAGTGTAGTAGGTATGGAGTAGGTGAGGAGTAGGTGGAGAGTAGGTGAAGTAGGTGAGTGTGTAGTAGGTGGTAGTGGTAGGTGTGTAGTAGGTGAATTTTAACAGCCCCCCGCAAACTCAAGGGGGATAGGAACTAACCAACTTGAGTTTGGAGAGGGCAACAAAACAAGAAAATACATAAAAATAAAAGAGGATAGGAGACACTGTATGGTCGTGTCAGACCATTAGTGAAGACACTGGATGGTGGTGTCATAACGTTGTAGAGGACACTGTATGGGGGTGTCATAACGTTGTAGAGGACACTGTATGGTGGTGTCATAACGGTGTAGAGGACACTGGATGGCGGTGTCAGACAGATGTAGAAGACAGTTTATGGGGTCATGTCGAACCGTTGTAGTAGACAATGTTGTGACAGTTGTTGTGACAGTTTACGGAGTCTTGCTGGACCCTTGTAGAAACTAACCGGAATCAATGTCGGGACAGTTTACAGAGTCTTGTCGGACCCATGAAGGAGCTAACCGGAATCAATGTCGGGACAGTTTACAGAGTCTTGTCGGACCCATGAAGGAGCTAACCGGAATCAATGTCGGGACAGTTTACAGAGTCTTGTCGGACCCTTAAAAAGTCGCACCCTCAAAAGGTGTGCCCAATTTTTCAAAAGGCGTGCCATCAAAAGGCGTGCCCAATCCATAAAAAGGCGTGCCATCAAAAGACGTGTCCAATCCATAAAAAGGTGTGCCAGATATGATGGCGAGGCACGTGAGTACCTTGGCTGGCGCGCCCGTTTGTCGTCTGGCGTCAAGTGGCGCGCGATACGCGTGGCTGCCCCGGCTATTTAACCAAGACGGAGGCGGAGGCCAAGGCAGAGGCTGAGACAAGAAACTGAGAACAAACTCTGAAAAACAAACTCTTCGTTGTCGGAGAGAGAAACTCGGTAATATTCTGTAACACGCTGTTGCCCAGAAAATGGCTTCGTCGTCCCGCGGTCTGCTCACCCTCTTTCCCGACCTCAACGAGTCAACAAGAGAGAGAACTGGTGCGGTGGCACTGGAACCTCAACCAAGCGCCCCGGAGTTTGCTCCGTTGAACTTTCCGATGCGGTCTGTGGAGCAAAGAATGGCAGTGCAGTCGGATGTGGAAGCCAATCAGTATACATTGAAGTCATGTGTGGAAACCATGACTGCGGTTACAAACTTGTCGAACCGGCTGCAGAGTAGGGCAAATGAGGTGCAGCAGTTAAACTCCCAGTTGGCTCTGCTCCAACGCATGTATAAGGATGCGTGAGCAGAGATAAGTGTGCTAAGGCGGAAAATAAGGAGCTGAAGCGGAAGGCCACCGTGATGTTCCGTTTTGGAGGTCCGCCATATTCTGCAGTGGAGGAGCAGGGAGTAGTGATCATGCCCAGTGGAGTGGGAAATACGGAGGCAACACCGGCAAGGGCCGCCCAGGACGGAGGTAAGAAGAAAAGACCGGCGGCAGAGTAGAGAAGGGATGTCGGTGTGTGGCCGTCTGCAGAAAAGAAAACAAAGTTGTGGTTGTGTTTGTTTTTTTTTTTTTTTTGTTTTTTTTTTTTATGTTTTTTTTTTTTGTATTTTATTTTATTTTAGTTTTTTTTTTTTTTGTGTAAAATTGTGATCGGGGTGGATCCCTGAGATGAATAAAATGAATTTGTGGAAGGATGAATTTTTTTTTTTTTTTTTTTTGGTTGTGAAAAGTAAGGGAATCGAATAATAAAAAAAAATATGGAGAGGGTGATGAAATGAGAAGCATGGTGATGAAGAAGATATAATAATGAATAAAAATAGAGCACCAAGTAAATTGGATAATAAAAAATAAAATGTGGGCGGAGAAAGAATAAAGAAATAAAAGAAGAAAAGGAAAATGTGTGTTAAAAACGATGTCATGTGAGTGCTTTGTGCACTTGTCTGGGCACTGGTCTGGTGCTGTGCACTTGTCTGGTGCTTTTGTTTTGTTTTGTTTTGTTTTGTTTTTGTTTTTGTTTTTTTTTTTTTTTGTTTTTTTAATATTTAATAAGAATAACAATATATTAATGGCGAATAGCATGTGCGCCGGTGGAAGTGGCATAGAAAGGGTGAGTGAGACATGGTGGGAACAAAGAGAATAAAAAAAAATATTATAATAAACATATTAAAATAAAAGAAAGTGCTCTGGATTATGGCTCCAACTCATGATGTGCTGTGTGGGTTATTATGGCAGTAATTCTGCAATGGGAACCGTGAAATGGTGGGAGAAGAAAAGAAAAGTAAAAGCTGAAGAAAAGTGAATGGTGTGCTGTGTGGGTTTGTCCAAAAGAGGTTTTTTTTTTTTTTTTTTTTTTTTTTTTTGGCGGTGGAGAATAATTGATGTGTGTGGGTGGACAAATATATTTGGTTTTAGAGAGAATGATTTTTAAAAAGAGAGAGAGAAGTGGGATGTGAAGACACAACATCTCTCTCTCTGTGTTGAATTCGGGCAGTGCACACCAAAAACACATAGACACACACAGAGGAGGAGGCGACAAACAGACTGCTCTCTCTCTAACTCACACACAGATTCGGGCTGTCTGGACCATGATCTACGTCAGTGACACAAATTCTCAATGCATGGCCTGTAGAGGTGACGTGAAGGGAGTCTGGGATTTGCTGGACGATGGCATTGATGTAAATAGCATTGACTTGGATGGGAGGACTGCTTTGCACATTGCAGCCTGCGAAGGCCACCTCGAGGTTGTGAAGCTCTTGGTCAATCGGAGGGTCAATATTAATGCCCGTGACCGCTGGGGCAGTACGGCTGCTGCTGTTGCGAAAGCGACCTGGTTTAGCGGCGGCGGAGCTGTGGAGATGGAACTGGAGTAGAAGGAAGAGGAGGAGGAAACGCATTTTTCTGGGTTTCTCTCTCTCTCAGCAATGGATTTTAGAGAGAGAAGAAGAAGAGAGTGACTGAGAGAGTTCAGTGTGCATCGGGAAAGTGTGAATTGAAGCTTGAAGAAGAAGGGTTGTTCTTGTGATTGGAAAGAGTGGAACAAACTTGGTGGGTGTGTAGAGGTCCGGCGGGCGGCCAAGGCGAAGCTGCCGCCCGCCGGTGAAGCAGAATTACTAGCTTCTTAACCTTGCTCTGATACCATGTTAAAAAAGATGTATTATTGATTGATATTTTGTTATATTACAATGATTCCTATATATAGAAGAGAGGGTGAGTGTAGTAGGTATGGAGTAGGTGAGGAGTAGGTGGAGAGTAGGTGAAGTAGGTGAGTATGTAGTAGGTGGTAGTGGTAGGTGTGTAGTAGGTGAATTTTAACATTATTATTATTTATATAACTATGATTCAGAAAATAATTCTTCCCGCCCAAGCCCTACAATTGCGGAAAAGGGAAATTAATCACCCAGTAGCATGGTGTCTAAGAAATATCCATAAGTCGGACCCTCTTCATTCATTCGTGTAGGATATTTGTAGTGAGTGCAAGAGAAGATATCCTTTGGCCCTAGACTTCATTTCTACGCTAGATTTTGCTTGATTTCCAATAAATATTGTTAGACGCGTGGCCTAGCCTTCATCTATAAGTATTGTCTGCTATGACCCGGCCCAACAACCGGCCTCATGAGTTTGTGTCCCCTTCAGCTCCAACCCAAAAGTGCCTCCAAGTTAGGAGTGTCTTGCACTATCTTATAAGTCCATATGGACATCGTCCACAATCGATATGGGATGCAACATTTCCGCCTTGGCTCTCATACCATGTTAGATGCATGGCCCAGTCTCCACTTTAAAGTATTTTCTACTATGACCCAGCCCAACAGCTGGCCTCTTGGTTTTTCCCTTTGGGCACCAACCCAACAGGCTCCTCCAGGTTAGAAGTGTCCTACTGCATCTTATAAATTCATCATATTGACATCGTCCGCAAACTAATGTGGGATGCCCGACAAATATAAAAATAAAACTTTTGAAGGAAAACTCCTTGAATAATTACTCTTTAAAAAATCTTGTAGATCATAAATCAGTTAGGTTTGAAGTCAGACTCAATGACTTCTTGGGCTGATTATAACCATTTAAAACAGCTGGCATGATGCTGGAATGGATCTTCATCACCGTAGCCCTTTGCTTATGATATTCCATTTCAAAAAGAACAGGTGGTTGGGGATGTTAAAGAAACTTGATTTCAATTTCTCTGTGCAGGGCTCCCATAGTTGCCAAATTTGACCGGAAGCGGGTTCTTTCCTCCTGGGCTCCATACTGTGGTAACATGATTCCTACAGAGTACCAGGTCGAATTTTCAAAAGTTCGCCACCTCACCCCATATCAGTTTGTTGAGAAGTTATCAAAGGAATTTGGACTACGTGGCGTTGTGGCAGGTGACATTATTTCAAGTCCCAGAGTGTTTATCTCTTCTAACGACTTTACTTGAATGATTGAACTAAATGACTTTTATGTGGTAGGCGAAAACTACCGGTTTGGATACAAAGCTGCTGGTGATGCATCAGAGCTGGTAAAGCTATGCGATAAGTATGGTATGTCAGCATATATTATAAATTCTGTCATGGATCAGAACCTTGACTCCAGAAATATAGGCTCTGGTGATTCAAAGGAGCAAGGGCAAGTCTCGTCTACTCGCGTTCGTCATGCTCTTGCCAAAGGAGACATGAAATATGTCTCGGAGCTTTTGGGTCGCCACCATCGTCTTATGTTGATGGTGAAAGATCAGGAATGGTTAATCAGCAATCAACGTATCGTGTCAGCTCGAAAATCTTGTTTGTTAAATCTTCCACCAAAGGATGGCCTATACGAGCGCTGTTCGCTTTTCGTAGGCAGTGAAAAAGTAGTGCCATGTAGAGTAACCATTGATGCAACCCATATTCATTTGGAATTGGATGAGGTAGGTACATGTATTAGTATTATTTCTCATGAATTTAGGTTCTTGGGTATTGACTTTGGAGTCTCTTAATTTTCTCGTTGGTTTTAAAAATAGGCTATATTATTGGAGAAGCAAGGGGGGTGATTTGTAATCAATTACTAAGCTAGTACATTTTTTACATTGTCTAGTCTATTCTATTCTGTCAATTGAAAGAAAGTAAAGTTGATTTATTGATCAGTACGCTACACATGGCTAACATTATGGTTTGAAATATCAAAAATGTCTTGCATTGTGTCCTATTTTGTGAAAATCTTATATACAGTTAATTCTTCTCAAATAGATAAATTGAGCATAATTCTAGCGGTTGTATCTTTATATTTTTAAAGAGAGATTTAAAATTTAAGCTTATAAAAAAGTGTCGAATGTCCAATTGTAATAATTTTTAATTTACTAATTTGCTAACATCACCCACTGTTACTATATATATATATAAAGTTTAACATATTTGCGGCATTAAGGCATCTCTAACGAAAATGTTAAATGGATGGTTTGAGTTTGATGCAATGGTACATACCCACCCGAAATAATAATTGTTTAATGGGGTTGTTAGAATCCCATTGTTAGGTATGATATCATTATGTAAATGAAATAACATTGTACATGTATATGTAATTACGAAACGATTAAGGTACACATTTTTAAAGGTTGTGTATGGTATATATTTTGTAATAATAAAAAAAAATAGTATAATTTTAATTTTTTTTAGTCATAACTAACTAAGTGCAAAAAAGTCATAATCAAATATCTTAAAATAATATTATAATTAAAAAAGAAAATTGATTATAATTAAAGAAGAAAATAGCATAATTAAATGTGCATATGGTGTAGGGTGTGTGTAATATAATTTTTCATGTAATTAACTATAAACGTATGTGTATATATATATATTTTGCTGAAATATACTTTTGGAAAATTTTATTCAAACACCACAATTTATCTCAATAAATACCATTTACTCTGTTCACACTATACACAAATTGAACATATTGACTTTGTCTTAATACACACCACTAATTTTTATATAATACCATATTATCCTTATCTTCTCTAATAAACTCAAAACCCTAATCCTAACCCTAACCACTCACCATTGTCGGCTGCTACTCCCTTCAATCATTGCCCCTCTCCATCCCTATTCCCTTCTCGCTTTTGCCTTCTCTCGTTACTACCTATACTTTCTCTAGCCTTTATCATCTTTTTTCTTTTAAACAAATGATGTTAAACCCTAGATTGCGATTTCTAACAGCGCCGATTGCGATTTGTAGCGACAAGAAGGTGAGTTGCAGCGGTAGCCTTAGTTGCAGTGATGGCTGAAAGAGCAACGTGAGTTGTTGACGAAGAAGAAAAGAGACATGAAGAATGAGAGAGAGAGAGAGAGCGAGAGAGAGAGAGATGCGAAGAAGAAGAAAATGAGAGAAGAGATGAGCTATGATGGGGGTTGGAGAGGTAGTAGTCGACGGAGTTGGGGGTTGAAGAGACTATGATTAGCGGAGTTAGAGACTGAGGAGGCGACATTGCCAAAGTCAGAAATAGGCAATAAGACCATCTCCAACGTTGCATCAGATTAAGCATCAAATTCAAATTTGATGAAAAAAGTCACTTTTTCTCTCTCTAGTGGTTTCACCAAATTGATATCAAACTGAGAACGGAACAAAACTTTCATCAAACTGAGGATAAGCGTGAGATTTCACCATTTCACTGTGCTGTAACGTTGGGGGTAGGCCAATCAGTCAACCGACTGGCCGGACGTTTGGCCGGTTGACCCACCGGTCGGCCGGAGCATGCACACTTGCCTCAATCTGTTGGCCTGTGAACTGGTTCAAATAGGTAGGTTACTTTTGTGGACTAGGAATAAATTGAAGGTTGATATAAATTTAAATTCCCATGAAAGTGCAACATGAAAAAGTTACATCCTATATACATATAAATTTTGAATTGAGAAGTAACCGTTCTACATTAGCAATTCCAATAACTTACCGTTGGGTTGACAAAGTATTTTGAGAACTTACCGTTGCTGTTGTGCTCTATAAAATATACCAATCTTTTAATTTCATTATATCATTACAATTTTTATTTTCTTTGTGAGCTTCAATTTGGTAATGTCATTACAATTTCTATTTTGTTTGTGAGTTTCAGTGTGTATTCTCCGTTTTTCAGCTTAAATTTCTTTGTGACCTACAGTTTGATAATAGCATTACAATTTGTTGAAGTTATAGACATGCTATGAATTTTTATAGTTCTGTGTCATTATAATTTTTCTTTGTGAGCTTCAGTTTATATTATCTAATTGTGAGGTTCAGTGTATATCATTACAATATATTTCACTGTTCAAGTTAAATATTTTATCCTACTTGTACGGGAAAGAAATAAACCTTCTCGTATAATCCTGTTGATCAAGTTTGCGCTCCTTCGTATGACGTCGCTTTACTCCCTGAAAACATAAATGTGAGCTAGTCGGCGGGTGTGTGACGGATACCTCTCCGATGCCTAAGTCAGCAAAATGGACAAATAGACAAAAAGCTCTGTGTATTCGGGAATCAAAGTTGTGTTACCTCTCCATGGGTGATGTTGTGAGCTTTTATAGGTTTCGCGTGGCACAGCCCTAGTAGGACTCTTATTCCTCCATACAAAGTCCTCCTAGGAATCACATTCCTGAAAGATAATACTTATTCTTCAACACCCTCCTCACTGCTTAAACCAAGTGAGATGATTTTATCTCGGCGGTATGACAAAACGACCGAGCTATATCAGCCATGCTAAACTGGATGAAATGACCGAGCTTTACTTAGCTCAGTCCTCTCCTCCACTATACGTATATCGGCTTCTCTGGCTAAGACCGTGCTGACCATACTGAGCCTGGACCGAGCTAACCCGTATCAAGGTCCTGAGAAAAGCTCAGCATACCTTGGTTCAGAAGGGTATGATCGAGCTAACTGTTACCGCTCTGAGTATGGTGACCGAGCTAACTGCAGAGCTCTCTGGGACCAGGCTAACTGCAGAGTTCTTTTGGACCAAGCTACCTTCTAGGCCCTTTTACTCAGCCTCTCTTACAATGACCCACAGATCGGCCCATTTACCTAGCTCGGCCCAATTTACTTATAAATTACCCTCTCAATTGCCCCTTAATCCCATCTGCGCAGCATGATAGGGACTATCTTTTTCCAGCCGAGCTAAAAAACAAGCCTTTCCACCGAGCTAGTATGCCGCCGGGCTACCGATTGGTACGGTTACAAAATGTCTCTTCAGTCGTACTGAAACTGAATCACTTCCCATTCCTAGGACACATGGCGAACTGTCATTTGCTTGGCGTAGCTGTCACGCCATCTTCGTATTTCGCAAAAGTTTGAACAGTCTCGCCATTTTGCTTCTTTTTCCATAAAACAAACCCTACTTTTTTGAATCATTCGCTTGCACTATTCACCTTCTCTCTCTCTCGTTTTGAGCCTTCATTCTTCCTCATCATTTTATCTGTGAAGCTTTGCATCTTTGGCTAATGCCTCTGCTGTTTCACTCTTAGATCATTCACTTTACAGTAGTAAGTAACTGAATCTTTGCTCCTTTTCTTACTTTTTGGTAGCATGTAGCATTATACTCATATGTTTTTTCAAAACACACCACTTTAGTTTCCATTTTTCTGGAAAGAAACTCGTACTAGAACCATTATATTCATGAATAATCTGAAGAACAACGCGTTTGATCCAAAATTATACTTCAACCGAACTAGGATGTTGTTTGTAGTAGGTGTGAACCCAGCAAAACTAAACAACCGAACTAACATTCGTTTGTAGTTTCAATAAGTCCAAAATACCTTGTGCTTTGCCTAGCCGAGTTAGCGAATTAGATTAGGTTTGCACACCACCGCACTAAAAAGCCATAATTACCGACTGAGCTAAAACTTGATGCTAAACCAGCTTCCTTAGTACCAACCGTACTAAGGATGTTGCCCCAAAGGCTCAACCGGGCTAAAAAGCCTCTTGCTCAAACCGAGCTAAAAATTGACAACATCTTGCGTAGTCGAGCTAAGACTTCATTTATCTTGCCCTTGTTTTTTGTAGTACGGTCGAGCGATCTGTGCTTAACACCTTTGTTTTTTACTTTGCAGACTTAGGTTGCCTAGGCACTCCTTTGAGCGCTCAACCAAGCTACTCAGCATCATATTTCGACCGAGCTAATACTCCTGTTTAATTTATTTATAACTTAAACCGCAAATGGGACAGTATAGGTTCTTAGTTAACTCACCAGGTGCCATGGCTGAATTCCAAAAGGATTATAACATCCCTGATGATGTCCATCTCACCTTAGCCGACCTGGATATCATACCATGGGGAAAACACGGCTTCGTTCCCTTTACCCTTTTGTCCATAGCAGAAATCGGACTAAGATTCCCTGTACAGCCTCTTCTCTGTGAATTCCTTAGGCAGACCAACCTTTTGCCCAACCCAACTTTCCACCAATTATTACCGTATAATAAATGGTATTGCCGAGCTAAACCGTCGGGCTGACCTTAATATCGGTTTAGCCGAGCTCTTCCATCAATATTCTATAGGCTTCGCCGAAGATGGATGGGTCTATTATTTAAGAATAAGACGCCGGCGTGAAAAGATAATAAAGGATACCCCGGATAAAGATGTGAACGATGATGATTTCCTCTGGGTATCTGGAAATTTTGAGGACCAACAAGCCCAGATCCCTAGCGACAGAATAAATTAGAATAAGGGTGTAGCCAGTAGAATTACCTCGGCTTCATTCTATGCCTTTTTTTACTTCGGTTTTCTCATCTAAAATCACACTAACTGTTGTCTTCCTTCATGTAGATTTAAACTTTCTTAAGTCCCAATACAGCTACCCCAATTTGAACGTTCTTCGCGCCGCGCTGCGATATCCAAACCGAAGTTGGACCGAGCTACTGGATTTTGAGCCGACCTACCGATATAGCGGTAAATGAAAGACCAAGGTAATTGACTTTTTGTTGGAAGCCTCTCCTGAACCGGACCCAAACTTGCCCCAAATCAGATTGATCCCTCTAACCGCTGAGCAAGAGATGGCCAAGAAACGAGCTGTAAGGGCACTCCTGATCGAAACAAACCAGCCCGAGGTACCACCATTCGGTCAGACTCAGGAAACCGTGGTGGCTCTTCCATCCCAACAACCCTCATTATCATGTCCTAACAAGCGTGTTCGGACTTCCACAAGCGAGCCACGCCTTGTTGATGAAGAAGATCCCATCCTTCCGCCAAGCCCTCCACCGAACCCACAACTGGAGCGTTCCGACCGAGCTAGCTCTTCCAAGTGGGCTCTCAAGATCACTTTTCAGAACCGTGCTATACGGGACACTGATTCAGTGGTCGCTGAAAAAGACCACCTAATGGCATTCAATCTGGCCAAGAGCGTTTGCCTTCCACCCGACATGGAGCACCATGACCACCTAACCGAGCTGAAGGCCCTTCGCTCGTCCACAAAATCCATGGTGCTAGTAAGTAGCTCCCTTGCTTATCTTTCAAATTCTTACAACTTTCTGCTCGATTGTACTTAAAAAGTTTCTTTCCATCCTTTTGCAGGCCATACAGAAGAACCACATCGCTCACAAGCGAGTGTTGGAACTTCAAAAAACCACTAGGCAGGCCATGATAGAGGCCAACGAAAAGACCACCGAGCTAGAACAGGCCAGGAAGCAAATAGCCGAGCTACAAACCGAGAATAGTCGTTTGACCGGTCTTGTTAGCTCGGCTGAAGCAGACAAGCAAAAGGCTGCGGCCGTGATAAAAGATAAATACCTTCGCGAGCTAGCCAAGGTTGAAGGAAAAAAGAGCGCCGAAATAACAAAGCTCGAGAAGAAACTGGAGGATGCGGAGGACTGCGGTTTCAAAGAGGGTGAAGCCCTGTACATCAAGCAGTGTGAAGCTGCGAAGGACCTGTTCTTTAAATGTGAGTGGAGGGGGGCTGTGGCGCAGCTCGGTCATGGACCTGAGACCGAGGTCTTCAATCCTCCTCCATATTTCATACCGAGCTCACTGGCGGAGTATGCTGCTATTTGTTCAGCAACAATTTCTGGAGGAGGAGGATGAGGATGAGGCTCCAGAAGAAAACACTCAGCCCGGTCGCTAGTCTACCTCTCCCACTCCAGAGGTCTCCATCCCACCTTTGCCTGCTGATGCAGTGCTTTCGACCGAGCCTAACCAAGGGGTGCTTGCCACAACCGAGCTATCCCTAGGTGAAGACCGGATTGTTCTTGATGCTGACTTAGATGATCTTTTTGCTTGATTCTATACATTTCTTCTTTTTGCTTTTGGACAAAGAATTGTAACCGGGCTGAGGCCTCTTCTATGTACTTGATTTGAATCTTTAATGAAAACTTCTTTTATTTTTCAACTGTTATTTCGGTTTATTCTTATGCTTGCCTTTACTTTTCAAAAGTATTCTGAATGTAGTATAACATTTTTCAGTCGAGGTAAATATCTCAGTTTTAGCTTTGCAATCTGACTGGCCATACCTGCCAACGTCTTTATCCTTGATCCTTATCTCGGCTAAAGAACAATAAGCGTTGGTTTTTTCAGCCAACCACTCTTCAGCCTAGATCCTTACTTTGGTGGAAGAGTACTAAATGTTGGTTTTTCCAGCCAATTTCTTCAGCCTAGATCCTTACTTCGGCTGAAGAACAATAAGTGTTGGTTTTTTCAGTCAACCACTCTTCAGCCTAGATCCTTATTTCGGCTGAGGGGTCCTAAATGTTGATTTTTCCAGCCAACTTCTGCAGCCTAGATCCTTATCTCGGCTGAAGAACAATAAGTGTTGGTTTTTCCAGCCAACCACTCTTCAGCCTAGATCCTTATTTCGGCTGAGGAGTCCTAAGTGTTGGTTTTTTCAGTCAACCTCGAAGTTGGTTTTTCCTGCCAACCTAGAGAAAAGTGTTTGGTTATTCCGACCAAACATCCTGTAACCTAGATCCTTATCCTGGGCTTAGGAGGGGTGTTGGTTTTTCCAACCAACCTCTAAGTTGGTTTTTCCTGCCAACCTAGAGAAAAGTGTTTGGTTATTCCGACCAAACCTCCTGCAGCCTGGATCCTTATCCTAGGCTTAGGAGGGGTGTTGGTTTTTCCAGCCAATCTCTAAGTTAGTTTTTCCTGCCAACCTAGAGTAAAGTGTTTGGTTATTCCAACCAAACGTCCTGCAGCCTTTATCCTGGGCTTAAGAGGGGTGTTGGTTACTCCGGCCAACTATGCTTTCAATGCCCCTAGCTCACTAAAGCAAAATCTTTTACAGAATGAAACAACTATGCTGAAAAGAAGCTACTTGTTTTATTGAGAAAGAAAAAAAAAGAAAAAGAAAATTACAAATACTTAGAAGAAAAGCTAAAAATAAAATAGTTTGAGATTGGCAGTGTTCCATGGCCTGGGAATGGCTTTGCTGTCCTCATCATCCAAGTAGTATGCCTCTTTTCCTGCTAATCCGACCACTTTGTAATGTCCTTACCAATTGGGCCCCAACTTGCCATCTCCGGGTACCACGGTGTTTCCCATTACTTTGCGTAGTACCCAATCTCCAATCTTGAATTGCCTTAGGTGTACTGTCTTGTTATACTTTCTGGACAACTCTTGCTGGTATGAAACAATGTGAACCAGTGCTCTTTCTCTTCTTTCTTTTGCAAGGTTGAGCTCCAATGCTATGGCTTCTCTATTTAAGTCTGGATCAAAATTTTCACTTCTGATGGTGGGGAGGCCAACTTCCAGTGGTATTATTGCTTCCATGCCATAGGCCAAGAAAAATAGTGTTTCGCTAGTTGACCGCCGTGGTGTGGTGCGGTAAGCCCATAAAACATGAGGGAGCTCCTCCGCCCACTTGCCTTTTGCTTTCTCTAACATTTTCTTTAGTCCATCCAAGACGACTTTGTTTGATGCTTCCACCTGGCCATTCACTTGGGGGTATGCTGGTGTAGAATTGTAGAACTCTATCTTGTACTCTTCACAAAAGCCTCTGAAAATTTTACCGTCGAACTGAGTGCTGTTGTCAGATATCAGAGCTTTCGGTATGCCAAACCGAGTGATGATATTTTTCCAGACGAACTTCTTTACATCTTTCTCTTTTATTGATGCTAGTGCTTCTGCCTCCACCCACTTTGTAAAGTAGTCTGTTGCTGCAAGAAAGAACTTTTTGTTGTCGGGTGCCGTTGGAAGTGGTCCTACTATGTCCAAGCCCCATATTGCAAAGGGCCATGGACTAGTTAAAGGTAGAAGCTCTCTGGCTGGTTGATGTATTTGGTGTGCGAACTTCTGGCATTTCTCGTACTTCTTGACATACTTCTCAAAATCTGCTTGCATGTATGGCCACCAATATCCTTGTGAAATGGCTCTGTAGGCTAATGATCTTCCTCCTTGGTGGCTTCCGCATATGTCTTCGTGTATCTCGAACAAGAACGCTTTAACTTTGCTGGGATGGACACACTTTAGGTAAGGTCCTGTGAAGGATTTCTTATACAAGGCTATTGATAGGGAGAGCCAAAATTGCTGCGATTTTGCTCTTATTTTGTTGGCCTCTTTTTTCTCTTCCGGTAGGACGTCGTCTTTTAAGAATGCTATGATGGGATCCATCTATGAAGGGCCTAGTTCGGCGCAGCATACTTCTTCTACTTCCGGTTCTTCAATGCTTGGTCTTGGTAAGTAGTCAATCAGTAATGGATGTGGGACGAATATATCTGCCATTGAAGCAAAGCCTGCTAGTTCGTCTGCTCTACTGTTTTCTTCCCTGCCGATCTGCTCTATCCGCACTACTTCAAATTTCTTGATCTCTTTTCTGACTAAATCTTGGTAGTTAGCCATCCTGTCATCTTTTGCCTCGTAGTCTCCTGAAATTTGGTTTACTACCAGCTGTGAGTCACTGTAAACCATTACCTCGGTTGCCTTCATGTAGAATGCTGATTTCAGTCCTGTTAAAAGTGTTTCATACTCCGCTTCGTTGTTTGATGCTGGGAAACCAAGGTTGATTGCTTGTTCCACCACTAGGCCATTTGGTGAGATGAGGACTATGCCTAGTCCTGCACCGTGCCTGTTGGACGCTCCATCCATGAAGAGCTTCCACATTTCTCCAACGAACAGTTTCTAGCAAGTGGAGGGATCAGATGATGCCTTAGGATCAAGAGTGTTGCTGGTGTTTTCTTTAAGGTCCATGCTTGTTGTTTGCCCCTCGCTATCTGTTTGCACCAAGTCTTTATTTGTTGGTGAGTCTTGGCTTGGTGTAGCATGGTTTGTTTCTTCCTCCCTTACTTTTCTCTGGTCTGTCTTAGGGTTTGACTGGGTATCCTGCACCAGGGGTTGCGTTATTCCGGCATCAACCTCCAACCCTAGTTCGGTTGTATCAGTTAGGTCGACTAGACAGATATGATGACTTCCTGGTGTGAATTCTGCGACAAAGTCTGCCAACGCTTAGGCTTTTATCGCGGTTCTGGGTTGGAACTTGATGTCGAACTATCCCAATTCGACTGCCCATTTCAAGACTCGTCCAGAAAAGTTCGCCCTCTCAAACAAAGCTTTTAATGGAAAGGCTGTGAGGACGATTATTGTGTGGGCGTGGAAGTAATGCGACAATTTCCTTGATGCCATCATTAAGGCTAAGGCCAATTTTTCCAATGGTAAGTACCTGGTTTCCGCGCCCAGCAATGTCTTGCTGACATAAAAGATGGGTAGATGTTGGATTCCTTCCTCTCGGACCAATACTGCGCTGATTGCGTGTTATGAAACTGCCAGGTACAAAAATAGTTCTTCTCCAGGTATTGGGGTTACTAGCAGTGGTGGAGAGGACATGTATTCTTTTAAACTTTCTAGGGCACGGTTGCATTCTTCATTCACTCAAACTTGGCCTTTAATGCTTGAAAAAATGGTTGATATCTGTCTGACGACCGACTTATGAACCGGTTTAGCGCAGCTGCCATACCGGTGAGATGCTGTACTTCTTTTATTGAGTTGGGTCTCTCTGGTTCCTGAATTGCTTTGATTTGAGAGGGGTCTGCTTCTATACCTCGGTTGGTCACTAGGAAGCCTAGGAACTTGCCAGATCCTACGCTGAACGCACACTTGGATGCATTAAGGCGCAGTTTGTGCTTCTTCAGGATCTGGAACATCTCACCTAGGTCCCTGAGATAGTCATTCTTATTCTTGCTCTTGACCACCATGTTGTCGATGTAGGCCTCCATCGTTCTGCCTAACAATGGTTCGAACATCTTGGTGACCATCCGTTGGAATATTGCCCCTGCGGTCTTAAGGCCAAAGGGCATGACCTTGTAACAATATAGTCCTCTTGGCGTCGTAAAAGATGTAACCTCCTAGTCTGGCTCATACATTGCGATCTGATGGTACCCTCTGTACGCATCGAGAAAGCTAAGACGGTTGTGTCCTGCCGTCAGATCTACCAGTTGGTCTATCCGTGGTAGAGGAAAGTTGTCTTTGGGCATGCCTTGTTGACTGTTTTGTAGTCCACACAGACATGCCATTTTCCATTATTTTTAGGTACCACTACCGTATTGGAGATCCATCTGGGGTAGTGCACCTCTCTGATAGCTCCTGTTTCTAGCAGGTTTTCTACTTCTTCCGCCACTATCTCGGCATGGTGGAGTGTCGATCTGCAAGGGCGCTGTATAACTGGTCTGGCAGTTGGGTGGACGTTCAATTGGTGACAGATGAAGCTTGGGTCAATGCCAGGCATGTCATACGGCGTCCAAGCAAACACTTCGATGTTAGAAGTCAAGAATTCCATGACCTCTATTCTCTCAGTGCTGGATATAGATGAGCCAAGCAAAAAGAATTTATTCGGGTTCTTTTCATCTATTCTTACATGTACCAAATCTTCCACTGCCTTCTGTTCAGCGACTTTGCCAACATCCGCAAACAATTCATTGCTCTTAGGTTCTTCCACCATCTGAACAAACCCTTTGGCAGCTCCGCTGCCATTTACTATGACGAAGCATTGCTTGGACATAATTTGGTCTTCATAGACCTCTTCAATTATCCCGGCTTTGTTGGGAAATCGCATTACTTGATGGTAGGTTGATGATACTACTCTCATGACATGCAGCCATGTCCTTCCCAAGATTATGTTGTAAGTGGAGGGCACTTTCAATACCCATAATTCCACTTATTTAGTCATGCTTCCTGCTTTGACTAGGAGGATTATCTTACCGACTGGCCATTCCGGCATTGAGTTGAACCTGATCAGGGGAGATACGGCGGGTGCCAAGTCTTTGTCCTTCAATTTCAACAGTTTGAAAGTTTCGTAGTACATTATCTCACATGAGCTTCCTTGGTCAATCAAAATTCGCTTGACGTCGTAATCCTTGATGCGGAGAGTGACGACTAGTGCATCGTTGTGAGGGCAATATATCATTTCCAAGTCTTTGTCTGAAAAAAACATGACATTCGTGGCCTCTGTTTTCCCTTTTTTGATGGTGGGCTGTGCACTTAATACTTCCCTTAAGTGCTCGGCCTTCTTTATCATTCCCCTGAGTTCACATACTTGCTCAGGCTCTAATATCCCATGTATTACGTTTATCACGCCTTGAGGTGGGACGTCAATTGGTGTTCCGTCTGGATGATCGTGGTTTTGGGGGGCTGGCTGCGTCCCTCTTTCTATGTACCAGTCTAGGTGACCAGATGCTGTCTCAACGGCGTGCAGTTTTCAGTGCGGTGCCCTTTTTCCTTATGGAAGGTGCACCAAGATCTTTCGTCGTAGTCCTTCTGTGCCTCTCTCAATTTAACTGGCCATTTGACGAAAGGTTCATCGTGTATCTCGCTGAGAATTCGGTAGATTGGTTTCTTGAATACCGTGGTAATGGCAGTACGGACTCTCAACCATCTTTTATCTCGGTCCTCTTCGTTGTCTCGTCTGCCTCGTCCATTCTTGCTTGGACGTTCTACCGTGTTGATTTTTGTTGTGGTCTTCTTATCTGGTGTTGCTGTTACACCAGATTTTGCCTTGGCACGGGCGCCATCCTCCTTCACCCGAATATGTTGGTGTACTCTCTCCATCAAGGCTTCCATCGTGAGGGATGGAGTCATAGTAATTGAATCCCTCAATCTGTTTCCGACTGGAAGTCCTCTTTTGTATTGTGCGATGGCGAGATTGGTGGGGCAGTCCCCTATCTGGTTGAATGTCTCCCAGTAACGACTGTTGTAGGATCACAATGTTTCCTTGTCGCCCATGTCAATGGAGAGTAGCTGATCGATCTCCACTGGCATCTTGGTGTTCGTTCTGAACCTTGTTACGAACGCCTCCGCTAATTGCGCCCAGGAGGCTATGCTGCCTTCTAGTAGCCTTTCGAACCAGGTTAAACCTAGGTCGCCAAGGCTGGATGAGAATAGGCTGCACATCAAAGCTTCATTCTGCCGGTATACTGCCATGACCTAGCAAAAGTGGCTTAAGTGCATGTAAGGGTCTGTCTTCCCTTCGTACGTGGTAAATTTAGGCTGGATGAAGGCTGAGGGTAATGGTGCGTTCTCAATCGTTGGAACGAACGGTGAGCTATGTAGTCTTGCCAATGCTTTATCTGTTGGTTCGTAGGCAAAGTACGGTATTGGCATTCCAATCTCGACGCTTCCATACATCTGAGGAGCCAACCGCTGAAGGGCTGAAACTTTGTGTGGGTCGCGTGCCCTGGCATCTTCCTTTCGTCGTGCCCTTTCTTCAAGCACAATCCGTAAGTCGGATGATCTAGGCAACTCCGTTTGTCTAGACGATGTCTGGTGCGTATGTGAGAGTTGATAGGTACTTCCCTCAGTGTAAGACCTCAATGTTTCGTTCTCTCAGACCTGGAGTAACGAGTTCTGGAAGTTCTTGATTGAGTGTCGCCTGTCCTGAGGCTCCTACTCTCTGCTTGCGATGGCGTGGTATGTCTACCACAATCTTCTGAGCGGCGAGGAGGCGTATTGCCTTTGCGCCCTTCTCCTGTTGCCACTCATTTTCCCTTGATCTTGCACTTCATGGCCTCCATGTCCGCCGCCATCTTCCTTATTAGTTCATCTTGCTCTTTTACGCGATCCTCCAGAGCTTGAGGGTCGATTCTTCGCCTTTGCCTTTCAGGACTTTGTGAGCAAGAGTGACGGGGACTGTTGTTCCGCGTCCCCCTCACATCCCTCCGGGGATTCTGTCCCTGGGGCTCTAAGTCCGCCATGGGAGGGATAGAGGGTAATCCTTCGCGCCTCCCATCCCCCTCTGGGGTTTGTCTGTCGATGGCAGATTGCGGCAAATTTTCGTTGTGCGCCATTCAACTAGCGAGGGAAACTTGATCAAGAGGTTTTGTTCTTTGTCTGATATTCCCACAGACGGCGCCAATTGTATGGGAAAGAAATAAACCTTCTCGTATAATCCTGTTGATCAAGTTTGCGCTCCTTCATATGACGTCGCTTTACTCCCTGAAAACACAAACGTGAGCTAGCCGGCGGGTATGTGCCGGATACCTCTCCGATGCCTAAGTCATCAAAATGGACAAATAGACAAAAAGCTCTGTATATTCGGGAATCAAAGTTGTGTTACCTCTCCATGGGTGATGTTGTGAGCTTTTATAGGTTTCGCATGGCACAGTCCTAGTAGGACTCTTATTCTTCCATGCAGAGTCCTCCTAGGAATCACGTTCCTGAAAGATAATGCTTATCCTTCAATACCCTCCTCACTGCTTAAACCAAGTGAGATGGTTTTATCTCGGCGGTATGACAAAACGACCGAGCTATATCAGCCATGCTAAACTGGCTGAAATGACCGAGCTTTATTTAGCTCGGTCCTCCCCTCCACTGTACGTATATTGGCTTCTCTGGCTGAGACCGTGCTGACCATACTGAGCCTAGACCGAGCTAACCCGTAGCAAGGTCCTGAGAAAAGCTCAGCATACCTTGGTTCAGAAGGGTATGATCGAGCTAACTGTTACCGCTCTGAGTATGGTGACCGAGCTAACTGCAGAGCTCTCTGGGACCGGGCTAACTGCAGAGTTCTTTTGGACCAAGCTACCTTCTAGGCCTTTTTACTCGGCCTCTCTTACAATGACCCACAGATCGGCCCATTTACCCAGCTCGGCCCAATTTACTTATAAATTACCCTTTCACTATTGAATTTGCTTCAAACTATGGAAGATTTTGAAATGTTTGAGGAATCACAAATGTCAGAGCACAACACTGATATTAATTTTATTTCGAAAATTTCACGAGAGCAGAACATTGATATTCATTTTACTTCTAAAACTTCCCGTGTTTCTTGTGGTAAAGCGTTCACAATTATAGAAGATGAAACATTATGTAGATCTTGGTTGGTAGTCTTTCAAGATCCCATTACTGGTAATAGTCAGACCATGGCTATATTTTGAGAATGAGTACTTGTTTATTTTAATTCACAATTGAGCAGTAAATCAAATCGAAACCGTATTTCTTTGTCTCACCGTTGGTCTAGCATGCAAAAGGCAATTAATAAATTTTGTGGTTTTCTTGAGCAAATTCAATTGAGGCAACAAAGTGGAACAACTGAGACAGACATGGTAAATTTTTTTTCTGTTATTAAATATCAATTTTCTTTTGTAATGTATACTTGTTATTGAAATTTTTATAATTTTGTTTTTGTAGGTCGTTGAAGCGAAGCGGATGTATCATGCAATATAGAAAAAACACTTCACATTTGATACATGTTGAGATATTTTGCGTCGAAGTTGTAAGTGGGATGAATTTAGAATACAATCCAAAAAAACCACGCAACATGCTTATCCATGTTCGAATCCACCAACTGAAGATGAGGCTTTTCAACCTAACTAGAATATTGCGGTGCACCAACAACCAACTAATACATCAACACGACAAATTAGTACTAAGGCAGCGAAAGAGAAATTGAAGAATAAAAAAACTCACGATAGTAGATTTGACGAAATGACTGCCAACCAATCCAAAATTGTTGAAGTGTTATCAATTATCTCCGCTAGAACTGTTGAGCGAGATGAACAAAAGGCGATAGACCGTGAACAAAAGGCTGCAGAGCGTCAAAGAAGGGCCGAGGATAGGGAGGAACAACTAAAACTCCTATCTATGATGAATGAAAGAGAACAACAAAATGAAGATCATAAAATAATGTCAATGGACATGACAAATTTAAATCCTATGCAAATGGCGTACTACGAAGATCTTCAACGACAAATCTTATTTCGAACAACTAATAGATTGCCTTGATGGTTTCTGTATTAGTGGGTAGTATTGGTTTTATTATTTAAAAACATTGATAGTGGGTTGTATTGGAATTATAGTATTCATTGTTTTTTTATAACATATAATTGTATTTATTTGATTTTAACATGCTCATAAATATGTGGTTGGTACAACATTTTAGTTCACACATTTATTTTTCAATTGTTCTGTCGTTGGTACCACATGCTAGTGAAGGCATTGATGAGTATAGATCCTGGTGAAGAAATGGAGTCTCTAAGGAAACTATTTCAAGAATTCATTGCAGGTCTCATGTCTCTACCTATTAATTTCCCTAAAAGTAGACTCTACAGATCATTATAGGCAAGATTTAGTTAAATTACATTCTTTAATTTTTTTAAAAAATTCAAGTAAAATGGTTTGAACTTGGGATTTTGTTTTTCAGGCAAAGAAGAAAATGGTTGATTTAGTAAATAAAATTATCAAAGAGAAAAGGAGCAGTGGAATCCCTGAAGCTCCAAAAGATGGTGTAGATGTTTTGATTGGCAATGGAAGTGAAAAACTAACAGGGGATTTAATATCGGATAATATGATAGAGGAAGCTACTATATTATACAAGACAAAACCACTACATTTATAAAACAAATTGACCCAACAAAATAACAAAAGGTTGTTAACAAAATAGAAAATAATGAAAATACATAATGTAAAAGTACATTCTAAAAACAAACAAATTAAAATGGTGTCATCCAAGCTGTAATCAAAACACATCAACAGTCATTCTCTGGTGGTGGTTGAGGGAAGTAGTGGTGGTATATGTCATTTACGCGATGCTCAATCCTATCTATGCGATTGCTTGCCACTTCATTTCGTTTTTCAATGTCCAAACGGAACTTACCAAATTGTTGAATTAATGAGTTCTGCGCAATGACAAATGCATCGAACTGAGTACCCAACAAACTGACCTGATTAGCCATTTGATGTTTTCATTGAACGCGTTGATTATATCGTTCTTCTTCCATGACCAAAAACTCAGTCCAATATTGAGGTTGTTTAGTTGATGGCATCGCATTGGCATGAGGATCTTCTGGAGCATCATCTGGTGGGTCATATGCATTAAGACTTCCCATTAAATTGTCGGCTCCACCAGCGTGGGTCAGTGTATACTGATTAATGGTTGAACAGATTTTGGCCTTTGTTTCATCTACAAGGTGAACCCTAAAATGTTTGAAAATTTTTGTCAAGAGTGCCCCAAAAAGTAATGACCGCCCCATGAATTGACCAAGATTTGCATACATCATTTCTTTCATTATTATGTAACATAAATCTATTTTATAGCTAACTTCAAAACAGTATAACAAGTAAGCATTAAAATATGGGACAACATCAAAATGTCCTCTTTTCGGAATGACATTTTACAATCCACCAGTGGAGAATTCGAAGATAGGGTTTCAAATGTTTTGTTTGTAGATTAGTCCTACTACATCTGTTCTCACAAATAATAGTATATACATCACTGCAATTACCAACAATCCTGACTAGGTCAGTCTCACTCTGAAAATAGATATGCATCTCACCTTCCTCAACTCCAATAATTCCTGTCAAAGTAGGGATATCAAACTGAATACCTTTTCCTTTCACATAAAACATAAGAATAAAATTTACATCTTATTCGTTAGTACCTCTTAGGTGAACATAAAATAAAGGCACCAGCCATAGATATACTTTTTGTGGTAAATTAATTAAATTTGGCCACCCCATTGCGTCAAGTTTGCTAACTAATAGTGCATCATATTGAGGTGGCAAATTTACCCCCCTCCATGTTACAATAGGTCGGTTGGAGAAGCTTTCAAAGGCTTGTTCATGACTTTCACTGAGAAAATCAAAAGTAGGATAAGACTGATTTTGAGGCTGCTGTTGTTAGCGTCGTGAAGGGTTGGAGCTTTCACCATGTTCTGGTCTGGCTCTTTTAGTTTTAGGCATGATGTGTATATCTGTTCAATTTTAATGAAAATGTGTTAAATATCAATGGTGAATTACACAGGAGCTCAAATTAAAATGGAAATGCGTTAAATATCAAAGGTGAATTAAAGGTGACATTTAGTGTGAGGAGCTGACATTTGGTGAGCTTTCACTGTGAAAAACTTGACTACAAAAATACTTGCAAATCAGAGTGCAGAAGTTTACCAGAAATACTTGGAAAATAGTTTGATTCATCCTAAGCTATAATACCATATTAATGTAGCTCTATGTTCTTTTAAAAACTACTTGGAAAATATGGGTGCAGAACTTTATCAGAACAAGGTCAAACTTCCAACTTAATTATCCTTCCTACATTCTTCAACAATTAAAACACCAAAAGATTAATCAAACCGTAAACTTGATTAAAATCAAATAACATGGTGTTATGCTCTTCATCTTTCTCCTATAGAAGCCTTTTTTTTTTGGGTGTGAAATGCGGTGTGCAGAAGTGCAAGGAAGTGCACATTGAAAGAAAGAAAAAAATAATAATAATTTGCAGGGCCAGTTGACCCATGTTGAACACTCATGAAATTTTCTTGCTGATGGCTTGTTGTTCCTGCTGCTGTTGGCCTTGTTGCTTCAGTTGCTTTGCCTTGCGGATTCTGTCGATTCACACTTCCAATATAGAGTTTGTATAGAGTGAATATGTAGTGTTTGGGGAACAGAATTTGGTGATTCCAAATTTGTAGTGTTTGTGGAGCAGAATTTGTATATCTATTTCATCTACAATCTTGAGCTGACATACAGGGTTAATAAATGAGGTAGGTGGTGGAGGGACTTAATGTTGTTGGTAAATTAGTTTAATAAATTAGTTGGATGGTGGTGTGTGTAATGAGGCATTGACTCATTAGATGAGGCTCGTATGCCACATCTCCAAACAAATGGAGTTCTTAAATTTGTATTGTACAGCCTCATTGATTTGTCAAATTAATGAGGTGTTGAATATTCATGATGTACTAAATAAATGAATTCCTAAATTCATGAATGAATATTTAAATATAAGACTTCCAACATTAGTAAGCCTTTTCGCATTATTTTGTAATTGATTAAGACATGGTTTTTACAAATTGCAATTCTTTGGTAATTTAATATATGTGGATATATCTAACAAGACAACATCAATAAATTATGAATTGAACATTTATCAATTGTCAACTTTATAGATTGGATTATCACAACAGAACACCATAACAGAACTTCTCAAGTACTTGGTTAATATTGATAAAATTATGAAGAGTACAAACAAGATAACCTCCCATTCCAAAAATATAAGCAAAATTACATGTTCGCGTCAACATGGTGAATTTAGTTTTCATTGTGAAAATGCCACATATATTCTATTAAATCATTACAGAGGGCATGATATGCATCTTTATCTTTAATACCTAAATGACGAGACAAAAATGATTGGAAATCATTGTTAGGAGTATAGGAAAGTTGCAGTGGTGCGTTGGTTGATGAAAGTTTATAATCGAAATCAAGGTGCTCCTCTCTCACATCTTCGACAATCATATTATGTAATATAACGCAACTCTTCATTATGTTCCCAAGCATTTTCGGATACCAAAAATGTACAACACCACCTATAATTGCAAAAATCGAGATTGAAACACTTCGAATGCCCGCTCTACATCCTTCCCTGCGGACTCTTGTATCATTGCAAAATGTTACTTCTTTGCTCCTTAGGGAGAAGAGATTGTTTGAACCAGTGTTGCCCATTGAGGGTATATACCACCAGCAAGGTAATAGCCCATACTATAATTGTGTCCATTAATAGTGTAATGGACATGTGAAGCTTTACCTTGAGATCAGAAAACAAGGACGATCAATCTAACACATTCAAGTCATTGTGTGATCCAAGAATTCCAAAAAATGCATGTCAAATCGACAAGTCATAAGAAGCTACTGCTTCAAGAATAATAGTTGGCTTTTTTTGATGGCCTACGTATTGACTTTGCCATGCCTTTGGACAATTTTTTCACTCCCAATGCATGCAATCTAAACTTCTCAACATACCTGGAAACCTCCGAACCTCCCCAATAGCAAGTAATCTAGCAATATCAGTTGGTGTTGGAGATCTCAGATATTCTGGTCCGAAGATTTCAATTACTGAATTACGAAATTGTTGCAAACTTTGAATTGCAGTGTTTTCCCCAATACGTATATAATCATCAACTGCATCTGCTGCCACTCCATATGACAATATTCTCATAACTGAAATCATCTTTTGTAGAGAAGACAATCCAAGAATATGAGCTGCATCTTGTTTTTGAACAAAATATGGATTGTGTGCTTTGATGTCATTCAAAATTCACAGATATAAAGGATGACGTATTCGAAAACGTCTCCAAAACGTTGTAAGTGAATAAACTGGATTTGCCGCAAAATAATCCGCAAACAATCGCTCATGACCCTTCCTTCTATCACGGCGTATGTACTTATGGCCTACAACAAAACCACCTCTTTTCTTTGATCAATCAGTTGATTACAGAATCTGAATCATACTAGCATTATTCATCTCATAAGCTTCCAAAAGTGTGACTATATATTCATCATCAGACTCATCATCAGAGGATGAGGAAGAAGAAGAGGATGAAAATGATGTGAACATCATGGAATTTAAGATACTCATTATGTTCTGTTTTTTTTTTTAGTTATGTGCCTTTTAGATATAATCATATCACTTGTTTGGTATATGGCATATGGATAATGTGTTTATATCAGGTTTTGGAAGGAAATCATTATTGGAGGCAACAAAAAAACAAAAATATGTAATAGAGGAAAAAAGAAATAATAAATGAATTGGGAACAGAAAGGGAGGGGGAAAAAAAATTGAGAAGCCTAACTGGTCAACCAGCCGGTTGACTCACCAGATGTCCCCTTCGCTTTTGATGCACACTACAGTGTAACCATTGGAGCTACTCGTGTCAGATTGAGAAAATCAATTTTTTTTTACTCAGATTTGGTGAAAATTATACTGAACCGTTGGAGATGCTTTAAGGTTGTGATTGTTGGTGCTAGTGTGCATAGGAGTGTAAAAATGACTCACGTCCCATGGGCGGCCCAAAATTCGCTAGCGGCCCAAGGTGGGCCAAGATCGTTTGGGCACGAGCTCAGTCCGAGACCCTAGGCTAAGACCTGGGTTATCATTTTGAAACCCGGCCTGGCCCAGCCTGTGGACCTGCTTTAAGGCCCGACTTGAGGTCCAGCATTCTTTTTAGTGAAAAATAATAAATTTTTTGTAGAAAAAATTTAAAAAATAAAAAAATAAAAAAATTTGTTCAAGCCCAAACCCAAGCCCAATAGCTCGTCTAAGGCCTGAATACCTCATGGGCCTGGGTTTAATTTTCTGGTATGTAGGCCGGCCCGGCCCAGCCCGAAATTTGACAGGAGCTCGCGAGACCCGACATGGGCCGGCTCGAGTCCAAGTCAGGCCAAATTTACACGTGTGCTTGAAAAAAATTAGGGTTAAGATTTTGCCTAAAAAGGCAGTTTAACCAAGGGATAAAATTACAATAAAAAAAAAAATTGAAAGATGTTGACTACTGAATAAATTGAATTATCCTATACTTTTGAGTCGAGATGTTACATTCTTTAGATAAGTGTCTTCTAACTTATAGCTGACAAAGGCTTATAAATCTTAACCAATACACTACTAGAGTTTTTGAAAATGAAACAACTCTCACCATTTTTACGCATATGACAAATTGGGTTTCTGTTCAATCTTAGTTCTAAAAAACGATTAGACTATCCGGTCTTAAAGTGTGCCCATCATGGCCCATTTTAGTGATTTTATCCGTTATTTTTTAAATTTTTATGTAGAGCATCCATATATAAATATATATATATATAAAGTTATATTAATCTATAATTATAACTATATAATTTAAAAAATAAAGGCTATGTTTGGAACGATTTCCAAACGAGTTTTTTACTCTCACAATTGAATATATTTTTGGATAGGTATGTAGAATTAATTTTTCATAACTCTGCAGAAAACTCTGTTTAAGTGCCTGATTTTTAATTTTTTTTTTTTTGAAATTTGGCCTAACCGGTCGTCCCACCGGACGTCTCACCGGTCGTTCGGCCGGTTGACCGGAACAGTGCAATATATATATATATATATATATATATATATATATTTTGTAATTGATATGTTAATTTTTATATATTCGAAAAAAATATTTTTTGAATTTTTTAAAATTTTTTATGTGATTTAATAGAATTTTGAGTTGTATGTTTGGTTATGAATTGTAAGATTTTGTATCAAATATTAAATGTCACATCAAAAATTTCCCACTCAATTCAAAACTCTTTTCAAAATTATTTTCAAAATTCTTTTACCAAATAAAATTTTCACACTCAAATCATAATTTTAAAACTCACAAATTTAAAATATAACTCATACTCTTAAATCATAATTAAAAAGTTCTGCTACACGCAATCAAACTTTGTGTTTTTTTTTTATTTTTTTGGTTATTTATATATCATACGTTTTGAGAGGCGGAGGCCTTGAGACTTGTTTAAAGATCAAAGTTGTTCTGGTTGTGAAAAAGACAAAAACAAAAACAAACAAAATGACCGAAAGGAACCAAACAAAGACATGTGCTTTGAGACTCTATGCCCATACCTTTTCATATGGGGGGGGGGGGGTTGTGAATATTGAATATATTTGTGTGGGTATATTCTTGTTGGATATTCTACAAACTATCCTTCCTTCTCTTTCTTTCTTTGCTTTTCATTTTTATTTTCTATCATCTTTTTATGCCAAATTCTAACAAGTGTTATTTAGTATTGTAATTTATATTAAAAATATTTTAAGAATATTGAAATAATAATATTAAGTACACAGAAGTAGAATATAGAAAGAGCACGTAAAAATACTTTGTACAGTTGACATTCATCATAGAAGTGATGTAAATCACATTCGAAATAATATCTCAATCACACAGACATAATACCATTTTAGGGCAAATTACATATACACCCCTCCAGGTTTGAC
Source organism: Camellia sinensis (assembly GCF_055761805.1). Classification (NCBI taxonomy): domain Eukaryota; kingdom Viridiplantae; phylum Streptophyta; class Magnoliopsida; order Ericales; family Theaceae; genus Camellia; species Camellia sinensis. The sequence goes on along the minus strand of NW_028129020.1, from coordinate 5,396,924 downwards.
AAAATTACAGATACCCCCCTGAGGTTTGAGAAATTACGAATTCCCCCCTGAATGCTATATTTGCATAAGAAATTAGGGGGTAATTTGTTATGAAATATAAACCTCAGGGGGTAAATTGTTATGAAAATACAAACCTCAGGGGGCGGGATGTAATTTCCGAAACCTCAGGGGGGTATCTGTAATTTAACCAAACCTGGAGGGGTGTATATGTAATTTGCCCATATGTGTTTTTTTTGTATTTTGATTATGTGCATTTAGTATTATTGATAGTGAAAATGATAAAATAAATAATTGAACGAAAATTAGTTTTTTTTTTTTTAAATTAGTAAAATATATCTTGCACGACTAGTATTCTTCAAATTATTTATTATTATTATTATTATTATTATTTTGTTTTGCAAAGGATAAAAAAGTAAATAAATATATATATATATATTGAAATAAGTCTTGCTAATGCGTGCCTCTCCATCACAAGAAATTAAAAATAAATAAATAAAAAGAAATAAAAAAAAGAAAAAGAAGATGTTGAATTTCCAACAATTTGAAACTATTAATAATTTTTTTAATCTTTTTATCTCTTTCCAAAGTACTTTTTATTTCATTCCCACCATTAACTAGTGCTCTCAGAGCACTTATTCCATTGTTTTTTTTAATCTTTCAATGCACTCTTCTTGATTTCATTGAATTTTGTTGGAATAGAATTTTGTGAAATTTGGAGGGCAATGAACCTTAATATTCAAGATCTTAGAATTTACAGAGAATCTTCCAGTGGAATATAATGGATGATACTATTTCACTTAACTTTAGTTGGAGAGAGTGGAAATGAGGATATAGCACTTACCCAAAAAAAGAAATGAGGATATAGTATTTTTTGGAGAGATTTTACATAAATTTTTTTTAAAGAAATTAAGCTATTTTTTGGCATCTTTTATATTAACATTTTTTTAAAAAATCTTTTTAGGATAATATCACTTCTCTACTTTTTTATATATTTTTTCATAAAAAAATTAAAAATATATTTATTAACATCATACCAAACATCCTCTAAATGTGTAATAATAAGATAAGGAGTTAATCTAATGAATAAAGTATGAATAATATTATATGTACCAATTAGTATACTAACTAATGTATTAAGATGATGTGATATCATTTTAGAGGTTTTAAGTATTTGTAATTTGTATAATAAATAGGATTAATAATAATGTTATAATACTAGTTGATACACTAATTAGTGCATATAGTACTACGGATAAAGTATTCTCTATTAAATCCTATACAAGATTTGAGTCTTAAATATCACATGATTCAGCTTTTTCTTTCTTACTTCTTCTCATCTTTTGTTTTTTTAAATAATAGTAATAGTAATAGTATTAATAATAATGTTAATTTGTAGTTCTCAATTTTGATATTAATTATATTTTGTTTTGGAAACCATATACAAAAAATACATTTTATAAATCGTTCTACAAAATATTTACAAAATAAAACTTCCCTTTCCTTCCTTTTATTTATTTATTTGTTATACAAAAATGAAAATGTTACCGGGTTATGTGACCTTAAAACTTATAAAATTTGACGTATTCATTTTTGTTTTCAATTAGTATTAGGAATGATTATTTTAGTCTAATGCTTCCATCCTCACTTGCATTGCATCCATGCTGAAATGTGTGAGTTTTTCTCGAGTTAGTAAAAGTTTAGGAATGGAACTAGATATTAGCTCCCTTGACCTTTACTTTTTTAGAAATAATCACCACCTGTCCAATACCATAATACAAAGACAAGGATGAGAGAAATAATCTCACCAAGGTTGGTAGGATAGAAAAAATAAAGTTAGGAGTGAGATTGAGTAGGTTGAAGAAAAAATAAATATAAAAAAAATTCACCTCATTACTATTAATAAAAACAAATATTAATAAGCATCCTGATGAGCACCTGTTAATATTCAGCATAAAAAGATAAGTTACTTTCAAAATTATATAAAAATTAATTAATTAATTAATTAATTAATTAATGGCAAATGTCATTTGATATATTTATTTTATTTTATTAATTCATGTGGACGGTTAGAAAAGTAGAGCGTAACAATCTTCACAAAAACAATTGACCCACCGCAACGCATGCATGTCACTCCACGCGAACTATCTTCACAAAATGTTTTCAATTGTGTATAAAAAAAATTGTCACAATTTAATATAATTTATTTGAAAAAATTATAATTTGTCAAATATCCATACTATTATCTATCTATTTTCTATATTTTATTTTATACTGTGATGGGGTTGTCGTCTCATATTTTGAATTTTTTCAAAATATTCTTATAATTGGTGTGTATGTAGATGGTTAGATGGTTGTGAGTAGCAGTAGTAGGGATAGTCTGTACTATCTTGAATCTCTCTCGATTTCTGTCGTCTTTCTGTACCTCTAATTTCATGTTTTTTAATGAAATTTTTCTTTGCCGATCAAAAAAAAATTGGTATATATGTAAAAATTATATTAAGAGAGTAATGGAATTCAAAATTGAGATCATGAGTTTCATAAATAAGACACTTATCACTTTTATTTATTTATTTATTTATTTTTGAAAAAAAAAAAAGCTCCATGGGAGTATCATAACTTTCGCAAATCCTGACCTAGTGTAGTCAGTTGATGGTGAGATTTAACTCAATATAAAAGAAGGGACCCCTTCATCGGGTAACAATGGGCTCTATACCCACTCCACAATAAGGGTCTTAGGACTTTGTGACAGGAGTACAGTATAGCCTTCTGAAGGAAGTTGGGCTTTCCAAGTGCCGAACCCAGACATCTTATGTGGAAGGGGGCGAAGCTCATTCAGACCACTACCTCTGGTGGAAAAAAACTTACCACTTGAGCAACACATTGTGTGAGCAATTCTCTTTATCACTATTTATATATTGTTACTGTACGGGGAGTAAATATTCCGGCAAGCCCGTACTCCTTTCTTCCGAGCTCCGTCGATGTCCGATCACCTGCGAGCAAGCAACGGTGAGCTACCCGGCGGTGTGTGGCCGGAAAAACCCTCCGACGATCAAGTTAGCACACACCTTAGGATGGATAGAGAGAAGGGAGAGAGTGTTTTAGTGTAAGAATTCCTTACAGAGATGTTCGTGTCCCGTATGGGGGGCGCAGACATGCTTATATACCTTCTGAGCCCCATACCCACTCCCAGTCATCTCCTGACACGTGGCTCTGCTATCCCATCTGTCAGCGTAAACCTTGCCGATCATCACCTAATCTCAACTGCCTGACTTCACAGCTGGAGCTCGGCAGCCGAGCTGCTCTGCCACGGCCATTGCATGCTTCATACTCAAGCGCCTAACCGGATAAACACATGGAGGGCCGGGCTAGGCGACATCCCGGCAGAGCCTAGCCCGGGTACCTCCTTTGGTCGGCTTTCCTGCCGGTCAAACAGTCTCCTCGGTTGACCACACCTTTCCGGGCGCCGGTCACTCAGCTTGTCTGGCTTCAGCCATCCCCTGATCAGGCAGCTCGGTTGAACCAAGCGCTATCTAGCCGAGCTCCTTCTTGGGCCGGGGCGGCTCACACTTGGCCTAAGTTCTACCTGGCCCAAGTTCTGGCAGCCCACTTCTTGGCGGATGGTCAATCATCTCAGCCCCATGCACCATCGGGCTCTCAATCTGCTCGGCCGTTACCTCGGCCCAACTCCTGATCATAAATCACTCTCTCAATTGCCCCTTAATTCCGTCCGCGAAAGCGTGACTGGGATTATTCACTTCGACCGAGATAACATTTCTCCGGTCTCCAAGAGGCCAGAAGGCAACCGGACTGGTTAACAACTGTTTTGCAAACTTGACCGGTTGCCCGCCACGGCTGACTTCCTCTTCTCAGAAGTAGCTCGGTTGGCTCTTCGACTCTTTAACCCGTCGCTTCAGTACTGACATTGCCATAAATAGGGACACATGGCGGGCTGCCATTGGTCATCGAGCAACCAACCCGCCGTCCGTGCTAGAATTTTGAATTTGGGCGGCCTTTCATGCTTACATATACACGACCCTCCTAATGCCATTTCCTCCTACTGCCTCTCTTCTACCTGACGATCCAAAGCACAAGCCATCTCTTCTCATACTCGACTGCCATTCTTCGAGCTTGGAAGGACAGCTCCAGCCCTTCACAGGTAAGACCTTCGATCACTCGTCTGTAACTATATTCTTTCATAATACACACATTAGGGCACAAAAATGTAGCTATTAGGGCATAGGCCATAGAAAACGTCCCAAATCTCCCACTGTTCTTGGTGTTCTTCGTCTTCCTGAAGAACACTGAAGAGCTGGGGCGAACCGGGCTCTTGGTCTTCTTTTGATCCAAAAAACCAATCCGACCGAGCAAATAAGATGTTTGTTCCAACCCCAGCAAAAATCGAGATAACAAAAGGACTTGGTCGCTTAACCGGGCTAACATCTGGTCTGCTTGAGCGACCGGGCTCCTTAGGAAGAATAGACAACAGAGGTGGTTTGGCACTCTTAACGACCGAGCTAAAGTCCAGCTCCCTTTGCGCGACCGCGCTCAAACTTAACACTTGCCATCCTTTTGCTGCAGAGTCCAAGGGGACCAGTCATTCCTGAGGCTCTCAGGACCGAGCATCATCCAATAACCAGTGCCAAACCCCTCAGCCGGGATACTCTAAGCCGGCCTCAAATGGGGAAATTCCGCTTCCTAGTGGATACTCCGGCCGCGCTGGCTGCGTTCAGAGTGGATTACGGCATCTCGGCCGATGTTCATCTCGAACTGGCTGAAGAAGAGACCACACCTTGGGGCAGACTTGACCAATGCCCCTTCACCGTGCTCTCAATTGTCGAAGGGGGCCTCCGTTTCCCGCTTAACCCTCTTATCACCGAGTTCCTTCGCCGCACCGGGCTGGCACCCACACAAGTGTCCACCAATACCTATAGAATTATCAACAGTGTTCATGAATTGAACAATTGGCTAGGCACCAACCTAGGTCTAGCCGAGATATTGAGGCAATACACAATGGGCCACACCGGCGACGGCCTTGCATATTATTTGAAGATAAGACCGGGCAAGGAGAAAATTGTAACCGGCACCCCAGATAAAGATCTGCACGACGACGATTTTTTCTGGGTGTCGGGCAATTATGAAACAGCCGAGGTGCCGAGCTGGTTTATAAACAAGGACTTCGGTTCTTCGTGTAAGCCACTCAAACTTGCTCGGTCAGCCTAACTCTTTATTCTGTAACTAACCGGTTTTCCTGTTTCTTTTGCAGTAATCCAAGCCTTGCAAGCCAATTATCAATTTCCCAACGTTGAGGCAATTCGGACCGTGCTTCGGTATTCCCACCGAGATTGCAACGACTTACTCGGCTACACACCGACTTACAGATATTCTACTCCGCGCCGGAGTAGAGTAACTGACTTCCTCAGAGCTCCTTCGCCACCTCCAGATCCAACCCTACCCGACGTCCCGTTAATCCGGTTAATAGACGAGCAAGAAATAGCCAAAAGAAGTCGAATCAAAAACCTTCTAACCGCGACCTCAGCCGAGATACCAAGTGTCGTCGCTCGTTCCCCGGCTGTCGGTCAATCGAGCACCGCCGTGGTTGCTCTAGCTTCTCCAGCTGCCGGGCAGTCTGGCCAAGAAACACGCCGGGCGGGCAAAAGACCAAGGGCCGATCCTTCTGCCGAGCTCATCACCGAGCTGGCAACCGAGCAACCGGTCGACAGGGTCAGCTCCATCCCAGCATAGCGGCCGCAGCTGAAGCACCGGGGAAAGGAGATCCCAGCAAATGCTTCGATCAAGGGAGACAAGGAGCACTTACTCGCCTTCGATCTCTCCAAGGCTTTGCTGCTTCCCAGCGATGTGGTTGGAAGCGACCATGTCCCTGACACCCGGCTGGTCAAATCCGCCGTGAAGTCCATGACCAAGGTAAGAAGTTCAATCCTCTGTTTCAATTTTCGCAAGTGTTTGCACGGTTTCTTCTCTGATCAAATTCTAATTTTGCAGGCCATCCAAAAGCAGCACCTGGTCATGGAGCGCATCCACAGACTCCGGCAGAAGGCCAACGACACAGCCAGCCAGGTGGAGAGCCTCCAGGCCGAGCTAGGCCGGGCTAAGTCATCCCTTCAGATGGCCAACGCCGACAATAACAGACTGCTCGGTCAGCTGGAGGCGGCCGAGAAAAAACAAAACGAGCTCCAGACCGAGGTGGACGCCTTGAAGAAGTCGAAGAAGAAGGCTTGTCGGGCTGCCAACAACGCCGGTTTTAACGAGGCCGAGCAGAGTTACAAGAAGCAGGTCTTTGCAACACAAGACATCTACTTCAAGGCCGGTTGAAAGTCCGCCTGCGAACACCTGGCCGGAGCTCTGACACCGACGTATTTGCCAACCCTCCTCCAGCTTCGCTACCAGTCTACCTCGTGCCTTATGCAAACGACGTCTTCAGCGCTTTGCAGGCTGAGGCCGATGAAGGACTTGAAGAAGGAGGCGGCGAGATAGATTCTGAGACGGAGGAGGCCGAGGTGCAAGAGCAGCCCGGCAATGAGGAGCCCGGCTCCCAAGAAGCAAGTCCAGCCATCAACCTGGATGCCGGCGAGGATGAATTCACCAATCTATCCCCCTTAGTTTAGTTTTCTTTTCTTTTCTGTATTTTTACCTTCAACGCTTTTTGATGTAACTGAGCTATGTCCCCACCTTATGTATTCATTTTCTTATCAATGAAAAAGCCAAATTGTGCCAAGTGTTTGCGCGGTTGCAATCAATTCCATGTTCAGCAGGGCATCTCGGTATAAGTCATTGTTTGAACAAAACACCTCGTCGATCTCAATTCATACCTCGGTTGAAGCACTTAAGCAGAACAAATTAACAAATTCATAAACCGAAATAACCATCTCGACTGGTAGTAATAAGGTTGAACAAATCATCAACACTTCCAACCGGATTAAATCATCTCGGTTGGGAATCCAAAGTTGGCTAAAACACCAACTCCTCCGATCGGAGTAAATCATCTCGGTTGGGAATCCAAAGTTGGCCAAAACACCAACTCTTCCGACCGGAGTAAATCATCTCGGTTAGGAATCCAAAGTTGGCCAAAACACCAACTCTTCCGACCGGAGTAAATCATCTCGGTTGGGAATCCAAAGTTGGACAAAACACCAACGCGTCCAACCGGAGCACTTCATCTCGGTTGGGAATCCGAAGTTGGACAAAACACCAACTCTTCCAACTGGAGCACATCATCTCGGTCCTTAACATTAATTGAAAGTACAAGTGCTAAATTAAAAATTACTTCTATAAATTGACAAAAAGAATTACATACTGTGGTGCAAGCCAAAAAATTTCTTTGCACAAGAAAAGGAAACAAAAGCTTAAAAATAATACAGTTTCAAGTTGGCCGCATTCCATGGCCGGTGTAACAACCCTCATACTGATTACTGATTTATGACCGATTGATTACCGTTAATCACCGATTACTGTTAAACGAAGCTGATAATGACTGATAACTAACTGATAATCGAACTGAATGAAATACTGAACCGACTGACTGAAGTTGAAACTGAATTGACTGAGTATATGTTAGTTAATTGCATTCTATCTGTTTGATTGTCTGATTATCTGTTCATGTTTATATGTTTAAACTGCTATTTGAAGGCCTTATCGGCGGCCGAATCTGAAACCGATTGATGTTACGTGACCCTCATATTTAATGTGATTTTATGGTATAAGTATCTGAAAATTGATTAGGTATGATTAAATTAGATTAAAATAAGCCAATTGAAGAGTTGGACTTAATTACCGTTTTGCCATTGAGTGGGCCACTATCCCACACACATACTTGAGCCAAGAACAACATTTCCTCAGCCATTTTCCTTCTCATTGCCGACCAAGAGGGAAGAGAGGAGAGAGAGTGAGAGGAATTGAATTCTACCTTGGGTTTTGCTTGGAGAATTGAAGGAATTGAAGTATAGATTGCATATTTGAGCTCCTAGTCTTCTAATTCAAGCTCTAGGTAAGGATCTTATCTTCTTATTGATGCTATTGAACTAGTTCTTGCATGGTTCATGCTTCATTGTAGAACTAAGTCATGATTTGGGTCATTAATGGTGAATTGAAGCTCATTTCTTGCATGCATGGTTGAATTAATGAGTTTTGAGTTGAATTCATGGTAAATGGTTACATGCATGTCCATGTTTTCATCTTGTTTTGAAAAGAATGAGCTCATTTGAACAAGCTTTGAAGCTTTGATTTGGTTTAAATCCTTGCATGTTTGCATGTTCTTCATATTCTTGAAAATGGGTTTGAATATGGTTCTAATTGACTCACCTTTGGGGCTTGAATTCATAAATTGAGCTTTGAAACTTGTTATACATTGAATTTAATGATGTTTTCCAGAATTTGGGCCCAAGAGGTCGAGTTTGGAGTGGTTGAATGCTTGGTTTGAGCTTGAGAGGCAAATCTGGAAATTCCAGATTTGGCTTCCTCGCTCGAGCGAAGGATTCCCCGCTCGAGCGAGCACCTTTGTCCAGGGCTCCGCTCGAGCGACCATCGAGCGACCATCGCGCGTAAAATTTCAGCATCCAGTACTTTTACTGTTTTGCAGACCGCTCGAGCGAAGGATTCCTCGCTCGAGCGAAGCCTTTGATTTTGGACTTACGCTCGAGCGTAGAAAGTCTCGCTCGAGCGAGGCTCCTATTTTCAGCAAACTTTGCGAAATGTTTTCTAAGTGTATTTTTGCATCCTCATCCCATCCTAGGCATTCTTAGGCCTAGTTTAAGGCACCTTGATGAGGATATCATTGTAGAACACACCAAGGCAAATTAGGGATTAAGTTATGAGATTTCCCAACTGTGTAGCTTAGTGTGTTCAACCTGTGAACTGTGTAGGGTTGGCAACTGGGGAGACACGCTCTAGCATACTGTAGCCCAGAACTCTGTGAGTAACAATTGTGTAAAGATATGTTCAACTGATTATCTTCTGAATACTGAACTGAACTGTTTACTGAACTGGTATTATTTACTGAATGAATGTATGTCCTTTATTTCTGAACTGTACTGTGGCATCCTTAGTATCTACGGTTTACTGTTACTGTTACTGTCACAGAGATCTCTGTCGGTTTCCTTGTGGAACCACTACTGTTTACTGACTGATGGCCATCATTACTGTTCGGTCTTTTAAGACCTACTGTTACTGTTATGCTAATGGATGTACCACATATGACTGTTTACTGTACTGAGCAACTGAATTACTGATTGAAATGAACTGTTTTCATTACTGTAAGGACATTCATTCTAAACCCCTTTACGCTTTATGTTATTCACTGGGCTTTAGCTCACTGCTCATATATATATGTAGGTGTACAGGCACCAGACCGCAGCTAGAGGCGTCAGGGTTACTCCAGTTTTGTCAAGCCAGCCTTTGTGCCTCACTGCGAGGTTCCGAGCCTACTGTTAAGGCTTAGGGGTGTTTTAGAATTTCCCCCTTTTTGTACTGTTTCACTGTTTTGTATAGACTGACTGTTTACTGTACTGTTATACAGGGATTAGGTCCCTGTACTGTGTGACTGTTAATTTTGTATACTGTGTTGTACAGACGGAATGTTTTCTGTACTGTTATGTGGGGTTGAGTCCCTAGTTAAATGGATGTGAATATTGTGTATACTGTTCTGTACTGTCTTTGTATAATGTATGAAAGCCTTTTTGCATACAGACTGTCACAGCTCAATGGACACTATTTATTTACTGTATTGGCTTCCGCCAGGCCCTGTACTCTGTTTCACTGTATTACTGTTCAGCAGGCCTTCGGTAATCTCGGATTACTGGCCGGTTACGGTGCTAAACCCATAGGGCCGGGTTTGGGCCGTGACAGAGTGGTATCAGAGCGATACTTACCACGAGTTATACCGCACACACGTGTCCAAATGAGCTATAGGGGGTCCTAGAAAAAGTAATTAGGACATCTCATGAACATGATAAGTGTGTGGTTATGTTATGACTGAATGCATGCTAATGTGGTAAACTGTTAAACAAATGACTGTTTATGTCTGTTAAACAAATGACTGCTTATGTTTAAAACTGTTATAACTGCGCATAGTGAAATGGACAATGCAAATGAACCTGAGTCCTCATCTACCGAGGCAAGAATGGAAAGAATGGAAAGAATGATAGAACTGATAACTGCTAGACTTGAACAACAACAGAACCAACAACCTCCTCCTCCTCCGGTACAGCCGGAACTTAATGCGAATGCGAATGATGGGGACATAATTGCTTTGACCCAGAAGTTCAGCAAAATGAAACCGCCATCCTTTCAGGGAGGCCTTGAACCGCTAAAAGCTGAAGCTTGTGTTCTGGAAACAGAGAAATTATTTGAAGTGTTTCCGTGCTCGGAAGCGAACAAGGTATTGTTAGCTACCTTCACCCTTCAAGAAGAAGCTAGAAGGTGGTGGATGTTGATTCGCGAAACAAATACTGTTATGACTTGGGCTCAGTTCAAGGAGTCCTTCTTTGAAAAGTACTTCCCTCAGTGTGTCAGGGATAGAAAAGTGACCGAATTTGAACAGCTGAGGCAGGGCACAATGTCCGTTGCAGAATATGAAACCAAATTTACTGAACTTGCCCGTTATGCACCGCACATGGTGGATACTGAGTATAAGAAGGCCAGAAAATTTGAAGGTGGCCTTAATGTGGCAATACTTGACCGGATAAATGTTTTGAAATTACCGACTTTTGTGGGTGTTCTCGACCGGGCATTGATGGCCGAGTCGAACATTGCAGCAGTGAAACAATCTGAAACACCAACGACTGAATGGCATGGAAAAAGGCAGAGTTTCAAATTTAAGAAAGGCAAGCACAACCCAGCCAACAAGAAACAGAATACGGGGTTGACAACTAGCCCCAGCCAAGGGAGTGGTTTCATACCACCCTGTTCTGAATGTGGCAAGAAGCACAAAGGGGTTTGCTACAGAATATCTGGAGCCTGTTACAGGTGTGGCAAGGTGGGCCACATGGTTAAAGACTGCCCCTCTGCTCCACAAGCCAGTGGTAAAGCTGCACCAAGCGCAGCAGTATCAAATGCTCCACCAAAGCCTAACCCTAAAGCTACCGGGAAAGAGCCTATGAGGCAAGGCCGAGTGTTCGCACTAGTACCGGGAGATGTGCAGAATACCGAGACCGTTGTGTCAGGTATTCTCTCTATCTGTACTCAAAATGCATATGTACTGATTGATTCGGGGTCTACGCATTCTTATGTATCATATGCTTTTTCACGGAAATTGGATAGACCCTTAGAACCCATGAACTATCTGCTAGCCGTATCATCACCCGTAGGGGGATCCATGACATGTGCTTATATGTACCCTGCATGTGAAATCATTGTTGGGGATATGCATCTGTTTATTGATTTACTGCCATTGAACATTGATCATTTTGACGTAATATTGGGGATGGATTGGTTACAAAAATATCATGCCACTATTGACTGTGTGACCAAGCAAGTTGTTTTCCGTCCACCTGGTTTGCCTGAATTTGTGTTTAATGGGAGTGGAGTAGTACCTCCTCCGTATTTGATTTCGTCAGTGAAAGCTGTTAAATTAATTAGAAAGGGGTGTAAAGGATATCTGTGTTCTGTACTGACTGTGTCTACTGATGATAGTGTTAAAACTGATGTGAATTGTATTCCTATAGTCAGGGAATTTCCAGATGTTTTTCCAGATAATCTTCCAGGAGATTTGACTGATAGGGAGATTGAATTTACCGTTGATGTAATTCCCGGAACACAACCAGTTTCTAAAGCTCCTTACAGAATGGCTCCAACTGAACTGAAAGAACTGAAAGTGCAATTGCAAGAACTGTTAGATAAAAAGTTCATCAGACCTAGCACTTCGCCATGGGGTGCTCCTGTTTTGTTTGTCAAGAAGAAAGATGGCTCACTGAGACTGTGCATTGACTACCGTGAACTGAATAAGGTAACTGTAAAGAACAAATACCCTTTGCCACGCATTGATGATTTATTTTGATCAGTTACAGGGTGCACAAGTGTTTTCTAAGATTGATCTCAGATCGGGGTATCATCAACTGAAGGTTAAACCGGAAGACATCGATAAAACTGCTTTTAGAACGAGGTATGGACATTATGAATTTTTGGTTATGCCTTTTGGAGTCACGAATGCACCAGCTGCTTTTATGGACCTCATGAACAGAGTTTTTAAACCGTACCTTGATGACTTTATTGTTGTATTTATCGATGACATATTGATTTACTCCAAAAGTATAGAACAGCATGAACATCATCTGAGACTTGCCCTACAAACCTTAAGGGAACAGAAACTGTATGCTAAACTGTCTAAATGTGAATTTTGGCTTGACCATGTTATGTTTTTGGGGCATGTTGTTAGCAAAGATGGAATTTCTGTTGATCCGCAGAAAATTGAAGCTGTGGTGAACTGGCCTAGACCAACAAATGTGACTGAAGTCCGAAGCTTTTTGGGATTGGCTGGATATTACAGAAGATTTGTCAAAGATTTCTCCAAAATTGCCCTACCATTGACTCAGTTAACTCAAAAGGGGACATCATTTGACTGGACCGACCAAAGAGAATCTGCTTTCCAGGAGTTGAAAACTCGACTTGTGACTGCACCAGTTTTGACTTTACCCTCAGGTACGGATGGTTATACTGTATTTAGTGATGCTTCTCATAAGGGTTTGGGATGTGTTTTAATGCAGAATGGGAAGGTTATAGCTTATGCTTCCCGACAACTGAGACCACATGAAAAGAATTACCCGACCCATGATCTGGAACTTGCTGCAGTAGTATTTGCACTGAAAATTTGGCGTCACTACCTGTACGGGGTAACATGTGAAGTATATACCGACCACAAGAGCTTGAAGTATTTCTTCACACAGAAAGAACTGAATATGAGACAGCGGAGATGGCTAGAACTGATAAAGGATTACGACCTACAGATCTTGTACCACCCAGGAAAAGCCAATACCGTTGCCGATGCATTGAGCCGGAAATCGATTGGAAACTTAGCCTGTTTGCTTGCAGGGCAGAAAGAGTTGCTTTGTGACCTGGAAAAATCTGAAATAGAAATTGTTTTGAGAGGACAAGGTAGAATCTTAGCTGCTATTTCTGCTCAACCGGCACTGATCGAGGAGATTAAAGAGAAACAGCAACTGGATGACTTCTTGAAAAAGATCATCGAAGAAAGAGAATCTAAACCGAGACCGGGATTCAAATGTGAGAATAATGTACTGAAATTTCAAGAAAGACTGTGTGTACCGAATGATACTGAACTGAAAAGAAGAGTCCTGCAAGAAGGCCACAATTCGAAATTGTCTATCCACCCGGGGAATACGAAGATGTACCAAGATCTGAAACAGAATTTCTGGTGGCCGGGAATGAAGAAAGAAATTGCTGATTTTGTATCCAAATGTCTTCATTGCCAACAGGTCAAAGCTGAACATCAACGACCTGTCGGATTACTGCAACCCTTACCCATACCGGAATGGAAATGGGAGCACATCACGATGGATTTTATCGTTGGGTTACCTCGCTCCAGAAAAGGTATGGATTCAATTTGGGTTATTGTCGATAGACTAACCAAATCTGCTCACTTCTTACCTGTCAAGACGATTTATAATGCGGACAAATTGGCTGTTATCTATATTGATGAAATCGTTAGACTGCATGGAGTGCCTGTGTCTATTGTTTCTGACAGGGATTCGAAGTTTACATCGAGGTTTTGGCAAAGCCTACAGACTGCATTGGGCACTGAATTGAGGCTGAGTAGTGCCTATCATCCTCAGACAGATGGCCAATCAGAAAGGACCATCCAAACTCTGGAGGATTTACTGAGAATGTGTGTCCTTGATTTTCAGGGAAATTGGGAAAGCCATTTACCTTTGGCTGAATTCGCCTACAACAACAGCTACCATTCGAGTATAGGTATGGCGCCTTTCGAGGCATTGTATGGCAGGAAATGTAGGTCTCCAATTTGCTGGGCAGAAGTTGGAGATGGGCCTTTGCTCGGGCCCGAGATTGTGTATGAAACAACTGAAAAAGTGAAACTGATACAGCAAAGACTGAAAACTGCACAGAGTAGACAGAAAAGTTATGCAGATGTCAGAAGACGGGACAGAGAGTATGAAGTGGGTGATCACGTTTTTGTGAAAGTGACACCAATGAAAGGCCAGACTCGTTTTGGAGTCAAAGGCAAGTTAGCACCGAGATACGTCGGACCTTATGAGATTATTGAGAAAATTAATCCGGTGGCGTATCAAGTTGCGCTCCCTCCTGAAATGGAACACATGCATAATGTTTTCCACATTTCTATGTTAAGAGACTATCTTCGGGATCCCTTCCATGTAATAGAGCCTACCCACGTAGTGTTGAGTGATGACTACACATACGAGGAACGGCCTATACAGATTGTAAACCGACGGATCAAGAAACTGAGGAACAAAGAGATCCCGTTAGTGAAAGTTGACTGGCAGAACCATGGTGGCGTGTATGCCACTTGGGAAAGGGAAGATGACATGGCTAAACGATATCCTGAACTGTTTCCACTGAATCCTGTTTTCTTCCAGAATGAAGGTAACTCGAGTTTAGAGGACTAAACTCTTTATAAGGAGGGGAGACTGTAACAACCCTCATACTGATTACTGATTTATGACCGATTGATTATCGTTAATCACCAATTACTGTTAAACGAAGCTGATAATGACTGATAACTAACTGATAATCGAACTGAATGAAATACTGAACCGACTGACTGAAGTTGAAACTGAATTGACTGAGTATATGTTAGTTAATTGCATTCTATCTGTTTGATTGTCTGATTATCTGTTCATGTTTATATGTTTAAACTGCTATTTGAAGGCCTTATCGGCGGCCGAATCTGAAACCGATTGATGTTACGTGACCCTCATATTTAATGTGATTTTATGGTATAAGTATCTGAAAATTGATTAGGTATGATTAAATTAGATTAAAATAAGCCAATTGAAGAGTTGGACTTAATTACCGTTTTGCCATTGAGTGGGCCACTATCCCACACACATACTTGAGCCAAGAACAACATTTCCTCAGCCATTTTCCTTCTCATTGCCGACCAAGAGGGAAGAGAGGAGAGAGAGTGAGAGGAATTGAATTCTACTGTAACAACCCTCATACTGTTTACCGATTACTGACTGATTGATTACCGATTACCGTTAAACTGAATTGATTATGACTGATAATTGGACTGATTAAAGTACTGAACTGACTGATGGAAATTGGAAACCGAATTGATTGAGTATATGTTAGTTAAATTGCATTTTATCTGTTTGACAGTATGATTATCTGTTCATGCTTATATGTTTAAACTGCTAATTGAAGGCCATATCGGCGGCCGAATTAGAAATTGATTGATGTTTTATGATCCACATAATTAAGGTAATTTTATGGTATAATTATCTGAAATTTGACTAGGTATGATTAAATTTGATTAAATAATGAGTTAATTGCAGAGTTGACTTATTTACCGTTTCGCCACTTAGTGGCCACCACTTCACACCTCTTGAGCCTTATTACACTCCACGTGCTTGATCAAAACAAACTTTTCTTCTCCCATTCTTGCACTCAACCGACCCAAGAGGAGAGTTAGAGAGAGAGAGAGAGAATTGTTCTAGAGAATTGGCTTGAAAGGCTTGAAGAGATCATAGGAGATTTGCCTAATTGGACTCCTAAACCTTGAATACAAGCTCTAGGTAAGGATTTTATCTTCTCATTCTTGTGTTTGAACTGGTTCTTGTATGGTTCATGTCTAGTTGTAGAGCTAAGTCATGAATTGGTCCATTAATGGTGAAGTGAAGCTCAATCTTTGCATGCATGTTTGTATTGTAGATGTTTGAGTTGTTTTCATGGCAAAGGTTACGTGCATGTTCATAATCATGTTTAAGTCCATGATTTCACCATGTTTTGAAAAAGAATTGGCTCCTGAGAGCATCAATTGAAGCTTAAGTGTTGCATGCATGTACATATATTGAAGTTTTGAGGTGGTAGTTCACCATACCTCACATGCATGTCCATCTTTTGGTCATACTCCATGAGTTCATCTTATCTTTGAAGGTTTGAGCTCTTTTGAAACAGCATTAAAGCTTTGAAAACGATTTAAGATCATGCATGTCATGTTTGAAGATTGTTCTTGAAAATGATTTGAAATTGGGTTTGAATTAAACACCATTGGGCTTTGATTTCTTAAAAATTGAGCTTTGAAACATGATATCCTATGTGTTTTTAAGTGTTTTCCAGAAAATGGGCCCAAGAGGATTGGTTTTGATGTTTTTGAGCTTGGTTTTAGACCTGGAGATCGAATCTGGGATTTCCAGATTTCAGTTGTCCGCTCGAGCGGGGGAAGTGCCGCTCGAGCGGGAAAATCGAGCTTCCAGCATCTTGCACTGTTTTACAGTCCGCTCGAGCGGAGTATTGGGCGCTCGAGCGAAGTCATGTCTCAAGCTCGAGCGGGCGTCGAGCGGAGATTTCACCCGTCCAGTATTTTCACAGTACGCTCGAGCGGGAAAGTTTACGCTCGAGCGTGTACCTTTGTTGCATGTCCGCTCGAGCGGGGAAGCATACGCTCGAGCGTGACTCTGTTTTTCTGAAAATTCTGAACATGCTTTTGAATGTACATCTTTTCATCCTCATCCCATCCTAGGCATTCTTAGGCCTAGTTTAAGGCATCTTGTTGAGGATATAGATGTAGAACACACCAAGGCAAATGAGGGATTAAGTTATGTTATTTCCCAACCGTGTAGCTTAGTGTGTTCAATCTGTTAACTGTGTAGGGTTGGCGACTGAAGAGACACGCTCTAGCATACTGTAGCCCGAACTCTGTGAGTAACAATTGTGTAAAGATATGTTCAACTGATTATCTTTTGAATACTGAACTGAACTGTTTACTGAACTGGTATTATTTACTGAATGAATGTATGTCCTTTATTTCTGAACTGTACTGTGGCATCCTTAGTACCTACTGTTTACTGTTACTGTTACTGCGACAGAATTCTCTGTCGGTTTCCTTGTGAAACCACTACTGTTTACTGACTGATGGCCATCATTACTGTTCGGTCTTTTAAGACCTACTGTTACTGTTATGCTAATGGATGTACCACATATGACTGTTTACTGTACTGAGCAACTGAATTACTGATTGAAATGAACTGTTTTCATTACTGTAAGGACATTCATTCTAAACCCCTTTACGCTTTATGTTATTCACTGGGCTTTAGCTCACTGCTCATATATATATGTAGGTGTACAGGCACCAGAACGGAGCTAGGAGCGTCAGGGTAACTCCAGTTTTGTCAAGCCAGCCTTTGTGCCTCACTGCGAGGTTCCGAGCCTACTGATAGGGCTTAGGGGTGTTTTAGAATTTCCCCCTTTTTTGTACTGTTTCACTGTTTTGTATAGACTGACTGTTTACTGTACTGTTATACAGGGATTAGGTCCCTGTACTGTGTGACTGTTAATTTTGTACACTGTGTTGTACAGACGGAATCTTTTCTGTACTGTTATGTGGGGTTGAGTCCCTAGTTAAATGGATGTGAATATTGTGTATACTGTTCTGTACTGTTTTTGTATAATGTATGAAAAGCCTTTTTGCATACAGACTGTCACAGCTCAATGGACACTATTTATTTACTGTATTGGCTTCCGCCAGGCCCTGTACTCTGTTTTACTGTATTACTGTTCTGCAGGCCTTCGGTAATCTCGGATTACTGGCCGGTTACGGTACTAAACCCATAGGGCCGGGTTTGGGTCGTGACAGAGTGGTATCAGAGCGATACTTAACCACGAGTTATACCGCACACACGTGTCCAAATGAGCTATAGGGTGTCCTAGAAAAGTGATTAGGGCATTTCATGAACTTGAAAAGTGTGTGGTTATGTTATGACTGAATATCTGCTAATGTGTTAAACTGGTAAACAAATGACCGCTTATGTTTAAAACTGTTATAACTGCTTATAGTGAAATGGATAATGCAAATGAACCTGAGTCCTCATCTACTGAGGCAAGAATGGAAAGAATGGAAAGAATGATAGAACTGATAACTGCTAGACTTGAACAACAGAACCAACAGCCTCCTCCTCCTCCGGTACAGCCGGAACTTAATGCGAATGTGAATGATGGGGACATAATTGCTTTGACCCAGAAGTTCAGCAAAATGAAACCGCCATCCTTTCAGGGAGGCCTTGAACCGTTAAAAGCTGAAGCTTGGGTTCTGGAAACAGAGAAATTATTTGAAGTGTTTCCGTGCTCAGAAGCGAATAAAGTACTGTTAGCTACCTTCACCTTACAAGAAGAAGCTAGAAGGTGGTGGATGTTGATCCGTGATACAAATGCTGTTATGACTTGGGCTCAGTTCAAGGAGTCCTTCTTTGAAAAGTATTTCCCACAGTGTGTCAGGGATAGGAAAGTGACTGAATTTGAGCAACTGAAACAGGGCACCACGTCGGTTGCCGAATATGAAACAAAATTTACTGAACTTGCCCGTTATGCACCGCATATGGTGGATACTGAGTATAAGAAGGCCAGGAAATTTGAAGGTGGCCTTAATGTTGCAATTCTGGATCGAATAAATGTTTTGAAACTACCGACTTTTGTGGGTGTTCTCGACCGGGCATTGATGGCCGAGTCGAACATTGCAGCAGTGAAACAATCTGAAACACCAACAACTGAATGGCATGGTAAAAGGCAGGGTTTCAAATTCAAGAAAGGCAAGCACAACCCAGCCAACAAGAAACAGAATACGGGGTTGACAACTAGCCCCAGCCAAGGAAGTGGATTCATACCACCCTGTCCTGAGTGTGGCAAGAAGCACAAGGGAGTCTGTTACAGAATATCTGGAGCCTGTTACAGGTGTGGCAAGGTGGGCCACATGGTTAAAGACTGCCCCTCTGCTCCACAAGCCAGTGGTAGAGCTGCACCAAGCGCAGCAGTATCAAATGCTCCACCAAAGCCTAACCCTAAAGCTACCGGAAAAGAGCCTGTGAGGCAAGGCCGAGTGTTCGCACTAGTACCGGGAGATGTGCAGAATACCGAGACCGTTGTGTCAGGTATTCTCTCTATTTGTACACAAAATGCATATGTATTGATTGATTCGGGGTCTACACATTCTTATGTATCACATGCTTTTTCACGGAAATGGAATAGACCCTTAGAACCTATGAACTATCTGCTAGCCGTATCATCACCCGTAGGGGGATCCATGACATGTGCTTATATGTACCCCGCATGTGAAATTATTGTTGGGGATATGCATCTGTTTATTGATTTACTGCCATTGAACATTGATCATTTTGATGTCATATTGGGAATGGACTGGTTAACAAAATATCATGCCACTGTTGACTGTGTGACCAAGCAAGTTGTTTTCCGTCCACCTGGTCTGCCTGAATTTGTGTTTAATGGGGTTGGAGTAGTACCTCCCCCGTATCTGATTTCATCTGTGAAGGCTGTTAAATTAATTAGAAAGGGGTGTAAAGGATATCTGTGTTCTGTACTGACTGTGTCTACTGATGATAGTGTTAAAACTGATGTGAATTGCATTCCTATAGTCAGAGAATTTCCAGATGTTTTTCCAGATAATCTTCCAGGAGATTTGACTGACAGGGAGATTGAATTTACCGTTGATGTAATTCCCGGAACACAACCAGTTTCTAAAGCTCCGTACCGAATGGCCCCAACTGAACTGAAAGAATTGAAAGTGCAACTACAGGAACTACTGGATAAGAAGTTTATCAGACCTAGCACTTCGCCATGGGGTGCGCCTGTTTTGTTTGTAAAGAAGAAAGATGGCTCACTGAGACTGTGCATTGACTACCGTGAATTGAACAAGGTAACTGTAAAGAATAAATACCCATTACCGCGTATTGATGACCTGTTTGATCAGTTACAGGGTGCTAAAGTATTTTCCAAGATTGATCTTAGATCCGGATATCATCAATTGAAGGTTAAACCAGAAGACATTGATAAAACTGCTTTTAGAACGAGGTATGGACATTATGAATTTTTAGTTATGCCATTCGGAGTCACGAATGCACCTGCTGCTTTTATGGACCTCATGAACAGAATTTTTAAACCATATCTCGATGACTTTATTGTTGTATTTATCGATGACATATTGATTTATTCCAAAAGCATAGAACAGCATGAACATCATCTGAGACTTGCCCTACAAACCTTAAGAGAACAGAAACTGTATGCTAAGCTGTCTAAATGTGAATTTTGGCTTGACCATGTTATGTTTTTGGGGCATGTTGTTAGCAAAAATGGAATTTCTGTTGATCCGCAGAAAATTGAAGCTGTAGTGAACTGGCCTAGACCAACAAATGTGACTGAAGTCCGAAGCTTTTTGGGATTGGCTGGATATTACAGAAGATTTGTCAAAGATTTCTCCAAAATTGCCCTACCATTGACTCAGTTAACTCAGAAGGGGACATCATTTGACTGGACTGACCAAAGAGAATCTGCTTTTCAGGAGTTGAAAACTCGATTAGTGACTGCACCAGTTCTTACCTTACCTTCAGGTACGGATGGTTATACTGTATTTAGTGATGCTTCTCATAAGGGTTTGGGATGTGTTTTAATGCAGAATAGGAGAGTTATTGCTTATGCTTCCCGACAACTGAGACCACATGAAAAGAACTACCCGACCCATGATCTGGAACTTGCTGCAGTGGTGTTTGCACTAAAAATTTGGCGTCACTATCTGTACGGGGTGACATGTGAAGTATACACCGACCATAAGAGTTTAAAGTATTTCTTCACACAGAAAGAACTGAACATGAGACAGCGGAGATGGCTAGAACTGATTAAAGACTATGACCTACAGATATTGTACCATCCGGGAAAAGCCAATACCGTTGCCGATGCATTGAGCCGGAAGTCGATTGGAAACTTAGCTTGTTTGCTTACAGGACAGAAAGAGTTGCTTTGTGACCTTGAAAAATCTGAAATTGAAATTGTTTTGAGAAAACAAGGTGGAATCTTAGCTGTTATTTCTGCTCAACCGGCACTGATTGAAGAGGTTAAAGAAAAACAGCAACTGGATGATTTCTTGAAGAAGATCATCGAGGAAAGAGAATCCAAGCAGAGACCGGGATTCAAATTTGAGAATAATGTACTGAAATTTCAAGAAAGACTGTGTGTACCAAATGATACTGAACTGAAAAGAAGAGTTCTGCAAGAAGGCCACAATTCGAAATTGTCTATCCATCCGGGGAACACGAAAATGTACCAAGATCTGAAACAGAATTTCTGGTGGCCGGGAATGAAGAAAGAAATTGCCGACTTTGTGTCCAAATGTCTTCATTGCCAACAGGTCAAAGCTGAACACCAACGACCTACCGGACTATTGCAACCCCTACCCATACCAGAGTGGAAATTGGAGCATATCACGATGGATTTTATCGTCGGATTGCCTCGCTCCAGAAAAGGTATGGATTCAATTTGGGTTATTGTTGATAGACTAACCAAATCTGCTCACTTCTTACCTGTCAAGACGATTTATAATGCGGACAAATTGGCTGTTATCTATATTGATGAGATTGTAAGACTGCATGGAGTGCCTGTGTCTATTGTTTCTGACAGGGATTCGAAGTTTACATCGAGGTTTTGGCAAAGCCTACAGACTGCACTGGGTACCGAACTGAGGCTGAGTAGTGCCTATCATCCTCAGACAGATGGACAATCAGAAAGGACTATCCAAACTCTGGAGGATTTACTGAGAATGTGTGTCCTTGATTTTCAGGGAGATTGGGAAAGTCATCTGCCATTGGTTGAATTCGCCTACAACAACAGTTACCATTCGAGTATTGGTATGGCGCCTTTCGAGGCATTGTATGGCAGGAAATGTAGATCTCCAATTTGCTGGGCAGAAGTTGGAGATGGGCCTTTGCTTGGGCCCGAGATTATTTATGAAACAACTGAGAAAGTGAAACTGATACAGCAAAGACTGAAAACTACACAGAGTAGACAGAAAAGTTATGCAGACGTCAGAAGACGGGACAGAGAATATGAAGTGGGTGATCACGTTTTTGTGAAAGTGACACCGATGAAAGGCCAGACTCGTTTTGGAGTCAAAGGCAAGTTAGCGCCGAGATATGTCGGACCGTATGAGATTATTGAGAAAATCAATCCGGTGGCGTATCAAGTTGCGCTTCCTCCTGAAATGGAACACATGCATAATGTTTTCCACATTTCTATGTTAAGAGATTATCTCCGGGATCCCTTCCATGTAATAGAGCCTACCCACGTAGTGTTGAGTGATGACTACACTTACGAGGAACGGCCTATACAGATTGTAAACAGACGAATCAAGAAACTGAGGAACAAAGAGATCTCGCTGGTAAAAGTTGACTGGCAAAACCATGGTGGCATGTATGCCACTTGGGAAAGGGAAGATGACATGGCTAAAAGATATCCTGAACTGTTTCCACTGAATCCTGTTCTCTTCCAGAATGAAGGTAACTCGAGTTTAGAGGACTAAACTCTTTATAAGGAGGGGAGACTGTAACAACCCTCATACTGTTTACCGATTACTGACTGATTGATTACCGATTACCGTTAAACTGAATTGATTATGACTGATAATTGGACTGATTAAAGTACTGAACTGACTGATGGAAATTGGAAACCGAATTGATTGAGTATATGTTAGTTAAATTGCATTTTATCTGTTTGACAGTATGATTATCTGTTCATGCTTATATGTTTAAACTGCTAATTGAAGGCCATATCGGCGGCCGAATTAGAAATTGATTGATGTTTTATGATCCACATAATTAAGGTAATTTTATGGTATAATTATCTGAAATTTGACTAGGTATGATTAAATTTGATTAAATAATGAGTTAATTGCAGAGTTGACTTATTTACCGTTTCGCCACTTAGTGGCCACCACTTCACACCTCTTGAGCCTTATTACACTCCACGTGCTTGATCAAAACAAACTTTTCTTCTCCCATTCTTGCACTCAACCGACCCAAGAGGAGAGTTAGAGAGAGAGAGAGAGAATTGTTCTAGAGAATTGGCTTGAAAGGCTTGAAGAGATCATAGGAGATTTGCCTAATTGGACTCCTAAACCTTGAATACAAGCTCTAGGTAAGGATTTTATCTTCTCATTCTTGTGTTTGAACTGGTTCTTGTATGGTTCATGTCTAGTTGTAGAGCTAAGTCATGAATTGGTCCATTAATGGTGAAGTGAAGCTCAATCTTTGCATGCATGTTTGTATTGTAGATGTTTGAGTTGTTTTCATGGCAAAGGTTACGTGCATGTTCATAATCATGTTTAAGTCCATGATTTCACCATGTTTTGAAAAAGAATTGGCTCCTGAGAGCATCAATTGAAGCTTAAGTGTTGCATGCATGTACATATATTGAAGTTTTGAGGTGGTAGTTCACCATACCTCACATGCATGTCCATCTTTTGGTCATACTCCATGAGTTCATCTTATCTTTGAAGGTTTGAGCTCTTTTGAAACAGCATTAAAGCTTTGAAAACGATTTAAGATCATGCATGTCATGTTTGAAGATTGTTCTTGAAAATGATTTGAAATTGGGTTTGAATTAAACACCATTGGGCTTTGATTTCTTAAAAATTGAGCTTTGAAACATGATATCCTATGTGTTTTTAAGTGTTTTCCAGAAAATGGGCCCAAGAGGATTGGTTTTGATGTTTTTGAGCTTGGTTTTAGACCTGGAGATCGAATCTGGGATTTCCAGATTTCAGTTGTCCGCTCGAGCGGGGGAAGTGCCGCTCGAGTGGGAAAATCGAGCTTCCAGCATCTTGCACTGTTTTACAGTCCGCTCGAGCGGAGTATTGGGCGCTCGAGCGAAGTCATGTCTCAAGCTCGAGCGGGCGTCGAGCGGAGATTTCACCCGTCCAGTATTTTCACAGTACGCTCGAGCGGGAAAGTTTACGCTCGAGCGTGTACCTTTGTTGCATGTCCGCTCGAGCGGGGAAGCATACGCTCGAGCGTGACTCTGTTTTTCTGAAAATTCTGAACATGCTTTTGAATGTACATCTTTTCATCCTCATCCCATCCTAGGCATTCTTAGGCCTAGTTTAAGGCATCTTGTTGAGGATATAGATGTAGAACACACCAAGGCAAATGAGGGATTAAGTTATGTTATTTCCCAACCGTGTAGCTTAGTGTGTTCAATCTGTTAACTGTGTAGGGTTGGCGACTGAAGAGACACGCTCTAGCATACTGTAGCCCGAACTCTGTGAGTAACAATTGTGTAAAGATATGTTCAACTGATTATCTTTTGAATACTGAACTGAACTGTTTACTGAACTGGTATTATTTACTGAATGAATGTATGTCCTTTATTTCTGAACTGTACTGTGGCATCCTTAGTACCTACTGTTTACTGTTACTGTTACTGCGACAGAATTCTCTGTCGGTTTCCTTGTGAAACCACTACTGTTTACTGACTGATGGCCATCATTACTGTTCGGTCTTTTAAGACCTACTGTTACTGTTATGCTAATGGATGTACCACATATGACTGTTTACTGTACTGAGCAACTGAATTACTGATTGAAATGAACTGTTTTCATTACTGTAAGGACATTCATTCTAAACCCCTTTACGCTTTATGTTATTCACTGGGCTTTAGCTCACTGCTCATATATATATGTAGGTGTACAGGCACCAGAACGGAGCTAGGAGCGTCAGGGTAACTCCAGTTTTGTCAAGCCAGCCTTTGTGCCTCACTGCGAGGTTCCGAGCCTACTGATAGGGCTTAGGGGTGTTTTAGAATTTCCCCCTTTTTTGTACTGTTTCACTGTTTTGTATAGACTGACTGTTTACTGTACTGTTATACAGGGATTAGGTCCCTGTACTGTGTGACTGTTAATTTTGTACACTGTGTTGTACAGACGGAATCTTTTCTGTACTGTTATGTGGGGTTGAGTCCCTAGTTAAATGGATGTGAATATTGTGTATACTGTTCTGTACTGTTTTTGTATAATGTATGAAAAGCCTTTTTGCATACAGACTGTCACAGCTCAATGGACACTATTTATTTACTGTATTGGCTTCCGCCAGGCCCTGTACTCTGTTTTACTGTATTACTGTTCTGCAGGCCTTCGGTAATCTCGGATTACTGGCCGGTTACGGTACTAAACCCATAGGGCCGGGTTTGGGTCGTGACATCTACCTTGGGTTTTGCTTGGAGAATTGAAGGAATTGAAGTATAGATTGCATATTTAAGCTCCTAGTCTTCTAATTCAAGCTCTAGGTAAGGATCTTATCTTCTTATTGATGCTATTGAACTAGTTCTTGCATGGTTCATGCTTCATTGTAGAACTAAGTCATGATTTGGGTCATTAATGGTGAATTGAAGCTCATTTCTTGCATGCATGGTTGAATTAATGAGTTTTGAGTTGAATTCATGGTAAATGGTTACATGCATGTCCATGTTTTCATCTTGTTTTGAAAAGAATGAGCTCATTTGAACAAGCTTTGAAGCTTTGATTTGGTTTAAATCCTTGCATGTTTGCATGTTCTTCATATTCTTGAAAATGGGTTTGAATATGGTTCTAATTGACTCACCTTTGGGGCTTGAATTCATAAATTGAGCTTTGAAACTTGTTATACATTGAATTTAATGATGTTTTCCAGAATTTGGGCCCAAGAGGTCGAGTTTGGAGTGGTTGAATGCTTGGTTTGAGCTTGAGAGGCAAATCTGGAAATTCCAGATTTGGCTTCCTCGCTCGAGCGAAGGATTCCCCGCTCGAGCGAGCACCTTTGTCCAGGGCTCCGCTCGAGCGACCATCGAGCGACCATCGCGCGTAAAATTTCAGCATCCAGTACTTTTACTGTTTTGCAGACCGCTCGAGCGAAGGATTCCTCGCTCGAGCGAAGCCTTTGATTTTGGACTTACGCTCGAGCGTAGAAAGTCTCGCTCGAGCGAGGCTCCTATTTTCAGCAAACTTTGCGAAATGTTTTCTAAGTGTATTTTTGCATCCTCATCCCATCCTAGGCATTCTTAGGCCTAGTTTAAGGCACCTTGATGAGGATATCATTGTAGAACACACCAAGGCAAATTAGGGATTAAGTTATGAGATTTCCCAACTGTGTAGCTTAGTGTGTTCAACCTGTGAACTGTGTAGGGTTGGCAACTGGGGAGACACGCTCTAGCATACTGTAGCCCAGAACTCTGTGAGTAACAATTGTGTAAAGATATGTTCAACTGATTATCTTCTGAATACTGAACTGAACTGTTTACTGAACTGGTATTATTTACTGAATGAATGTATGTCCTTTATTTCTGAACTGTACTGTGGCATCCTTAGTATCTACGGTTTACTGTTACTGTTACTGTCACAGAGATCTCTGTCGGTTTCCTTGTGGAACCACTACTGTTTACTGACTGATGGCCATCATTACTGTTCGGTCTTTTAAGACCTACTGTTACTGTTATGCTAATGGATGTACCACATATGACTGTTTACTGTACTGAGCAACTGAATTACTGATTGAAATGAACTGTTTTCATTACTGTAAGGACATTCATTCTAAACCCCTTTACGCTTTATGTTATTCACTGGGCTTTAGCTCACTGCTCATATATATATGTAGGTGTACAGGCACCAGACCGCAGCTAGAGGCGTCAGGGTTACTCCAGTTTTGTCAAGCCAGCCTTTGTGCCTCACTGCGAGGTTCCGAGCCTACTGTTAAGGCTTAGGGGTGTTTTAGAATTTCCCCCTTTTTGTACTGTTTCACTGTTTTGTATAGACTGACTGTTTACTGTACTGTTATACAGGGATTAGGTCCCTGTACTGTGTGACTGTTAATTTTGTATACTGTGTTGTACAGACGGAATGTTTTCTGTACTGTTATGTGGGGTTGAGTCCCTAGTTAAATGGATGTGAATATTGTGTATACTGTTCTGTACTGTCTTTGTATAATGTATGAAAGCCTTTTTGCATACAGACTGTCACAGCTCAATGGACACTATTTATTTACTGTATTGGCTTCCGCCAGGCCCTGTACTCTGTTTCACTGTATTACTGTTCAGCAGGCCTTCGGTAATCTCGGATTACTGGCCGGTTACGGTGCTAAACCCATAGGGCCGGGTTTGGGTCGTGACAGCCGGGGTATTGCTCTTCCATCTAAATCCTCCAAGTGGTAAGCCCTCTTGCCCGCCAGACCGGTGATCTTGTAGGGTCCTTCCCAATTTGCCCCTAGTTTGCCTTCTTCTGGCACCAGGGTGTTGCCCATAATCTTCCTCAAAACCCAATCATCAACTTTGAACGGTCTGGGGTGCACCGTCTTGTTATACTTCTTTGAGAGCTCTTGTTGGTAGGCGGCCACATGGATGAGGGCCTTCTCCCGACGCTCTTCCACTAGGTCCAGTTCCAAGGCAATTGCCTCGGCGTTCAGCTCGGGCTCAAAACTCTCGCTTCTAAGGGTGGGCATTCCAACCTCCAAAGGTATGACCGCCTCCATGCCGTAAGCCAAAGCAAATGGAGTTTCCCCGGTAGAACGTCGCGGGGTTGTTCGGTATGCCCAAAGGATGCTAGGTAATTCCTCGGCCCATTTGCCCTTGGCCTTTTCCAGCCGTTTCTTCAACCCATCCAGTATAGTCTTGTTCGATGCTTCGGCTTGACCATTGGACTGCGGGTAAGCCGGGGTGGAGTTGTAGAATTCTATCTTCAAATCTTCACAAAATCCTCGAAATAGGCGACCGTCAAATTGGGTGCCGTTGTCAGAGATCAAAATCTTGGGGACGCCAAATCGCGTGACCACGTTCTGCCAGACAAACCGCTTCGCGTCTTTCTCTTTAATGGTGGCCAAGGGCTCAGCTTCAACCCACTTTGTGAAGTAATCTGTGGCCGTGATGAAGAATTTCCGGTTGCCCGGTGCTGTTGGCAGTGGTCCCACTATATCTAGCCCCCACATAACGAAGGGCCAAGGACTGGTGAGGGGAAGAAGTTCCCTGGCAGGCTGGTGGATCTGATGGCCGAATTTCTGGCATTTTTCGCACTTGCGGACATATTTTTGTGCATCTGCCTGCATGCACGGCCACCAGTATCCCTGTGAAATAGCACGGTAGGCCAAGGACCTGCCTCCTATGTGGCTGCCACAAATGCCTTCATGAATTTCGTACAAGAAGGCCTCCACACTATTCGGGTGCACGCACTTTAGATAAGGACCAGTGAAGGACTTCTTATATAACGCGCCAGATGGAGAGAGCCAAAACCGCTCTGACTTCACCCGAATTTTGTGTGCGTCTTTCTTGTCAGTTGGAAGAGTTCGATCTCTGAGGAACAAGATCAAAGGGTCCATCCAGGAAGGACCAAGCGCGGCGCAGAGTACATCTGTCTGCTCGGTGTGTTCAATGCTTGGCCGCGGAAGGAAGTCAATCAAAAGAGGGTTTGGAGAAGTATTATCCACCATGGAAGCGAGACCGGCCAGTTCATCAGCTCGGCTGTTTTCTTCCCGGCCAATCTGTTGGACTCTAATTGCCTCAAACTGCTTGATATATTCCCTGACCAGAGCTTGGTACTTCGCCATCCTGTCGTCCTTTGCTTCATAAATCCCAGAGACTTGGTTAACCACAAGTTGGGAATCACTGTATACTAGGAGCTCGGCAGCCTTCATTTGAATGGCGCTCTTGAGCCCGGCGAGAAGTGCCTCGTACTCAGCCTCGCTGTTAGATGCTGGGAAGCCAAGCATGATAGAGTGTTCAATGGTTAGGCCATCCGGGGAGATAAGAACGATACCTAGGTCGGCCCATGACGGTTGGACGCTCCATCAACAAAAAGCTTCCACATTTCCCCCACAAAAAGCTTCCAGCAGTCTGATGGGTCCTGAGAGTTGCGAAGGGCAACGGAATCAAAACTGCTCGGCTGTGCGGTTTCATGTTCTGTGTTAACCGGTTCCACTCCAGCCCCCCTTGGTGATTTGGCACTGGACTCAGCAAGTTCTGTAAGGCTCAAGTCCGTGGGCGAATCATCAGGTTGCAGTGTTAAGCCGGCCGCAGGTTCTGAGCTGTGTGGATCCGTTCCTTCCCCCCTTGATGATTCGACATCGGACTCGGTAAGTTGATCTGTAATGTTCAAGTCCATAGGCGAATCATCAGGTTCTGAGCGGTGTGGTTCAATTTCTTCCCCCCGTGGTGATGCGGGACCGGACAGAGTGGATGGGTCGGTGATACATAACTCCGTCATCGCAGCACCGGGTGGTATGACCATGCAAACTGAGGGAACTTCGATGGTGCGTGCAAACTCCGCGGCGCTACCTCCTCCAACTGGTTGTACCTCGGTTGGCATCGCGTGCATCTCATCAGCTGCCTCGGTAATGTCGACCGGGCATACCGAATGAGTGCTAGGTGAGAACTCGGCGACAAAATCTGCCAAGGTCTGGGCTTTGATAGCGGTGCGCGGCTGGAACTTCACATCAAACTGTCCCAACTCGACTGCCCACTTAAGAATTCGGCCCAAAAAGTCCGCGCGTTCAAACAAAGCCTTGAGGGGAAACTCGGTCAGTACGACGATAGTATGGGCGTGGAAATAGTGCGCCAATTTTCTCGAAGCCATCATCAAGGCCAAAGCAAGCTTCTCCAATGGCAAGTATCTCGATTCTGCCGGTAACAAAGTTTTGCTGACATAAAAAATTGGGAGGTGCTTGATTCCTTCAGCCCGGACTAGCACCGCACTGACTGCGTGCTGGGAGACGGCAAGGTAGAGGTAGAGTTCCTCACCCGGCTCTGGTGTAACCAACAGCGGCAGAGAAGACAAATAGTCCTTGAGCTCGGCCAAAGCTCGGTCACACTCGTCGTCCCATGAGAACTTTGACTTCAATGCTTGAAAGAAAGGGCGGCAGCGATCTGATGACCGGCTTATAAATCGATTAAGCGCGACGGCCATACCGGCCAGATGCTGCACGTCCTTAGCCGAGCTGGGCTGCTTCAGCTCTTGCACGGCTCTGATCTGAGTAGGGTCTGCTTCGATGCCTCGGTTCGTGACTAGGAATCCCAAAAATTTTCCGGATCCCACGACAAAGGCACACTTGGAGGCGTTCAAGCGCAACTTGTGCTTCTTTAGGATGGCAAACATCTCGGCTAAGTCAGACAAA
Organism: Camellia sinensis; assembly: GCF_055761805.1. Taxonomy (NCBI): domain Eukaryota; kingdom Viridiplantae; phylum Streptophyta; class Magnoliopsida; order Ericales; family Theaceae; genus Camellia; species Camellia sinensis. The sequence goes on along the minus strand of NW_028129020.1, from coordinate 5,366,799 downwards.
TGGTTTGCCTCATGTCGGCTTTTTACCACCATATCATCGATATAAGCCTCCATTGTCCGGCCAAGCAAAGGAGCAAACATTTTGGTCACCATCCTTTGAAAGGTTGCCCCGGCGTTTTTCAAACCAAAAGGCATGACTCGGTAGCAGAAGAGTCCCCTTGGAGTCGTGAAGGAGATGATCTCTCGGTCAGGCCCATGCATGGCGATCTGGTGATAGCCGCGGTACGCATCCAAGAAACTGAGCCTATTGTGTCCAGCCGTCAAGTCCACCAGCTGGTCAATGAGCGGCAAAGGGAAGCTGTCTTTGGGACAAGCTCGGTTGACTGTCTTGTAGTCGACACAAACTCGTCACTTCCCATTCTTCTTAGGCACCACTACTGTGTTGGAAATCCACCGAGGATAGTGCACTTCCTGAATTGCTCGTGCCTCAAAATATATGTATAAGTTATATGTAACTCAAATGGTAGGAGTCTTATATATTAACCTTGTGGTCTAGAGTTCAAGTCACACCCTCCTCTCTCTATATATATATTTTTTTTATAATAAATCTTGCCTCTAAATTAAATGCTTTCACCATAAATTTATTTTAAGTTTAAAATTAATTAAAACATCCTCCAATAATATTTAATTTGCACCTTAGAATTCACCACAAAAATATTTGAGATTGTAATATTATTATTTAATTATTTACTTAATTTTTATATTCGGGTTCTCACATTCTCCCCTCCTAAAAAAAAGTTTCGTCCTCGAAACTAACCTGAGTAAATCATGAGAATAGATGTGGGTACTTCTTGCGCATCTCATCCTCGCGTTCCCAAGTTGCCTCTTCAACTAGATGATTACGCCACAGTACCTTAACCAATTTAATGGCGTTTGTACGCAACATTTTCTCTTCTGAATACAAAATCTGAACAGGCATCTCCTCATACGAAAAATCCTCTCTAATCTGAAGCGGCTCATAATCTATCACATACGACGGACTGTGCACATATTTCCTCAGCGTAGACGCGTAAAACACATTATGCACTCCTACCAACCTAGGGGGTAAAACAACACGGTACACAACCTCACTAACCTTTTCTAATACCTCAAATGGTCCAACGTATCTAGAACTCAACTTTCATTCCTTTCCAAACCTGATGACTCCTTTCCATGGTGATACTTTCAAGAATACCATATCCCCCACATGAAACTCTAAATCTCTCCTATGATGATCAGCATAACTTTTTTGTTTACTCTGAGCAGTCAATAATCTCTCTCTAATGATTATAATTTTCTGTATAGCATCCTCCACCAAATCAAGTCCCAACATTTGCCTCTTACCAACCTCATACCAACACAAGGAGACCTACACTTCCTCACATACAAAGCCTCATAAGGAGTTACTCCCAAACTAGAATGATAACTATTATTATACGCATACTCCATGGGCGGCAAATAATCATCCCAATTACCTCTCCACTCCAAAGCATAAGCCCTCAACATATCCTCAAGGATTTGAATAGTCCTCTCCGATACCCCATCTATCTAAGGGTGATAAGCTGAACTAAAATTTAACCAAGTACCAATAGCTGACTGTAACGCACCCCAAAACTTAGACACAAAACGAGGGTCCCGATCTGACACTATTGACACAGGTGCACCATGCAATCTAACAATCTCCTTCACATACAACTGTGCAAATTGAGCTAGAGAATAGGTCATCCATACTGCAATAAAATGTGCTGACTTGGTTAATCTATCAACAACTACCCAAACTGCATCATGATTACTACTAGTACGAGGTAAACCACACACAAAGTCCATGGTATCATGATCCCACTTCCACTCTGGTATAGGCAAGGGTTGTAGTTTCCCCGCAGGTTTCTAATATTCTACTTTAACTTGTTGACACACCAAACACTGAGCCACAAATTCTACAATATCTCCCTTTATACCATTCCACCAAAAATGTTCATAAAGATCCCGATACATCTTAGTACTTCCAAGATGAAATGCTATAACTATAACTAGAACAATGTGCCTCTACCATAATCTCCTTCCTCAAATCACCACCAGCAGGAACACAAATTCAGCCACGGAATCTAAGCAACCCATTATCACTAACCACAAAGTCTATATGCTTACCCTCTGCCATCTCTCCTTTAATACGCTCACACTGGGGGTCAATCTCCGGTGCTATACGAATCCGTTCTCTCAAGGTCAGCTGAACTTTCAATTGACTACAATAAGCCCTATCACCAGGCGTAACAACCTCAAGCCTCAAACCTCTCATGTCTTTCACCAAACAACTCTCAATAGACAAAGCAGCTACATCTTCGACTACTACTTTCCTACTCAAGGCATCTACCACCACATTTGCCTTTCCCGGATGATACAAAATATTCACATCGTAATCTTTTAACAACTCATGCCATATATATATATATATATATATTTTTTTTGCCTCAAATTTAATTCCTTATGTGTGAAAATATACTTCAAACTCTTATGATCAATGTAAATCTCACATGACTCTCCGTAAATAATGTCGCCAAATCTTAAGAGCGAAAATCACTGCTACTAACTCCAAGTCGTGCGTAGGATAATTTCTCTCATGTACTTTCCACTATCATGACGCATAAGCAATCACCTTCCCATGTTGCATGAGCACACATCCTAAACCCTATCGTGAATCACTATAAATCACAAAACTACCACCACCTGTAAGTAAGACAAGGATTGGAGCTGATATCAACCTTTGTTTAAACTCTTGGAAGCTACACTCACAATTATCATTCCACTCAAACTTACCTCTTTCCTAGTGAGATTTATAAATGGCAAAGCCATACGGGAGAATCCCTCCACAAACTGTCTATAATATCCAGCAAGCCCTAGAAAGCTACGTACCTCTGTCACAGAAGTAGGTCGTGGCCAATCAATAATTGCTTCCACTTTCATGCTATCCACAAATACCCCATCTTCACTCACTACATGACCCAAAAAGGATTACACTGCTCAACTAGAATTAACACTTCTTAAATTTTGCACACAATCTCTTCTCCCTAAGGATCTGCAGTACTATCCTCAAATGCTGCTCATGCTCCTTCTTACTCGATTAAATTAGGATGTCATCAATAAACACTACCACAAATTTATGTAGTTGGGGTTTAAATACTATGTTCATTAAATCCATGAATGCGGCTGTTGCATTTGTGAGACCAAAAGGCATCGCCAAAAACTCATAATGCCCATAACGGGTTCTAAAAGCAGTCTTAGGAAAATCCTCATCCCTTACTTTCAACTAGTGATAGCCTAACCTCAAGTCAATCTTAGAGAATACTTGAACTCCCTACAATTGGTCAAATAGGTCATCAATACGTGGCAAAGGATACATATTCTTCACTTTGACTTTGTTTGGTTCTCTATAATCAATACACAACCTCATAGACCCATCATTCTTCTTCACAAACAACACTGGTGCTCCCCAAGGTAAAACACTAGCCTTAATTAAACATTTGTCTAACAACTCCTATAACTGAGTTTGTAACTCCCTCAACTCCAATGGTGCCCTTCTATAGGGTGCTTTAGAGATAGGTGTTGCATTAGGGGTCAAGTCAACGGAAAATTCGACCTCACGGTCTGGAGGAAGACCAGGTAGATCCTTTAGAAAAACATCAACACATCACTTACTACAGGAAACTCCTCTAACTTCTACTCTGGTTGTTCGATACTCACCACACAAGGTAAATAATCATGACACCCTTTACTTAACATTCGATTAGCCTAAAGGAAAGAAGTAAAACAGATAGAAGACCATTTCCTATCCCCCTGAAAGAAAAACTCAAGTTGTCCCAACATAGCAAAAACTACCCCCATTCTAAAACAATCAATAGAAGCATGATGCTTCGTCAACAAATCTATCTCCAAAATCACATCAAAATCATTCATCTCTAAAGAAATCAAATCCGCTGGAAAAATCCTACCATCCATCTTTATCTCACAAGATCTACAAACATCTCCCAATACTACTATTTCTCCTAATACTATTGTTCCACCTAATGGAGTAGACAAGGTAATACAAACATCAAAGGCTCACCAGGAATAGACAATCCAAATAGATATATAGGTACTAACTCTTAATCTCCAAAATTAAATCAAGAAAGATTCAACACAAGTTTAAACAAAACGAACTAAGCCAAACACTACTAAGGACTATAGGGACTTGGACCTCGTCTAAATGATGAAATGCAAGGTATGTAACTTGATAAATCTACAGCTCTGATACCACAATTGTCACACCCCAAATCCGGGCATGACCGGCCGTGGCCCACAGGGACTTAGCCCAAGGCACACGTAAGCCTAAACACGAATCTAATCACATTGAACAACTGAACAATAGTCTAATAATAAATAACCAAAACTCAATCCAGACATGTCACAATTATAAACGGCAAAATCAACCGTAATAAAAAACCATCCAAACTTATGGGATATAAACAACCCACCTATCAAAAATAATCCTAAATGAACTTCGATAAGAATAAATATAAATATGCACAAACTTGACATAACACTCGAAACTAAAGGAATGCCCTAGAGGTCCATGCAATTGAGTCCCCGCTACGCCATGAGTCCACTCTAAGTCCTTCTAACACCTGGAAATGGTAACAACTAAGTCAGCTGATAGCTCAGTGAGTAGCAACATGGATAGTAAATACAGTTTTGAAAACAGGGTTCAATTCCAAAATAAGATATATATCACAGAAACTAGATTGGCATACAGTTTGGTAAATACAATCTGTTTCAAAAAGAAGGTTCCACAATTCAACACTTAAAATACTCATGTCTCGCAAGAACATGATAAACGACATTTTTCACTTAAAACAGATTATAACATGAACACCAATAATTTTCTGGGTACCAATAAAAACAAATAATCTGCCACACATTTCTCAGGCTATAAGCCCCGTTGGATCCAATACCGAACTAAGAGTCATCCTCAGGGTGGCACCTGGGCCTTTTCTCAAAGACGATCCGATTGAAGGTCACCTAGTTGTTTTTAAAGGTCTTTTCCTTACAATCGTTGAGCACTAGAGTCATCACGGCCCAACCCGGATCTGTTCCCTAGTGGCCAGAGTCACCACACACAGTGGAATAATTTCCCTGGACTAAATACACACATGGTCCCAATAATCAATACACATCAGTTTTCGCAAAACATGGTGGTTCATCATTATAAACATGAGACCAAAACAAATAGTTTACAGTATGCCAAGTTCACACATGTTTCAGAAATAATTTGAATCAATTGATAATATAATAATTTATCAAAACAGTTTAGTCTTGAAACAACAATTTAATTTTCCAACAGTTCAGGGTAGGGGAACATTTATAAAAATACGTAGCATGAAACTACTCACCTGGAATGAAATAATGTAATCCTCGAATAGAGTATGAAAGTCCAACTAGTGCCCTGAACCAATATGAAAACTACACGTCACTGCTAATTTAAAAATACTAAAGAATACGAACTGAGTAACCCCAAACTAAAGCGCACTAACACGGCTCAACCCAACTCACCGTTACTCTTAAATATTACCTAAGTTCATGTTCTTCAAGGTCTAAAATCACCCAAGACATAGGTTTCGATCGAAACTTAACTAAAAATAACTTTAAGATAAAACAGTGTTTTAAACTAGTTTTCCCAATCTATTCGCTAACTTTGAAAATTTCAAAACCCACTCCACGCTATTCGAAAAATTCTAATAACCTCCAGATATGATCTAATATATCCTAAGTTTCAAACCCAATTGGTTTCACTTGATTTGCTTATCAAAATAATTTTCTACAATTAATTATATCCAAACAGGTTGTTTTCTGTAGCACTTAAAAGAAATTGACGGTTCTCTTAATATACACGAGCAATCAATGCAAGGCCAAAAACATACGAAACTAGTCTCGTAACCGGTTCTAATGACACTAATTTGATAATTTTTGGATTTATACCCAAAGAGAACAACAAATCCCGAATTTACTGTTTCGGACTGGTTTCCTGGACAGATTTGAATACCTCAATTTATATGGATTTAGACTCCCAAAAATTATGAAAAAATTCAGATATGCAATTCAATGTGTAATTGATCTACTGTAAAAATTTCAGATTAAAATTCATCCATTTGATATGGTTTCTTGATTTTTAAAGTTTGCGATTCTGTGCAGAATTTTTTGGACTGAAAATTACACCCAATCTTTACACATAAATTTAGCTCCTCAAGTTTCTTAATAGGATATCTATATACACAATACATAAACCTACAACCTCTCCATGAATGAATAAAATAATTATAGAATAAGGATAGAACAAAGAAAGAAGAGAAGAAAACCTAAGAGGGCTAACCTTTGATGATCACACACAACACAACACACCCAAAAGTTCTTTGATTGCAACATCTTCTTCTTTTTTTCCTTCTCTCAAACCTTCTCCCGTGGCTGCTGTGTTGTTGCCCTATGCGGTGAACAAATAATAGAGTAGGGTTTGTGTTTATTTTATACTAGTAGTGGGCACACATAGGTCAAATAAATAAATAAATATACAAAATATATGTATAAGTTATATGTAACTCAAATGGTAGGAGTCTTATATATTAACCTTGTGGTCTAGAGTTTAAGTCACACCCTCCTCTCTCTATATATATATTTTTTTTATAATAAATCTTGCCTCTAAATTAAATGCTTTCACCATAAATTTATTTTAAGTTTAAAATTAATTAAAACATCCTCCAATAATATTTAATTTGCACCTTAGAATTCACCACAAAAATATTTGAGATTGTAATATTATTATTTAATTATTTACTTAATTTTTATATTCGGGTTCTCACATACCCGGCAGTGTGTGGCCGGAAAAACCCTTCGACGATCAAGTTAGCACACACCTTAGGATGGATAGAGAGAAGGGAGAGAGTGTTTTAGTGTAAGAATTCCTTACAGAGATGTTCGTGTCCCGTATGGGGGGCGCAGACATGCTTATATACCTTTTGAGCCCCATACCCACTCCCAGTCATCTCCTGACACGTGGCTCTGCTATCCCATCTGTCAGCGTAAACCTTGCCGATCATCACCTAATCTCAACTGCCTGACTTCACACCTGGAGCTCGGCAGCCGAGCTGCTCTACCACGGCCATGCCATGCTTCATACTCAAGCGCCTAACCGGATAAACACATGGAGGGCCGGGCTAGGCGACATCCCGGCAGAGCCTAGCCCGGGTACCTCCTTTGATCGGCTTTCCTGCCGGTCAAACAGTCTCCTCGGTTGACCACACCTTTCCGGGCGCCGGTCACTCAGCTTGTCTAGCTTCAGCCATCCCCTGATCAGGCAGCTCGGTTGAACCAAGCGTTATCTAGCCGAGCTCCTTCTTGGGCCGGGGCGGCTCACACTTAGCCCAAGTTCTGCCCGGCCCAAGTTCTGGCAGCCCACTTCTTGGCGGATGGTCAATCATCTCGGCCCCATGCACCGTCGGGCTCTCAATCTGCTCGGCCGTTACCTCGGCCCAACTCCTGATCATAAATCACCCTCTCAGTTACTTATTTTCAAATTAAAAATGCATCGCGTGTTTAAACCATTAACTGTATAAGACACCACAATTACTTGATTTTATGTGGACGTTTGGAAAGTTGTTATTTTAGTAAGTTATTTTAGTTTTTGATTATTTTAGTAAGTTAAAATTTTTATATTTGGGAAGATAGTTATATTTTTTTGTAATGAGATGTGATATTTGTGAGAGAAAAAGTGAAATAATTGTGGATTTGATGTGACATTTTATCTTATTAATTATTTTAGCCTATTTTAATTTTTTATGAATTTTAACCAAAAAAATTCTAAAATCCAACTTACCAAACATTACCTAATAAAGGTTACATAATCTTACCTTATTAATCCGATTCATTTGTTTTTTAAACTTTCGTAGATTATTTAAAGAACAATAATAAAGACTTTAAATGAATTATTAAACATTTTACTTAATACTTATATGTGTGTGGGATCCACACTATACAATATTTGTAGGACTCAAGATGTAGTGTGTAGGTCCACATCAATGGTGAGTGTTGTATAGAATATTTGATAATTCATTTAAAATTTGTAATATGTGGTGTGGGTCTCACACATTACGCAATACTCACATAAGTGTAAAAACAACAGAATATTTGATAATCCATTTAAAATTTGTAATATGTGGTGTGAGTCTCACACATTACGCAATACTCACACGAGTGTAAAAATAATGTGAGACATATGTACACAATACTCACTTAGGTGTAGGACCCATGGATGTGGGATCGTATGAGTCTCACAACCACATGAGTATTTTGTAAAATATTTAATAATTCGAAGCATAGCAATCATTGATGTACATATGTTGAGATTCATTTCAACTCTTATTTTAATAATTTAAATTATTTACTTTTTACGATACGCTCAGTAAAATATTCTTTTAAAAAATCGAGATGATTAAATATTGATAAACCTATCATCAAATAACATTTGTATTCAAATTTATAATCAACATTACACTCACCCCCTTTTTTTTTCAAGTTCAAATTTGATTTAATCATAAGACTATGATGTCTGATTAATTTGAATTTTTATAAATGCATTTTATTTGACCAATTCTAAAAAGTAAATAATTTGGATTATCAAAGTAGTACCAAACAAGTCCCATTGTGTGTACAACATTGTTGTGCATAGACACAACTGCCACTCTAATTTTTTTTTATTATAAATTTTAAAAAATATATTTTTTTTTTACACTTTTTAATGTACTTTTTAACATTTATTTGTTATTAAAAAATAAGATTGAAAAGAAATTTTAAAATTAATGTTAGGGATACTAAGGCTCCGTTTGGTAAGCCTCACAAATTATAGTTTCACCTATTGATTTGAGTGTGGTGTTTGTTTTGAGCTTTCAAATAATAATTCTATACCCATTTCTCAAAACTCAATTCAAAACATAATTATTACTTTTCAAAACTCAATTCAAATCAATATTTTAATTTTGTTAGGATTTTAAATATTTTAATATTTAAAGATGTTACGATTTTTTTTTTATTTTTTAATTTTTTGAATATTTTTAAATATTTTAATTTTTAAATATTACGATTTTAATTTTTTAATTTTTAAAATATTTTATAAAACAAATTCAAACTCTATTTTATAAAAATATTTTTAAATATGTTAATTTTTTTGTTATGTATTTGGTTACGATTTGAATATAGAGGTGGTGTTTGGGAAGCCATATCCCAAATTTTTTTCTCATTTTTTCCACTAAAAGACAAAAGTTTTGCAAAACCAAAAAAAACACATCCAAACAAAATATCACATCCAACCCCATAATCATTTCACTTTTTCTCTCACAAACATCACATCCAACCACATAAAAATCCAACTATCTTCCCAAACACCAAAACTTTTTTATCTCATAAAAACCTACATCTACTAAAATCTACATAAAAACTCACTTCCCAAACACCATCAGAGTTGTGAAAGTAGTACGAAATTTAGAGTTATGTGTTTGGTTATGAGTTTTAAAAATAATTTCTTAATTGAGTTTTGTTTTATATGTTTGGTTACGATTTGAATGTAGAGTTGTTTTTAAATTTAAAATATTAAATTTTAAAATTATTTAAATTTTTACGATTTAAATTTTTTGAATATTTATTTTAATTTTTTACTTATTAAAGTTTTTAGATTATTTAAATTATTTAAATATTTATGATTTAAATTTTTTGAATATTTATTTTGAAAAAAAATTATTTCCTTTATAGTATTTTCAATTAAAAAATTGATTAATGTTATTTTCTGTTAATAATAAATTTTTTAATTGAGTTTTAAAAAGAGTTTGGTTATGAGTGTTGATCAGAATTTTTAATAGTGTGAAATAAGTGTGTTTTGTTATGAGTTATAACAATTTAAATTATGCTTTGAAAACTCTTTTCAAAACTCATAACCAAACAAATTTTCTTACTTCACATGTCAAATCAAACTTTCAAAACTCAATTTCACACTCAATTCAAAACTCAATTCAACACTCTATTCAAAAATCATAACCAAACAAATTTTCTAAACACAAATCATAATTTCAAAACATATAAACTCAAAATACAACTCATATTCTCAAATCATAGTTAGAAAGTCTTACCAAACGGAACCTAAATTTTTTACTAAATAAATGACTAAATATCTCACATAGGTGTGGAGTCTACACTTTAATCATTCATTAAGTGTTGACTCCACATTACATTCAGATCTCGTTTGACAATATCACTTTTTAGTTTGAAAGTCAAAAAGTCACTAAAAAAAAAAGTCGAACAACTTATATTAAAAAATTAAAGATTTAATTTTTTTTTACTTTTTATACATCTTTTCATAAAAAATTATTCTAAATATACTATTTTTTTTTTCATATTTAGGCCAAGTTTGGCATATCCAAAATAATCCATCTTTTTATTTTTTATCTTTTTTCTATCACATCACCTCTCTACTTTTCTGCACATCTTTTCGTAAAAAGACAAAAAATACACTTATTTAAGTCATCCCAAACAACCCCTCAAAAAATTAAAAAATTAATAAAATAACATATTCTAAAACAAAATACACTTATTTAAGTCATCCCAAATAACCCCTCAAAAAATTAAAAAATTAAAAACTTAATAAAATAACATATTCTAAAACGAAACCATAATCATTCATTTGACAAAAAAAAAAAATTTGACACATCATTTTCCAAATTTTAAAGGTGGCAGAAGAAGCACGCAGGAGGGAGAGTTGAGAATTCCAAGAAGAGAGAGAGAGATATGCCATTGTATTGTATGTATGTATCTCGATCATCATATGCGTATATATATATATGTAGAGAGAGAGAGAGAGAGAGAGAGAGAGAGAGAAAGAGAGAGAGCGTTATTTGCGTGCAGAATTATAGAAAGAGAAAGATCCTCTATTCTCCTCTCTTCTCCTCCTAGAAAAGAGGACAAACTTGGGCATCTTCTTCTCTGCCAAACTACATCCAAATTATTTTCAAAGCACAGAAGAGCTTCTCAATAATCTCTTTTCCTCAGGTAACATAACTGTCTTCTTCTTTTCTTTTTTCTTTATTTTTTTTTTTGGTTTTGATGATTATGCAGCATTATCATGTTTTCTTTCCGTTTGCTGCATACAAGGTGTGGTGTTTTCTAAGTATCTACATAAATCTATATTTGTGATTGTATTCTAGGGTTTTGTAGTCGTCGATCTATCTCTTTCCTTTACAATTTTAGACTGATTTCAATTTCCAACTTTTGATTTGACAATTCGTGAATCAGTGATATCGATTGATTGATTATTGATATTCAGATTCATGACTCCTTCCTCCTGGAACATAGGGGAAGGAAGGGGCAAAATTGTCATTTAGAATTTGCCCCTTTGCTTTTTGTCTAGATGGCATGGCACATCAATTAATTAGCGGCTCATCTTACGTTTCAACTTCGTGAATTGAGCGTAATTAGTCCGCGTTGTCCTATGTTTGCTTTCTCCATTTTTAAATTCTAATAATAATAATAATAAGTTGGTTCAAACACACGCTTTCGTTTAGCATACTCGTTAAAAAAATCATTTTCAGTGGTCTTTTTCAATTTTTATTTAATTTTTCTTTAAAAAATTACGAGGATGAAAATTGAATTGAGACTAAAAAAAGCCGTTACAGACACACGAAAAAAAAAAGCTGCTTAAACACTTTTCAATTAAATTTTTTTTTTTTTTTTAAATCTGTGGTGCAATTAATGCTCCTAAAAAAATTGAAGAAGTCCACTAAAAAGATTAAAAAACTGATTGAATAGTGGTTCCAAACAATCTTAATTTTTGTATGAATTTGTTTTTATACTGACTTTTTTTTAGGTGGGAAACTAACTCAAATTTAAGATCTCTATTTTAAAATTTTTGGTTTTTCAATTAAAAGTTTTAATGTATGATATTGTCTTTTGAGAGGTAGGCATATGCTCAAAAATTTATCTTACACCCGCTTTATATTTTGAGAAGAAAATTGGTAAGTGTATTAAGAAGCTCTCCTATTTAACACCTCCCTTTCCCTTTTCATGTGACCAAACCAACCCCATATTACCATTCATGTGAACAGACTTTGGAAGCCCCACATGGGTTTGGAGGACCATCTCTAATTATTAAAGCCAAGGGAAAAAAGGTGGACAGAACAAGCGGTGTAATAATTTTCTTGGGTTTGTGCTAGCCTGGACTGGACACATCCTGAAGACGAACGCTAGCCATACATTATTCAACTTTTATTCTTTAATTTGTATTTCTTAATTCATAATCCTAATATACCCTGTTTTGTGTTTTATGTAAATGAATCACAAATTAATAATCGATTTATATTTCTATTTCCTTTTCTTGCAGGACGTGTTCTTGGGTCAGCCGGTGGTGGCGATACGTGTCTAGCACTGCTCGGGCTGTCAATCAACGTGTTGATTTTGACAGCCCGATTTTATTGGAAACAATTCCCCAAACCCTGGACCAGGTAAGCACATACTATCAATCAACAACCAGTTTACACCAAGTTTGACTTGGCCTTCTATATTTCTCATGTTTTCCTCATGTTTATTCCAAGCTCTTTTTGTTGGTCAATGAATGAACATAAAATATTGTAGGACCTAAAGTTATTAAATTTGTTCATGGGTATTTATATGCTAGTTTCTTGCAGGTGGTTCTGGGATTGCTGGGTCATCATAATACTTGTTGAATTCAAATTTGCAGTTTTTTCGGGATTTCTATTTTTTGGCGAGTTGGTAATTGTTGTGTATGAGCGTTTCTTTGGCTCTGGTATGAGAAATTGTGAAGTTTGTGCACAATCATGGGTTCCTTGTCGGGAATCCTTCAACGACCTGTAGTTGCGGCTGCTGCTGTTGCCATAGCTTCTGTTTCTGCTGATATTCATGATAAATTGCGGCTTCCCAAATCATTAGATTCTAGTTCCTCTTCAGGAAAATCCCATTCTTTTATTTCTGATTCATTAGAAGAAATAAAGTCATCATGTGTGTCTAACATATCAGTTTCCAAGCTTGCAAACTTGTCATTTATAACCAGAATACCAATACCTGTTCCTAACTTAGCACAATCAATTCCCAATTCTGATCGTAGCTTTGTTCCAAAATTTTTGGGTTCTCCTGTTGCTTCTACTCCTGCTCTGCTCAACTCGTATCAGTCTGCAGAATTGGCCAAATCTGCAAAACCAACTGCATATACACATTCTGTGCCCACCTCTAGCTCATCATCAGAGGTTCTGTACAGATGGCATCTACCGGAGCCTAAAGCCGTTGATATATCAGGTAATGCTGATTGTTCATCAGCGAAGTCCAGGACGGTAGTCATTTTACTTGGATGGTTAGGTGCAAAGCAAAAGCATCTAAACAGATATGCAGAGTGGTATACCTCAAGAGGGTTTCATGCCATTACATTTACTTTTCCCATGGCTGAGATTCTCAGTTACCAGGTTGGTGGAAAAGCTGAACAACACATAGACTCTCTTGTTAACCATCTTGCTGATTGGATGGAGGAGGAGTATGGAAAGAATCTAGTTTTTCACACTTTTAGCAACACAGGATGGTTAACGTGAGCATTGCTTCCTCCCTCCTCTCTCATACACATGCATGACTTCCATATTTTTTTCTTTTTTCCTTTTAACTGTTTTACTTGATTTGTTTGGTTGGTTGACTTACAGATATGGAGTTATTCTTGAAAAGTTTCAGAAACAGGATCCTTCTCTAATGGGAAGAATTAAGGGATGTATTGTGGATTCTGCTCCTGTTGCAGCCCCTGATCCACAGGTGAATGATGTTTGCAATTGTATGAGATTCATTGTTGACAAGATAAGATGTGCTCTCAGTGTACATAAGAAATGTATTATTGTCTAGTTGATCTCTCGTACTTGTGGTAGTCTTAATTTGACACACAGTAAAGGGTTCTCTAAGAGAATTAATTTGGTTTTGCTTGGACAAGATCGCATTGTTATGAAAATTATGTTAATTGATACAATGCTAGTGAAAGATTTTGTTTAGCCATATGCATAATGACTGTTTGAAGGTGATCAATAAGTTGTTGACCGTGAGAAAGTTAGGAATCTGTAATTGAAGGGCAAATGTTTTGCCGCTTTTTCTTATCTCCTAGGTGTTTGCCAAGCAATAGCATTCTCTCATGTACATTTGCAGATTTTGAACTGTCAGTGATTGTTCTTTAGATGTCTTCTCTCTCATTTTCTTTTAGGCCTGTATCCTTGTGCTCTTTCATTATTTTTCTCTTCCTTCTCATTGAAAGTGCCCTTTATTGCTAGACATTTATGCGACTCTAGTATTTTCAAAACTATTATTAGATATGAAAGCTTTTAATTTGTACTTTTATTTTCCATTTGGGGTTTATTGCTAGACATTTATGCGACTCTAATATCCTCAAAACAACATCAGATATGAAAGCTTTTAATTTGTATCTTTTTTCCATTTGGGTTGATTTTTTTTTGTGGGTGTAGTTTCACCATTTTGATTGGTGCTTTTTTGTCTCGAGGCAAAGGGATTGTTAAGGAAAGCCTTAGGTATTTTGATTGATAGGTGTCCCACTGTTTATTTCACTTTCTGGAACTTCCGAGTTAGGATGTTCTTCTTTTATTTTTTCTTGTGAGTTTGCTGGAAAATGTTATTAAACTTATTTGCTTATATACAGGTTTGGGCTTCAGGTTTCTCTGCTGCTTTCTTAAAAAAGAATAGTGTGGCAACAAAAGGAGTCAGAAGCTCAAATGAACCAGGTGTGAATTTGTCAATTGGTGCTACAACAGTTGCAGAAGCTAGACCTGCAGTGACTGAAGCAGCTTTGCTATTAGTGTTGGAGAAGTTCTTTGAGGTGGTTTTGAATCTTCCTAAAATAAATAGGTAATTGATCTTCTTGAAGTAGGCAATCATTGTCTCTCCATAAATTTGGCAAAATTTATTTGACTTGCAATTGCTTGGAAAATTGTAATATATGTTTGGGACAATTACAAAAAAAAAAAACAGTTTTTGACCCTGGTAAAAACTCTGATTTTTTAATTTTGTCAATCTAAGCCCTGAACTTTTGATTTGTTTTCAATCTGAATTATTTGTCTATTTCTGTTAACTAAAACCGACAAAAAAAAATAGTATACTAGCCATTGAACCTAATATAGGTGAACATAAAATGTCTAAAATACCCATTTTCATTGAGTTTAATGACTAAAATATTAAATTTTCTGTTGATTTTATTTAATGAAAATAGATAAATGGTTCAGATTGAAAATAAATCAAAAAGTTCAGATTTATTTTGTTATTATAAGAGTCAAACCTTGGTGGTGGTTTTTTTTTTTTTTTTTTTTTTTGGGTGTTGATAATTTTCCCCGTAAAAGTTACATTTATTTGTAGCAGAAATTTCATTAATCGAAATCCATTTTTTTTTTTTTTTAATTCGGCCTACTAATTTAAGGTGATGGGTTCAACCTTGAGGGCAAGCCACTCGTGCAAATTATGTCGAAGTGTGCACCCAATCTACTCCCCTCCCAGACCCTTATCTAATGGGAACTAAACTAGGGTTGTACATTTTATTTTGATATATGCTTCTGTGAAGTTAATTCATGGAACAATGTTATATCTACCAATTAATATACTAACTAGTATACTAACAGATGATATGGCATAATTTTAGAGGTTTTGGGTATTTATAATTTGTATAATAGGTAGAATCAGTAATAATAACATAACACTATTTGGTACACTAGTGTGTATATTATTTGGTGCATGTAGCACCACTGTAATCCATGAGGCCAACCATTGAATTATGTGTCATGTTTAATGAAACCAATATTTTTCATTGTTCATCCTTTTGTTTTGAACTTGATATTGGTATTGACATCTATATCTTTTCATCAAATTTCAGGAGACTCTCTGAGGTATTGGGCTTGTTGACATTGAGGCAACCAAGCTGTCCGCAGTTATATATTTACAGTTCTGCAGACAGAGTGATTCCTGCAGGATCTGTGGAGTCTTTTATAGAAGAGCAGCGGAGGACTGGGCATGAGGTCAGGGCTTGCAACTTTGTTTCCACACCCCATGTCGATCATTTCAGAAATGACCCAAAATTGTATTCAACTCAGCTCACCCAATTTTTCGATGACTGTGTGCTTGCTTCTTGCGAACATTCTTCCTAAATAGATTGCAGATCAGCTCGTTGATTCTTCTTTTGGCCTATAGGTTTAATACATATACAAATGATATTTAATTCATTTTGTAGAGGTTGTGAATGCAACAGAGGAAGAAGAATTGCCTCTTTTTCTATTTTTAGTTTTTTTTCCCCTTATTTATTCCTTTTTGGATACTCATGTTGTTCACTAGTCATAAAATTGATCAAATACATAAACGAGTCATCAAATTTGCAGTCTTTGGTATTATGTTGTTATTAGAAGTATGGAGTTGGTGTGTGTTGGATTGATTTCCATATCAGTTTAGTTTTACTATTCCTTTTTGTTATATCCACTTTTATGATGATTTTAGCCATTCTATTCTTATTCATCTTAACAAATGGGGTAAATTTGTTTGGCCAATTTTTCTCTTTGGCCCTTGAGCTTTGTTTTTTTTCCACTTTGGGCTTTTATATTTCGAGTTTTTCTCATTTTACTCCTAAAGTTAATTTCTGTTAAAAATTAAATAGAAAATGATATATTGACAGTCACGTGATATAAAAATATTTTATTTTATATAACTTACGTCTCTTACATAAACTAAAACTCCAATATAGTAATATATTTTTTATGTATATGACAGTTATTATGACATTTTTTTGTTTAATTTTGAACATAAATTAGTTTTAGGAGTAAATTGGGAAAACTTGAAATATAAAAGGTCAAAGTGAAAAAAGTTAAACTTTAGTTTTAATTCTAGCTAGGTTCTTGATTTACTTGCATGGCCTTTTGCTGTGTTTATCCTACACTTTTTTTTTTTTTTTGTTTCTCAAGAAAGCAGACAAGTTTTTGAGCAATCGGAATGTTGTCATAAAATTTGCACATTAGTTTTCACTAGGAGTTTTGACTTTGGGTACTCAAACAATGCGAGAATGTCTATATGTTTTCATTAATTATGAGTAGGAGTTTTGACTCTAGGTTCTCAAAACAATGTGAGAAAAATTTTGTTTTGAAAAAATCTTTGCCATGGAAAGAACGTAAAAACATTTTTTTTTTTTTTTTAACTTGGAGGAAGAGGGTGGGTCATGGGGATGGGGATGGGGATGGGAATGGGGATGAGGGTTGAGGGTTGAGGGTTCGTTTGACCCTAAGCTAATATATTCTCTCTCATTATTTGAGAGATAATTAAGATAGGAGAATTTTTTTTTAAGTTTTTGATATATAGATTTTATAAGATAAATGACGTATAATATTTTCATAATAGTTAAGGTCCCTCAATATTTTCACAGAGAAAATTCGATTCAGAAAAATTTTACCCGACTCAAAGAAATTCAACCCTGAGTTAGAGAAATTTTAATTTTCACAGAGAAATTTCTCTAATTTCTTAGAGAAATTTTAAAATTTCTTTGTAAAAACTAAAATTTCTCTGAGTCGAATTTTCTCTGTAAAAATATTAAGGGGCCTTGACTAATAAAAAAAAACATCTTAAACCTCTCATACTACACAAAATTAGAGAGGAATATTTCACTAATTTTTCCTATAAGATATTATCAACAAATTAACTGATAACACAAATTAAATCTGTTAATTTATTTAACGGTGTATTAATCAAGGAATTTTTTTTGAAATGTAATTACAAATCCAAGGGAATTGTATGCAGTTTTCAGAATCATAGGAGAACTAATGTATAGGGTTTAGAATTTATAAATGCAATTACAAATTTTCCCTCTTAGTTGCTTAATGTATTTCTTTAAATTCTGTTTAGATCATGCATTTATGAAAAAATTTATCAAAGGAAAGAAATGAGGGGGAAAAAAAATTGATTTAATTTCTTCGCTTTATTATTTCTAATATTTTTCTTAAAATATTCTCTTTTCTACATAGATTTATAATCCAAATAAAGTCTTAATGTATAAAAATAAAAAGGAAAAAAAATGAAAAACAAATGTGAGGGGGGTTTGTTTTCCCTAATGTGTTTGTTGTCCCTTGTGCCCCCACTTATCTAAGTCATTTATTTATATTAGGACTCGTCTCTTTTTAAGATAAATATGATATATAATAATATAATTATTGTGCCCCATTTATCTAAGGTCCCTCCCCTAGTTTTGATAATGAAATAAATCTATAATATTATTGTTTGATGTCTAAGGTCCCTCACAAAGAAATTTGATATCTCTATCCTACTGCTCTTCTCTCGCTCTTGTCGATCTCCACTACCAGTTCAAAACCCTAGAGCTTTTTCTCTTTCTCTCCTTCCCTAGATCTATCTCTCTCCCACTAACTTGCTCTTTATACTTCTGAACAATGAAAAACATATTACAGAAGAGAAGAGTGAGAGACAAAGGGTTCAGGAAGAATGAAATTTTACTGTCTGAGAATGATACTTCTATCCTTAGTTTAGGACATGTTCAAGGAAAAGCCCAGTGTATGATATCATATTTAGAAAAAAGGAAAGGTTACCTGTCTCTTCGCATGCTCTTAAAGACAGTTCGAGCTTGATCCACCATTCCTGAGATTGCAAACGCATCAAGCAAGATGTTATAAGATTTTTGTGTTGGCCTGCAAAGGACACCAAGTATCAACTATCAAGCAAAGGTAAGAAATCAACATTGAAGCTTTTTTAAAGTGCAAAATTGTTCTTCTAACACATAATGAGATACTGAGATTTCCATCCATTCTCAACTCATAAAAGAAACGCAGGTATGAATCCAACCTGGCAAACTAACCCAATTCATATATGAATTAATACCAGGTTGACCTCCTCTCATCAGTTTGAACAGTTAGTTTTAGATTTAGCTATATTTAGATCCAAGTAAGGCTTCCGTACAGACTAAACAAAGTAGTTTCTGATTCAGTTCAAATGTAGCACCTTCGTATTTATCATTGATGAGATATATGATTAGAGATACACAGATGGATTTTGGTTGACCTATATCCAAATGCATTGGGTAATATTTGTTTATAATCTAATAACAAAATGCTCGTGTTTGGTTGGCTACAAATGTAAAATCACTTTTCCCTTAGGCTCGATCAATTATAAACTAGATGAAGATTTTGCGTATAAAATCTCTTTGAAGTCCACTATGGTGGGTTGTGGTTTTGAAAAGAGGGGCATGAATCTTCCAAAGTAGCAACCAGAAGAGTATAGAAGAAAAATATGATTCCCCGACAGTCTTTATAACATGAAAGCTGAATTCATTTTTCAACGTTTCGGATGGAAATACCCAAGTTAGATACAACTCTGCTGCAAATAGAGAGAAATTCTCTGGATTTCTCTGCTTTCAATCCAGAGAATTTCTGTGATCTGTTTGGTTTGGAGAGAATTTCTCTAGTTTTGGACCAGAGAAATTTGTGGATTTGTTAGTAAAAATTGTATTGTTGGCTTACATATTACACAAAGTCAGAGAAATTCTTTGTGAATAGAGTTAGAGAAATTTGTCAACTCAGAGAAATTTTCTCCGACTCTATTCACAAATATTTGGGAATTTCTCTGGATTTCATAAAATAATAGTGTCTTTACAATTCAGAGAAAATTAGTTAAAATAAACCCAGAGAAATTTGAATTTGAATTTGAATTTGAACCCATAGAACATTGAACAAAACCATTTCATAAAATAATGTTGTGTCTTTACAATCCAGAGAAAATTAGTTAAAACGAATCCAGAGAAATTTGAATTTGAATTTGAACTTAGAGAAAATTGGTTAAAATGACCGAGAGAAATTTGAATTTTCTCTAGGTTGCACCCAGAGAAATTCTTTGGGAAATCCGGAATTTCTCTGGAGAGAATTTCTCTGAATTGAAATTTCTCTGCATCAATGTTGAGGGATCTTAGATATTATGAAAATATTGAATGTCCTTTATGCTATAAAAACTGAATATCAGGGACCCTAAAAAAAAATCCCAAAGATAAAATAAACTATTTAGCTTAATAAGACAAAACATCACATTCAACCCATAATCATTATATTCTTTCTCTCACAAAAAGTCAAAAACTTATTCTAAATAAAACTTTTTAACTCCAAATTAAAACAGTTGTGCTACGTAGCCCGAAATACCTGGGCTTGAATGGCCCGTTTTTTTTTTTTTTTTTCTTTTTCCTTGCCTTCCTATGCAGTTTCCTCTCTCTTTCTCTCAAACAAAATTCCACAATCCAAAACCAAGATCCAAATCAATCCCAAAATAAAAAATAAAATCAGAATCCACATCAAAAAATAAAATAAAAAAAAAAACCAAAATATATACAAAAATTCCAAATATACACAAATCAAAATCAAAATCTAAAATCAAAATAAAAAACAGAGGAAGAAGGAGAAGAGCAGAGCAAGAAAACAGAGCAAGAAGGATAGGAGGAAGAAACAGAGGGAAGAAACAAAGATCTGTGTACACATACACACAGATCTGTGTATATACAGATCTATACAGCCCATCGTCTCTGTCATCGTCCATCTTCTTCGTCTTTCTCCCTCCAGCCCATCGCCTCTCTTCCTCTCTCTTCTCTATTTCTTCTCTTTTCCCTCTTCCCTCTTCTCTCTTCCCTGTTTCAGCGAGAAGAAAAGAGAGGAGAAAGTATATATATATATATATATATTCAAAACGACGTCGTTTTGAATTTCGAGGCAATCGAGCCTCGAAATTTTGAACCCTCAAGTGTTATTCAAATTAAAAAATTAAAAAATAGACCTATTTTTCAAACCAATTCTTATAAAATAAAATTTCAATGATTAAAGTAAACTGAAATAGACCCACTGACAAACCTAACACCCTGTTGTTGTGCCTTTTAATTAAGGCACCCCATTGGGAAGGTTGAACATAACTATCCAAATCAAAGCTGAAAATAACGGATTTGGGGTGCTGCCAGTACAGCAGACATTGTTGTACGATTTTATGAGTTTATTTTACGGTTTGTTTTTGATAATTTAAATTATTTATTTTTTAAAATATATTGAGTAGAATATATTTGTAAAAAATTAAATTAATAGGATATTATTAACCCTTTCATTCACTTATATTTATATCTTCAAAAATAAATGACATTATGATTTAAAATATTAAAATAAATATAAATGAATGAAAAGGTTAACGATATCTGATTAACTTAATATTTTATAAATATATTTTACTTAATATATTCTAAAATATCAATAATTTAAATTATTAAAATAAATCCCAAAATAAATCCATAAAATCGCACGGATATACTGTTATGTTTGGTGCACGAGAGGCACCCTCACTCGGAAAAAGACACCTTAACTAACACATGCCACTACTCTATGGTAGGGTTGGTATAACAGTTGTTATACCACTTTACTAACCAACACACATAACTCTTACAAAAATGATTTAGATCTTTAAAAAAAAGAGCTTTAATAGATCACTAATTTATCTTTTTCTTCTTCTTTTTTGTCTTTTACTTCATTATTTTTTTTTTTATTGGTTGACAGCTCATTAGAGTTGTTCTTTTGGAGTTCTAATTAGAGCTCCGAAGCATGACCCTAACTCTTAATAGGGTAAATTACGCTGGCACTTCTTGAAGTGTATATTTATTATAGTTCTTCTTTTACTTTTAAAAATTATATCTTTTTCTTAAGGTTTAAAATTTCATTATAGATTTTTTTCTTCAGTAATTTAATTTTTTTAAATACCAATTTTGTCCTTATTACGTAAATTACATTGACACCCTTCACGTTTTAGAAATTACAATCCCCTTCCTAAGGTTTAAAATAGCATTACTAATTGTCCCATCGATTAGTATTAGTTGGAAAAAAAAATTTATTGAAAAAAAAATTATTTAAAAAAAAATTAATTGAAAAAAAATTTTGTTTGTAAAGTTTTTAAATTTCTGTTTGAAAACCAACGTAAGTTCATTTTTTAAATTTACGTTTTTTTCTTAAATTTACAAACTGAGACAACCTTTTATAAACCAAAAAAATTATCAAACAAGTTTTTATGACAGTTTTTTAAATTTTTGTAAATATAAATTGAAAACTAAAAATGAAATGGTTACCAAACAGGCTTGATGGTAAAAATGTCGTAAACAAATAATTAAATAAGTTACCAACGTAAGAAATGACTTATCAAAAGATTTTTAGGCTGCGTATGGTTTGATTTTTAAAAAACAAAATTTAAAAATTAAAAATTAATTTGATTAAGAAATAAGAAATAAGAAATAATTATCAAACCATACATAGCTCAAGAATATTAAATTCTTAGGCTATGTACCACCAAACACATAATATTTTTTACTTTTTTATTTTTTATTTCTTAACCAAATTAATTTTTTAGTTTTAAAAAAAATTCTAAAAATCAAATCATGCATAGCCTAAGAATCTTTTGATAAGTCATTTCTTACGTTGATAACTTATTTAATTATTTGTTAATTTTACGACATTTTTACCATCAAGCCTGTTTGGCAATGTAGACACCCCATTTTTGGCCGACCTTAAGACTCAGACGTCACTGATTAAGCGCTTGGTGATGATGCATATTGTGCTCGTTCTGAAATTTCAGAGTCTTGGCTGCGAGCCTTGCCTCCGGACTTCGGGGTTCTTTTATGTTTTGCCTCGGTTTGTGAATCAGGTCCTGTTTTTTCTGTTTTCTCTTCCCGAAGGGAGGGAGAGGTCTCGTAGACCATCTCTCAGTGACCGTAGGCTACGTTTCGTGGTCGTAGGCCATTTTTCCCGTTTGGAGACCAGTTTTCAGTTTTCGGAGTCGTCGGCCGTGTACCTCGGTTCGGGACCGCTTAACTACCTCCGTTTGCTCTGATTTCTGGCACACACCGTGTTTCCTCTCTTTTGAGGGACACTGTGGCCTGAAAGGTCACCTTCGTGGTCGCGCGCCACTTCTGGTACCTAACAGCCTGTTTTCGGGGCCCCGGGCCGAGTATTTTGGCCCCCAAACCCTCGTTTTGCATCGGTTAGGGTTCATTTTTGGTATGGACCCTATTTTCATTGTTTGGAAGGTGGTACTATAGTGGGAGACCAGCAATTCTTTTGGAAATCATTTTCTCTCTCCTCCAGCCGATTTTTTGACAAAAAGCTGATTTTCCTCACTTTTGGGCCATAATTTCTGGTCTCTCATACCACCATTGTGTTGTACTCACCTGGGAGGCCACCAATATGGGTAGGCCGACCAGCTTTTCTTTCTGACCCTTTTGAACCTTGCTAGAAAGCTGATTTGTCTCACTCTTGCGCCACAATTTCTGGTCTCCCACCACACAGCTGTATTCTACTCATCTGAGAGGCCACCTTTCTGGTATGGCTGACCAGCTTTGCACCTTGACCCTTTTGAACCCTGGTCGACCGACCACTTGAACTGGTCGGCCAACCATCTCCTTTTTGGCCCTCCTGAGTGCAGCACTTGACCCTTCCTCCGAGATTTTGAGCCTTTTGTTTGTCTTCTTAAGGAAGATTTGATCATTTTGCTTAGCTTCAAGGAGAAGCTTGACCCTTTTGGTTAAGCTTCTTTGAGAAGCTTTGACCCTTTCTTGAGGCTTCTTCAAGAAGCCTTGGCTCTCTTTCTCTATAAAACAAACATTCCCTCTCTATTTGCAAGGGTTATAAACATTTGGTTGAGATAGATACACCCCACCCTCCATAGCTCTCTTCTTCAAGCTCCAAACCCTAATATTCTTGGCCATTTACACTACACTTCATAGCCTACCACCTCCACCATCCATTCAATCACCCCAGAGCTGTTTTTCAGAGGTTGAAGGCTCACCTTCTTGGTCCAAAACTTGCTGCATTGCTGTGTTACAAGGGTAAGTCATCATTTCCCCCATTTTTGCATTATCTTGCTTCATTCTTTAGCCTTATTTACAAGAATTTCTGGGTTTCGTCTTAAACTAAAAAGTGTCTTATTTTGAGCTCCTCTTGAATTTTGACTAGGGACACTTTTCTGTTTGAGGTCATCTACCTCCTTATATGCTGCATCCCTCTTTGTAGGCTTATTTTGCTTCCTATCTTAGCCTTGCTTGCAAGCATTTTCGAGACTTTTCATAAACTGAAAAGAGTCTTGTTTTGAGCCCATCTTGAAGTTTGGTTAAGGACATTTTTCTATTGGGGGTCATCTACCCCCTTGTATGCTTGTTTGCCTCTTGTTTTGAGCCTTGCATCTAGGCCTTTGTTTCATGCTTTGTTTGGCCTCATAGCCACTGAATCTAGTGGATTTTCAGTGGCTAGCACACTATTTTGAGAGCCAAAATCAGAGGGGGGTGACCCCCTCTCTCATTGTCTTGATTGTTGGCCTTTTTGGCCTTCCAAAGGGGCCCCTACTTGCATGTTGTGAAGTCACATTTTAGGCCCTATTTGATTAGTTTTAAGGTCTGCCTTATCTCTGTCCAGAGCCCTTTTGGCCATATTTTGTGTCCCTCATGCATGTGTAGAGTAATCCTCCTCAAGGCCTTTCAAAGGAACTTTTCATTGCATGCTTCATTGACCCATTTCAGGCCATTTTCAGTGAGTTTTATGGCTGTCATAATCTCTTTCTAGAGGTAGTTTTTCCACTTTGTATGTCCATCATGTATGTGTAAAGTAATCCACCTCATGGCCTTCCAAATAAACACTTCATTTTTGCATGCATTGACTGAGTTTCAGTGGTTATTTGGGCATATTTTGGCATGGCATACTTCTGTTTTTGTCTGGTTCGGTGAGCCCTCATGTGCTTCACATACTTGTAGTGTAAATCATGGTTCACTAGCTTATTTCGCATGCTTTGTTGACCCTTGATTTTAGCTCTTTTTGGCCTTGCCACTGATTTTGTGCATATTTTGGACTGCCCTAGCTCTGTTTTTTGGTCTCATGGTCGAATGGTGTTTGTTTTGCATACTTGTGGTTCAATACACTTGCTTAGCTTTGAGTTTCGGGGTCCATTACATGCATATACTAAGGTATTTCTTGTTTTAGGACCATTATACATCATATTTCAGAGCTTGTTTGAATGCCATATTGTCATGTTTTATACTCTTTAAATGTGTTTGAGACTCGGGCTTGTATGCCTCATTTACCGACCATTGAATGAATTCCATTTCATTGCATTTCGAACCATCATTTTAGGCCATTTCTCCACTGTTTCAGACCTGCCTAGGGTCTGTTTGGGGTTGGTTTTGCCATTAGTGCATTGTTTTGGGTACCTCTAGAGTAACGCATTTCACTAGTTTCGGTACCTGGGCCCCCTAGCTTGCATTGTGCGCCATGTTTGCATGTTTCAGGACCATTTTGTATCATGTTTCAGAGCTGAAATTTGTGTGTTTGTATGCCATATTGCATCATTTTCCATGCTTTGGTAGAATGGCATTTAATGCCTTAGGATTGATCCATTGCATCGTGAATGTTTGTATGTGTTTCGGTTGTCTCATTTCCATCATATGGCCACTGATGTGAGTGTGGCTGAGGTCTACTCATGTTGGTGTAAGTCCATCGTGCATTGTGTATGCCATTTCAGTCTATAGCATTGCGTATGCT
Organism: Camellia sinensis; assembly: GCF_055761805.1. Taxonomy (NCBI): domain Eukaryota; kingdom Viridiplantae; phylum Streptophyta; class Magnoliopsida; order Ericales; family Theaceae; genus Camellia; species Camellia sinensis. Next base: position 5,341,145 of record NW_028129020.1, on the reverse strand, counting down.
AAGTTGCATGTTAGAGCATTGTGTATGCCATGTTACATCACGTGCATTGTGTATGCCATTTTTAGTCCATAGCATTGCGTATGCTAGGTTACATGTTAGTTGCATTGTGTATGCCATCTCATTTGCGTTGTGTTTGGGATAGGAGTTAGTCCAAGCATGGGAAACGAGGGACGTTTCGTACTCAAAGTGACGAAACGTGTTTCAATTCCCGGTCGCCGACACTCCGGATTAACCATGATGGAGTCTAGGTCTTGTTGTGTTTATACGTGCATTCATTTCACATCGAGTCGTGCAATTCAACTCCTCAGCCATCGTGCATCGAGATGCGTGATTGGTGGCACGAGGATCGAGGTGTGCATACATATGTGAAAATACTTTGCCATGCCCCTTTCTTGCTCTCTGTTGCATCAAATCAAAAATCAGCAACTTTCTAAAGCCTTGCACAACATTCCGGGATCAATTGCAAACAGAGGCGAATCGGGGCATCGCAATGGATTTCCGCGCAAGGCAACTCGAGCATGCATCTTTCACCATTCGGAACAAAGCTGAGGCGGTCCATGAATTTGCATACTAGTTTATTGCTTTCATAGTTAATTTGTTAATTAATTAGGATTTTGTAATATTTAATTATTCATTTGGACTGTAATTATTTATTTGGACTGTATTATTCATTCGGACCCTCTGAGCGAGGGCAGTGTTGTAATAAGTGTGCATTTGTGTGATGTATGTCTTCCAACCCCCACTTCTTTCTCCCTTTTATTTACCAGCTTATGATGGTTAGATTAGGGCATGTTTCAATTAGCATACTTATGCTCGCATGTTTGCATCCATTCATTTGTCATGCATGCACCGGGCTCGGCGCATTATACTAACTGCATTGTATTTCAATTCCGAGTTGAATATATGTTATCTGTTGCATTTCATATGCCATTTTAGAAAAGCCGAGTCTATCTTAAGTTGAATTTTTGCATGTGTTGCATTAGGCATTTTCAGCATAGTTAGGATTCATGCATGTTTTTTAATTAGCTTCTTTCTTTGGCTCGGAGTACTCAGTAAGTGTTTATACTTTAGCATCCTTGCATGCGTGTGAGTGACTGCCATTATAGCATGTTTGCCATGAGGTTAACTGCTTATGTGATATAACTGCCTGAATGCCTGTGGGTGAAGGTTGGATTATCTGAATTGGAATAATGCATTGACTATGAGTTTTAAGCCCATTAGCTAGTGGCAAAACCATCTTTTCTAAGCCCACCCGAGGGTGGAAAAATCTGCATTTTTAGCCTACTTGCGAGTAGTAAACCGCTTTAAAAAACAAACATGAAATGTTTTGTTCCAATTCAGGCGATCCAGTCTATACTTGTATATTGTGCGCATCACAAAGTAAATCTAGGCTAATAACCGGAATAAGAACGCATAATGTTTTCAAAACTAGATATCATGGTTAGTAGAGGCCGATTTTTGATCGAGCGAGCGGGGGTGCTTACGAAGTGACCTTCCCCAATCGTACCCAAGTTCCCGAGCCGAGGCAACTTTGGTGATGACAGACATGTGGCCTTAGGCACGAGTCAGGATTTCCTAAATTCTCCAAAAATAAAATATTTAGGTGGCGACTCTGTATTTGGCAAAGCAGTCCATGTTTGGCACTTCTTTCAAAAAAATCTGTTTTCAAAAACGATTTGCCGGATTTGGACTCTTTGGTGATTTATCAATCTCACATTGCACATTGTGAGATCAGATTAAGAACCGTGACAATTTGAGTCCGAACTGTAGTGAGCCCATATGAACAAAACGGGGTTCCCCCGGGACGTTCGGGGACGTCTACAGGTAACCATTTCGTTTTCAGTTTTCAATTTATATTTACAAAATTTTTAAAAATTGTCATAAAAACTTGTTTGATAATTTTTTTGGTTTATAAATGATTGTCTCAGTTTGTAAATTTGAGGAAAAAACATAAATTCAAAAAATGAGTTTACGTTGGTTTTTAAACAGAAATTTAAAAACTTTACTAACAAATTTTTTTTCAATTAATTTTTTTTCTAACTAATACTAACCGAGAGGGCAATTGATAATGCTACTTTAAACCTTAGGGAGGGGATTGTAATTTCTAAAACGTGAGGGGTGTCAATGTAATTTACTCAATGAGGGTAAAATTGGTATTTAAAAAAATTAAATTGCTGAAGGGGGAATCTGTAATGAAACTTTAAACCTCAGGGAGGAGATGTAATTTTCAAAAGGTGAGGGGAGAACTGTAATAAATATAAACCTCAGGGGGTGTCAGTGTAATTTACCCTAACTAAAATATGGAATGAATTATGTGCCTTGTTTGGCAACACTACAATTTAGCTTTTTAAGTTAAAATTTATAAAAAGATAAAATAGATTAAAATAATTAATAAGACAAAATATTACATTAAATTTATAATCATCTCATTTTTTTTTCTCACAAATATCACATTTAACTATAAAAAAATTCAATAATCTTTCTAAAAACAAAAATTTTAACATATTAAAATAATTTACTAAAATAGCCAACTTTCCAAATAGGCCATAGAAACAAATTGTAATAATTAGCTAAGAAATAATTTCAATTCAACATATAGAAAATAATTTCAACGGATAAAAAAAAATTAAGAGACAAAATTAGAAATAAAATATTCTCAACAACTTCTCACCAAATAATAAAAAAAATAGAATAATTAGGACTTAATACCTTATACTCTTCGGATTGAATTTATGACTAATTAACCCACTTATATATTTATATTCCCATATTTGATGAAAGTGAAAAAATAGATTAATCATTTTTTTAGGGAAATCCCACTGTCCAAACATAAGGTGTTTGTTTGGACGAACTGGATAAGGGGAGATTGTAATTTATCGGACTGTTAGTTCCGGGATATATTATTCCCAAACTATTTGGTTGGATTGGATTTGTATCATATGTTTGGTTAGACGAACTAGATAAGGATAAATATTCAAAAGACTATTTTACCCTTATAATTTATAATTTTTATTTAATACATAATTTTAAATTTGTAATCTATAATTTATAATTTATAATTTAACAACACTAAAAAAAATTTAATTTATAAGGCCATAATTTTTAATTTATTATTTTCAATTAAATTAAATTTATAATTTATATTTTTTATTTAATATATAATTTTAAATTAACGACAATAAAAAATAATTTTATTTAATATATAAATTAAATTTTCAACAATACTAAAAAAATTTAATTTATAAGGCCATAATTTATAATTTATTATTTTTAAATAAATTTAATTTATAATTTATATTTTTTATTTAATATATAATTTTAAATTAACAACACTAAAAAAATAATTTTATTTAATATGTAAATTTAATTTTTTTTAAAAATTTAATTTATAAGGCCATAATTTTTAATTTATTATTTTTAATTAAATTAAATTTATAATTTATAATTTAAATTTTTTATTTAATATATAATTTTAAATTAACAACACTAAAAAAATAATTCATAAATGTTCAAAAAACTATTTAACCTTTTTTTTAATAGTTTGCTAAGTAATAGCATGGGGTAAAATGGACATTTCAGAGCCTAATCCCATGAGATACTAATTCCATGGAAATTCCCATCCTCCCATGGGATAGGATAGTCCCACAAATATGGGACTAAGACCTCATTTGTTTTCAGAAGTAGAATGGAGGAAATTGATAGTGAGGGGATTAATAGTGAGGGAATTGTTAGTGAGAGGATTGATAGCGAGGGGATTAAGTAAAATTGTGTTTGTTTTGATGATAGTTGTTATTATAGGAATTGTTAAATTATTTTTATATAAAATAATAAAACAAATAAAAAAAATACAAAAACATTAAAAATTAATATTTTAAAAAAATGCCCAACATGTAAAAAAAAATTTAAAAATAAAAATAAAATAAAAATTTCCAGAAAAAGTAAAATAATGATTTTTACTTAACAAAAAATACAAAAAAATTAAATATTAATGTTCCAAAAAAAATACCCGACATGTAAAAAATAAAATAAAAAATAAATAAAAAAAAATTTATAGTCCGCTGAACTATTTTTTTAATACAAAGTCCTGAAAGTCTATCTGAATCTCCTTAGGGAGACCCATCTTAATCCGAAACGTACTATCAATCCCCTCCTCATCTCTTAAAACAAAAACAATATTAATAAATCTCATTTTACCACAAATCTCAATCCCTCTCCAAACAAACGAAACCTAATAATCCAAAACAAAAAAAATTAAAACAAACAATAAATTATTAATTTAATCGAACTAATAGTCCAATCACAGACGCTAATCATTCACAACAAACACACCCATAGCGTAAATGCTGGTTGGGTATATATTAGGACTCCACGTTGACACTAGCTCAACTCTATCAGCCATTGAAATTGAAGGAAGCATTGAGGAGCAGATTAGGGTTTCCGATCAAGCCCTAATCTTCTCTCTTCAATCCATTTTCCAGCTTCGATCCAATCACAATTCTGATTATTAGAAACTTAGCTAGGGTTAGGGTTAGGGTTTCCTTACTCTGAAAAATGACTTCAATTTGCATAAACGAGGCCCTGAGAGACGACGAGCTCAGAGCAATACTGGCGAGGCTTGAGAGCGACAAAGACAAGGAAGTGTTCGGACTCGTCTGCAAGCGGTGGCTCCACTTGCAGAGCACCGAGCGGCGCAAGCTCGCCGCCCGCGCCGGACCCCTCATGCTCCGCAAGATGGCCGCTCGCTTCACTCGCCTCCATGAGCTCGATCTCTCTCAGTCTATCTCCAGGTCCTTCTACCCTGGCGTCACCGACTCTGATCTCTCTGTCATTGCTAATTCCTTCACTTGCCTTCGAGTCCTCAGCCTTCAGAATTGCAAAAGTAACTACTACCCATTTCCCTCAAGTTTCAATTTTTAATTTTTTTTGATGGGTTTCTGTTATTTTCTCTATTTTCTGATGAATTTTTACCAAATTACATATATGCCTTCAGGAATTGCAAAAGTAACAACTACACATTTCGCTCAAGTTTCAATTTTTTGATGGGTTTCTTTTATTTTCACTGTTTTCTGATGAATTTTTAGCAAAATTGCATATATATGTCTGTATTTGTATATTAGTTCCTTATGCGATGATGATGTACTTGGCAAATTTATATACTAGTTCTTCATTATGCAATTATTCTGCTTTACTTTCTTGGTCAGCTGTGAGAACTCTTGTCAATAATTACTGATAGTTTGTGAAATTTGGGTGTTGGCATGATGTATCGTATTGATAATTTGATACTCTTTGTTTGGTTTTGTTAAGTTTTCAGTTTTGAATTGCTTGTAATTGAAAAAGACTTCAGTGTCTTCTGTCTGATAAATAGCTATAATTGACTTCTATGAGGTCAGGTTTCACTGTAAAGATTCCTAAGTTAGTGGCACTACGTTCTTCTTGGTCAATGGTTGGAAGCAGTATATTTCCTTGGAATTACTTTTCTTACTAATTTGTCCTTAAAATTTACTACAATTAGAAGGTGTTAATTCCGGGCATTTATTTATGAGATGTACTGTAGTTGATCAAAAATAACACGGCATGCTATGTTAGGAAATGCGAAGATTGCTTAAAGGGTGTTTTTTTTCTTATTAATTAATGTGTTATACACAGGCTATTAGATGCTAAATCAGGAACAAGTTGTTTGATTCCTTACAGATACATGTAGATGTGCTTCTGGGTTGTTCAAGAGTTAGTTTAAATGAAAATGAAATCCATTTCTTAACTCAAAATTCTATTACTGTATGTACTGAAGGTTGAGAATTTTGCACATCTGTAAAGACTCTAATAATAGGAGCAATTGGTATTGGCTGGTGTTTGAAGAACTTCGGTATCTTCTTTGGTTGAGAAATGTTGTGGATCACAGGGAGAGAGATTCATGTTGACTTAGCATGTCTCCTTTCTCTTTAGAAAATAAATAAATAAAAAAGAAAAGTTGAAGAGAAAAGGAAAATGTTGGAAGTGAGTCATATTTTATCATATTTTATTAAAACAACGTAAGGGGCTACATGAATTTGGGGTTGCTGTGGTTAATAGAGCTTCTTCATCTAGCTGTTTTAGGCTTATAGTATTTGGGTCATGGTCTCTGGTTTGTAAAATATTTAGTCGAAAGAAAATGATCTGAAATTTGGAGAAAGTAGGGTTCCCTTACAAACCATTCGAGCTAAAGTTGATTATTGTTTTTATAAGAGTTCCATTGTTGGACTGCCCTTTTGGGGTTATGGAGAACAAATGTGGGAATACTGATAAATAAAATAATAATAAAGAAATGTGTTGCATGGGAACTCTTTTGTTTTGAGCATTATGTTTGTGTTATGTGACTCAATAGGTCTTTTTGTCCTTTGCATACCTGACCTCATTCCCAACTAAACTCCCTTCTTATATGATAATGAAACAAAACTTCTACACTGTTGCTTATTTGGGTTGGTATACTATTCTTGTTCTGTAGGTATTTCAGATAATGGAATATCAGCAATTGGATGTGGTCTTTCTTCTCTACAGGACTTAGATGTATCTTACTGTAGAAAGCTAACAGACAAGGGGTTGTCAGCTGTTGCTGAGGGCTGTCGTGACCTGAGAAGCCTGCATCTTACTGGTTGCAGATTTGTTACAGATGCTGTGTTGCAAGCTCTTTCCAAGAACTGTCATAATCTAGAGGAGTTATGTTTGCAAGGATGCACCAACGTAACTGACTTTGGGCTCACTGTTCTTGTTGATGGTTGTCAAAATATGAAGCTTTTAGATATCAATAAATGCAGTAATGTTGGAGATGTTGGGATATCTAGTGTATCCAAAGCTTGTTCATTTTCTCTGAAGACGCTGAAGTTGTTAGATTGCTATAAGATTGGAGATGAGTCCATATTATCATTAGCCAAATTCTGTAAAAATCTAGAAACTCTTATAATTGGTGGTTGCCGAGACGTATCTGATGAGTCCATAAAGTCATTAGCTTCTGCTTGTAGTCAGAGTCTCAAGAACCTTAGGATGGATTGGTGCCTAAATGTTTCTGATTCTTCATTGAATTGCATCCTCTCTCAGTGCAGAAATTTAGAAGCTCTTGACGTAGGGTGCTGTGAGGAGGTGACAGATTCTGCTTTTCAGGGATTAGGAAATGATGGATTGAAGTTGGTTTTGAAGGTTTTGAAGGTCAGTAACTGTCCAAAGATCACGGTGGCTGGGGTAGGCATGCTTTTGGAGTTATGTAACTCTCTAGAATACCTTGATGTGAGGTCATGCCCACATGTCACAAAGGCAGGTTGCGATGAGGCTGGATTGCAGTTTCCTAAGTGTTGTAAAGTAAATTTTACTTAGGGGAGCCAGATGTTTTACTGTGAGGCTAAGTTTGGATGGTCTGACAATGCCAGAATTTTCTTCTGATAAAATGCCGCTTGTGTGGGCATTTGCCTTTGGAAACTTAATGGATCAGTACAAGGCTGGGTGAGCTATTGCTACTCAAATCTTCTGCTCCTGCCCTTGTCCATGTTATGTATTGGCTTAAGAATTCTGTAACATTTGGCCTGTTTAATATTTATCACACAAAAACGATTTGTTTATTTGTCTGTACGTTGTTGCTTGCTAGTTTTCTGTTCTTTGGAAATTGGGGTATGTTATTTTAATTTGATTGCAGATGTGGATTTGGATTGGGCATAATAATATGAACCCGTGTATTGGTAAATGCTTGGCTTGCTTACTTTACTTTGAGTATCTCAAGTAGGATTCGAGCTCTTGGCAGCTTGGTTTGTTTTACAGCTCTACGGTGTCGCTGCTAGCATGCTCCTAATTTTGCAAAGTGCTAGGGTTTTGGAGTGGGTAAACTTTTTTTCGGAGTTGGTTGGAACTCAACGGTTCCAAAATTTTCCCACTTATGTAGAAGTGGCTACTGTAGTTCTAATTTATGAGTTTGGGTATTATGTGGAAAGAGGGGGAAGCGGGACGGCGAAGAAGCTGTTCAAGGGTGGGGGGCGAGAAATGGGTGAATTACTAATTTGGCCTTGAAAAATGGTCATGTGAGGCAAACTTTGACAATTATCCGTTCAAACTTCTAGTGCCTATCACTGATTCGACCAAATTGACACTAATTTTTACACAAGGCAATTTAGGTAGTGTAATTTTCTCTTGTCCATTTGGTACTTTTGATTTCATTGCCGTATGATAGTTTCAATTTAGAGTGCCAAAAGTCAAGCCTAATGGTTAATCAGCCAACTGCATGCACAGATGCTGAAAGACTTTGTTTTGCACCCTTGAGTGAAATGAAATTGCTAAGCTTCAAAACACACCATAAATTGGTCGTGAGCAGTAGGTTGCATGATGGCAGTCACAGCGCAAAATGGTCGATGCTTTGTTGATTACAAATTTTATGGTTCTCCCAAATGAATGAATGAAGCAGCAGCTTAGCAGTTTGGCATACACCGTTCCAGGAAAATAGGCTATAGCTTACTAGGTATTATTCATTCGGTATTATGGAGATGATTCTATATCATAGCAAAGTACCATTGAATCATAATGATATCCATAATGTCAAATAGCTCAATGATATCATTTATCAATACGTTCCTTTGCTTTGAAGCAAAGTAAGCTGAAGTAGCAAAATTTGTACAGAGTACTTGACTACAGAAGTGTATCATTGGGCTTGAGAGATTGCCTGCTGAAGATATTTCAATGTTTTTCGACAATTCAAGAATCCCATAAACCAGAAATCAAAATTATCCACAGTAACTATTTCTATGTACTTCCGTGATGGTCTCTTCACATTTTGGCTTTCATCGGCTCTCAATATCTTTCCTACCGGGATCAACACCTTGTAACGAATTCTAACAAACTCGCCAGTTGGAGAAGACAATCTGATGGATCTGTCGCTGCAAAAGGCAACTTTGTCAGTGGAGATGAAGAGGAGGCCTCCTATTGGACCAGCTGTTGTTGATAAATAGCATTGGGAAACCTTTAGCAGCTTCTCTCCTTCTCTAATGCTGAAGTGGTGCTTGAAAATGTTATCCACACCGCCTACTCGAATAATTTTAGCTCCCAAACTCAGTTTCCCCTTCACAGTTTCAGTGATCTTGGGCCCTAATCTCACTGCAATTTTCATAAAATAATATAAGACTCGCACAGAGATGTATCATGATCATCCTATTCCTATGTTGGTTTGGTTGACACTAATATTGATACCAAAAAAATTTCTAGAAAAGAAGTAATTACATTACCATGCTCTCTGATGCCATTTGCAAGATTGTCTTGCTTTCCTCCAAGTTTGTTCTTCCAATCTACTTTTTCTGCACGTTAATCACAATCTATTTGTTAAATACTGTCTCTATTTTAATAATTTAAAACTAGTAATGCTAGTAAGTAAAATAGCTCTTTATTGTGAAGAGTAATGGAGAGACTTACTCTGTTTTAATTTTAGAGATCCAATTGAAGAAGAGGAAATTTGGTATCGGCTAGCAGTAGCAGTAGCAGTAGCAGTAGCAGTAGCAGGATCTTGTAAAATTCTTTTTGGTGTCCTCTCACCCAGATATGCCACATGTGAGCCGACCGGAGTTCCAAAAACATGTGTCAGCTTCTGTGTCTTCATATTTGATGAATTGCTATTGCTCCAATGTGATTCCGTTTTTGCTTTCTACTCCCAGAATGCTGTGTGATTGTCAGATGTTTAGAGTGATGATTCTAACCATGGATTCAGGAAATGTATTTATAGGAAGAGAAAGGTATTGGTGGATCTTAAAGTTCTTAGTGGAATGAGTCATGTCTGCCTCATCCACATGAATAAAAAACACACGTCTTAAATAGACTTTCTATAAAGATAGATTGCTGATGGGAAGGTGATGATGTGTCTGGTTTCTTTCATAAAAAGAGATTTGCAGAAAGGTCCAAGTCTTCTTTTGTGATAAATTCACAAAATGAAATGATAGTGTTAGAAGTAATAAAAGCATGACCATAGACATATTATTTGAGGCTAAGCATTAGACAATTTTTTTTTTAAAAAAAAAAAATTAGAAGAAAGAAACTTCATAAATTCCACTAAAACCTGCGAAGCAAGCATTCGATCTTTTTCATTTCTAAAGTAACTTTCGAACCTTTAAAAAAAATTTAAAAATAAATAAATAAAAAACAGAAATCATACACTTTTGTGCAATTGGTCAATGAAAGTAAAATAATAGAACCAGTTGGGTCAGCATTTCAATAATTCAATCGTACAAAGCAGGACCATGTTGCCTGCTTAGCTCTGCTGACTGTATATGAAGGTGTGAATTAAGCTTTTTGAGCTGGAATTTTAGCTTTGCGACGCTGTTCCTCTTTAAAAATAGAGATTTTTATTGATAAATCCCATTTATAAGTATTTTAACCTAAGAAGTTTATGAATGAATTTTTTAACTCACTTAGTCCTATGTATTTATAATTTTATTCTATAAAGTCATTTTTTTTGATTTACATTATTTTTTTAAACTCTTATGCCTTTATATTTAATATTGATATTTAATGTAAGGGAAGGAGAGAGAAGAAAAATGATCAAGGCATAAAAAATTTCATACACAAATTAAATAACATTGATGTTATTATTTTATATTATTATATAATATGAATATATTTTTAATTAACAACACATTAAAAATAATGTGAACATTTTTTCTCATCTGATGTGAATATATTTTTAATTGATAACACATTAAAAATAATATGAACATTCTCTTTCATATGATGTGAATATATTTTTAATTGATAACACATTAAAAAAAATGTGAACATTTTCTCTTATCTGATGTAAACCTTAACATCACTTTTATCACAATGTGCTCTAATGTGAACATTCACATTCACATTCTCTAATGTAAACATTTACGTCATCCGATATAGTCATGTTTATATTCAAATGAAAGGTGAGGCTTGTGGTTGTGTAATTTGATACACTGCTAATGTGAACCTTAACATCACATTTATCACACGTCATATGATATGAACATTTACGTTCACATCATCTGATGTGAACATTTACATTCACGTCATCTAAATCATTCACGTCATCATGTACAGTCAACATTTGGATGCATGGAAACTATTAAAACATAATGACAATCGATAAAAATCATGTTTAATTGTTTGTGTGTAATATATATCAACATTAAATAATGATGTGTAGTTAATGCATTTTTTTAGAGTAAAGATGTGGAGAATATGAATGATCATGAAAACTACCAAAACATAATAATAATCAATATTAAATATCAACATTAATGGGACATGAAAGATTGAGAGTATTTTAATGAAATAGTCAAAATATATATATATATATATATATAGATTAGATGGAATAAAATTTTAGGAAGGGGAATTATTAAAAGAAGCTCCCTTCAAAATATTATCAACCTTGTTAAGTAAACCAAACAGCGTTGATATCTTTATGATTGGAGGACAATAATATGTCATCTTGATGATTGCTTTCTATCCCCATTTTCCTACAAGAATCTAGTTCTCAAATTAGAATTACGAAATCTCATTCATCATTCTTAAAAACAAAAAATTGATACTTTAGATTGAAACCACAGAATTCAAGTTCTCTGTAAATTTCCATGGTGAGGGAAAACAGATTAAGTTAATTGAAAAGGAGTCGGTAGTCTTGAAATCAATCGAGTGTTGCTTAATTTGGGAGGAAAGGTGACTGCTGACAACATCACAATCTGATAGGATCAAACCACCTAAACGCCTTATCTGGATTTGATTACAATCCTCAATTTCGGCATTCCTTTTTATCTTATCCTCATATTAAAGAAAGATGATTCAATGCTTTTCAATGGTCCGTCTCAACATGTTTCCATGTCCAAATCTAAAGCCGACCTTACACTCTACTACGTCTTGATAAGATATGTCTTTTATGTCATTGTTAGTGGGAAAGGGAATCTACACATGATAGCCCCATCAGCACACTTTTCGCACATGTGGAATGACTTTTTAGCTTTTGAACTTTCAAGGTTAGCAAGTGTTGTTGATTTTGTTCGAAATTTGTTTCCTAGTTCACTCGATTCAGTTAAAATAAAATTAAATGATAGAAAATGAAAAGAAAACAATGTAATGTGTTGAATGCTATGGCTCCATATGAGTGAGCACAATTTTATCACTCATGTTGTTGCGTATGAGAATAATAAATGTTCCAAGTTCATGGGGTTTCAGATTCTAGAAAGTTTTGCATGAATAGAAGGATGGTTTTAGCAATCTTTTGTTGTCAAGAACTGGAAAGGTTCAGTGACCAAATCAGATGGCAATGTCAAACCCCTTGTCACTACTCTTGTAAAGTGCCAATCGAAATTGCTCTGAGAGGAAGATCAGTGAAATCACAGTGCAAAACCATTGACCCGTTGTTGATTATTATGCATTTTGTAGTTCACTCAAATCATAAATTGCACCAAGCAACATATTGGTTTCGTTTCCCTGCTCTTGGGAAGCAAAATTGCAGGAAACTAGGCAAACTACCTGTTGAGTTGGCTACAGATTCTGGCCATGTGAAGGAAAGTAGCAGCCAGCTACATGGTGGGGAAGCCATGAGGCCATGTGAGTTGGCCATGAGGCCATGAAGCCTCAATCTGGAAAGCCACTGAAATGGGCTGGCAGCCAGCTCAATTATTCTAGCATTGGTAATCTCTATATATAGAGAAGCTAAGGAGAGTTGTAGTACAGCTGAGATAACAGAGAGCAAAGAGAGAGAGAATTACAGAGAGTGTTGTAATTCTTACCATTTTGTTCAATATAGTGAATCCGCTGCCCGTGGACGTAGGCGACTTGCCGAACCACGTTAAATCTTGTGTGTTATTGCTTGTTTGAGTTCCCTGGTGTGCCCCCGATCCGCAACAATTGGTATCAGAGCTCGGGTTGCGAAAAATCGAATTTTTCCCGAAAGTGCCCAGATTTCGAAGTGCTCAAAATCCACTTTTGACCATACCAGGAGGAAGAACTCCCTGAGAGGAGTCCAGAACAGCAAAAACAGAGCCCAGAGGAGCTTCGACGCGCCCTCACGCGCCCCTGGAAGTTGGCGCGTGAGTCCCAGTCTCGGCACGCCCCCACACGCGCCGTTCAGGCACCCGGCGCGTGATCCCAATCTCACCCACGCGCCACACGCGCGTCTCCAGGAAGAAGACGAGCCACGTGGCACCACGTCAGCACCGCGTCAGCGCCATGTCAGCGCCCCGTGTCCGACTGACAGGCCATGTGTCAGCCACGTGTCAGCCACGTGTCAGCCTAGTCAGCCTGAGCCGCTGACCAAGCCGCGTTGACCAGCCGTCAGCCGCGTTGACCGCGCCGCCGATCCTCCGTTGACCACGCCGCCTGCGCCGTTGACCGAGCCGTTGACCAGCCGTTGACCGTAGAAATTATCCGGTGCTTCTCAGGCGCACCAGATTCTGCAGATCTAACCCGTCCAAAGTGTTTTTGCCAGATCGGAGCCATTCGGAGTCCGTTTTTGACGATCCAATAGTGCTTCCCAACTATTTGGAGTATTTCGGACACATCTGTACGGTCAGTTTTTTGAATTGAAGTTTCTAAAAAATGGAAGAATCTAGATCAACCGAGTCCGTAAGTAATCCAGCCAGTACAAGCACTTCTAGGCATTGGACTCCGGTGTCCCATGCCAAGTTCGAGGTAGAGAAGTTCGATGGAAGCAGCAATTTCGGCATGTGGAGATGCGAAGTTAAGGATATGCTTGTCCAAATGAACCTGCACTTCACTCTGGGAGACAAACCAGATGACCTGGACGAGATAGAATGGGAGAGGGTGAATCTCCTGGCCTGCAGTTCCATCCGACTTTGCCTTGCAAAAGAGGAGAAGTATGCCTTTACAGAATATGATATTGCGAAGAAGCTTTGGAAGGCGCTGGAAGATAAGTTCATGACAAAGAGCATTGAGAACCGGCTCTACTTGAGGAAGAGGTTGTTTCGTTTCGACTACATTAAAGGTATTTCGATGAACGAACACCTAAATAACTTCAACAAAATTATTACGGATTTGAAGAATTTGGATGATCAAGTTGGTGATGAAGACAAAGCACTGTTATTGTTAAATTCCTTGATGAAGACAAAGCTCAAAATCTCACTACTACTTTATTGTACGGTAAAGAGAAGATCAAGTATATTGATGTTGCAAACGCCTTGGTGAACAATGAGTTCAGAAGGAAAGATAAGTCTGCAAACAGGGACTCAACATCCAAGGCATTAACAGTCAGAGGCAGAACAAATAACAGAAGAAATACCGGGCGAGGAAAGTCTCGCTCAAAATCCAGGGGGAAACCTTCAGACAAAAGACGTCTTGCAAAAGACGAGTGTACAGCTTGTCGCGAGAAGGGACATTGGGCAAAAGATTGTCCAAATAAAGACAAGACAGAAGAGAAGGTGAATATTGCACGAGATGGAGATAATGATGAAGGAGGAGCCTTCACAGTTTCATCATATGGCCAGTCGGATGAATGGATAATAGATTCCGGATGTTCATTCCATATGTGTCCTAACAAGCAGTGGTTCTCGAGCTTACGAGAGTTCGATGGAGGAGTTGTGCTGATGGTCAACGACCAAGCTTGCCAGACAAAGGGGATTGGAACAATTAAACTGAAGATCCATGATGGAACAATCAGAATTCTTGAAGATGTACGGTATGTACCAGATCTAACCAAGAATCTCATCTCAGTGGGAGTTTTAGACTCCAAAGGTTACCGAGTAACCATGGAAGGTGGAGTCCTTAAAGTTGTTTGAGGAGCATTGGTTGCAATGAAGGGTACTCGATAGGGAAATTTATATTTCCTAGATGGCTCTACAGTCACAGGGAGAGTGGCTGTCTCCACCAGCTCAGAAGATGATGCATCAGACACTTCCAAACTTTGGCACATGCGCCTAGGGCATGTCGGTGAGAAGGCTTTACAAGGGTTGGTAAAGCAAGGCCTGTTGAAAGGCGCCAAGACGGGGAAGCTTGAGTTCTGCGAGCATTGTGTATTGGGCAAGCAAACAAGAATCAAGTTTGGTACTGCAATTCACCGTACCAAAGAGATTCTAGACTACATCCACACCGACGTATGGGGTCCTTTCAAGAATGCTTCGTTGGGAGGTAAACACTATTTTGTGTCGTTCATTGATGATTTCTCTAGAAGAGTTTGGATGTATACAATGAAACACAAAGATGAAGTCTTAGACATCTTTCTTACGTGGAAGAAGATGATTGAGACCCAGACAGGCAGACGGATCAAGAAGCTCAGATCTGACAATGGTGGAGAATATACATCAGATCCCTTCTTTGAGGTTTGCCAGAATGCAGGGATAGTGAGACATTTCACAGTTCCTGGAACACCGCAGCAGAATGGAGTTGCAGAACGCATGAACCGCACTTTGGTGGAGAAAGTCCGGTGTATGCTGTCACAGTCTGGATTGAGCAAGGCATTTTGGGGCGAGGCATTGAACTATGCTCGTCATCTTGTCAACAGACTACCTACTGCAGCATTAGATGGGAAGACTCCCATGGAGGTATGGTCAGGAGTCCCAGTTGCTGATTATGATCAGTTACGTATCTTTGGATGTCCAGCATATTTTCATGTTACAGAATCTAAGTTGGATCTAAGAGCCAAGAAAGCCATCTTCTTGGGCTTCGCTGACGGTGTCAAGGGATACAGACTGTGGTGCCCTGAATCAAAGAAAGTTCTCATCAGAAGAGACGTTACCTTTGATGAGTCTGCAATGCTGAAGCAACCAGATCCTCAACAAAATGAGGAAGCATTGAAGAAGTCAGTGCAGGTGGAGTTTGAGACTCCAGCAAAGACTAGTCAGCCAATCAACCATCCTGAAGAAGTCTCAGAGGATAGCTCTGAAGAGAGTTCAGATGAAAATGAAGATCCAGAGGCTCCGCAACAATCAGAACCCATTGCGATCAGGAAAGGAAAAAGGGTTACTAAGCAACCCAGTTGGATGACCGATATGGTAGCCTATGCACTTCCAATCATTAAAGACAATATTCCTTGCACTTTCAAAGAAGCCGTGCATAATGCAGAAAATGTCAAATGGAAGGAGGCTATGGATGAAGAGATCGGGTCACTTCACAAGAACCAGACTTGGGAGTTGGTGCAACTTCCAAAAGGCAAGAAAGCAATTGGGTGTAAGTGGGTTTACACCAAGAAGGAAGGCATTCCAGGCAGAGACAACATCAGATTCAAAGCTAGATTGGCAGCTAAAGGCTATGCTCAGAAGGAAGGAATAGACTACAATGAGGTATTCTCACCTGTTGTGAAGCACACGTCTATTCGCATATTGTTAGCTTTGGTTGCACAGTTTGATCTCGAGCTCGCCCAACTCGACGTCAAAACTGCCTTCTTACATGGAGATCTTGAAGAGGAGATATACATGTCCCAGCCAGATGGTTTCAAAATTGCTGGAAAAGAAAATTGGGCCTGTAAGCTGAACAAATCGTTGTACGGATTGAAGCAATCCCCGAGACAGTGGTACAAGCGATTTGATCGGTTCATGATGGAGACAGAATACACAAGAAGTCAATTTGATCATTGTGTATATTTCCGTAAGCTTCCCGACGGTTCCTTCATCTATTTGCTCTTATATGTAGATGATATGCTGATTGCATCTACGAGCAAGGTGGAGATTGACAAACTCAAGGCACAGTTATCAAGGGAGTTTGAAATGAAGGATTTGGGAGAAGCAAAGAAAGTTCTTGGCATGGAGATCAAGAGAGACAGGAAGAAGGGCATGGTTTGTCTGACACAAACCCAGTATCTGAAAAAAGTGTTAGACAGATTTGGCATCAATGGGAAAACCAAAGCTGTAAGTACACCATTGGCCCCTCATTTCAAGCTTAGTGCTTCGTTGTCTCCACGCACAGAAGAAGAACGGAAGCATATGGCACAGGTTCCATATGCAAATGCAGGTGGTGCATTAATGTATGCTATGGTTTGTACACGGCTTGACATCTCGCATGCTGTGAGTATGGTAAGCAGGTATATGCATGATCCAGGAAAAAATCACTGGCAGGCAGTGAAATGGATTCTAAGGTACATCCATGGCACGGTCAATCTGGGATTGAAGTTCGAGAGAGATAACCGACTCGGGCAGAATTTGGAAGGATATGTGGACTCAGATTATGCTGGTGACTTAGACAAACGCCGGTCAACAACAGGGTATTTATATACGCTTGCTAAAGGGCCGGTAAGTTGGAGGTCAACGCTTCAGTCAACGGTGGCTTTGTCTACTACAGAGGCAGAGTACATGGCAGTGACAGAAGCCTTTAAGGAAGCTATTTGGCTACATGGGTTGATTGAAGACTTGGGAATTGTTCAGAAGCACGTTGAGGTGTTTTGTGACAGTCAGAGTGCCATTTGTTTGGCAAAGAACCAGGTTCATCATGCCCGCACCAAGCACATTGATGTCCGTTTCCATTTCATCCGAGAAATTGTGAATGAAGGGGATATTCTGCTTCAAAAGATTGGTACTGCAGATAATTCGGCCGATATGCTCACAAAGGTAGTTTCTGGGATCAAGTTCCAACATTGTTTGGACTTGGTCAACATCTCTCGGAACTGAGCACCTTCGGGTGCATGGCAGTGTTGATCGATCACTATGTTGGATAAGAGAATCCTCGCCAAGGTGGAGATTTGTTGAGTTGGCTACAGATTCTGGCCATGTGAAGGAAAGTAGCAGCCAGCTACATGGTGGGGAAGCCATGAGGCCATGTGAGTTGGCCATGAGGCCATGAAGCCTCAATCTGGAAAGCCACCGAAATGGGCTGGCAGCCAGCTCAATTATTCTAGCATTGGTAATCTCTATATATAGAGAAGCTAAGGAGAGTTGTAGTACAGCTGAGATAACAGAGAGCAAAGAGAGAGAGAATTACAGAGAGTGTTGTAATTCTTACCATTTTGTTCAATATAGTGAATCCGCTGCCCGTGGACGTAGGCGACTTGCCGAACCACGTTAAATCTTGTGTGTTATTGCTTGTTTGAGTTCCCTGGTGTGCCCCCGATCCGCAATACTACCATCAAGTCATAAAATGATATATAGCAAGCAGTGTCAGCGACCCTTTTACCGAGAAATTATTTCCATTGAAGCAAAGCCCTAGTAACAAATTTGTACAAAATTGTGATTATACAGCTTTGTTCTCCTAATGCATACACATCTAACGAAGCAACAGGGCCGGGGGAGTGGAATACATTTGTTTAGTCACTTGTGATCGAGTTGTAAGTATTGAAAGCCTGAGTGCCCGTTGAAGATATTTGAAAGTTCCGCAATAATTTATGAATCCCATGAATCAAAAATCAAAATTGTCCACAGTATCTATTTCTATGTACTTCTGTTGTGGTCTCTTTGTGTTTCAGCTTTCATTGGCTCTCTTTATCTTTACAAGTTGGATCAAAACCTGCATCTAATACACATTAGTTAGCTCATATATTTATTTAAGATGTTAGTAAGAATGGATATGAATTCAGACATTGATTTATATTGACTCACTCGAAGAAGACAATTTGATGGATCTCTCATTGAAAAAGGCAACCTTGTCGGTTGAGATAAAAAGGAGGCCTGCTATTGGACCGGTTGTTGTTGACAAATAGCATTGCAAAGCCTTTAACAACTTCTCTCCTTCTCTAATGTTAAAATTCTGCTTGAAGATCTTCTCCATCCCCCCAACTTTAAGAATTTTCATGCCCAATCTCAATTTCCCCTTCACTGTTTCCAAGATATTGGACTCTAATCTCACTGCAATTTTGTAAAAAATAAATTAAATCAAGATAGAAGTCCAATTTTTATGTGTTCTTGGACATGATCAATTATTATCAGACTCAATTGAATTGAGAAATAGTTACTGTGATCTTGAATGCCATTGGCAAGATGGTCTGCTTTTTCTGCATCCATGAAAATCATTTATCAAAGACTGGTCTTAATCTCAATCATCTAAAACTAGTAAGTAGCATAGACCTCTCTAATCCTGAGAGGAATGGAAAGACTTACTCTTTTTGAATTGGAGAGATCCATTTGGAGGGGGAATGTGGTATCGGCTATCAGGATTGCATAAAAGTCTTTTGGTGACTTCTGAACTGAATAATTTACTGAGCTCACTGGAATTCCAATAACATGTTCCATCAGGAGGTTCTTCATAAATGCTAGCTTGATGAATCGCTTGAGCTGTCTGTTTCTCCCTCAGATTGTGCTCTTCCACTGTCAGAGGTGTATGAAGCCAAGGAGATGTGTAGAATGATGCGTGAAACCATGTATCTTGCAATGTATTTATACATAGAAAAGTTAGATGGTGTTTGATGGATCTCAACTTTTAGTTGCATGAGTCACCTGTGCCACATCAACATTAATAAAGGCACAGTTATGAACTCTTTAGAGAATTTTTTAAACAAAGATTGTTGGATAGATGATGTGTCTGGTAACTTTTAGCTTGTAGAAAGGTTGAAGTCATCCTAGTAAAGGTTATGCGGTGTGTATTTTTTGGAATTTTTTAAGTTTAGGTCATCCAACAAATTAAGAATATGGTTAGCTTGAAATTCCATGGAGTGAAAATTTATTCATCTTCCTTTTCTTAAGTTAGTTTTTAGTCTTCATTATTCGATTTCATCTGTAGTCATTTCAGTGGCTGGAGTTGACAAATACAGCCTTTTGCAGTTAGTTTAATTAATGGGGTAAATAATGCAGTTAGTTGGTGCTTTGCGTATGGTGACTGTGTATGTGACCGTGTGGTGACTGTGTCTGTGACCATGTGGTGAGTCAGTTAAGCCTTTTTAAAGCCACCTTTGATAAGAAAGAGAAACAGCCATATCCCAGTCTCACACCAAATATGTTCAGAGAAAGAAAGAAAAGGATAAAAATTATATGGTGATCTCATGATGACTAATAAATAAATAATATTTGATCTGATGGAGCATGTCAAGTTAATAAGCCATGTCATTGCTTCAAAGCCTTTGGTTTTTTTTTTTTTTTTGAACATTTAGCTATTATTTTTACTTTTCAGGGTTTGGGAAATTGAAATTGAAATCATAAAGTTTTTAAGAATTGCAGGATTCGGGTATGTGGTTTATTTTAATAACATTGAATTAGAATTATGTGGATTTAAATATACACACACACGTATATAATGAGAAAACAGAACTGAGCAATAGATTACTGACAGCATTTTGGTGATAGTTTCATTCAAGTCTTAAATCATGGAAAGGAACTGAGCAATATAAAACAAACAGTAATGGAAGTCTTCTAACAAAAATCAATATTTAAACTGAGAGTCAGAGAACTATAACTTGTAGAAAAATTATAGTCAAGACGACGAAATACCCACTACACAAAATGCTCTTCTTTTTTTTCATTTTTTTTCTTCTTCTCAGGATTGTGATCATTAATTTGAACATTCTTTTTTATTATAATACCTTGAGGTTGAGGTGCAAGGGAGAAAACTGTAGGTCACGGAGATTTAAGGATGATTAAAGTACTCTTTTTTTGACCAAGTGAATCAGTGACTGAATCTAAAGCCAGACTTGTATGCTACTACATTTGTAGGTACGTGTTGATGTATGATAAGATTATCCAATTCCATGCTCAAATTTATAGCCAGTTGGGAAAGAGAATCTCAACATCAGTGCCCCATCTGCGCATCACAATTTTCCACATGTTGAATTTGAACTGGTGTGTGTGAGTGATTTAAAGCTTTTGATGTGGCATTTTAGCTTTTTTACACCACACCACCTCTTTTAATGCATAAAACAGAAGAAAGCGAAACAAACAGTCCATGTCTCAGTCTCACACCAAATGTGTTAAAAAGAAATATAGAAAAGGATAAAAATTGTTTTCCATTGAACCAAAAGCCTAAGTAACAATTTTTTTACAATGTTGTGATTTTACAACTTTGTTCTCCTAATTCATATACACATCTAACGAAAAAGGGGGTGGTGGTGGGGGTGGAATACATCTGTTTAGTCATTTCTGATCGAGTTGTAAGTATTGAGCCTGAGAAAGTGCCTGTTGAAAATGTTTGAAAGTTCCACGATAATTTAGGAATCCCATGAACCAGAAATCAAAATTGTCCACGGTAACCATTTCTATGTACTTCTGTGATGGTCTCTTCATGTTTTGGCTTTCATTGGCTCTCTTTATCTTTACTAATGGGATCATGACCTGCATGCAATACACATTACTTAGCTATTTTGATATCTAATTAAAACACGAAATTCTGTAAATATTGATGCGTGTTGACTCACCTTGTAATGAATTCTAATAAACTCGCCGGTTGGAGAAGACAATTTGATGGATCTGTCGCTGAAGAAGGCAACCTTGTCAGTGGAGATGAAGAGGAGGCCTGCTATAGGACCAGCTGTTGTTGATAAATAGCATTGGGAAGCTTTTAGCAACTTCTCTCCTTCTCTAATGCTGAAATTGTTCTTGAAAATCTTCTCCACACCGCCTGCTCTAATAATTTTAGCCCCCAAACTCAGTTTCCCCTTCACAGTTTCAGTGATCTTGGGTCCCAATTTCACTGCAATTTTCACAAAATCAAATAAGACTCACATTCGCATAGAAGCGTATTGGTTGACAACTTGACACTAATACAGCTGTTTCAGAGTTTATTTCAAAATGTTTATTTTTCTGCCATCTTCTTGGCAGCTAAAGAATTGAGAGCTTAATATGATATATACCAGTAAATGCTAAATATCTATTTATTTATATTTTATTATTTGGTAATGGAGGTTTCCATACCTTTGAAAATGCTACATACTTTTTCTTGAAAATAAATAATATATTCTTGAATTTAGTTATTCTAAGACTCAGTTGAGGCAAATAAATAGTTACCGTGCTCTCGGATGCCACTTGCAAGATTGTCTTCTTTTCTTCCAATTTTCTTCATCCTATCTACTTTATATGCACTAGCACTAGCAGCAGAAGGGTCCTGTAAAATTCTTTTTGGTGCCCTCTCATCTGGATATGCTACCGGTGAGCTGATCAGGGTTTCAACAACATGTGCCAGACGCTGTTTCTTCATATTTGATGAATTGCTATTGCTCCAATATGATTCTTCTTTGCTTTCTATTCCCAGAATGTTCTGAGATTATCGGATGCTTAGAGTGATTGTTCTAGCCATGGATTCAGAAAATGTATTTATAGGGGGAAGGAAGGTAAGTTGGTGAATCTTAAACTTCAGTTGGATGAGTCATTCATTCCTCACTGTAAACTGAAAAAAACACAGAATATGCAGCGGAATAAAATCATCAGATCATACCTTTTGATGATAGAACCTCGTGGATAAATCACGTGCTTCCAGAATCAGATCAATCAATCCCAGCAGTGGGGTGATATTACAATGGTGAATATCACCCACACAAACCACAGTGCAACTGACTTGATCGTTGTTTCTTGGGAGAGAGTCAGAATATGGGTTGAAACAGACTCAACGTTGTTTCTCTTGGATTACCCATAACCATATAACAAATATTTAATATATTATAATATCTATCCATATCAGTTAAGATACAGATAATATCTAATATATATTATATCTATCTATATCAGTTCAAACTGATAACGTCTGTTTCAAGAGTGGTTATCCTAAATAGGTTTGATTTCAAAATCAAAACCTATTTGGATAAGGATTCAAAATCAAATTTAATGGTCATGCCACATGGGCGCCCATTACTAACATCTCCCACTCGCACATGAGTTGGCATGACACTGCCACATCTCTATCTCAATCTCCCCAAAAACGAACAATCTCATACTAGCCACTGCACCGTGCGACTGCTGAGAACACCTGCATGTGGGAGCTCTATACTAGAAACTCAAAATGAGCCAGCATAGAGACATCAACCCAAAAAGAAAAGAAATAGTGTCTCATATACCCCAGACCCATCTAATTACACCGGTCCAAAAAACATCTCTAATCCCTCAAAAAGAGCATGTTTGACCCTCTCAATTCTTGCAATATATTCACACTCAATTCGCCTCTCATACAGAGCGATGTGAGTTGCCGGCAGTGAATATACAACAGTGGTGTAATACTAGATGATCTTCCCTTTGCACTCATGCCATTTAGTTTAGGATTGACCGCTTTCCCAGTGATGTCCCTTAAGGCCGAATCATGCATGACCGCAGGCAACATACCAAAGTAGCAGAACATCAACCCCTTACCTTATGACATAGTCAAAAGTCACAAAAGGGTACATAAATGAAAGTCATATCAATAATGACACGTAAGACTCACACGGTGAGGAAGCAGGGATCCATTCTCTCACCTCATTACTCGGTCGCCAAGCACATATAGTATGAATACATGCTACGGTGGAGTAACTCTTCCATAAAGAGTGACGTCATACTCGATACACCGTACAGATATTAGTCTAGTCGCTTTCTAGCGCTTAACCCGAATTCTCTATTTGCTCGCCTTCTAGGCGCCAAATGAGATCTCGCATCTGGCTAATCATAACAGGCACAACATGGAAAGTGGGTACTAACATCCATGTTTGGTCCTTAACACGACCTCATCTTGGTTATAACCAAGGCGACATACATAGTGGATGATTTAAGCCTCTCTTGGCTCCGAATAAAAATAAACCACCAGTCTCATCCTTGCTCGCTCCCAAGCGTCAAGGGCGATTGCTCGTGTGAGTGAGCCAATCTTGCCTGCTGACATCATCATTTGCTAATCATTATGACACAAACCGTAATAGTGTCAACATCCTATCATCTCAAAATAAGTGATCGATCTTAAAACAAAATGACCACAGCTTGCGCAATTATAGATTCCAAACATAAGCCGTATCAGCACCTCTTGCGATAAGTATATACAACGGAATCCACCATGTGCGCCTCACATGAAATGATTTAAGATCACTACCTCTTGCGCAATAACCTCTCTAAAGATATTTTTGGTGACCAATTTGCGTTCATTCTTAATGCGCCCAACTAGCGCAGATGCGCCCAACTAGCGCATTGAATTTTACAAGGAGCAAATTAATATGCTTCTAATAAAGCATTTTATCCACAGTCTAATGAGCAAGGTCAATGTCTGAACAACTCAGTTAACCATTTATCAAAGATAACACTTATCATGCCGAATACGCCCACATAGCGTACTTTAGGCTCCCACAACAAAGAAAAGATCAAGGAATATAGGTCATCTGTTTCTCCCAAAGACAATCTGAGGATTCACTCAATAGCTAAGGCTCTGGCTTTTACCGATAGGTAAGTCAATGGATTTGCAATTTTGCATCTAGAATCATTCTAGGATATTCTCTATGTAAGTCATCGAAGACAAACCGAGAATTTTCCTAAAACAATCCCTAAGGATCGTACATCCGAGCATATAAATTACATCACCCATGTCCATCATATCTAAAATAGAGGACTGCCCACCCTAGATGGCGACTACCTTATAAATTCCTGGCTCATAATGACTAAGTAAGGAAAAACTTCTTTTGGACCATTGATCATGCCTCAGTGGTCTTCATCGATCATCGTTGCCCTATCATGGCTTGACGAAATCTAAGAACCACTGTTTGGATAACTGCTTTAGGCTGTAAAAGATTTATTGGAACCAGCAACCTTTTTGCGCTCCTAACTTTTCACCATAAAAGCAGAAGGTAAATCCCTACGGATCTACTTATCCAATTCTCTAATGAGAAATCAGGTCACAATGTCCACAAATCAATGTTCCGAACTTATGTCAATTATAGCCTAAGTCAAAATAACCTCACTCCCCAGGAGGAAGTCTTCTCATGGTCTACACTTTCCTCAATGGTGCGACCATTCGGTATCTAGCGAGCCTTATGCCTCAACAATGACTATCCAAATTACGCATAACTTTATAACAGTTTTGCGTCATAATAGAAAGTCAACCAAATTATAAAAAATGGTTAATCCTCAAAGACTTTGTCTTAAACTGCGCAACATTGATCCTCTTTCAAAAAATAGGGGACTAGAGCCTTAGGCATTATCCTAGGCTCTTTATCATCTTGCGGAGCAATCATGAATGTTTCCCTCTCAATCACCCAGTGATGACGTGGAAAATTTTCACATTTGCTACCACGCAACTAAGAATGTAGAGTATTCTTCTCTAATGGAGTAATCCATTAGTAGGCACATCGCTCCCACTGTCCCTAGGATATTGGAAATTTCTTTCCATTCTCAACTAGGCTACATAGAGCGCTATGCTTGGAATTCTCCATCTTATAGAGTTCCGAAAACTCTATTCACGTCACCTTTACTAATAAAACTTTATGTGACTTAGTTACACTACCACAAAGATGCTTACCTATATGCACATGACCCGGAGGGTTTGCATGACCGCATACAATAATGCGCCACACGACCCTTTGTGTTTACAAGACAGCATACAATAATGCGCTATAGAACCCTAGGTCTTAACTTCGCAATCTTATGAGAAGTAGAATAAAGATAAGCTGTTTAATGGTTACAGATCGCCCATAGATGGCTCTCTGCTAACCCATTACTCAATATGGAGTGTAAAAAACTGATATGGAGGGCACTTAGTTAGGGATATAGGCAACAAACTAGTGCAATTCCCAATTGGGAAACATTTTGCGCCATTATCTACCTAACATTAACAATATTTAATTCCTTATCTCTACTACACCAGTGTGTTGTTGAGTACTAGGAATAATCAATGTTCTAAGCATCCATCTCTCTTCACAGAGTTTTTCTGAAAAAATAACTCAAATAGATACTCGCCACCTTGGTCAAAACTAAAAGCACAAAAAACTCTTATCTAATTGATCTCGACCTTATATGTGCAATGTCAAAAATCATCTCAAAAATTTTTGACTTATGGGAGATCAAATAGTCTTGACTCAGATGCGTATCGTAATCTATAAATGTGTCGAGATTGAGGCTTAGCTATCATACCCTCACACATATCTAGTCACAAAATACCATAGTGGACTAAATGCGCCAAAACAAATGACCTTCTGCGGCTTTCCTACTTACTTGTGCGCACCCATTGCGAACAAAGTTACATATTCACATGAGAGCAGGATGTCATAAGCGAGTGGGCCCGAGAAGGCCTACTCAAACCATCGTGTCATCATCTCATTAATGTGATTAAGTATAATAAGCCACTGGTTCATGACCAATGTCATAAACTAATTCCAATCATCTTAATGTGTGAGTTCTCGAAGACAAGTTTTAAAGGTTTAGGCCCAACTAGGTAATGACTCACGACTAAGTCATATTCACTAGATCATAAAAAGGATGTCATGGAGATATCAACTGCGCCTAAGTCGCAAATTTAACTAGTAAGTGCTAATCCCCTGCATCTTCAAGTCAATTTTATTCTCCATACACTTTAATACATCTAGTTGAAAGATGACGATACTCCTGTTGCCATCTCTATTTCTCGCTTCATAGTTACTTGCAATAAATTCTACTATCCACAAGAAGGAGAGAATAAGCTATCAACTATGATAGCTCCTGAAGTAACTTAAGCGCGAATTAGGCTAAAGAGTCTAATTCAACACAATGCTCTTACAAGCGATGCGTTAAATTCTTAGAGTCATAACAACCTTGTCAGCCTTAACCTTTTCATTACTATGCTGCAACGTTTGCGCTTAGTGGTAAATGTTATTCAAAACGTTAGCCTAGTAAAGGAATCACACAAAGAAGCACCTCATCCATGTTTCACACTCAAGTGTGGAAACAGTAAGTGTCCACACTTAGACAAGTTGGCAATGCTAATAGATTTTGCAGCCACTAAGCGCTAATCTTTTCACTCAGTGTTAATAGATTTTGCAGCTTCTAAGCGCTAATCTTTTAACTTCACGTGATATTTCAACGCACACTATTATAGTGCATGAAATTTCGCTCAATCCACTCCCAATAATTGGGTAGAGAGCAAAACACTGCTCATACTGGCTACTCGTCTTACACTTAATGACTAATTTATTTAAGCTCGCATTTCTTGGATGACGTGACTCTTGAATGTTACTTCATCCAATGATGTAACATTATTTACAAGTCAAATTACAAAGTCAATCCGCGCAACTCATTAGTCAAGATCATATACAGATCTATTGAGGGCTTACTAATTTCATAACTCCAAAACTTGCCAACCAAAACTATGTAGCGTGCCGCTAACTATAGCGCACACATTAGTTTTTATTGTGCCAAACAAGGCAACAAAAACACGGCGACTTTGAGTCATGTTTCCTTACTTTGGCTCAATTAAGGTTTGACCTAAAGTCTCCAAGACTTTTGCTCATCTAAAGAATGGGATTAGTTTGTTCACATTTGAACATCTCTACTAAGTTTAGGTCAACCAAATTAACTTTCATAAGCTAAATCAATTTAGAGAGAAATTCGCATTGGGATTAATTTGATTAGCATAATATAATTTTGCCGCAAAAATCTAAATTAAATAGTGACAATATTACACAAGTCGCAAGATCGACAATCCGCTATGCTCGTAATCATCTCTTGCGCCACAAGTGACAATTATCCAAAATTTAGTTTAATTTATGCGCAAAATATTGGTTTTCGGGAGTTAATCTACAAAGATTTCTCTCAACCGAATAACCTCCCACTGACTATGGCATATACAAAGCATGATAAATTCCATACAATAGCATTTTAATGTAAATCTACAAATAACTCATGCTATATTTATTTAATAATGGAATTCTAATAAATAAATAAATAAACATGCTCTTCTAATTACAACATATTACAAACCCAAAAAAAAAAAATATGCTGTATCCAATATTTAAATTATGCCATAACAGAAAGTACATCATCCTGAAATTTTCTGGTATTTTCTGGAATTTTAAATAACTAATTAAACACACATAAAATTAGAAATAAAAAATCCAGAAACTAGTAAACAGAAACAATATTCAGATTATGCCATAATTAAAATGTACATTGTTCTGAAATCTTCTGAAATTTTTCTGAAATATTCTGGAATTTTAAATGACTAATAAATACACATAAAATTAGAAATAAAAAATCCAGAAACTGATAAAATGAGACAATATTACCAGAAGATATTAAAACATTTCAGAAGTCCACAATAAAAATTTCAACCCCAGAAAATTAATCATGCAACACCAGATGCATTTTAAAGCAAAAAAAATGCATTATTAACACAGGAAAAATATTAAATATTTTCGTAAAATTTTCAAAATTTTACAGAATATAGAAAAATTAATTCTGAGTCTAAGGGTACCAACCATGCTTAAAACAAAGCTATAACGAATACATTATGGCCAATTAACGCAATTTAGAATTAAAAAACAAACAAACAGAGCCTTAGAGCCAAGCCAGCGCGGAAAACGGCTCGGCTCGGCTCGGCGCCGCTCAGCGCAAGTCGGCTCAAGGATCGGCTCGGCGCGCGGCTCCAGCACGCGGCGCGCGTGCGGGCGCGGACGGCGCGCGTGCGTGGACAGCACCGCCGACGCGCGCGTGATGGCGCGTGCAGGCGCGTCAGCATGGCATCCGGCGCGTGTAGGCGCGTGGGCGCGCGTGGGCGCGCGTGGCTTCGGCGTGGTGGCGCGTGAAGGCCACACGCCGCCTTCCAGGGTACTGACAGTTCCGATTTTTTTACTGCCGGACTCCTTTTTCCAAAATAAAATCATTTATGCTCTTAAAAATGACATTAATGATCATAAAAATAAAATATTTTTATGCTCCTAATCTGAAAAAAAAAAAATTTTCTAGAAATATTCATGTGTATAATATATACATATACATATAAAAGTATACACATGAGGAAAACACGAAAATATCCATTAACAGGCTCTGATACCAATGTAAACTGAAAAAAACACAGAATATGCAGCGGAATAAAATCATCAGATCATACCTTTTGATGATAGAACCTCGTGGATAAATCACGTGCTTCCAGAATCAGATCAATCAATCCCAGCAGTGGGGTGATATTACAATGGTGAATATCACCCACACAAACCACAGTGCAACTGACTTGATCGTTGTTTCTTGGGAGAGAGTCAGAATATGGGTTGAAACAGACTCAACGTTGTTTCTCTTGGATTACCCATAACCATATAACAAATATTTAATATATTATAATATCTATCCATATCAGTTAAGATACAGATAATATCTAATATATATTATATCTATCTATATCAGTTCAAACTGATAACGTCTGTTTCAAAAGTGGTTATCCTAAATAGGTTTGATTTCAAAATCAAAACCTATTTGGATAAGGATTCAAAATCAAATTTAATGGTCATGCCACATGGGCGCCCATTACTAACACTCACCCACATGAATAAAAAGCACACAATTCTATAAAGAAAGATTGGTGTTGGGAAGGTGATGGTGTGTCTGGTTTCTTTTAGAAAAGACAATTGCAGAAAGGTTCAAGTCTTCTTTTTTTAAGGTTTCACAAAACTATCAAGCTATTCAAGTATTCTATCTTTTACTTCTGAAGAAACTTTGGAACCTTTTACAAAAAAGGAAAAACGGAAAAAAAAAAGAAGAAAAGAAAAAGAGAAGAAAAAAATCATACTGTTTGTGCAATTGGTTAATGCAAGTAAAATAATAAAATCAGTTGGGTCAGCATTTCAATCATTCCATCTTGCATTGTCTACTTAGGTCTTGCTGACTGTGTGCGAGGGTGTGAATGCTTTTTGAGCTGGCAATTTAGCTTTGTGACAACACCATTCCTTTTTCTTAGACTGTTACGTGCAGAGCAAAGCAAAGGCTAAAGACTCCAAATTTGTTAAGTAAACCAAACTGCATTACGAAAGATATAAATTATGCAGTGGTATGTCATCTCAATGATTTGGTGGACAATAACATATCATCTGTGAGAGATTACATCATAACCGCTTAACTAACAACACTATAGAAAGTCTCCTGTTAAACCTTCAATTGGATCTCCCTTATTCATATATGCTTAATTATGGTGGGTAGTGCCTTAATCTGCCGAGCAGAAAAACAAAAAAAAAAAATGAATAAAGTGCAATCCAGGCCATTTTTGGAAAAGAATTTCGTTGTTGTTAATGTAAATTGTAAAAGTAAATACTACCACCCACTCCACCTACCACCTCCACTACCACCCACTCCACCTACCACATCCACTACCACCTTCACCTACTCCCAAATCCTCTCCTATATAAATCCTTGTAATATACACAATATACATATCAATCAATACACATCAATCAATAATACATACATTTTAACATGGTATCAGAGCAGGGTTAAGAACCTGTTCATTCTGCTTCACCGGCGGGCGGCAGCCTCGCCTTGGCCGCCCGCCGGACCACTACACATACCCTGACTCCGCTGTAACTTCATCTTTCACTAGCCTCTTCATCTAAGTCATAGTCTGAAACTGTTACAGCCATGATAAATGGTAAGGTCATGGGTCCGTCCTCCTCGGCGACTCCACCTCCATGGTCATCGGCCTTCCTCCTCTGTTGATCTGCACATCCTCAGTCGCCCCCATCGCTCCAACATGATGATGTATGGCACCGACGATACACATCCAGATCCAAATCTAGATCTATCGAATCTGTCATCTCTCTCTTCAGAAAAGATGGCGACCTCACTGCGAGCTCCGATGGCTACTTCAGTTCCTTCTTCGTCTTCATCACGGTCCTTGAAACGTCGTTCATTTCAGACCCTATGTGCCATAAATAGCAGAAACGGAGCTAAAATTCCGATGCCTCCAGTGAACCCTAAGGACCCATTTCTCACGAAGCTCGCCTCCGTCGCCGCAACGTCGCCGGAGAAGCTCCTGAACCGAGCTTCCAACTCTGATAATCTTCCTTACTTGCACCTCTTTGAATCTCCCACGCTCATGGCTACTCCTGCCCGGTCCCACTGGTTCTCCGATCTGCTTCCTTTTAGCTCAAGTCCGACAAAGAGGTAGGAAGCGCACCACGATTGGGTGAGCTTCTTCATCAATCATGTTCACGTTATGACACAAACAGATGGGCTGACTCGAGCTCTCTCTCTCTCGGCTGGTTTTGTTTTTGAGTGTTGAAAATGTAAAGAAATACACATGCAGCACCTCCTCTCTCTCTCGGCTGAACCACATGGGGGGCACTCACTCTTCTCTCTCTAACATTCCACTCAAGAGACCCACACTACACTGCTACACCATTCACACACACGGCATACATCCCTCTCTCTTCAGTTTTGGAAGAATAAATAAATAAACAAGAGACCCATACACTCACACATGCACCTCTGGTTTTTTTAATATAAACAAGAGACCCACACACTCACACATGCACCTCTGGTTTTTTAATCTTTCAACCTTTTCCTTTTTTTATTTTTTTATTCTTCAACTCACGTGGCATGTCTCTTCCTGATTTTTATTTTCTTTTATCATCATCACATTACACTCATCATTTCTCCCACATTTCTTTTAAACTTTTCTTCTGCCAACCTGTTCCCCATTGATTTTATAATTTCATTTATTTTATCACATATCTATTTAAAAAAAAAAAAAAACACAAATCATAAACCAAAACACACCACACATCGTTTTATTCATGACAGGGAATTAACCCCCATCACATTTCTACACAAAAAAAAAAAAAAAAAAACAACAAAAGCTTTGTTTTCTTTTCTGCAGCGACCACACAAAACGAAACAAACCAAACAACCACATCCACAGGCGGGATTTTTCTCTACTCTGCCGCCGGTCTTTTCTTCTTGCCTCCGTCCTGGGCGGTCCTTGCCGGTGTTGCCTCCGTGTTTCCCACTCCACTGGGCACGATCACTACTCCCTGCTCCTTCACTGCAGCATATGGCGGCCCTCCAAATCGGAACATCACGGTGGCCTTCCGCTTCAGCTCCTTGTTTTCTGCCCTTAGCACGCTTATCTCTACTCGCGCATCCTTATACATGCGTTGGAGCAGAGCCAGTTGGGAGTTTAACTGCTGCACCTCATTTGTCCTACTCTGCAGCCGGTGCGACAAGTTTGTAACCACCGTCATGGTTTCCACACATGACTTCAACGTATACTGATTGGCCTCCACATCCGACTGCACCGCAATTTTTTGCTCCACAGACCGCATCGGAAAGTTCAACGGAGCAAACTCCGGGGTGCTTGGTTGAGGTTCCAGTGCCACCGCACCAGTTCTCTCTCTTGTTGACTCGTTGAGGTCTGGAAAGAGAGTGAGCAGACTCCGGGAAGACGAGGCCATTTTCTGGGCAACAGAGTGTTACAGAATATCTCTCGCAACAGAGTGTTACAGACTCTCTCTCTCAGCACAACAGAGTGTTACAGAATATCTCTCGCAACAGAGTGTTACAGACTCTCTCTCTCAGCACAACGAAGAGTTTTTCAGAGGATTTCGCAGGTTTTTTGCCTCTGCCTCGGCCTCAAGCTCCGTCGTGGTTAAATAGCCGAGGCAGCCACGCGCATCGCGCGCCTCTTGACGCCAGACAAACTGGGCACGCCTTTTGATGGCACGCCTTTTGAAAGATTGGGCACGCCTTTTGAGGGCACGACTTTTGAGGGCTCGATATCTATATCCATGTATATCTTTTGGGCAGCCTATATACACACTCATACAGTGTCTTCTACACCGGTCAGCTTTATCAATCCCTTTGTTTCAACCTCAAATAGGTTTCTATCTTCACACCTATTTGAGTTTGAGGGGGGGTTATACACAGTATCATGTATAAGTCGCTCATGGCGCACTATGCACCACCACAACCTCTGCTACATCGGTCCGACATGACCCCGTAAACTGTCCTGCTACATCAGTCCGACATGACCCCGTAAACTGTCTTCTACAACGGTCCGACATGACCCCATAAACTGTCCCGACATTGATTCCGGTCAGCTTTTACATCGGTCCGACATGACCCCATAAACTGTCCCATTGATTCCGGTCAGCTTCTACATCGGTCCGACATGACCCCATAAACTGTCTTCTCCAACGGTCCGACATGACCCCGTAAACTGTCCTGCTACAACGGTCCGACATGACCCCATAAACTGTCTTCTACATCGGTCTGACACGACCACACAGTGTCTGCTACAACGGTCCGACATGACCCCGTAAACTGTCTGCTACAACGGTCCGACACGACCATACCGTGTCTTCTACAACGGTCTGACACAACCATACACTGTCTCCTATCCCATTTTTAATTTTATTTGTCAGCTTATTTTTCTGTTTTGTTACTCCCTCCAAACTCAAGTTGGCTAGTGCCTATCCTCCTTGAGTTTGAGGGGGGCTGTTAATGTAAATTGTAAAAGTAAATACTACCACCTACTCCACCTACCACCTCCACTACCACCCACTCCACCTACCACCTCCACTACCACCCACTCCACCTACCACCTCAACTACCACCTTCACCTACTCCCAAATCCTCTCCTATATAAATCCTTGTAATATACACAATATACATATCAATCAATACACATCAATCAATAATACATACATTTTAACAGTTGTCAAATTAGAATTCCAAAGCATTTATTCATCATTCAGAGTATAAAATTTCATACTTGAGATTGAAACCACAGAATTCAAGTTCTTTGTACAATTCCATTGTGAGGCTGAGGGAAAACAAAAGTAATTGAAATGAAATTTGTACTCTTGAAATCAATCAAGTGTTACTTAATTTGGGAGGAAAAGTGACAGTTCAGAAAGTCAGAATCTGATAGGATCAAACCACTCAAATGCTTTATATCTGGATTGCAACCCTAAATTTCGGTATTCCTTTTCTTCTTATCCTGAGGTGGAAGTGATTGGATTGTAGGCCAGGGCAGGGCACGTAAATAATTTTATAATGTTATGGATATAACAACCTTCATAATCCAAAATTGTGAACTATCATGATTTTCACAAATAATAATATAATGCGAAAAATAAATAACATATCCAGATCAATTATGCGAAACGTTCGAGTGACCCAAAATTGATTGAACATAAACTAATAATAATATTAGTGGAAAAAAGTTTCTCTCTCTTAACCATCTTTAGAATACATTATATTCAGAATAATTGATGGGTATCTAAATATACTTTTATAGGTAGAGAGAGGACAAGTTTCCTAATATAATTATAACTTCACTTGCCCATCAAAGTAGAAGATTTGGAAACTATTACATCTATTGACCAATCAGATAATAACTTGTGATTCATGATATAGAACTATAATCTTTTTAAATCGGTAATTCATATTGCCATATCATGTGGGTTACCATAATAACTAAATAATTAAATTTAGTCTTACAGAGCATATCAAAGAAAGATGCTTCAACACTTTTCAATGGTCCATCTCAACATGTTTCCAAGAACAAATCTAAAGCCGGCCTTGCAAACTACATGTTAATACTATATATATATTATATTCATGCTTACTTTTATTGTTAGTGAGAAAGAGAATCTACACATGATATCCCCATCGGCATGGATTTCCCACATGTTGAACAACATTTCAGCTCTTGAACTTTCATGGTTAATGAGTGTTGTTGATTTGGTTCAAAATTTGTTTCCTAGTTCACTCGATTCAATCAACATAAATTGAAAGATAGTCAAAATGAAAAGAAAACATGGTTCTAGGTGAAGATAGCTAGCAATGACACGTAATATGGCAAAATACAAAGAACCACGATCAAAATTTAAGGATTTAGATGACACCGTATAGTGTCGTGTATCTTGGACAATTTAGTCCAATGTAAAAATTATAGTAACACTTCATCAAGATTAAGATTTTGTCGATTTGAGTGCACTCCAAATATTGAGTAAGAATAAGAGGGATACTTGGAAGCATTCAATTAGTAATGTTTTGTTGGAAAGAACTGGAACGTTTTTGTAACCAAATGGGCTGGGCTGGACAATGGTAAAACTTCTCACAAACTCTTTGAGAGGAAGATCACTGAATAATATGAGGGAAGATGAGTGAGGAGGGGCAGAAATTGAAAGAGAGCTTCTGTCAATTTTAGTAGAACAATGTGAATGAAGAAAAAAAAAAAAAAAGGAATTTTTTTTTATCACATCTCCTTCCATATTTTTTCCATCCACAAATTCCTCCTCAAGTCCAAGATCCAAACAAAACCTAAGAAAATTCCTGCTCATGATAATTTAGGAATCCTGTAACCAGCCTCAAGATTATCCGCAGTAACTAAATATCACAGTGCAAAAGCACTGACCCTTTGTTGATTATGAATTTTGTACTTCTCAAATTATTGTTTACGGCAATTTACTGGTTTCCTTTTCCACCTTGCATTCTTTACATATAATGCAAACGATTCTGAATTTATATATAGCAAACAACATCAATGACCCATTTACTGATAAGAATTATGTTTTTTTGTTCCATTGAAGAAAAGCCTAAGTAACAAAGTTGTTACAATATTTATACAAGTTTGTTCTCCTAATTCATACACATCTAGTGAAGTAGGGGGGCCATGGGGTGGAACACATCTGTTTAATCATTTCTGATCAAGTTGTAAGTATTGAGCCTGAGAAAGTGCTTGCTGAAGACATTTCAAAGTTTTGTGATAATTCAAGAATCCCATGAACCAGAAATCAAAGTTGTCCATAGTAACTATTTCAATATACTTCTTTGATGGTCTCTTCACGTTTTGGCTTTCATTGGCTCTCAATATCTTTTCTACCGGGATCAACACCTTGTAACGAATTCTAGCAAACTCGCCAGTTGGAGAAGACAATTTGATGGATCTGTCGCTGCAGAAGGCAACCTTGTCGGTGGAGATGAAGAGGAGGCCTCCTATTGGACCAGCTGTTGTTGATAAATAGCATTGGGAAACCTTTAGCAGCTTCTCTCCTTCTTTAATGCTAAAGTGGTGCTTGAAAATCTTCTCCACACCGCCTGCTCTAATAATTTTAGCCCCCAAACTCAGTTTCCTCTTCACAGTTTCAGTGATCTTGGGCCCTAATCTCACTGCAATTTTTACAAAATAATATAAGACTCGCATAGAGGCGTATCATGATCATCCTACTCCTATTATGTTGGTTTGGTTGAGAGGAAGAAAACAAATTTGTTTCAATGTTTGTTTCCTTTGGGTTTTCAAAACTTTTCAGTTTGTTTTTCTGCCATCCTGTTGGCAGAAAAAACAAATTGAGATGTTAATATGATACCAAATAATTTTACTAGAAAATAAATAATTATATTACCGTGCTCTCGGATGACATTTGCAAGGTTATCTGCCGTTCCTCCAAGTTTGTTCATCCAATTTACTTCATCTGCACATTAATCACAATCAATTTGTTAAACAATGCCTCTATTTTAATCATTTAAAACTAGTAAGTAAAAAAATAGCTCTTGAGCTCTGTATTGGCAAGAGTAATAGAGAGACTTACTCTGTTTTAATTTCAGAGATCCAATCGAAGAAGAGGAAATTTGGTATCCTCTAGCATTAGCATTAGCACTAGCAGGGTCTTGTAAAATTCTTTTTGGTGTCCTCTCACCCAGATAGGCTACATGTGCCAGCTGCTGTGTTTTCATATTCGATGAATTGCTATTGCTCCGATGTGATTCTGTTTTTGCTTTCTATTCCAAGAATGTTGTGGGATTGTCAGATGGTTAGAGTGAGGGTTCAAACCACAGATTCAGCAAATGTATTTATAGGAAGAGAAAAGGTAAGTTGGTGGCTCTTAAAAATCTTAGTGGAATGAGTCATGTGTGCCTCATCCACATGAATAAAAGCACACAACTCTTAAAAAACATTCTAGAAAGAAGGATTGCTGATGTGAAGGTGAACATGTGTGTGGTTTCATTTAGAAAAGAGATTTGCAGAATCCAAGTCTTCTTTTGTGATAAATTCCTGACCGAAGACATTATTTGAGGTGAAGCATTAGATAATTTTTTTTAAAATAAATTAGGAGAAAGTAACTTTTGAAATTCCATTAAAACCTGCGAAGCAAGCATTCGATCTTTTTTCATTTCTAAAGTCACTTTTGAACCATTAAAAAATTAAATAATAAAACAGAAACCATACACTTTGTGCAATTGGTCAATGAAGGTAAAATAATAGAATCAGTTGGGTCAGCATTTCAATCATTCAATGTTCCAAAGCAGGACCATATTGCCTGCTTAGGTCTTGCTGACTGTGTGTGAAGGTGTGAATTAGGCTTTTTGAGCTGGCAATTTAGCTTTGGGGGCCATTCCTTCTTAAAAATATTCATAACACACCAACCTTGTTAGGTAAACCAAACAACATTAATATCTTGACCATTGGAGAACAATGTAGGAGATCAACCCAAATTGAGTTGGCAGCCACATGGAAGGGTGGCCAACCCACATGGTAAAAGGAAGGCAAAGGAGAAAGCATGGAGTTGGCCATGTGAAGTCTTCACATGGTGGGACAAAGCTTTCAACTGGACGCCAGCAACAAAGGAGAATATTGGGCTGGCAGCCAACACACCCATGAGGCCTCCTCCACCTTCTGTTTTGGTGTATAAAATGGAATGGTGATGGTGAGTTGAAAAACACGGCAAACATAGAGAGAAACACACTGCTGAGAGAGAGGCACAAAACAGAGAGAGCTAGTGAGAGCTATATTCTGTTTGTGTATCAGAGAGTGTGAGAGAGTGTGTTATATAGAGAGACAGTGAGTTGAGAGTGTGTAATCTCCTCCATTTGTTGATATATAACAACATCGCTCCCGTGGACGTAGGCCGGTTTGCCGAACCACGTTAAAAGTCTTGTGTTTTTGCTTGTGAGTGTCCCCTGGTGTGCTCAAGATCCGCAACAATTGGTATCAGAGCCCAGGTGGAGAAAAATCGAGTTTTTTCCGAAAGTGTCCAGATTTCGAAGTGGTCGAAATCCACTTTTGAGCATACCAGGAGGAAGAACTCCCAGAGAGGAGTCCATAACAGCAAAAACAGAGCCCAGAGGAGCTTCGACGCGCCCTCACGCGCCCCTGGAAGTGTGCGCGTGAGTCACAGTCTCGGCACGCGCCCACACGCGCCGTTCAGGCACCCGGCGCGTGGTCCCACTCTCATACACGCGCCCTACGCGCTGACGGAGGAAGAAGACGAGTGGGGGAAGACGCGTGTAATACACGCGCGTACCACGTCAGCCGACACGTCAGCCACGTGGCAGCCACGTGTCAGCCCAGTCAGCCTGAGCCGCTGACCAAGCCGCGTTGAACAGCTGTCAAGCCGCCGTTGACCGCGCCGCCTGCGCCGTTGACTGAGCCGTTGACCAGCCGTCGTCCGGAGGAATTATCTGGTGCTTCTCTGGCGCACCAGATTCAGCAGATCTGAACCGTTGAAACTGTTTTGGCTAGATCTAGGCCATTCGGAGTCCGTTTTTGGCGATCCAATAGTGATTTCCAACTATTTGGAGTATTCCGGACACATCCGTACGGTTAGTTTTTGAATCGGAGGCATTCAAACTCTTTTGGCTAGATCTAGGCCATTCGGAGTCCGTTTTTGGCGATCCAATAGTGAGTTCCAACTATTTGGAGTATTCCGGACCCATCCGTACGGTCAGATTCTTAAATCGGAATTTCTTTAAAAAGATAAGAAATTTACAATGGTAGGAAAAGGCGCAAGTTTCATGATTGAGCCTTTTAATGGCAGTAATGACTTTACCCTGTGGCAGCAAAGGGTGAAAAACATTTTAACACGAGAAGGTCTGGTGAAAGCTCTTCTCAAAAAGTCCAACAAACCGGAAGACATGAAGGATGACAAGTGGGAGGAGTTGAGGGAATTGGCAAACAGTACAATTCAGTTGTATCTCGGGAACAACACACTCCGGGAAGTCATCAGTGAAGTAGATCCGGCGGAGCTATGGGCAAAGTTAGAGATGAGGTACAAGTCAAAGTCTTTGACAAACCGGTTATCTCTGAAGAGGCAGCTATATACACTTAGAATGCCAGAAGGTGCGAACCTCACAGAACATCTGGACGAGTTCAATAGGATCACAATGGAATTGGACACCATTGGAGACAAGACCCAGGAGGAAGATCGGGCTATGATCTTGCTGGTCTCTCTACCTGCATCATATGAGCATCTCAGGACAACTCTATTGTACGGGAAGGATGCTCTTGGACTGGATGAGGTGATTGCTACGCTCATTTCTCATGAGTCGATGAAGAAACAGGAAGGTAGCAGTAGCAAACACCCAGAAGAAAATGCCATGGTTGCCTCAGAAAATGAGCAAGGCAGAGGTAGGTCCAATAATAGACGGGGTAGATCCAAATCAAGAGGACGTTCGCAATCAAGGTCAGGCTTCAGGAGAAAGTGTTATTACTGTGATCAGGAGGATCACCTCATAAAAGACTGTGCAAAGCTCAAGGAGGACAAGGCACACAAGGAACAGGCGAGCTCATCAAATGTCGCTGCTGCAGTAAATGCTAAGGATGAGTATGCATTTACAGTTTCGTCGAGTATGACGAAACCTGACTGGATCTTAGATTCCGGAAGCACATATCATATATGCATGGATAAGAAACTTTTTCTACCTACCAAGCCAAGGATGGAGGTATTGTTCGAGTGGCTAACAACACTGTGAGTAAGATTGTTGGCATGGGAACAGTACGGCTGAGGATGGAAGATGGAAAAATTTTCACGTTGGATGGAGTCCGACACGTGCCAAGACTGAAGAAGAATCTAATTTCCTTGAGTATGCTAGACATGAAGGGTTATAGCTTTACATCTAGCAAAGGAAATCTCAAAGTCATCCATGGAGATACGGTGATGCTACATGGACGACTGGAGGGGAATCTGTACAGGCTTGTGGAGAAGGTTGTGACAGACGGAGCTACTGTCACTTACCGGGCAAGACGTACAAGACATGCACAGAAAAGACATAGGGCCCAGCAGACATGGCAACCAAAGTGTACAAGAACGCATGGAGGCAGTTCGGAGGTGCACAAAACGGAGCCATTGCGGCCAATTTTAAAGACAGCTCAG
Source organism: Camellia sinensis (assembly GCF_055761805.1). Taxonomy (NCBI): domain Eukaryota; kingdom Viridiplantae; phylum Streptophyta; class Magnoliopsida; order Ericales; family Theaceae; genus Camellia; species Camellia sinensis. The sequence continues at coordinate 5,301,268 of NW_028129020.1, read as the reverse complement.
AGCAAAGAGACCAAGACAGCAAAGCATGTCCCAGGGAAGAAAGTTTCTTTTGCTCCTGAATTAGAGACATATTGGGATCTCTCCAAGACTGGATGGAAGGGAGAGATGCCATCTCAAAGAGTTGCAAAGTAAGCTTTGCATGGCACCCCAGTAAGGGGGTGCCGGGCACTCCAGGCAGGGGGTGCTATTATGGATCACCTCATATGGGTTGAGGGGGTGATTTGTAGGAGATCAACCCAAATTGAGTTGGCAGCCACATGGAAGGGTGGCCAACCCACATGGTAAAAGGAAGGCAAAGGAGAAAGCATGGAGTTGGCCATGTGAAGTCTTCACATGGTGGGACAAAGCTTTCAACTGGACGCCAGCAACAAAGGAGAATATTGGGCTGGCAGCCAACACACCCATGAGGCCTCCTCCACCTTCTGTTTTGGTGTATAAAATGGAATGGTGATGGTGAGTTGAAAAACACGGCAAACATAGAGAGAAACACACTGCTGAGAGAGAGGCACAAAACAGAGAGAGCTAGTGAGAGCTATATTCTGTTTGTGTATCAGAGAGTGTGAGAGAGTGTGTTATATAGAGAGACAGTGAGTTGAGAGTGTGTAATCTCCTCTATTTGTTGATATATAACAACATCGCTCCCGTGGACGTAGGCCGGTTTGCCGAACCACGTTAAAAGTCTTGTGTTTTTGCTTGTGAGTGTCCCCTGGTGTGCCCAAGATCCGCAACAAACAATAATATTTCATCTTGATTATTGCTGTCTATTTCCTATTTTCCTGCTAGAATCTAGTTTTCAAATTAGAATTCCGAAACATCATTCAGCATTCTCAAAAACAAAATGTTGATGCTCTAGATTGAAGAAACCACAGAATTCAAGTTCTCTAAATCAATCTAGTGTTACTTAATTTGGGAGGAAAGGCGACTGATGACAACTTCACAATCTGACAGGATTAAACCACCCAAATGCCTTATCTGAATTTGAGTACAATCCTCAATTTTGGCATTCCTTATCAATCTTATCCTCAGATTAAAGAAAGATGCTTTAACGCTTTTCAATGGTCCATCTCAACATGTTTCCATGTCCAAATCTAAAGCTGGAATTGAACAAAGATTTTAACTAAACAACCAAACAATATATCAGATAACTGTGTAAAGGTTCTAATAGTAAACACAGGAAAATAAAAGAGAGAACGAAGAAGTAACTGAATTGAGAACAACTGCCACAAAAGCAGAACCGTAATATCTTGAATAGAACACGATGATTACAATTTTGGAGAAGTATATTACCTTATGTTAGATTTGCATAAAAGAAAGAAAAGAATGAGAAGAAGAAAAGAGAGAGAATTGAGAATTGCTGCTGTGTGTATTTTTTCACTCCCAAACATATTAGGGTTAGGCATAGGGTCCTCTATTTACACACCACCTTTCATCTCAAGGCACACCATTAATTAGATTATTTTTTATTACAATTTTAACCTTAGGTAAAATGATCATAAAGGCCAAAGGGCTATGATGCACACCATTTGTATAATTACCATAAAGGACAATAATGAATATAATACACATCAAGAATCTCAAACGTTACTTACGTATATTGTCTCTCAAGAATCCAAAAACCCTAAAACAAAAACCAAAAATATATGTATTATTGAAGATTTTGATTGGATTCATTGATGGATGCATCTAGCAATACTAAACAATGGAAAAGGTTATTTTCTCTTCTTTTTTTTCTTCGTTTTCTTGAACTTGAGAAGTGGTAAACCGTTTGTATTAGTTCGATTATCTAGAGTCGAATAATATATCCATGTTCGACTACCTACAACCGAACAAATTGTATATGTTCAGTTTTCATAGTGTCGAACATACTCCAATTATTCGGTTTGTAAGTATCGAACAAACACCAATTGTTCGGTTAGAAATAGTCGAACAATTCTACTTAGTTCAACTCTGTACTGCTGAACACTTATAAAACCCTAAAATCTAAGCCAAATGAGAATTCTCACCTACTATATCTACAATGTGGAGTCGTTTCCAACTATGACGGCAACGAGCACCACCGGCGTCTTGAGGAGTTTTCACTAATGGTTTTGTTCACCACTGGATTTGAATGGAGGGGGAGATGGATTGTGGATGGGGGTGGGGTGTGTGAGTGAGTAAGTGAGGGTAAAGATGGAAGATTATAGGTGGGGTGTGAGTAAGGGTAAAGATGGAAAGTTGTGGTGTGTATTGAGCAAATTGTTTATTTATCAATTTATTAAAGGTGTGCCTTGAATAGTGGTGTGCCTTGAGATGAAAAGTGGTGTGTAAATAGAGGCACCTTTACACATACTTATAATAAAAGACTAAATGAGCAAATGACATGACTACCCTTACACACTAATGCTTAACACTCTCCCTCAAGTTGGTGCAAAGATATCTCTCATGCCCAACTTGCAGCAAATGAGATGGAAAATCTTACTACTATCCCTTAGTAAAGACATTAGCCAATTGATCTCCAGACTTCACAAAAGGCATACATATTAAACCCTTAGTCAATTTCTCCTTGATAAAATGTCTGTCGATCTCAACATGTTTTGTTCTATCATGCTGAACAAGATTGTGAACAATACTAATGGCAGCTTAGTTGTCACAGTACAGTGTCAATGGTTCATTGCAAACAAACCCAATATTATTCAACAAGGACTAGAGCCACATCAATTCACATGTACCATGTGCCATGTGCCATAGCTCTGTATTTTGCCTCTGTACTAGATCTGGACACCATTGTTTGTTTCTTACTACGCCATGTGACTAAATTCCCCCCCACAAATGCACAGTAGCTGTAGGTAGATCGCCTGTTATCTATAGAACCAGCCCAATCAGCATCTGTGAATGCCTCCAACCTCAAGTGGCCATGATTGGAAAATAAAATCCCTTTTCCAGGAACAAATTTAAGATACCTCAAAATGCGATACACTGCATCCAAATGAGGGGCACGAGGCTCATGCATAAATTGACTCACTATCCCAACAGCATAGGCAATATCTGGACGAGTGTGGGATAAATATATAAGTCTTCCCACAAGTTGTTGGTACCTTATCTTCTCCATAAGATCACCAACACCCTTAAAAAGATCATAAAGGACAAAGGCAAACCATTAATTAGTTTATTTTTTATTACAATTTTAACCTTAGGTAAAATGATCATAAAGGGCAAAGGGCTATGATATACAACATTTGTATAATTACCATAAAGGACAACAATGAATATAATACACATCAAGAATCTCAAACGTTAGTTACGTATCTTGTCTCTCAAAAATCCAAAAACCCTAAAACAAAAACCAAAAACCCTTAAAGAAATAACCAAAAATATATGTATTATTGAAGATTTTGATTGGATTCAATGATGGATGCATCTGGCAATACTAAACAATGGAGCAAGGAAAATGTTATTTTCTTATTTTTTTTTCGTTTTCCTGAACTTGAGGAGTGGTAAACCGTTTGTATCAGTTTGATTATCTAGAGTCGAACAATATATCCATGGTCGACTACCTACAACCGAACAAATTGTATATGTTCAGTTTCATAGTGTCGAACATACTCCAATTATTCGGTTTGTAAGTATCGAACAAACACCAATTGTTCGGTTAAAAATAGTCGAACAATTCTACTTAGTTCGACTCTGTACTGCCAAACACTTATAAAATCCTAAAATCTAAGCCAAATGAGAATACTCACCTACTATATCTACAATGTGGAGTCGTTTCCAACTATGACGACAACGAGCACCACCGGCGTCTTGAGGAGTCTTCACCAATGGTTTTGTTCACCACTGGATTTGAATGGAGGGGGAGATGGATCGTGGATGGGGGTGGGGTGTGTGAGTGAGTAAGTGAGGGTAAAGATTGAAGATTGTGGGTGGGGTGTGTGAGTAAGGGTAAAGATGGAAAGTTGTGGTGTGTATTGAGCAAATTGTTTATTTATCAATTTATTAAAGTAATAGTGGTGTGCCTTGAGATGAAAAGTGGTGTGTAAATAGAGGCACCCTTACACATATTTATAATAAAAGACTAAAGGAGCAAATGACATAACTACCCTTACACACTAATACTTAATACTCTCCCTCAAGTTGGTGCAAAGATATCTCTCATACCCAACTTGCAGCAAATGGGATGGAAAATCTTACTACTAAGACCCTTAGTAAAGACATTAGCCAATTGATCTCCAGACTTCACAAAAGGCATATATATTAAACCCTTATTTAATTTTTCCTTGATAAAATGTCTGTCGATCTCAATATGCTTTGTTCTATCATGCTAAACAAGATTGTGAACAATACTAATGGTAGCTTAGTTGTCACAATACAATGTCAATGGTTCACTGCAAACAAACCCAATATCATTCAACAAGGACTGGAGCCACATCAGTTCACATGTACCATGTGCCATAGCTCTGTATTCTGTCTCTGCACTAGATCTAGACACCATTGTTTGTTTCTTACTACGCCATGTGACTAAATTCCCCCCCACAAATGCACAGTAACCAGAGGTAGATCGCCTGTCATCTATAGAACCAACCTAATCAGCATCTGTGAATGCCTCAAACCTCAAGTGACTATGATTGGAAAATAAAATCCCTTTTCCAGGAACAAATTTAAGATACCTCAAAATGCGATACACTACATCCAAATGAGGGGCACGAGGCTCATGCATAAATTGGCTCACTATCCTAACCGCATATGCAATATCTGGACGAGTGTGGGATAAATATATAAGTCTTCCCACAAGTCGTTGGTACCTTTCCTTCTCCATAAGTTCACCAACACCACTACAAAGATGGTGATTAGACTCAATTGGCGAATCAGCAGATTGACAGCCTAACATGCCAGTTTCCTTAAAAGGATCTAGAATATACTTCCGCTAAGAAATAAAGATGCCTTTGTTAGATCTGGTAACTTCAATCCTAAGAAAGTACCTCAACGGACCAAGGTCTTTGATCTCAAATTCCTTGGCCAACAGCATCTTAAGATGTGTCATTTCTTCCTCATCATTACCTGTCACAACTATCTCATCTACTTATACTATAAGCACAGTTACCTTATTTGCATGGCGTTTGATGAACATATTGTGTGATCTGCATTGCTTTGCTTATACCCGAATCTCAACACAGCCTTCTGGATTCTGTCAAACCAAGCTCGAGAAGACTATTTCAAACTATATAACCCCTTTTTCAACCTACAAACTTTCCTAATTGTAGACTGAGATAAGAATTCTAATGGTACATCCATATATACCTCCTTCTCCAAATCACCATGGAGAAACGCATTCTTCACATTTTACTGCTGTAAAGGCCATCCCAAATTTGCTGCACATGAGAGAATAGCTCGAATGGAATTCATCTTTGCTACAGGAGCAAAGGTTTCTTGGTAATCAATTCCATATGTCTGAGTAAACCCTTTAGCCACTAATTGTGCTTTGTACCGTTCAATTGTTCCATTTGCTTTCTGCTTGATGGTGAACACCCACTTACACCCTACAGGCTTTTTTCCACTAGGAAGAGGAACCATCTCCAAAGTGTTATTCTTGCTTAGAGCTTGCATCTCTTCTATCATAGCTACTTTCCATTTAGGATCATTTATAGCTTTCTTCCAACCCTGGGGAATACATGCAGAAGACAAAGACGAAACAAAAGCACAATATGTAGAAGATAGTGAATCATATGACAAATTTAGACATGGAGTGTTGAGTACAAGCCCTAACCCCCTTTCAAAGAGCAATAGGAAGACTCGAATCATCGATAGTAGGACTATCAAATACTGGTAGAGAAATAGACTGAGGTGCATTACCTAGAATTGGCGTGAGAGATGATGATGGGTCTGGTGGCACAAGGGAAGCTTTCTCTTTTGGACGCCGAGAATAAGTCTTAAGGTCAACCCTGTCCAAACGACCACCAATGTCAGGCTCCACATCAAAAGAACTACTAGGCTTCCCCTCACCACAAATAACAGTCCGTTGATTAGGAATCAACAAAAATTGGAAAAACACTCGAACACGCATCAAAAAATAAAAATAAAAATCTAGGGTGAAAACCCATCAAATTTCGACCATGAAGGATTATTTATTTATTTATATGTATAGGGAAGAACGAATGAAACAAGGAACAAGAGAAGAATCTTCAAAGAGGAAGATGAAACTCTGATACCATGTTAGATTTGCATAAAAGAAAGACTAAAGGAACAAATGACATAACTACTCTTACACACTAATACTTAACACCTTACAACTACTCTTGCTCCTAAAATTGAAGTTGTCATCACAACTACAATTCATAACTACTTAGAAATACTACTCATAATGATAGAATATGCCTTGATCTTGGTGTTTGTTGATGTCCTTATTTGTATCTGCCATAGCCAATTTATAGGCTCATGTACATGTTTCCTTTAATAACTGCTTCGGTAGTTTCTTCTTCCATGACATCAATGTGGTGCCTTACAAGTAGGTAACTAATTGCAAAGAAATAGATTATTGCCATGTGTCTTTTAAACTCCTCATCTTGTACAACTTCAATTAACCTCCAAGTAACCTTCAAGTAAACAAGATGTTGCCACATATCCTGCAAAAAACAAATAATAATAATAAATATGATCATAGTTACACTTTAAAGATAGTTCATGATCTCAATTGAAAGACCATAATTGATAGGCCATAATCAATGAGATTAGATTTGACCATAATCGACAAGCCACAATCAACAAGACTGGATTTGGCCACAATTGACAGAAAATAATTTATGGTGGAAACAACATCATAGCCCCATCTACACAATTTTCCACATGTTCAACAACTTTTCAGCTCTTGAGATTTCATGGTTAGCAAGTGTCGTTGATTTTGTTTGAAATTTGTTTCCCAGTTCACTCGATTTAGTTAACATAAATTAAACGATACTATAATGAAAGAAAACATGGTTTTACGTGAAGATAGATGGAAAAACTATGTAATATGTTGAATTATATGGGTACATAATGAATGTGCATAAGTTTATCACTCATGTTGTTGGGTATAAGAATAATAAATGTTTCAAGTTCATGGGGAAGATTTTAGAAAGTTTTGCATGAATAGAAGGATGGTTTTAGCAATCTTTTGTTGGCAAGAACTCGAAAGGTTCTGTGACCAAATGGGATGGCAAAGGCGAACCTTGTCACTACTAAAAAGTACATGCAAATCAGAATTGCTCGGAGAGGAAGACGATTGGCCCGTTGTTGATTATTATGCATTTTGTGTTCTCTCAAATTATAAATTGCACCATGCAATGTACTGGTTTCACTTCCCAATCTTGGGAAACAAATTTGGAGGAAACTAGGCAAATTACCATCAAGTCGTTAAATGATATATAGCAAACAACGTCAACAACCCATTTACTGAGAAATTGTTTTCCATTGAAGCAAAAGCCTTAAGTTACAATTTGTACAAAATTGTTATTATACATCTTTGGTATCCTAATGCATACACATCTAACGAAGCTAGCGGGGTGGTCTGTTTAGTCACTTCTAATCGAGTTGTAAGTATTGTATTGAGCCTGAGAGAGTGCCTGTTGAAGACATTTGAAAGTTCCGTGATAATTCATGAATCCCATGAACCAAAAATCAAAATTGTCCACAGTATCTATTTCTATGTACTTCACGTGATGGTCTCTTTGTGTTGCGGCTTTCATTGGCTCCCTTTATATTTACAAGTGAGATCAAGACCTGCATGTAATACACATTAGTTAGCTCATATATTTATCTAATATGTTAGCAAGAGTGGATATGAATTCAGACATTGATTTATATTGACTCACTTTGTAATGGATTCTAACTGCCTGCCTATTCGGTGAAGACAATTTGATGGATCTCTCACTGTAAAAGGCAACTTTGTAGGTTGAGATAAAAAAGAGGCCTGCATAGGACCCAATGTTATTGACAAATAACATTTACAAGCCTTTAGCAACTTTTCTCCTTCTGTAATGTTAAATTTCTGCTTGAAGATCCTCTCCATCCCCCCAACTTTAAGAATTTTTACGCCCAATCTCAACTTCCCCTTCACTGTTTCCGAGATATTGGAATCTAATCTCACTGAAATTTTGCAAAAAAACAAATTAAATCAAGATAGAAGTCCAATTTTTATACGTTTTTAGACTTGATAATTTATTATTATCAGACTCAATTGAATTGAGAAGTAGTTACCGTGATCTTAAATGCCATTGGCAAGATGGTCTGCTTTTTCTCCAAGCTTGTTCATCTTATCAATCACTGTACCTACTTTATCTGCATCCATAAAAATAAATTATCAAAGACTGGTCTTAATTTCAATCATCTAAAAGTAGCAAGTAACATAGAACTCTCTAATCCTGAGAGAAATGGAGAGAGACTTACTCTTTTTGAATTTGAGAGATCCATTTGGAGGAGGGGGAATATGGTATTGGCTATCGGGATTGCATAAAAGTCTTTTTGGTGACTTCTGAACTGAATATTTTACCGAGCTCACTGGAATTCCAATAGTATGTTTCATTAGGAGGTTCTTCATATATACAAGCTTGATGAATTGCTTGAACTTAACGCTGTCTATTTCTTCCTTGGATTGTTCTCTTCCACTGTCAGAGGTGTATGCAGCAAAGGAGATGTGTAGAATGATGTGTGAAACTGTGTATTTAGCAATGTATTTATACATGACCAAGTGAATCAGTGACGAAATCTAAAGCCAGACTTGTATGCTACTACGTTCGTAGGTACGTGTTGATGTGTTATAAGATTATCCAATTCCATGCTCAATTTTATAGTCAGTTGGAAAGATAATCTCAACATCATTGCCCCATCAGCGCATCACAATTTTTCACTTGTTGAATTTGAACTAGTGTGTGTGTGAGTGATTTAAAAATTTTGATGTGGCATTTTAGCTTCTTGACACCACACCACCTCTTTTTAATGCTTAGAACAAAAGAATAGGAAACAAACAGCCATGTTTCAGTCTCACACCAAATGTGTTAAAAAGAAATAAAGAGATGGATAAAAATTGTTTTCCGTTGAACCACAAGCCTAAGTAACAATTTTTTTACAATGTTGTGATTGTACAACTTTGTTCTCCTAATTCATACACACATCTAGTGAACCAGGAGGGGCGGAGGCGGAATACATCTGTTTAATCACTTCTGATCGAGTTATAAGTATTGAGCCTGAGAGAGTGCCTGTTGAAGATATTTGAAAGTTCCACGATAATTCAGGAATCCCATGAACCAGAAATCAAAATTGTCCACGGTAACTATTTGTATGTACTTCTGTGACGGTCTCTTCATAGTTTGGCTTTCATTGGCTCTCTTTATTTTTACTAATGGGATCACGACCTGTATGCAATACACATTACTTAGCTACTTTGATATCTAATTAACAATATGGAAATGCTGTAAATATAGATGTGTGTTGACTCACCTTGTAACGAATTCTAATAAACTCGCCGGTTGGAGAAGACAATTTGATGGATCTGTCGCTGAAGAAGGCAACCTTGTCAGTGGAGATGAAGAGGAGGCCTGCTATAGGACCAGCTGTTGTTGATAAATAGCATTGGGAAGCTTTTAGCAACTTCTCTCCTTCTCTAATGCTGAAATTGTGCTTGAAAATCTTCTCCACGCCGCCTGCTCTAATAATTTTAGCCCCCAAACTCAGTTTCCCCTTCACAGTTTCAGTGATCTTGCGTCCCAATTTCACTGCAATTTTCACAAAATCAAATAAGACTCGCATTCGCATAGAGGTGTATTGGTTGACAACTTGACACTAATACAGCTGTTTCAGAGTTTATTTCAAAACTTCTTATGTTTATTTTTGTGCCATCTTCATGGCAGCTAAAGAATTGAGAGCTTAATATGACATATACCAGTAAATGCTAAATATCTATTATTTATTTTTATTTTATTATTTGGTAATTGAGGTTTCCATAGCTTTGAAAACGCTATGTACTTTTTCTTGAAAATAAATAATATTCTTGAATTTAGTTATTCAAAGACTCAATTGAGGCAAGGAAATAGTTACCATGCTCTCGGATGCTTGCAAGATTGTCTTCTTTTCTTTCAAGTTTCTCCATCCTATCTAATTTATACGCATTAGCACTAGCAGTAGAAGGGTCCTGTAAAATTCTTTTTGGTGCCCTCTCATCTGGATATGCTACCGGTGAGCTGACCAGGGTTCCAATAACATGTGCCAGCCGCTGTTTCTTCATATTTGATGAATTGCTATTGCTCCGATGTGATTCTGCTTTGCTTTCTATTCCCAGAATATTTTGAGTGAAAGATTATTTTGAGAGAGTGAGAGAAGCTATAGAGCGAGAGAGAGACTCTGAAATGTTTTGTATATTGATTTTTTATTCAAAGAGAATGAAGTCTCTCTTTATAGAGAGAAGATGGGCATTGGATACCACCATTTCCACCGAAAGCAAAAGATAAAGAAAAGCTATACAATTGGATAATATAAAGCTAAAGCTAGTCTAGTCTAACTAATAATGATAAAGCTAACTGTACAATAATGATAAAGCTAACAGCCCCCCGCAAACTCAAGGAGGGAAAGTATCAACCAAGTTGAGTTTGGAAACAAGATCATTGAAGCGGCCAGGAGGATGAGCCTTAGTGAAGATATCAGCGGGTTGATCGACGGAAGCAATAGGAAGAAGATGAACAGTTCCACAGGTGACATGCTGGCGAATAAAATGACAATCAATCTCAATATGTTTTGTGCGATCATGAAAAACATCATTGTGAGCAATCTGAATGGCACTCTGATTATCACAGTAGAGAGGGGTAGGAGCAGATGAAGAAACACCCATATCAGCAAGGAGCCAGCGAAGCCAGAGAAGTTCCTGAGTAGTGTCAGCAAGAGCTCGGTATTCAGCTTCGGTGCTAGAGCGGGCAGTGAGGGATTGTTTTTTGCTACGCCAGGCAAGAAGAGAATCCCCTAAGAAGAAACAGAATCCCGTGGTGGAGCGTCGATCTGTAGGATCCCCAGCCCAATCAGCATCGGAAAAGGCACGTAGGTCAAGAGAGGAAGAAGCCGAGAAGTGAAGACCATGGAACATAGTGCCTTTGAGGTAGCGAAGGATACGGAGTAGAGCAGTATAGTGGGGAGTGCGAGGAGCCGACATGTACTGACTGACAATGTGAACAGCATAGGCAATGTCAGGACGAGTGACTGTGAGGTAGACAAGACTGCCGACGAGCTGGCGATAAAGAGTAGCATCAGAGAGAAGAGTCCCATCGAGAGGAGTGAGACGAGTCTGAGGATCAACTGGAGTAGAGGCAGTTTTGCAATCAGTAAGACCAGCGCGAGCCAGAAGATCAGATGCATATTTGGCCTGGGACAAATAGGAACCAGTAGAATCATGAGAGACTTCAAGGCCTAAGAAGTAGTTAAGGGTACCAAGGTCCTTCATCTCAAACTGTTGGTGGAGAAATTGTTTGAGGTGGAGAATACCAGCTTGATCATCACCAGTGATAATCATATCATCCACATACAGAAGAAGAAGAGTAGTACCATGAGAAATAGTCCATATAAAAAGAGCAGAGTCATAGGAGCTAGATGTGAATCCGAAGTCATGAATGATAGAACTGAACTTAGCAAACCAAGCACGAGGCGCTTGCTTGAGACCATAAAGAGCACGCTGTAGTTTGCAAACCTGATGAGGTTGAAAAGTGGACCCAGGTGGAGGTTGCATGTAGACCTCTTCAAGAAGATGACCATTGAGGAAAGCATTTTTGACATCCATCTGAAATAGCCCCCAGTGGCGAGCAGTAGCAACAGCAAGTAAACTGCGAACAGAGGTAAGCCGAGCAACAGGAGAGAATGTCTCCTCATAATCAATGCCATATTCTTGGTTGAAACCCTTGGCAACAAGACGAGCTTTGTAGCGTTCAATAGAGCCATCAGAATGTGTTTTGATTTTGTAAACCCATTTGCAGCCAATTGCAGTCTTGCCAGGAGGAAGATCAACAAGATCCCAAGTGTGAGCTTTGTCCAAGGCATGGAGTTCATCAGTCATAGCTTGCTGCCAAAGAGGATTAGTACAAGCCTCACGATAGGAGGTAGGTTCATAAGTAGAGAAGGCAGTAGATCCAACAATATAATCACGAAGATGGATAGGAGGTTGAGTTACCCGGCGGGGTCGACCCGTAGGAGGATCGGTGGGAGGAAGAGTCGGTGAAGAAGGAGGTGTGGCAACAAGAGGTAGACCTTCAGGTAGAGCAGGCTGGACAGGATCAGGGGTGAGCAAGGGCGTCTCGATGGAGGAGGAACCTGTATCAAAATCAGTAGAGAAAAGATCGATGGAAGGATTAGTAAACAGTGCAGTAGTGGAAAGTCCGGGTAAGTGAAAGGAGGATAGCGAGGAAAACATTTGGTGTTCCCAGAAAACGACATGGCGGGAGATACGAAGACGTTTAGAGAGAGGATCCCAACAGCGAAAGCCTTTATGTTCAATGCCATACCCAAGAAAGCAACAAAGACGAGAGCGAGGTTCAAGCTTGGTGTGTTCATGGGATTGAAGTAGAACAAAACAAGCAGAGCCAAAAACCCGGAGATTGGCGTAAGGAGGAGGAGTGCCATGCAGACGTTCAAAGGGAGTTTGATTATGGATGACAGGGGTAGGAGCACAGTTGATAGTGTAAACAGCAGTGAGGGCAGCTTCTCCCCAAAAGTTTTCAGGACATGAAGAAGAGAGAAGGAGAGCGCGAGTAGTGTCAAGAATATGCCTATGTTTCCGTTCAGCGCGACCATTTTGCTGGGACGTGCCAGCACAGGAACGATGAGGCAGTGTACCATGATGCTGAAGAAAGGAAAGGAAATCTGAATCCCGATATTCCATAGCATTGTCAGAGCGAAAAATTTTGATGGTTTTGGAGAATTGGGTGTGAACCATTTGTGCAAATCGATAATAAATGTGTTTAAGTTCAGACCTATTTTTCATGAGAAAAAGCCAAGTAAACCGGGAAAAATCATCAATAAAAACAACAAAATAGCGGGATCCCCCCATAGTAGTAGTAGGGGAAGGCCCCCAAATATCCGAATGTATAAGATCAAAAGGGGCAAGAGAAACAGAAGTACTTTTATTAAATGATAAAGCAGGTTGTTTGGCAAGTTGACAGGGTATACAATCGAAATTATCGGGAATTACATGACCCAACTGTCCACTAGAAACCAAAGACCTTAAACGAGTAACAGAAATATGCCCTAAGCGACAATGCCAAAGATGAAAGGGAGATAATAAGGAAGTAGATGTAGGAGCAGCAATCTGAGGAGAGGCAGGAACATGAAGGTGAATGAGTTCATAGAGACGTCCACGCTTACGGCCGATCCCAATAGTCTGCCCTGTCTGAGGGTCCTGTACCAAACAATCAGTAGCAGAAAAGGTGACAGTTAGACCAAGTTCACATAATTGACCAATGGAAATAAGGTTTAAGGTAAGAGCAGGGATATGATAAACGTGAGGTAGAGATAAAGAAGAGGTGGAAACAGTACCAACATGACGAACAGACATGAGGGAACCATCAGCAGTATGTATTGAGGGAATATGAGGAGATGAAGATAAGGAAGAAAAGATAGTAGAACTGGAGGTCATATGATTACAACAGGCAGAGTCAAAATACCAAGAAGAGTTACCTGGGATTACAGACAAAGCAGTAAGAGGAGGTGTACCAGATGAGGAGAGAAGTTGTTTGAGCATGGCCTCTACATCCGTTGGAGAAAAGTGAGGGGTAGATGGAGCAGGTGACTCAGAGAACCCTGCAGAGGGGGCAGTGTCAGTGTGATGAGACTGATTCCCGGAAGCAGCAGCAGCAGTGTGATAAGACTGATTCCCGGAAGCAGAAGTAGCAGTGTGATGAGACTGGTTGCCGGAACGATGAAAACTTCCCCGGGAAGAGCCACCGCGAGAGGAGTGGCTATTGGAGGATGAGCGGGATGGATTGCGAAAACAATCCTGTAGCAGATGACCAGGACCAAGTTTGTTGCAGTAGCGGCAGGATCTGACGGGGCAATTGACCAGGAGATGGGTTGAAGGAAGGCCCCGATTCTGACAATAGAGGCAAGCAGTTGGCCGCTGGGTAAATGATGGCCGGGACGGAGGAGTGGCAAGAACAGAGTCCACATGATGAGTTTGAAGAGTACCTAGACGGGTCTCCTCTGATAACAACTCAGAAATGGCTTGTTCAAGAGTGGGCAAGGGATGGCGATGAAGCAGAGAGGCACGTACGGGCTCAAAAGAGGGGGTAAGAGCCATGAGAAATTGCACCAACCTTTGCTGGTTGCGATGGTTAGTAAATAAAACTGCATCTTCGGGGTCATGCCAGGTTGGTTCTGAAAGAGCAAGCTGATCCCAAACAGAGTATATTTGAGAAAGGAAGTCATTAATGGACTGAGTGGATTCTTGGCGCATGCGGTGAAGTTGGTTCTGAAGTTGATATTGATGGGCAAGACCAGTAGTCTGGTATCGTTCTTTTAAAAAATCCCAGATGTCTTTCGCAGGAGTAGTTACAGAGTCAAGCTGAAACCGGCCAAATTGAAGACTGATAGAGGTAACAGAGGTATTACGAAACCAGGTAATGATTTGGTAATTTTTACTGTCCCATTCCTCAAGTCGGTCTTCATATGTAGCAGTATGAACAGGAGTTTCAGTAGTGGCACTGTCTTTGATTGGTTTAGTCACATCCCCAGTGACAATTCGCCAGAGCTTCTTGCCTTTAAGAAAGGAAGACATGGCTTGGGCCCACAGAACATAGTTTGAACCATTCAGAATAACGGAAATGGGATGGGAGGTGTCAAGACGATCCATAATACTTGTTAAGTAGGATTAAAGTAACAGGAAGAGACCTGTAGGATCAAAATTTGGTAAAACAGAGTGTACCAGTGAGTCCGGAAGGTCGAAAATAGCCAGAAAAGGCTGCTGGACAGAGATGATGTCAGCGATGATGTCAGCGGCGCACGTTAGCAGAGTGCAGGGAGGAGCACGTTAGCAGAAAGGCGGCGGCGCACGGTAGCGAACAGGCGCAGGCGCGGCGCACAATAGCCGTTTTGGCGCACGCGGGTGCACTGTAGTGAAGCGGCGCACGAAAGGCGCACAATAGCAGGCGCGGCGTACGGGAGTGGCAGGGCTGACGTCAGCCGCGGTTGTGTGGGCGCGTGGAGGCGCGTGGCGGAGGTGAGTGGCAACAGATGGCGCGTGCGGGCGCGTGTGAGAGTGGTGGCGGAGCTGGTGACGCGCAGAAGGTAAAGGCGGCGCGTGTGGGCGCGTGGAGGGTGTTCTGAGAACGGGCTAGGTGCCGTTGGAATCGTGAGAAAATTCCGAGCGATTTGATGTATGCCACTGTGTACGGGACTAAACACCAAAATCGAAAATTGCCAGAAATGTAACACTGGGCTCTGATACCATGAAAGATTATTTTGAGAGAGTGAGAGAAGCTATAGAGCGAGAGAGAGACTCTGAAATGTTTTGTATATTGATTTTTTATTCAAAGAGAATGAAGTCTCTCTTTATAGAGAGAAGATGGGCATTGGATACCACCATTTCCACCGAAAGCAAAAGATAAAGAAAAGCTATACAATTGGATAATATAAAGCTAAAGCTAGTCTAGTCTAACTAATAATGATAAAGCTAACTGTACAATAATGATAAAGCTAACATTGAGATTGTTGGATGCTTAGAGTGATGGTTCTAGCCATGGATTCAGAAAATGTATTTATAAGGGGGAGAAAGGTAAGTTGGTGGATCTTAAACTTTAGTTGGATGAGTCAGGCATGCCTCATCCACATTAATAAAAAGCACACAATTCCATAACGAAAGATTGGTGTTGGGAAGGTGATGGTGTGACTGGTTTCTTTTAGAAAGAACAATTGCAGAGAGGTTCAAGTCTTCTGTTTTTAAGGTTTCACAAGACTATCAAGTTATTCAAGCATTCAATCTTTTTTCATTTTTGAAGTAACTTTGGAACCTTTTACAAAAGAGGAAAAAAACAAGAAATAAAAAGAAAAAGAAATCATACTGTTTGCGAAATTGGTTAATGCAAGTAAAATAGTAGAATCAGTTGGGTCAGCATTTCAATCATTCAACCTTGCATTTTCTGCTTGCTACTGTGTGTGAGGGTGTGAATTAAGCTTTTTGAGCTGGCAATTTGGCTTTGTGACGACACCATTCCTTTTTCTTAGACTGTTAGTGGTGAACAAAGCAAAGGCTATAGGCTCCAGACTTGTTAAGTAAACCAAACAGCATTACGAAAGATATAAATTATGCAGTGGTATGTCATCTTAATGATTGATGGACAATAACATGTCATCTGTGAGAGATTACAAAAAATACCATAACCGCTTAGCTAACAACACTATCGAAAGTCTCCGATTAAACCCTTCAATTAGTTCTCCCTTCTTCATATATGCTTAATAATGGTGGGTGGTGCCTTGATCTGCTAAGCAAAAATAAAAAAACAAAAAACAGAAATAAGTGCAATCCAGGCCATTTTGGATAAGAATTTAGTTGTCAAATTATAATTCCAAAGCAATTATTCATCATTCAAAGTAAATTTCATACTTTGAGATTGAAACCCCAGAATTCAAGTTTTTTGTACAATCGCATTGTGAGACTGAGGGAAAACAAAGGTAATTGAAATGAAATTAGTACTCTTGAAATCAATCATGTGTTACTTAATTTGGGAGGTAAAGTGACAGTTCAGAAAATCAGAATCTGATAGGATCAAACCACTCAAATGCATTATATCTGGATTGCAATCCTCAATTTTGGCATTCCTTTTTATCTTAGCCTGAGGTGGAATGGATTGGATTGTAGGCCGTCCTTGCACACTACTTCGTCTTAATACTATATATATTATATATATTCATGCTTATATTGTTAGTGGGAAAGAGAATCTACACATCATATCCCTATCAGCATGAATTTCCCACAAGTTGAACAACTTTTCAGCTCTTGAACTTTCTAGGTTAACGAGTGTTGATTTGGTTCAAAATTTGTTTTCTAGTTCACTCGATTCAATTAACATAAATTGAAACATAGTCAAAATGGAAAGAAAACATGGTTCTAGGTGAAGATAGCTAGCAAAACATGTAATATGTTAAAAGAGAAGAACCACATTTAAGGTTTAAGGATTTAGATGACTCCTTATAGTGTTGTGTATCTTGGACAATATAGTTCAATGTAAAAATTATAGTAACACTGTATCAATATTAAGATTTTGTTGAATTGAGTGCACTTCAAATATTGAGTAAGAATAAGAGGGGTACTAGAAGGATTCTATTAGCAATGTTCTGTTGGAAAGAACTGGAAAGTTTTTGTAACCAAATGGACTGGAAAATGGCGAAACTTCTCACAAACTCTTTGAAAGTATCAATCAGAATTGCTCTGAGAGGAAGATCACTGAATAATAGGAGAGAAGATGAGCGATGAGGGACTGAAATTGAAAGAGAGTTTCCGTCAATTTTAGTAGAATAATCTGAATGAAAAAAAAAGGGGAAATTTTTTTAAATTTTTATCACATTCTCTTCCATTTTTCCCCCTCCAGAAATTCCTCCTCAAATCCAAAATCCAAACAAAACCTAAGAAAATTGCTGGTCATGATAATTCGGGAATCCTGTAACCAGCAGTCAAGATTATCTGCAATAACTAAATGTCACAACGCAAAACCACTGATCCTTTGTTGATTATGAATTTTGTACTTCTCAAATTATTTTTAATGGCAATTTACCAGTTTCCTTTTCCACCTTGCATTCTTTATATATAATGCAAACGATTCTGAAATGATATATAGCAGACACAATAAATGATCCATTTACTGATGATAGAATTTTTTTCCATTGAAGAAAAGCCTAAGTAACAAAGTTGTTACAATATTTATACAAGTTTGTTCTCCTAATTCATACACATCTAATGAAGTAGGGGGGTTGGGGGGTGGAATACATCTATTTAATCACTTCTGATCAAGTTGGAAGTATTGAGCCTGTGAAAGTGCTGCTGAAGATATTTCAAAGTTTTGTGATAATTCAAGAATCCCATGAACCAGAAATCAAAATTGTCCACGGTAACTATTTCTATGTGCTTCTTTGATGGTCTCTTCACATTTTGGCTTTCATTGGCCCTCAATATCTTTCCTACCGGGATCAACACCTTGTAACGAATTCTAACAAACTCGCCGGTTGGAGAAGACAATTTCATGGATCTGTCACCGCAGAAGGCAACCTTGTCGGTGGAGATGAAGAGGAGGCCTGCTATTGGACCAGCTGTTGTTGATAAATAGCATTGGGGAGCCTTTAGCAGCTTCTCTCCTTCTCTAATGCTGAAGTGGTGCTTGAAAATCTTATCCACACCGCCTGCTCTAATAATTTTAGCCCCCAAACTCAGTTTCCCCTTCACAATTTCAGTGATCTTGGGCCCTAATCTCACTGCAATTTTCACAAAATAATATAAGACTCACAAAGAGGCGTATCATGATCATCCTGTTGCTATGTTTGTTTGGTTGACACTAATATTAATACAGCCATGAAGAAGAAAAGAATTTTGTTTCAATGTTTTTCAAATCTTTTCAGTTAGTTTTTCTGCCATCTTGTTGGCAGAAAAACAAATTGAGATGTTAAAATGACATCAAATAATTTTGCTAGAAAAGAACTAATTATATTACCTTGCTCTCGGATGCCGTTTGCAAGATTGTCTTGCTTTCCTCCAAGTTTGTTCATTCTATCTACTTGATCTGCACATTAGTAGCAATCAATTTGTTAAACACTGCCTCTATTTTAAGCATTTAAAACTAGTAATACTAGTAAGTAGAAATAGCTCTTTATTGACTAGAGTAATGGAATGACGTACTCTGTTTTAACTTCAGAGATCCAATCGAAGAAGAGGAAATTTGGTATTGGCTAGCACTAGCACTAGCACTAGCAGGGTCATGTAAAATTCTTTTTGGCGTCATCTCACCCAGATATGCCACATGTGAGCTGACCGGAGTTCCAAAAACATGTGCCAGCTGTTGTGTCTTCATATTCGATAAATTGCTATTGCTCCAATGAATGTTGCGTGATTGTCAGATGCTTAGAGTGATGATATTTCTAACCATGGATTCAGCAAATGTATGTATAGGGGGGAGAAAGGTAAGTAAGTTGGTGCATCCTAAAGTTTAGTTGGAGGATGAGTCATGTATGCCTCATCCACATGAATAAAAAGCACACAATTCAGGGCTTTCTATAAAGAAAGATTGATGTTGGGTAGGTGATGTGTCTGGTTTCTTTTACAAAAAGATTTGCAGAAACGTCCAAGTCTTTTTTTTTAAGATTTCATAGATGCAGTTGAAGAATGGTGGATCTTAAATATATATATATTTTTGATATGAAGAGCAAATGATCATGCTATTCAAAGAACATAAATACTGGAATGACAGTATTAACAAGTAACAGAAGCGTGACCAAAGATATTTTACTAGAGGCTGAAAATTAGATAACTTTATTTCAAAATTTAAGAGAAAGTGGTATAAATGTGTTGCTTAAAATTCGAGATGGTTTTTACAGTTAAGGGTTTCTTAAAAATTCCTTTAAAACTTACAAAGCAACGATTCCAATCTTTTTTCATTTCTGAAGTAACTCTTAAACCTTTTGTTTTTTGGAAAAGAAAAATTTTACAAAGAATTGGGAAATCATACTCCTTGTGAAATTGGTCAATAAAACTAAAATAATCTAATTAGTTGGATCAGCATTTCAATCATTCTATCCCAGAAAGCAAGAAACATTGGCTGCTTAGGTCTTGCTGACTCTGTGTGAAAATGTCAATTAAGCTTTTTGATCTGGTATTTTAGTGCTACAACAAAAAGCAAAGGCTAAACACACCAAACTTGTTAAGTAAACCAAACAGAATTATAAAGGATATAAATTATGCAATCATATCATCTTGATGATTAACATGTCATCTGCCAGAGATTACATAAAAATACCAAAACCACATAATTAAAAGCACTATAGAAAGTCTCCGGTTAAACTCTTCACTTAAATCTCCCTTCTTCATATAGGCTTAATAATATTAATCAATCTAACTGTTGACTAACAGATGTGGCATATTATATTGCAACTATAAATTGTAAGAGTTTCTGAATAATCAGTATTTTCAACTTGTGTATTTACAAAAGAGTTCATCAGATTATGTAGCTCTAAATTTATGACTGAAAAAGGAAATACGAAAAAGGAAATTAATACAACAATCTTGCCTAATACGTGCCTAATTCCTAATATACACAATGCCATATATACACACAACCATATATACACAATATATTCTCATACCCCCGCTCAAACTCAAGGTGTTTTAGCAGAAAACACTGAGAATTTACTAAGAAGAAATTGAAACCGAGCGGTAGTGTGAGTCTTGGTGAAGAAGTCCGTAAGTTGCAAAGTCGAGGTGACAAAAGGAAGCGAGATAGAGCCAGGCTGCAGATGCTGTCGAACAAAGTAACAATCAATCATAATGTGTTTTGTCTGTTCATGGAAGACAGTATTGTGGGCAATCTGAATAGCACTGCGGTTGTCACTATAGAGAGAGGTCGGAGAAGACTGAGGGACGCCTAAGGCAGAGAGAAGACAACGAAGCTAGACAACTTCAGCAGTAGCATGAGTCATAGCACGATACTCAACTTCGGCAGTAGAGCGAGCAACAACAGTCTGTTTCTTGCTTTTCCAAGAGATCAAGGAATCGCCAAGAAACATACAGAAACTAGATGTGGACTTGCGATCAATAACATCACCAGCCCAATCAGAATCAGCATAGGCCAGCAAATCCAGAGATGAAGTAGAGGACAACAGTAAACCTTGAAATATAGTACCTCGGAGATAGCGAAAAATCCAAACCAAGGCAGCCCAATGTGTGGAGCGAGGAGCAGAGACAAACTGGCTAACCACATGAACAACATAGGCGAGATCATGACGAGTAACCTTCAGATAGACTAAGCAACCCACGAGCTCTTGATATAGAGTAGGATCGTCTAGAAGAACACCATCAGTAATGTTGAGCTTTACATTAAGCGCAATTGGGGTATCAGAAATCTTAGTGTCAATAAGACCGGAATGATGAATAACCTCATTGGCATACTTGGCCTGAGAGAGAAAATAGCCCTTGGGAGAATAAGCTACCTCAATACCAAGAAAATACCATAATGGGCCCAGATCATGACGAGTAACCTTCAGATAGACTAAGCAACCCACGAGCTCTTGATATAGAGTAGGATCGTCTAGAAGAACACCATCAGTAATGTTGAGCTTTACAATAAGCGCAATTGGGGTATCAGAAATCTTAGTGTCAATAAGACCGGAACGATGAATAACCTCATTGGCATACTTGGCCTGAGAGAGAAAATAGCCCTTGGGAGAATAAGCTACCTCAACACCAAGAAAATACCATAATGGGCCCAGATCCTTCATTTCAAAGATGCAGAAAAGAGGTTGTTTGACCTCAGATATAGCAGAAGAGTTAGAACCAGTGATGATCATATCATCCACATATAGTAATAACGCAACAAATCTAGTAGAGGTGCGGAGAAGAAATAAAGCAGAGTCCTAGGCACAAGGATGAAACCCAAGCTCAGTAACAGCAGTCTGAAAATGATCATACCAAGCACAAGGAGACTGCTTTAGACCATACAGAGCATGCCGAAGGCAACACACCTGTCCAGAGGAATGGTGAAGGCCAGGAGAAGGACCCATGTAAACCTCTTCAGTGAGATGGTCATTAAGAAAAGCATTCTTAACATCCATCTCATAAAGAGGCCAAGAACGAACAACAACGACAGAGATCAAAGTACGGACGGTAGTCATTTTGGCAACAAGAACGAAGGTCTCTTCATAATCAATACCATTCTCTTATAAGAAACCTTTGGCAACCAGACGAGTTTTGTAGCACGCAAGAGAACCATCAAAATGAGTCTTGACTTTGTAGACCCATTTGCAACCAACCAGATTCTTACCAACAGGCAAAGGAACCAACTCTCAAGTACTAGTTTTTTGTAAAGCAGACAACTCATCCTCCATAGCTTGAACCCAATGAGGATCCTGACAGGCCTCCTTGTAAGACTGGGGTTTTGAAAAAGAGTGAATAGCAGATAAAAAAGTACGATAGGAAGCAGAAAAACATGTATTAGACCAACCCAACCTGTTTGGAGGACAATGCTCACGAGGAGGATAGCGGTGTGCAGCAAGATCAGAGTCGTCAGAAACAGAAGGAGCAGCAACAGGAGTAGAGACAACTGGTGGGAGGGAGCCTTGTGACGAGAATAGACCAATAACGGAGGGAAAGAAGCAGCCAAAGGAGAAGAAAGAACCATAGGTGACGTAGATGGAGAAGTAAGAATGGCCTCAGGAGGAACAGTGGCAATATACTCATCGGATGGGACCTCAGAAGGAAATGGGTCAATGTGAACCAAATCCTCTTTGGAAACGGAAGCAGCAAGAGGGGGAAGTTAAAAGTAAGATAGACGTTTAAGAAAGGCAACATGACGGGAGACATAAAGGCGACGAGAGATAGGGTCGTAACAGCGGTAGCCTTTCTGAGTATGACTGTAGCTCAAAAAGACACACAAGACAGACTAGGCACTGAGTTTGGTCCGATCTTTCCGGGGAAGGAGGACAAAACAAGCAGATCTAAAGACACACAAAAGGAAATAATTAGGAGGTTGGGAATACAAAGCCTTATAAGGGGATTGACCGAAGAGTAGGGGAGTCGGCCTGCAATTCAGGAGGAAAGCAACGGTAAGAACTGCCTCACCCCAGAATGGTGTCGGAACAGAGACAGAGAGAAGGAGAGATCGAGCTGTCTTAAGGAGATGACGGTGTTTACGCTTAGCACGATCATTTTGGATAGGGGTATCAGTACAAGAGGTTTGGTGAATGGTGCCCAATTTGGCCAAATACTCACAGAATTCAGTTTTAAAGTATTCCCTACCCAAGTCAGATCGGAGTATTTTAATTGTGGCCCCAAATTGTGTAGTGATCATGGACTGAAAAGTGCGATATATCAAGTAAAAGTCAGATTTATGAGCCATAAGATAAACCCAGGTATAGCGGGTACAATCATCAACAAAAGACACATAGTACGTAGAACCCCCTTTAGTGAGAAGGTCCTCAGACATCAGTATGGACAAGAGAAAAAGGGGAAGTAGAAATAAAAGTACTATTATTAAAAGGAAAAGTTGTCATTTTAGCAAGTTTACATCCTCGACACTCATTAATTTGACTAGGAGAAACTTTACGTAACAATCTTGACTGAGCTAAAGACTGCAAGTGATCAACAGACAAATGACCTAAGCGAGAATGCCATAAATAAAACTGACTCGACTGAGAATCTAACTGAAAAGATGAAAGTGCAACGGGAGAGGTAGACAGAGGAAGATGTAGGATTTCCACCACATAGAGATCTCCAACTCTACGGCCAGTCCCAATCTACTTCTTGGATACCCAATCCTGCATACAACATAAAGAAGAAGAAAAGATAATGTGATAACCCTGTCTTGTGTTAGGTTAATTAATCATGATTATATGATTAATTTGAATTTGGGTGTTAATTGCATGATTATATGTGATTTTGGCCTTATATCTGTTCACCGTAGGAAGATTTGTTCAACTTACTGTTATAAACTAAAAATTGAAGGCTTTATCGGCTACAAAAACCGAAATTGACTACGCCATTGTGATTAGCATAATTTTTAGAGCCTACGGTGAAATTTAATTGAAAACTGATTCGGAACAAATTAATTAGTTTAAATTGAATTAATTAAGCACCATTGATTAGTTCTAATTAAGTGTGATTAGGGAAAGCTTATATAACTGAGCTAAGTATGCTTAAGCTTATATTTTTTAGCTCAAATCAGATTCTACACTCTAAAGAGAGAGGGTGAACTAAATTCAGAGAGAGAAAGGAGCCATTCTTGAAGATTTTGCAAGAGAACTCAAGTTTTGGAAGGCTAGGCTCTAGAACTAGCTAAAATTGTGAAGATCAAAGCTCCTAAGTGAGTAATTGAGCATAAATTCATCAGTTTGAGTTTGTAATTTTGTGAATTCAAAGTTAGATGGTAATCAAGAACAAGAGTTAAGTTGAATTTGAAGTCATTATAAACATGCATGTAAAGATTGCTATGGATTTGTGTATTTGAGCATGAAACATATGATCCGTGTTGAATTTTGATTAAGATTCATGCTTTTGATCATCTTTTGCATCACTTAAGTTGAGAATGGAAGTTATATTCCACATGCAAGCACAATTCATGGAGGTATAGGTTTTGGTTGCATGAATTTGAAGTATTGGAAATAAGTTTGGTATAAATTAAGTATGCATGTAATTAATTCATGGGAATTGAGCTTCATAATGTTGTAAATTTAGTATTTGTATCATGTTAGAAGATGTACAAGTGAATTATGGGTCATGACATGCAAGTTATACCAATTGGAAGGCAAATTTGAAGCTCAAACAGCTTGTTGGAAATCCCAAAATTCGTCCTCTCCGCTTGAGTAAAGGAGTTGCCGCTCGAGCGGAGAATGCAAGCAACCAAAAGTTTTGCAGATAGAGATGTCCGCTCGAGCGAGAAGAGTTGCGCTCGATCAACCATTCACATGTTTTGACTTCTGGCTCGAGCGACCAGGGCCACGCTCGAGCGTAAAAATGAAGTAACCAGTACTTTTGCATATCAAAGGGGTCCGCTCGAGCGACCGAAGGTGTGCTTGAGCGAAGAGCCTTGTTTCAGAAATTTTGAAAAGGTGTTTCATGATTTGTTTTCCGTTCTCTTTTATTTCTAAGCACTCTTAGGCATGCATTGAGCATTGTAAATGGACTAAGAAGATAAGAAAGAGGCCTAAGAGGAATAAATATATTAAAGAACGTATTGAATTGCTCGTGACCCAATGTGTTATGAAATGTGTAGGGTCAAGCGCAAGGACAAATCATCCGACAGATCACTGTGAGTAATATCTTAATAAAGATATGTTCAAGTACGTTCCTTTCCGCAACGTTATTTCTGTATGAGTCTTATGGATATGTATTTTGAATTATGGATGAATAGTCTAAATGTCAGTCTTTGCATAAGACTAATTGAATACAAATGTGATTATGATCATGGGTATAACACACACATGAATACGAATATGGAAATGAATGATGGGCCAAAGGCCGTTTAACAAGAATGATTGGGCCAAAGGCCGTTTGACAAGAATGATTTGGCGAAAGGCCGCTTGACATGAATGATTGGACCAAAGGCCGCTTGACATGAATGATTGGACCAAAGGCCGTTTGACGTGAATGATTGGGCCAAAGGCCGTTTGACATGAATGATTGAGCTGAAGGCCGTTTGACACGAACGAATAAGGCCCGAGGACATTTGATAAGAATGAATTGGGCCTGAGACCGTTTGATATATTTGGGCCTGAGGCCATTTGATGTATTAGATAGAAACTCGAATGGGCCTATGGCCGTTTGATATGTTTGCTACAAATTTCATTCATGTAACTCCTTTATTTTGATATTATTTACTAGGCTATCGCTTGCTCTCATTTATATGTGTGTAAGTAAGTAAAGAGATGTTCAATCCCAGCCTTAGTGAAAGACATGAGAGAAGTCAAGTTTTTGTAGAGTCAGCCCGAACGTCTCACGCATGAGACTTGTTTTGTTTCTTTTGTTTTCTCTTTGTTACCTTGGTGAATATGTTGGATCACCATGTATATAAGCTTTTTGTTTGGATGACTGTATGTTCGAAAGTTCCTGGACATATAAGATGTTAATTTTGTTTATATGTGTGAGTTATTATGGAATGTTTGTTTTACCATATAAGCACAACTCATCGGACAAAATTTTTGAGTTTGCTTCCGTTCGGTCCCATTATTGTTATAAAATATGTCTGATTTTGTTTGAGGCCGTAGGTAATCCCTTGATTACTGGCCGATTATGACTTTATCCTTAGGGGCGAGATCGAGTATTGACAGAGTGGTATCAGAGCACGAGTAATAACTTACACACTTGTCCAAATGAGCAATAAGCGTCTACAAAAGATCTAGGATGCATTCATGTGATAGGTATGAACTTGAAGACATCAAACATATGCTTAAATGCTTTGAAATGAATGACTATGTGCTGTATATTTTGTGAATTACTTGCATTGTAAATTATTTGATTACGTGTACTCCTTTGTATATGCGTAGTTGTGAACATTTTGTATAATAAATAATGCAAGTTTAATCAGATAATGGTGAGAACAAGAGGTGATAAAATAGAGGAGTCCCCTACTGCCAGAATGGATAGGATGGAAAGGTTGATATAGGATATGGCAGAAACATTGAGACAACAACAACAATGGCAGCAGCCACACCCTCCACCTCCACCTCCAACACCACCTGTACCAGACCTACAGAATGATAACCAAACAATAGCTTTCACCAAAGAGTTTAAGAAAATAAAGCCGCCACAGTATCATGGGAGATTGGATCCATTAAAGGCTGAAGCATGGGTCCCCGACATAGAGAAACTGTTTAAGGTATTTCCTTGTCTAGAAACCCAGAAAGTGTTGCTAGCCACCTTTACTCTTGAAGATGAGGCAAGATGATGGTGGATTTAATGCGTGAAAGCAATAAAGATATTGGTTGGGCACGATTTTTGGAGATTTTCTATGACAAATACTTTCCACAATGTGTCTGTGACAGGAAAGTGTCAGACTTCATGGGACTTAAGTAAGATAACATGAGCGTAGCTGAGTATGAGGCCAAGTTTACTGAATTGGCTAGATTTGCACCACATATGGTCGATACCGACTACAAAAAAGCAAGACATTTTGAAAGAGGGCTTGGAGATGATATCTTAGAGAAGGTGAATGTACTCAAGCTAGAAACCTATATCGAAGTGTTAGACTGGGCCATAATATCAGAAGCTAATATAGCCAGACAGGCCAAATCATCAACCGACTAGAAAAGTAGTAAAAGACAGGGCTTCTTTTCAAGGAAGAGATTTTCAAAAAAACAGAATACAGGCTCCTCAAGTATCTCGAATTCTTCAGAGACACATCCCCAATGTGCAACTAATGTGGTAAAAGGCATCGTGGGGTTTGTTACCGTATATCAGGGGCCTGTTTTAAGTGTGGTAAGACAAGACACATAGCCAAGGATTGTAATCAAAACAGTGGGAAGATAGCTGCTAGCTCAACTACATCGATCCCAAAATCGGGAAACACTACAAGGCTTACTACAACCGGAGATACCGCGAGGCAAGGGAGAGTCTTTGTGCTTGTTCTGGGCGATATGCGGAACACAGAAGCCGTTGTCTCAGGCACTATCTCTATATGCAATCAGGATGTTTTGTGTTAATTGATTCGGGATCAACACACTCCTTTGTAACTTATGCACTTGCATCTAGATTGAGTAGACCTCTAGAATCATTACCATATTTGTTATGTGTATCTGCTCTATCCGGGGAATTTGTGTTGTGCACATCTGTATGTCGATTCTATGATATGTGCATTGGGAATGCTACTTTGTATGTAGATCTGTTACCCTTGGACTTTAGACATTTTGATGTAATCCTGGGCATGGACTGACTATCTAAATACTATGCCACTATTGATTGTGTAACAAAACAAGTTGTATTTAGACCACCAGAACAGGAAAAAATTGTGTTTGTGGGTAACGAGGTAGTACCTCCACCTTATTTGATATCTACAATGAAGGCATGCAAATTAATCAGGAAAGGGTGCCAGGGTTATTTATGCTATGTATTGTCCGAACAATTTGTGAATGCTGAATTGAACAGTATCCCTGTTGTTAGCGAGTTTCCAAATGTGTTCCTAGATAAATTGCCAGGAGAATTGGTTGATAGGGAGATAGAGTTTACTATTGATATTGTGCCAAGCACTCATCCTATTTCAAAAACCCCTTACAGAATGGCTATTGCTGAAATGAAAGAATTAAAGGAACAGTTGCAAGACCTACTGGACAAAGGGTTTATTCGACCAAGCACTTCGCCGTGGGGGTGCACCAGTGTTGTTTGTGAAAAAGAAAGATGGAACTTTGCGCCTATATATTGACTATTGTGAATTGAACAAGGTGACAATAAAGAATAAATATCCCTTACCTCGTATTGATAACTTGTTTGACCAGTTCAAGGGATCACAAGTGTTTTCCAAGATTGATTTGAGATCTGGGTACCACCGGTTGAAGGTAAAAGCAGAGGATGTTGAGAAAACGACGTTTCAAACAAGGTATGGCCATTACGAATTTCTTGTTACGCCATTTGGGGTGACTAATGCTCCTGCAACATTTATGGACCTAATGAACCGATTTTTTAAGACTTACCTTGACGATTTTGTTGTGGTTTTTATTGATGATATCTTGATATATTCAAAGAGTAGACTTGAACATGAATACCACTTGAGAACTGCCTTGCAAACACTTAGAGAAAATAAATTATTTGCCAAACTAAAGAAACGTGAATTTTGATTGGATGAAGTTATTTTCTTAGAGCATGTTATCAACAAGGAAGGGATTTCAATAGACCCATAGAAGATAGAGCCAAGAAGACAGATGGAGACAGAGTCTGACTAGCTGTTTTAAGGCGGGTTTCCTCGGAGAGAAACTCACAAACAATAGCATCCACAGAGAGGAGAGGAGACTGATGAAGGATACCACCACGGATAGCTTCATACTGAGGGAAGAGAGCTGTTAAGAATTGTACTAAATGACCTTGCTCCCAAAACTCAACATAAGTATCTAGTGCCTTGAGGCTAGATGGTTCCATAAGAGCCAATTGATCCTAGACACCTGTCATTTCAATACAAAAATCCTGAATAGATTGATCCCGTTGACGAGCACTCTGAATAGCTATTTCCAACTCATACTGTTTGGCGAAGTTGGATTTCTGATACACACCTAATAAATAATCCCACACCTCCTTAGCAGTACTGTATTTGGAAAACATCATTCCAATACGGTCATCCACAGAATTATGAAACCAAGTCAGAACTTGTAATAACCCGACCCTCCTATATGCTTCAGTCTCTTATTACATGAGTAATTATATGCTTAATGTGAAATTCCAAGTAAAATTAAGCTTAGTTGTGTGAATTATATGACCATGGATTTATATTTATCAATTGTGCAAAAAATCTGTTACAATTGTGACGTTTGGATTAGGAATTGGAAGCCTTAGAAGTGCGATAATCCAAAATTGACTTTATAATTGTGATAAGCATGATTTTTAGATCATAATATGAATTTTTATAAAAATTTGATTTGTAATGATTAAATTGATTAATTTGTGGTCAACCCTTAAATAACCCCTTAACCCTTAACTTGATAATTTTCCATCACAAAGAAATATCTCCTGAGAAAGAGAGAGTGCTAGAGAGGAAGAAAAAGGGAAGAGACTTCAACAAGGAAGAGATTGAAGAAATTGAGAAGAGTTGTAGAGATTTGGGCTCAAGGTAGATAGCCCACCTAGAATAGCCTTTCTCATTGACTTGAGTAAGAACTTCTTTTACATTCATGCAAGCTAGGGTTTGTAATTGAGGTCAAGTGTATGATAATTGGTTAATTGGAAAGATGTTTTTATCATTTGGTTGTTTTGAATTAATTTGAGCTATATGGAGGAAAATTACATCTTATTCTTTGGTTTTACATGTTTGAATTCATCTATGTATATATATATATATATATATTTGAAAACCAAATATGGCTAGAAACCTAAGAAAATTGAGTTGTGAATATGAATTTGGAGGGGGTTGTGATCTAGATAAGCTTGTGATTCATGTTTATTGTGATGTTATATCATAATATTGCATTGATTTCCCTATTTTTTACTTTATTATATGGTTGCCTTGTTGGATTTTTGCCTTGGTTTGACCCTAATATGATTTGCACTATTTATGACTCATGGCCTAAGGCCGAGGGAGGTGGTGTACATATTGATGTTCTACCTACTCTCTAATGCTCCAAACAGTTGTTGATATGTTGGGCCCGAGGCCGTTCTGTATGATATTGAGCTTGAGGCCATTCTGTTTAATATTGGGCCCAAGGTCGTTTTGGAAATGAATGCAAAACAAAGACAAGCATGTGACATATGTACTTACATACGACGTGATTTTTATTTATTCATACGACTTGCCTACATGCTATTATTCACTGAGCCCCGCTCACTCTATGTTATATATGTCTATGTAGGTAATCAGCTCGGAGGTCAGTCTTAGTCCAGTCCTAGCAGCTCTTTTGTTGACCCCACCGTGTCCAATAAGTTAAATGGAGATTATGTATTTTTGTAGAGTTCCTTTCATAGCTCATAACGTTGGGTCACTAGCACTTTTGTCAAATGTATAACTTTCTCCCTTAAATGTTTTAGTTATACCCCCAATTATGGGGTTGGGCTTGTATATGTATGTATGTATATAGTTGTCACCTACACATATGCTACGTTATGTGTTGGATTATATGATGAATGTTTGTGATCCTGGCATTTAAACACTCACTCAATGGATGTCATTTTAGATTAATAATTGCTTCCGTTTAGGCCCCATACCATATAAGGTATTCATGTTGTATACTTATTTAGTTATGAGACTCATTATCGGGTCGGTCATGCCCAAACTTTTAGGGGCAAGTTTGGGGTGTGACAAGTGGTATCAGAGCACGAGTTGCTATCTCACACACGAATCCATTGAGCTTCAGGGTGTCTAGAAAAGACTTAAGTTCCATGCATAGTACTTTTGATGCATATTAAGTGAACGATAGCAACGTGATTTGTATATGTAACATCTACTGACAAGTCTTTTGAAATGGTTATTATTCATGTCTACTAGTATATCTCTTATGTGTGTTGTAATTAATTGTTATGTAGATCATGGTGAGGACAATGATGGATGATCCGGAGGATTTTACCTCCGCACGGCTAGACAGAATGGAAAGAATGATTATGGAGATGGTAGAAACACTACAGCAACAACAGCAATAACCGCCACCACCACCGCCACCAGTACCTCCGCCTGTGGCGCAAGATCATCATGCTGAGGATCGAACCATCACTCTTACGAAAGAATTCAAGAAGATGAAGCCATCAATATTTAAAGGGGGAATTGGTCTGATGAAAGCAGAGGCATGGGTATTAGGTGTAGAGAAGTTATTTGAAGTGTTCCCATGCACTGAAGCTCAGAAGGTACAATTGGCCTCTTTCACTCTCGAAGACGAAGCACGAAGGTGGTGGATGCTCACAAGAATTGAACATTAAGAGTTGACTTGGGCCCGATTTCTAGAACTTTTTTATGATAAGTACTTTCAGTGTATGCGAGATAAGAAGGTAATTGACTTTGAAACTCTGAGACAAGGGAACAAGACTGTTGCGGAGTATGAAGCCCAATTCATAGAACTAGCCCGGTTTGCACCTCATATGGTGGACACGGATTACAAGAAGATGAGGAAATTCGAAGGGGGATTACGGAATGCTATCCGTAATCGAATCAATGTGTTGAAGTTACCTACATATGTTGATGTGTTAGAGAGGGTAGTCATGGCAGAGGGAAATATTGCTGCTCAGAATAGGGTTTCTGAGTGGAGGGGAAAAAGGCAGAATACTCAAGTACAAAAGGGACCAACGACTCCACCAAATAAGAAACTGAATTCGGGAACCTCTAGTACTTCCACCCCTACTCGAGACTCGACAACTACGTGTCCGGATTGTGGAAAGAGACATCGTGGGACTTGTTATCGGGTGACCGGGGCATGTTTTAAGTGTTGCAAAACGGGTCATTTGGTAAAGGATTGTCCTCAAAGAGATCGGCAAAACGGGAATAGAACCACTACAAGTTCAGCAGGCTCAACACCAACTCCAAGCACAAAGCCAGCTGCAAAATCCACCAATGTTAAAGACACTGCTAGGCAAGGAAGAGTGTTCGCATTGGTTCCAAGCGACGTGCAAAATGCCGCAGCGGTGGTGTCAGGTACATTTACTATTCACGGTCACTCTGCTCATGTGTTGTTTGATTAAGGCTCTACCCACTCCTTTGTGTCAAAAACATTTGTCCAAAATTTAAATAGACCTGTGGAACTACTACCTTATGTGTTGTGTGTGTCTTCACTTTTGGGGGATTCTATGGTCTGTACATCTATTTATTTTGCCTGTGAACTCTTAATTGGGGATGTCCGGGTATATGCCAACTTATTACCTCTTGACATAACTTGCTTTGATATCGTTTTGGGAATGGACTGGTTGAGCGAGTATCATGCTACTATTGATTATATGTCTAAGCAAATCATTTTTCACCTCCGGGACAGCCAGAGTTTACCTTCAAGGGGCATGGAGTGATTTCTCCACCTTACTTAATCTCCGCAATGAAAGCATGCAAATTATTACAAAAAGGGTGTCAGGGGTATTTATGAAGTGTCTTGAAGGGGCAATCAGCGAATGGGTGTATTGATATGATCCCAATTGTCTGTGAATTTCCAGATGTTTTCCCGGAAGAGCTACCAGGAGAGTTAGTGAATCGTGAAATCAAGTTTACAATTGAAGTGGTGCCAGGAACTCAACCCATTTCTAAAAATCCTTATAGGATGTCACTAGTTGAGATGAAAGAGTTGAAGGTTTAGTTGCAGGATTTACTTGACAAGGGGTTCATACGTCCGAGCATTTCTCATTGGGGCGTACCGGTTCTTTTCGTGAAGAAGAAAGATGGAACCTTTCGGTTGTGTGTGGATTACAGGGAGCTTAATAAAGTAACAATCAAGAATAAGTACCCATTGCCTAGAATCGATGATTTGTTTGACCAGCTACAAGGGGCACAAGTCTTTTCGAAAATTGATTTACGATCCGGATATCACCAACTGAAGGTCAAAGCTGAGGATGTTAAGAAAATTGCCTTCCGAACCCGATATGGTCATTATAAGTTCTTGGTTATGCTCTTTGGAGTTACCAATGCACCGGCATCATTTATGGATTTAATGAATCGTGTTTTTAAGCCTTATTTGGATGAATTTGTAGTAGTGTTCATCGACAATATCCTTATCTATTCGAAAGATGCAGAAGTTCATGAAATCATCTCCGATTAATTCTTCAAATACTCCGAGACAAGAAACTGTAAGCTAAGTTGAAGAAATGTGAGTTTTGGCTACATGAGGTGGGGTTCTTGGGACATGTGATAACGAAGGAGGGTGTTTCAGTTGATCCACACAAGATTGAAGCAATCGTGAATTGGCCAACCCCTACCAATGTGACCAAGGTGCGTAGTTTCTTAGGATTAGTCGGGTACTACCGGAGGTTTGTTAAAGATTTCTCCAAAATTACCATGCCACTTACCCAATTGACTTAGAAGGGTGTTTTGTTTGAATGGTCAGAACAGCGAGAGTCTGCTTTTCAAGAATTGAAAACCAAGTTAACTACAGCACTGGTTCTTGCTTTACCATCTGGCATTGAAGGATTTGTGATCTACATTGATGCCTCTTATAAAGGACTAGGTTGCGTACTTATGCAAAATGGGAGGGTCATCACTTATGCTTCTCGTCAACTTAAACCCCATGAAAAGAACTACCTCACTCATGATCTTGAGCTAGCAGCAGTGGTCTTTGCTTTGAAAATATGGCGACACTATTTGTATGGCGCTACGTGTGAAATCTTCACCAATCATAAGAGCCTCAAGTATCTCTTTACCTAAAAAGAGTTGAATATGCGACAGGGACGGTGGTTGGAACTTATTAAGGACTATGATTTGCAAATTCATTACCATCCCGGTAAAGCCAATATTGTCGCAGATGCTCTTAGTCGAAAAGGTGTGGGAAACTTGGCAAGTTTGCTCATGAGACTGAAGGAATTATTACGTGAATTGGAAAGGATGAATGTAGACATTGTAACGCATGAACGAGATGCTCTGGTAGCAGCAATATCAGCCTAACTGACATTAATCGAAGAAATTAATCGATGACAAATGGAAGATGAACTTTTAAGGAAGATCTGTGGTGAGATAGAAACAAAACCAAGACCCAGATTCGATCTTGCAAATTCGATGCTCAAATTTCAAGGTAGATTATATGTTCCCAATGTACTAGAAGTTAAAAAGAACTTGATGGAAGAAGCACATGCCTCGAGATTTTCAATACATCCTGGGAGTACCAAGATGTATCGAGATTTAAAGCAAAACTTTTGGTGGCCGAATATGAAGAAAGAAATTGCGGAATTTGTTTCGAGATGTTTGCAATGTCAGCAAGTAAAGGCAGAACACCAGAGACCAGCAGGGTTGCTTCAACCCCTTCCAATCCCAGAGTGGAAGTGGGAAATTTGACTATGGATTTCATTATAGGTTTACCACGAACACCTCGAGGTATGAACTCTATATGGGTTGTTGTGGACTAGTTAACTAAATCCGCTCATTTTCTACCTGTGAAAACTCAGTACAATACGGATAAACTTGCTGTGATTTACGTGAATGAAATTGTAAGGCTCCATGGTGTTCTGGTCTCAATTGTATCAGATAGGGATCCGAAATTTGTGTCGAGATTTTGGAAAAGTTTGCAGAATACTATGGGGGCAGAGTTAAAGTTTAGCACAGCTTTTCATCCCCAGACAGATGGGCAATCTGAGATAACAATACAAATCCTAGAAGATATGCTACGAATGTGTGTTTTGGACTTCTAGGGAAGTTGGGAAACTCATCTACCGTTGGCGGAGTTCGCGTACAATAATAGTTACCATTCGAGCATTGGAATGCCACCCTATGAAGCCTTATATGGAAGACCGTGTTGTTCCCCCGGGTGTTGGGCCGAAATCGGAGATAGATTGTTGTTGGGGCCTGAAATTGTACAATTGACGATAGAGAAGATTAAAACTATTCGAGAAAGATTGAGAACCGCTCAAAGTAGACAAAAAAGTTATGCGGATCACCGACGAAGAGATTTGGAATTTGATATAGGTAACTATGTTTTTGTGAAAGTCACTCCGATGAAGGGGCACCCAAGATTCGGCAAAAATGGTAAGTTAACACCCCAATATGTTGGTTCGTTCCAAATTCTAGAAAAAGTAGGTCCGGTAGCTTATCGAATTGCTCTTCCGCCAAGTATGGGCCAAGTGCATGATGTCTTCCATGTGTCAATGTTACGAAGTTACCTCCCAGATCCGTCCTATGTTATAGAATACCACCAAATTACTTTGGATGATAAATTAACTTATAAAGAAAAACCAATTCGAATTTTGGACCGGCAAGTAAAACAACTACGGAACCGGGTAATCCCAATGGTAAAAGTCGAATGGCAAGAACATTATGGAACAAAAGCGACTTGGGAAAATGAAGAGGAAATGCAACACCAATATCCAGAATTATTCCTATCGTAAGGTAAAACAAGTTTGAGGGACCAAACTTATTTAGGGTGGAGAGTGTAATAACCCAACCCTCCTATATGTTTCCTGGTATGCTTCAGTCTCTTATTACATGAGTAATTATATGCTTAATGTGAAATTCCAAGTAAAATTAAGCTTAGTTGCGTGAATTATATGACCATGGATTTATATCTGTCAATTGTGTGAAAAATCTGTTAAAATTGTGACGTTTGGATTAGGAATTGGAAG
Source organism: Camellia sinensis (assembly GCF_055761805.1). NCBI lineage: Eukaryota > Viridiplantae > Streptophyta > Magnoliopsida > Ericales > Theaceae > Camellia > Camellia sinensis. The sequence continues at coordinate 5,265,684 of NW_028129020.1, read as the reverse complement.
CCTTAGAAGTGTGATAATCCGAAATTAACTTTATAATTGTGATGAGCATGATTTTTAGATCATAATATGAATTTTTGTAAAAATTTGATTCGTAATGATTAAATTGATTAATTTATGGTCAATCCTTAAATAACCCCTTAACTCTTAACTTGATAATTTTTCATCACAAAGAAATATATCCTGAGAATGAGAGAGTGCTAGAGAGAAAGAAAAAGGGAAGAGACTTCAACAAGGAAGAGATTGAAGAAATTGAGAAGAGTTGTAGAGATTTGGGCTCAAGGTAGATAACCCACCTAGAATAGCCTCTCTCATTGACTTAAGTAAGAACTTCTTTTACATTCATGCAAGCTAGGGTTTGTAATTGAGGTCAAGTGTATGATAATTGGTTAATTGGAAAGATGTTTTTATCATTTGGTTGTTTTGAATTAATTTGAGCTATATGGAGGAAAATTACATCTTATTCTTTGGTTTTACATGTTTGAATTCATCTATGTATATATATATATATATTTGAAAACCAAATATGGCTAGAAACCTAAGAAAATTGAGTTGTGAATATGAATTTGGAGGGGGTTATGATCTAGATAAGCTTGTGATTCATGTTTATTGTAATGTTATATCATAATATTGCATTCATTTCCCTATTTTCTACTTTATTATATGGTTGCCTTGTTGGATTTTTGCCTTGGTTTGAATTGCTCAAAACAGAGGCTGCGACCGCATGTGCGGGGCTCATGGCCGCACGTGCGGGAAGCACCACCGCACGTGCGGGGCTCACAGCCGCACGTGCGGAAAACAGGGGAGTGTGAATTTGAGGTTTTGAAATAAATGCACATGCGGGGCGCACGTGTGGCCCACCTTCCTGCACGTGTGGCGAAGGACTTCCGCACGCGCGGCCCAAGGGGAAAAATTTTGTGTGCTTCTTTTCTTCTGTTTGACCCTCTGGGATTGCTAAAATGTGTATTTGAAGCTTTTAAAATGCTTGTAATTAAATGAAGGTTGAACGAATCAGATATTGATTAAAAAGGAAAAGACTAAAGAAAAGAGACTAATTTATGAGTTGCATGTTGTGTGTAGGTCACGTACAGGAAAGGAATATTGCTTCCCCACAGCACTCTGAGTAATAGTAATGTAGTGATATGTTTCATTTACTTCTAATAGTTATTGTTAGTACACTGTTACCCGTGAATGGTTATGTCTCCATATGGTGAACAATTGGAAAACTTGTGTGTGATATTGAGCAATGGTATCCTTATGGGCCCGAGGTCATTCTGTTTTGTCATTGTTGGGCCTGAGGCTGTTTTGATATAAACTACTTCATGTTGACAGCCCTAAGGCTGAGGGAGGTGGTGACATGTCGATGTCTCATCGACCCTAATATGATTTGCACTATTTATGACTCATGGCCTAAGGTCGAGGGAGGTGGTGTACATGTCGATGTTTTACCTACCCTCTAATGCTCCAAACAGCTGTTGATATGTTGGGCTTGAGGCTGTTCTATATGATACTGGGCCTGAGGCTGTTCTGTTTAATATTGGGCCCAAGGCTGTTTTGGAAATGAATGCAGAACAAAGACAAGCATATGACATATGTACTTACATACGATGTGATTTTTATTTATTCATATGACTTGCCTAAATGCTATTATTCACTGAACCCCGCTCACTCTATGTTATGTATGTCTATGTAGGTAATCAGCTCAAAGGTCAGTCTTAGTCCAGCCCTAGCAGCTCTTTTGTCGACCCTGCCATGTCCAATCAGTTAAATGGAGTTTATGTATTTTTGTAGAGTTCCTTTCATGGCTCATAACGTTGGGTCACTAGCACTTTTGTCAAATGTTGATAATCATGTATAACTTTCACCCTTGAATGTTTTAGTTATACCCCCAGTTATAGGGTTGGGCTTGTGTATGTATGTATGTATGTATATAGTTGTCACCTACATATATGCTATGTTTTGTGTTGGATTATGTGATGAATGTTTGTGATCCTGGCATTTAAACACTGGCTCAATGGATGTCATTTTAGATTAATAGTTGCTTCCGTTTAGGCCCCGTACCATATAAGGTATTCATGTTGTGTGCTTATTTAGTTGTGAGACTCCTTATCGGGTCAGTCATGCCCAAACTTTTAGGGACAAGTTTGGGGTGTGACAGAACTTGGGCATTATCACAATCCCAAGTGTCACAGGAAGTCAGATATCTTTCTTCTTTAGGGTTGAATGGATGAGGAATAGAACTAGAAACATAACCCCATTTTTTCTGACCAAGAAGAAAATTCTTCATAACACTAGCCCAATAAGCATAATTGGCACTAGTAAGTTTACATCTGATGACTTGAATTTTAGTATCCGTCATTGTAATAGATCAAAGAGAAACAGGTCGAAGTATAATAAAATTGGAAATAAGGGTTTTTTTTTTTTTTTTTTTTTTTTTTTTTAAGTCAAATAATCAGTACTCATAATCAAAACACACATAGACAGAGAGAGAGAGAGAGTGAACTAGGGGTCAAAACCAAACCACAAAGACAGAGAGAGAAATGTGTGATGAAGTGCTGAGATAAACCGAGAGAGTCGCTGTAACACCCCAAAAATACAAATTATAATTATCTGAATTATCCATGTGTTAATTGCGGATTATATGATTTAATTTGCGCATATTTGTCCAAATTGGGAAATTATTTGTTGAGAATACAACTTTGGAATTGAAATTGATGACATAAATGGGTTCATAAATCAAAATTGAGTACAAGGATATGTTAATTGAAATTTTTAAAGTTATCTAGAAAGTTTAATTAAAAATTGATTCCGTCTGATTCGCTAATTTTAATAAGTTGGAATTAAATAATTGAATAGGAAGTGGAGCTTAATACACATTAGTATAATTTAATTTAGTGTCATTAAAATTATAAATGATGAAGATTAATTTAATTTGAGGGAATTTGATTTAATTAAGTTTGTGATTGGCATAATTTAATTAAATATGATGAATTAGCCTAAATCTAATCTAACTAAAGTATATTAGTAGATTGGTGGCTAAATATAAGCCTATTCATCAATATAGCAAGAAAAGAGAGACCAAGAGAGAGAGAGAGTGAGTGCATTATGTTGGAGAGTTATTGAGAGAGAGAGAGAGAGAGAGTTCAAGAAGGAAAGAAAATAAGAACAAGAGGAAGAACATGGAACGAGAAAAGCTTTGACCTACACAAATTCATCAACTTAATTTAGGAATTCTCTTCTAATTTTATGAATTTGACTTGTTATACTCATAAACCCATGGAATCCAAGTTCAATTAAGAAGAATTCAAGTTTAATTGGTGGCTTTATAGAGTAAATGGAAGCAAAATATATGTATGAACAAGATAAGCAAGAAAGTGTAGGAATTAGTTTAAGAACATGACATGCATGTATCTAATTGTTGTGGAATCCTTACATGTTCATGAGTTTTGAAATTAAGATCATGAAAATATAGAGTTATGAAATTACAGGTTTATGTTAACTTGAGAATAGGTGAAATTGAGTAGGAAGTCTACATGCATGGCATCAATTCATAAAAGTTATGTTCATATGCTTGATATCTTGCATGGTTTATGAGATTTAAAGAGAAAACTCCATAGATTTTGGGAAATGGGTTTAATTTGATATTTAGAGCCTTATAAGAATTCAATTAAACATCTAATTTAGGTTCATAAAATTAGATGTAGTCAAATTAAGCCTTAATTAAGAATTAATAAAATTCAATTAAAATTGAGTTAGGCTTAAGATTATGGAAATAAATATGAATATTAATTATTTGGGCCTTGATTTGCTTGAAAATGGAGTTGAAATTGCAAAATGTGCATATTTATGAGTTTCTGATTCAGTAATTTAAACATGACTGAATAATTGTAATTTAATGTGTATAAGCCTAATTTAAGTTTAATTGTGTAATTAGTGAACTTAATAAGGGTTTGTATATGATGAGGGTCTTTATATTTAATTAGTTTGGTTAATACATGGCTAAACATGTTTTAATTAGAGGTTAAAGGAAATCAATAATCTAATTAATTCATAATTCTTGTCATCTATATTTAAAAGCTTAAAGCTTAAGTGAACTAAATATGTTTAAGATGATTGTGTATCGTGCTATACATATTTGTGATTGTAGGTCACAAGTCAAGGACTGCTTGACCAACTGTTCTGGAAGCCCACTGTGAGTAACATTTCTGTAAAGATATGTTGATATGAATTATGTTTTAGCTATCATCAATAAGTTATAATTTCTGACATGTTATTTTGATTATTTGAACGAATGTCATATTTGCGAATCTATTATGGCATCCATAGATAGTCCCAAGTCATGGGGGATGACATGTAACTGCGCGTCCATGACATATATGTGATACGAGATCTCGTTTGCCACTTCATTGTGGTGATATGTGTTTAATCGGTATCCGGAACCGATTACTCTAGTCGGAAGATGATATGTAATATGCTCTATGAGATATACCATTATGTTATGTTATGATATGAGACTGATATGAATGATTGTGTCATGATTTGTTTTACGGATATGATATATTTGAAATTCGTTCACTAACCCCTTTACTTTAATGTTATTCACTAGGCTTTAGCTCACTATTTAGATATATATGTATAGGTGAGCGTTCTGGAGGGCAAGCCTAGAAGGGGTTTTTAGTTGAGTCACAGTTTTGAAGCTTACCGAGTTATTTTGTGTGCCTCTGAGTTGGGGCTAGGCTTGGAAGGCCGTTGTCAGGCTTTTGATCGTGAAGTACACTTTTGTTATGTGCATATGTTATGTATAAGATGTTAAGTTATAAGTTATGGGTTGAATGCGGGTAAATTAATGTTTTTGCACGTAAATATTTGTTCATATAGATGCATAGCTCATTGGACTATTGGGGTTTTTGTATATTGCTTCCGCTAGCCCCGAATTTTTTTTTTATTATACAGGAAGGCCTTTGGTAATCTCGGATTACTGGCCGGTTACGATACCAAACCTATAGGGGCGGGTTTGGGTCGCGACAGTCGCGATGCATAGCAGATGGGGTGCAATTGATGAACCAGACGAACCAGGGGTTGCGATCGAAACCAAACCATGCAACCAGGAGTTGCAATCGACGAACCAAACAAAGAACCAAATGGTCGAAGAGTCTTCGAACCAGACGAAACCTTTGAGTCAGACAAAGAACCAGATGGAGCAAACCCACTACGACGACTAGGGTTTCGATTCTACAAGCTAGGGTTTCAAACTAGGCTCTGATACCATGTAAGAGTTTCTGAATAATCTGTATATTCAACTTGTGTATTTACAAAAGAGTTCATCAGATTATATAGCCCTAAATCTATGATTGAAAAAGGAAATACAACAATCTTGCCTAATACGTGCCTAATTCTTAATATACACAATGCCATATATATACACAACCATATGTACACAATATATTCTCACATAAATATCATAAAGAGGGACCTAATTTTCAAAACTTCAAGAGGAGAATATGTGTTAAGAACAAACTTTATGGAGTGTCAATATTATATATATATTTTTAACATTAATAGGTAATAAGGTTGAAAGAAGACAAAACAGTTTGCTGATTGAAGGGTGTGAAAAAAAATAGAGTAAATATCATTTCCCTCCCAAACTATCACGTGTTTTTCATGTTGACCCCCATACTTCGACTTATTTCAATTTAGTACCTAAACTTTTCACAAATTGATCAATTAGACCCCTGCCGTCACCTTCCGTCCACAATTGGATGGAATGTGCTGATGTGGGGGGGGGGGCAAATTGTTTTTTAATTTGGGGGTAAATTGATTTTTAAGGTATAATTTGGGGAGTAAAATGAAATTTTAAATGCCACGTCAGCACATTCCATCCAATTCTAGATGGAATGTGATGACAAGGGTCTAATTGATCAATTTGTGGAAACTTCAAGTACTAAATTGAAATATGGGGGTCAATGTGAAAAACACGTGATAGTTTGGGAGGAAAATGATATTTATTCAAAAAAATACTAAGTGATTGTGATATAGGTCAAAAAATAAAAAAAAAATTTCACACCCCAAGCTCCGTGACAATGCCGCACACTCATTTAAGTGAGCATGCAAGGCTAAGAGTCCAACGCATAACCAACAATGTAAAATACTCAAATTAAATCCTTAAATATCATAATGCTAAAAATCATAAAAATAGATAATTCTTATCATATGAAATTGTCCACCAAATCCACTAATAAAAAATAAATAAATAATAATTCAAGTACTTAAATCATAGTCCTACTCTCGACACTCCTACAAGTAAAAATCCCATGCAGCTCTACTCCTCAGAATCTGAAAAAAATAAAATAAAGGTAAGCTAGACAGTCCAGTAAATAACCAACCATCACTGCTAGCTGGATCAAGTATACAAAAAAAAAATAGTTGATAACCAATAAATATATTTTTTGCTACCATTCAATAAATAAACAATTATTTTCTAAGATGGCTTTATAGTTGAAAATAAACAGTGTAGCAATACATTTTAATTGAAAAGACAATGAGGTAATTCGACGAAATTTCGTTGTTCAGAATTGATGGTTTGATATTCAATGGTTCAATGATGCGATTCACAAAACCCAAGTCTTGGTGACTACGGTTACTTAGCCCGTGACAAGACCTAGAACCACATATAGGCCGGTGGTAAAACCCCAAAAGAAACTAGTTTCTGTGCCAATAAATAACCCCTATTGGCTAGGGTCCAAATCATAGTCAGACTAGAGTGATGTTCAAAATTTAAACAATACACAACTTTTAAATAAAATATTCGATATTTTCAGAATAAACATTTAGTACAATTTTCATAATAGTTCTATAAAATATTCAAATAATTTTCATAATAATATTCGATGTTGTTTTATACTTGACCCATATTTTAATTTAAGAGAACATGACGGCTATAAATAAATACTTATAATTTTAAACGATTCAATAGGAATAAAAAATGTACCAATAGTGATAGAGGGTTACTTACCTCAAACGCTTAGAAATAATATTCCAACACCAACTCCAAACACCAAGCTCCACCACTTCAATCACACAAACCTAACAAATAAAACCTCAAATAAATTAATATTTTTACGTGTTACATACACCCACAAAAGCCCCACTATATTAGATTAATGTATTGTTTCAATATCTAAGTGATCAAACCATTCAACCCAACTTTATAGCCAAACACGCCCTTACCCATGATACAAAACTCCATTGTTTCTGAGAGGGTAATTTATACTTATAAATTGCGCCGAGCTGGGTAATGGGCCGTTATGGGCCACGTTGCGAAGGACTGAGTAAAAAGGCCATGAAGTTACTCCGGCTCAAGAGAGGTGTAATTTACGTCGGCCCAAGAGAGGTATAAAGTTACTCCGGTCCGAAAGAATCTTGAAGTTACTCCGGTCTAAAGGAAGCTTTGAACATAGCCCGGTTGCCGTACTTAAAGTTAGCCCGGTCTTGGCTTATGCAGGTTATCTCGGCCAGAACCTTGCTGTTTGATAGCTCGGTTTGATCACACCATGGTTGGCGCTAGGAGAAACCTGGGTAAGAGCAATGAATGGAAGAGCCGAGCTAAAGTTAGCTCGGTCTAGTCTGCGGCTTAGCATAAGCCATGCTTACCTCGGTCATAGTGGAATCCGACCATAGTAAAACCATCTCACTTGGTTTAAGCAGTAAGGAGGGTGTTAAAGGATAAACATTATCTTTCAGGAGTATGAATCCTAGGAGGACTCTACATGGAAGAGTGAGAGTCCTACTTGGATTGTGCCACACGGAACCTATAAAAGCTCACAAATATCACCTATGGGGAGGTAACACACAACTTTGATACACAGAGCTTCTTGCCTACTTGTCTATTTTGCTGACTTAGGCATCGGAGAGGTTTTCGGCACACACCCGCCGGCTAGCTCACGTTTGTGTTTTCAGGGAGTAAAGTGACTACGTTTGGAGGAGCGTAGACTTGATCAACAGGATTATACGAGAAGGTTTATTTCTTTCCCGTACAGTTTCTATTACCCACCCAAAGTTACACTTACACATTGCACCCAATTTTCAAAGCCTAAGTAGACACCTATAGATATTCCAAATCCCCTTAATGCATTTGATTGTTTAATTCCTCAACATAAACTTAATAATCAACAGTAAAAGCAGATTTTACCTCAACCAATGGGTGTCCCAAAATCACCCAACGTGCTACCTCCAATCCCTATTGCAGCCTCACTTGAACCTCTCTTCTTTTTTTCTTTTCTTTTTTTCTTTTACCTTCTCAAACCTTGCTGCCTATGGAGCAATTTCCAACCTTTGTTTTGTTTGTTTCCCAAGACTTAAAGCCACAACAAAGTGAGCTTATTAACCTAATTTCTCAAAGTTACAAAATTACCCATCTAAGTAATAGAAAATATAATGCCATCTCATAACTAATTCTTTGATATTAATAAATGAGCCATATAAATTAATTTAATTACTAATCTATCCAATAAAATAATCCTACACACAACATAGGTTTTACAAAAATATTATATTTTCTCATTATTATATTTGGATGGGTGGAGAAGTAGAACAAGTGAGAGATGAATATTATTATTTTTTTTTAATTTGTGTTTTAAGATATAATTTTAGTATTATAAATATTTTATAACTAATCAATTTATTTTTCACAAAATCTCACTAATTTAGTGAGAAATGAACTAGGTTTGGTTAGAGGATCATCCCTATTACCATTTCTCCTTATTTCTTGCTCAAACTTAAAATTAGATATAAAAAAACAAATTATTTTCTTATATATATATATATATATATATATATTATCATTTCTTACTATTACTTAATTTATAAATCAAATATAATTTTTTTTTTCATATTTTTAATTCCCTCTCACCAAACCACCACCATACAAAGGGGGTGGCAAGTAAAACAAATCAAACCAACAGATTAAAAAAAAAAAAATACTATCAATTCAAATTTAATTACTCAAAATTTATTTAAAATTATCATTTTATAATTTAAATTTATTTTATTTTATATATAAAATCACACTACACTACACTACACTACACTACACATATCTAATCACAATCTGGTGCCCAGACTTTTTCAATAAAAAAAAAGTCCTAAAATCATAATCTTGAGTTGAGTGGAGAGAGAGAGAGAGAGAGAGAGAGAGAGAGAGAGAGGACAATGGCGAAGGTGGAGAGCAGTAGCATAAATTCGAGGTGGTGTCTCACGGGATTGACCGCACTCGTCACCGGTGGCACTCGTGGCATTGGGTGTCTTCTCTTTTCTCTCTCTCTCTCACTCTTTTTATTTTTTAGTCTAATTAATTTTAATTCTCGATCATCGGGTAGAAGGAAAGAAAAAATTGTTGATTTATTTAGAGTTGAGAATTGGTTGACATTGTAATATTATAATAATAATAATAATAATGGAGGGAGGGAGGTTTGATTGGTTTGGTGGTTTATAGGCACGCAGTTGTGGAGGAACTAGGTGAATTAAGGGCTCAAGTGCACACATGTTCCCGCAACGAAGCAGAGCTGAGTGGTTGCTTACAAGAATGGGCCTCTAAAGGCTTTACCGTCACTGGTTCTGTCTGCGACGTTTCTTCTTCATCCCAACGACAACAGTTGCTTGATAAAGCCTCCTCTCTCTTCGATGGCAAGCTCAACATTCTTGTAAGTCAATTTTTTATCCAATTTCTTTATAGATAGATACTCGTTCGTTTGGTTGTGTTGTGTTGTGTGTGTCCTCCCTCCTTTTCTACCATGTCTTGTTTTGCAGATGACTTTTCTTTTATACCAATAGAATAGATCAACAAGACTCAAGATCCTTTATTTAACCTCGTCGACAAGTATTTTATAAACCTTTCCAAGTCTGCACTAATCTGTTCACTTCACTTTCTATGTTTCCATTTCTTTTGATGATGAAATGAAATATAGTTAGTATATCAAGTCAAGCATTGCGTGTGCTTGCTATTTAACAGTTCCTCTCCACAAACCCTTTAGGCATTTTATTTTTGTATTGTTTCTTTTGGGTTTAGAATATAACCTTTATCCAAGGAAGTAGTAAATACATGTCTTTTTAATTGCCATTGCTCTACTCAAATTGGAACATGTCTGTTTAAATCACCCTTTTTCTTTCTTTCTTTTTATTTTTATTTTTATGTTGGAACTTTCAAAGGGTTTCTTTGCGTGCGTGATCCTCTGGCTCTAGATAAACAATGTTATGCTGGAATGCTGAATCCTATATGTTTATATTCGAGATTATTTCACTTTTACCTTTATTCTTTTACACGATTTTCAATGACCTTTAGACTATTCTTATTTTCACGCGTACCCCGATAATATTTAAGTTACTATCAATTTTGCCTCTGCCGTCGTATTTGAAACGAAAAAAGTTAAAAAAATTATATTTTGGCCCCAAATTTCAAAAGAAATATGCAGATCCATCATTTCCAATACCAGCAAACCACAACCACCACCACCAACCACCACTTCAAGCCCTTCTATCTCCTTCGTCATAACTCCGTTTCGCCTTATTTTTACGTCGTTGGATTCAACTCACGGTCTAGTTTTCGTATTACATCTCACTCGTCTTGTTCTTCCTCTTTTTGTTTGCTATCAGAGTTCCAAAAGTTGATAAAAAAAAAAAGAAAGAATTTTCTTCTCATTTTTTACTTTTTTTCAAGCCATCTTTCGAATTTCATATCTTTTTCGATTCTTGATGGTTCTACTTCATTCTTTCGCCATTCTCTTCACCTCACTTCCTACTTCGCCCTACATTACCTCGCTTTCTCACTTCTTTGTATAATGGACGGTTTTGGTATGCCGAAAGTTGTCTGAAAACTAATTTTGAAAATTTCAAAACATTCATCTGTATGGCCAAAAACTTTTAACATAAGTCTGATGGTGATCTCTACTAGATAAAATAGACCATGACATTATGAATAGATTAGATGAAACAAATAATTTCATAGAAAGCTCATTCAAGTCATGAGATAGAAGACTACTTTGATAACAAGGCCAAAGAATATAAAAGAAGCACTTTCAATATATAAGAAACAGAGCTAACAGTAAAATGAAAAAGTTGGTAGTAATGCCATCTTTTGGGTCTGGCAATCATTAACAAACACTCCCTACAACATACTGATTTCACATAGCCAGGTGCTCAAATGAATAAAACCAGAGCAACTCGATTATTGGCCACCACGTCCACATCCATGGCCACGACCTCAGCCCCAACCACGGCCCAAAGGCTTTCTTGAAATTAGAAGAAATGAAAAGATTGAAACCAGTAAACACGATGCACCAAAGGTCAGTAACTATGCGATGTGCAATACCTACAGTGGGCTTTTTGGGTTTGACTCGAGGTGTCGCTTAGGTAGAATGTAGTAGCGGATGTTGTTACTCATCACCTTAGGTGATCAAGAGTAACTGGATTTTTCCCCTTCACTATCAATTTCACCGTCTTCAAATGTGTGTTCATACTAATATCCACACACCTACAGCAAACCATCCAAACCATCAGTGCTTATATATGTGTTTGCGCTTCTCAAGTGTTTCCAAAAAATCACCTTCTAGCTCTTTCTCATGGTTTTGACACAACATTTGAAGGCCCCCGTGAAATTTCTAAAAATTTCTAAAATTTGAAAGGCTTTTGTTAGTTACATTACATGTATCTTTAATGTGAAAATTCTTTATGCTCACCCTGAAATTTTGATGAAAATTTGGGTAAAATGGAGGAAAAGATGGTGATCTCTACCGGATGAAATTTTCAAAATTAGTTTTCGGATAACTTTCGGCATACTAAAACCGTTCATTACACAAAGAAGTGAGAAAGCGAGGTAGTGTAGGGCGAAGTAGGAAGTGAGGTGAAGAGAATGGCAAAAGAATGAAGTGGAACCGTCAAGAATCGAAAAAGATATGAAGTCCGAAAGATGGCTCGAAGAAAGGTAAAAAATGAGAAGAATTTTTATTTTTTTTTTATTAACTTTCGGAGCTCCGATAGCAAACAAAAAGAGGGAGAACGAGACGTGTGAGATGTGATACGAAAATTAGATCGTGAGTTGAATCCAACGACGTAAAAATGAGGCAAAACGGAGTTATGGCGAAAGAGATAGAAGGGCTTGAAGTGGTGGTTGGTGGTGGTGGTTTGTTGGTATTGGAAAGGGTGGGTCTACATATTTTTTTTGAAATTTGGGTCCAAAATGTAATTTTTTTAACTTTTTCCGTTTCAAATATGACGGCAGGGCAAAATTGATAGTAACTTAAATAGTATAGGAGTTCACGTGAAAATAAGAGTAGTCTGGAGGTCATTGAAAATCGTGTAAAAAAATAGGGGTAAAAATGAAATAATCTCTTAATATTCTCATGTTCCCTGGACCTATTACAAACTAAAATCCTACATGATCTTGTGGCGCTAGATAAACAATGTTGGCACAAATATCAGGAAGCCAACTATTGAGTATACAACTGAAGAATACTCCGTGATTATGGCCACCAACCTTGAATCTGCTTTCCATCTTTGCCAACTTGCATACCCTTTGTTAAAAGCATCCGGAGTTGGAAGCATTGTGTTCATTTCCTCCGTTGCTGGTCTGGTGCATATTGGTTCTGGATCTATTTATGGAGCCAGTAAGGGTAAGTTACTGTCAAGATATGCTTTGTTTGTAGCATTAGTATGTGTATGTGATGGAAACTTCATGGCTGTGAAGATACATGCTTTCGGGTCTTACTTGCTGTTTACAGGTGCAATGAATCAACTTACAAAGAATTTGGCTTGTGAGTGGGCAAAAGATAACATTCGATGTAACTGTGTTGCACCCTGGTATATCAGAACCTCACTCGTAGAACATGTAATATTCTTCTCTCTTGCTCAACGTCCTTATAGAATCTAAATGCTTTTCTTTTGAGCTATTTGGATCAGTATGTTTACTTGGAAGATAATACAGAAATATATGTAGGAAATGAACATCCATTAAAAATATCTTACTTTACCCATTTGATCAATACCATTTTTGTATATTATTATACAATATTATGTTGGACAATATCTCTAGCTAATAAATAACAAAGATGTCTAGTACTCCACTATATGGGTACCTGTATTCGTTGGTCTGCTTTTCTAATAGGAAAATGATTTACAAATAGAGGCCTAGTTTGGGAAGATTGAAAAAAAATAAAAAGTCAAAAAGTCACTATCCTATTTAAGTCACATCATCTTATTTAAGTCACATCACCTCTCTAACACATCACTTCAAACCCAACCCAAACCCAACCCATATTTCATAAAAAGTCAAAAAGTGCACTTATTTAATCTTCCCAAACTAGGCCAGAAAGTTTATGTAGAAAATGCATCTAGAATGGTGTGTCAATGACATTTTTTAAATTATGAGGACAATGGTGGGGTAGGAAGCATGGACACTCCAAAATAGGGTCATGTTCGTGACCGACACGTACCAGAAACTAAACACGTGTGGGACACCCTTCGTGGTGTATCTTTTAATTATTATTTTTTGATAGGACACTTTGGGGGATACTTCATGGACATGCTCCTATTTTCTTCATGTTCAATTTCAGTCCTGTCCACCTCGATATCTGTTTTTTTGTTTATTGGTCAGAGAAATGTATCAACTTTCAATCGTGGAAAACCACAAGAGATTTTGTTGCAACGGGTACTGGTGCATAATACTGTGAAATTATTTCCTTTGTTTGAATATGCCAAACATTGACGTAATTGCAATTTGTACAAAACCTAAGGTTATGGTTGCTTGAAGCATAATAATAATGCTGATGACTCTAAGCAAACCTAATCTTCTCCTGGGATGGTAGTTAATTATTTCTATGGTCTGAATCCTTTATTTGTGAAGATTTAATATATTTTTAACATTTCCAAATGTTATTTCAACTAAGTTTACAAAGAATATCTCTTGCATCAATCTCTAACATCCCATTTGGATTGGGGGTGATTTGGAGAGAAGAAAAGAAAAAGAACTCTCTACTCTCAAATGATCTGTTTGGATAGCTTGATAGAAGAGAAATGGAGTAAAAAAGGAAAAATGGAGAAATTGTTCTCTTTAAATCCACATGTTGAATCTCTAATGTAGGGATTTGTAGAGAAAGGGAAAGGAGTTAATAGTTACCGATTTTGTACCTACTTTTTTTCTTATCTTTTGCACCAGTGATCATAGGCTACTTCTGAACTTAGGTGACTTGGCTGAAAGCAATTGTGTTGATGAAATTATACCCAAAAGTATTCCTTTATTCGTATGACAAAACACTTCTCCTGATTCTGAAATTTCTATTCCTTTGCAGTTGCTGGAAAACAAAGAGTTCCTGGATAAAATAATATCTCAAACTCCTCTAAGACGCCCTGGAGAGCCCAAGGAAGTATCATCCTTGGTGGCATTTCTTTGTATGCCTGCTTCGTCTTACATCACCGGGCAGATTATTTCCGTTGACGGAGGAATGACTGTTAATGGTTTCTCAGTTAATTAGGGGGAGAAGACAATGGCAAAATTTTGATATCCTCAGTACTCAATGTGTGGAGTGATATCAAATGTTTATAACGTCTCCTTTATGATTTGTTTGTCTGAATTGTTTTGTTTTCTTAATGAACTTTTTGCTTCAAAACTATGTTATTCGTGGCTGTCAAGATGAAATGGCGTATTTTCGAAGTTTTGTTCACCCTGGTCAATAAAAAAGATGATGTCTGTGGTTGGTTAAGTGATTGAACCATTTGTTAATATCGTCCCAGTCATAGAAAGCATATATTCTTTTCAACCAGATAGTTTTTTGTTCATTTTATCAATAAATATATAATTATTGAAAATCTTGTTTACTTGAGCATTTATTTAGACCATAAAGGAACTCCCAAATAATTTCCCAAAGGTTGAGCTATTTTGTGATCCTGGTTATGCTGCTGGATCAGTCTGATTAAAGCATGCAAGTTATTGTTTGAAACAATGGTTTTGGACTCATAGCAATACTGATCTAATTGCTCTGTTTTGTTTGGGCACAAAAATATATTTTGAAAAATGGTTATCACATATTTTGGCATTTGGTGTAATAGAAAATCAAAATCAAAATCAATATATATATATATATTTGTTAGGAAAATGTTTTTTAATTTTGAAAGGTGGGAAATTGTTTTTTTAATTTGAAGTTTTACCAGCATCACCACCGCAACTGTCACTTACCAACACCACCGTCAATTTAGTTTCAAGGTTTTAACTAAACACAAGATAATATTTTTACGCAGTGCTTTAAAATGAGTGCAATCCTCAACAATTGGATAGCAGAATTAATAATGTCCTCACCAAAACAAAGAACTGGTAAAAGCAAAATGACACAGAAGTTGAGAATTGATAAAAGCACAAGGTAAACCTAACTCTTCCAAAAACTAACAATTTTTAGATAATTTAAAATGAGCAATCTTTTTTTTTTTTTTTTTTTCAAGTTAAAAATGAAAAAAACACTTTTAGGATGAAATTTAACTTGCTCAAGGAAAAAAAATTGAGAAAATAGGATGCTTAGCGTCACTCCAGTTAAAAACGAAAAGGAGCCAATTTTAGGATGAAATTTAATTTACTCAAGGAAAAAAAGGGGAAAATTTCAGTGCAATGTACACTTTAAAAAAATTATAAATAAATGATAAGCTGTATACATATTAATAATTAAAATCATAAAATTTGTCATGAATCTGTAGTAATTTTTTGATAATACAACTGAGGGGTAATTTCCCTCCCCCCCCCAAAAAAAGAAGAGAAAATAGGATGCTTAGCATTACTCCAATTAATAATTAATAATTGACACTAGACGGCAAAATGGTAGGTAATCAAGCAATCTTGAAACATAGAGGGGGCACTGAGGAAGGAGGATGTTAGAGAATAACGCTACGATGACCACATTTATTCATTATCTCATATTTTATCACTACATTGGCAATAAATATAAGGAAAATGTCTCGTAGCTCAAATTTTGTGGCTCAAAAGTGGCTCAAATGGCCAAAACGACGTCGTTTTGGCCATTTTTATGTTGTTCTGTACTCAAAACGACGTCGTTTTGGCCATTTGAGCCACTTTTGAGCCACAAAATTTGACCTACGTAGCATTGTCATAAATATAAATGGTAAGATATTTTAAGCCAATGCAACTATGACAACACCAAATATGTGTAACAATTTCCCATGGTATTGTACTGTTGGGGTGGACAATAGAAATAGTAGTGGGAAGGGTGTTGGAACAATTCGTCTTAAATTCTTCGGTTGGTGGTCTTCAGGTCTTCAAAACTTGACGATGATCTTGTCTATGTAGAACATAAATTTGGTGCTTCAAGTTGCGTTATTTTGTCGTTTTCCTAAAGACAATATTTGCACCCACCAAAAGGTGTGCAGGGGGTTACAACAAATTTGCCTCCAGGATACAATGAAGTCTGATCTAAAGATCAAGTCTACTGGCGTCTGCACTGACGGTAGTAGATCAGAATACTCTTGATATAATCAAGAAAACCAAGACACTGATAATCAAGTCTGCAGAATTTGATTACGAGTAAGAAAAACAGAAACTTGCTTAAAAAACTCTTGATCGAAAACTCTAAATCAAAAGGGGGGGGGAGAGATAGAGAATTGTAGGAATGCTTTCTGAATTTTGTGATGGATTGAAATGGCTTATTTCACAACCTATTTATAGGCCTTGATGCATCTGATCGAATGGTCATGTCCCTTGATCGCATCAGATCAGATTTGACCGTTGGATTAACGATCTATGGTGCAAATCATACTCACTCCAAATACATGTCTTGACTGATCACACCCGATCACGATTGCGTGCCATCTCACCCGTACAATTGTGTGAATATTTAATCAACGGCTATGATCAAACCGCTCTAGATCGAGCGCACAACCGTTCAATCGGTTCTTTGACTCATTGCCAACAGACGCCACATCATTACTACGTACATCACTGCCATGTGGACCTGATTGTATTCCACGTCACCCATGCCATGTTGGATCCACATCATTGCTCCAACCTGTCCGCTGCAAATAGGAAAGCGCCCTCATGGCGCCTTGCGCCCGTGCTAAGTGCAAAGTGCAAAGTGCGCCATCAAACGCCACCTAGCCTACTGCTCACGCCACGCGCGCACACGTGTGCGTGTGTGTGCAGATTGCGGTGTGAGTGCATGCACACTAGCTTTCACCTTACAATTCCATATTCAAAGAAATATTTCATGTAGTACTTTATTAAGTGTTCCATGTTTTGTTCTCTTTCCAATGTGGGACAAAGTCCCCAAGCTTATTTCAAGCTTTCCAAAGAAAAACAAGAAAGGTTTTGAAAACACCCAAAAATAAACTATAAATTTGAAAACCCATTTTGAAAATTCCCCAACATTCTTCCATCACTTTCAAAATATCAGATGATGATTCTTGGTTCATTTGGTAGCCTTATGCATAGGTGAAGATATCTTACGATTTGAGTCATTCACTTAGTGAAGACACCTCAAAGTTAGTCAAGATGGCATAGTAGACTTGTCTTTGAACTAGCGATTTTATACGACTAACCGGACATGTCTCACGCATAGTACATGTTACCTCAAGTATTCAAACAAACCGACACATAGATTGGCCTTGTGTTTATATCCTGCTTCATGAGCGCTCTAGAATCAAGCCCTTGGACTCGTAGGAAGCGACACCACCTCCTACACTCACATAGGTAAGCTTACTAACAGTACCCCTGTAATTTACAATACCCTAACAACCTAGTTATAAGCTTATTAAGATTTTGCTAACTTATCCTCTTCTTTTCACATTACAGGTACCAAGTACTTCAACCTTAGGATGAAAATGAAATAAAACTAAGTACTTGTAATCACGACATAAGGTGTACTTAGGCTTATTGAACTCAAGACTTGATGTTTCTTCAAGCGTTGAGTCGAGTTTCCACTAGGAGTGATTATGTTAAGTGGGCTTAAGACCCATCCCCTTTGATGTTTTCCACACCAAATCCCTTGCAAGTCCCTTTGTTAAGGGGTCAGCCAAGTTTTCACTTGACTTTACATAACTAATGGTAATCACACTTTCTGCGATTAACTTCCTAACACAATTATGTCTCAATTTTATATGCCTGGAATTTCCATTATAGACATGGCTATAGGCCCGTGATAGAGTTGCTTCACTATCACAATGCAAAGATATTGGTGGCATAGGTTTTGGCCATATCTTAATCCCTAGCAAGAGATTCCTTAGCCACTCTGTCTCTTTGCTACAAGAAGCCAATGCTACAAACTTTGACGCAATGGTTGAGTCTGTTATGTATGTTTGCTTCTTAGAACCCCAAGAGATAGCTCCTCCTCTAAGAGTAAAAATCCAACCACTCGTGGACTAGTAATCTTCACGGTCAGTTATCCAACTAGCATCCGTGAATCTTTCTAGCACTGTTGGATAGCCATTATAGATGATTCCATAATCTATTGTTTTTCTCAAGTACCTAAGTATTTGGTTAACAACATGCTAATGCACACTACTGGGATTACTAGTATATCTGTTAAGTTTTCCCACTGCAAATGCAATATCAGGTCTAGTGCAAGTCATGGTATACATCAGGCTACCTATTACTCTTGAGTATTTTAGTTGATCAACAGCTCTTCCAATATTAGGATACAATTTCAAATTTGAATCAAAAGGTGTAGACATGGGTGTACAATTATATTGATTAAATTTCTTAAGAATTTTCTCAATATAGTGCGACTAGGGCCCTGTTTGGTAGAGCTGTGGAAAGGTGTTTATAGCTTATGCCTTAACAGCTTATAGCTTATAACTATGAACATAACCTGATTTCTGACTTATAAATTAAGCATCTCCTGCCCCACTCAAAGAATAAGCTGATTTCTGACTTACAAAAAGCTATAAGCTGCATTACTAAGCTAAACCAAACACATCAAAATAACTTAAATTAAGCTGAAAGCTGAAATAAGCAGGTTTTAAGCTACACCAAACAGGCACTAGGTAAGAATCAAATTATTGTCCCCTTGTTTGATCTTAATACCTAGAATTATATCAGCCAAGCCCATATCTTTCGTACTAAAGCTAGACGATAATAAACTTTTAGTACTTTCAATGACATCATTGTTAGTACCAAAAATAAGCATGACATCTACATATTGAGGCTAAGGAAATCAACACTCGAATGGTGGTGATTTTGGTCACCGGAGCATATGTATCAAAATAATTGATGCCCTCATTTGGAGTAAAACCCTTAGCAACTAATTTTACTTTGAGCTTGTCAATTGTGCGATTAACTTTCAATTTTCTTTTGAAAATCCATTTACAACCACTTGGTTTGGATCTAGGTGGAAAATCAGTAAGTATCCAGGTATTATTACCTATGATAGAATCTATCTCGTCGTTTATTGCTTCTTTTCAGAAAGTAACATCTTGAGACTTCATAGCCTTTTCAAAGGTTGATGGATCTGAATCCATATTCAACGAAATCATTGTTTGCTTACAATAATCTTTCCTAGTTCCTTCTGTAAGATAAACAATGAAATCAAGGTCAAATGACTTCTCAGTCCTAGCCCTTTTACTCCTCCTTAGCTCAACAGGCTCATTAGGTTCATTAGGCTCAATGGGTTCATGCCCTTCGCTTTTCTCTGTAGACATCAAAGGAGTTGATTCATTTCCTTGATTAGAATCCAACCTTGAAATGATTGTGAAACGATTCTCATAGAAAACTCCATCACGTGATTCAATGATGGTATTTGTTTCCACTGAATCATTGGGCTCTGCTACCAGAAAGCTATATGCTTTGCTAAGGAATATACATTCGATTCATTTTCCACCTAATTTCTTCCTTTTAGGTTCAGGCAATCTGACTATTGCTCTACGGCCCCACCTTTTTAAGTAACATAAATTAGGTTTCTTGTTTTTCCAAAGTTCATAAGGAGTAACATTTCTTCTCTTGAGAGGAATTCCATTAAGCATGTGACAGGCAGTGAGCAAGGCTTCACCCAAAAAACCAGAACTTAAACTGGAGTAAGAAAGCATAGCATTAATCATTTATGTTAATGTCATATTCTTTCTTTCAGCTACTCTATTTTGTTGTGATGTGTAGAGTGCAGACTTCCCATGAAGAATACCAACATTTTCACAATATTTTGAAAAATGATATTCACTACCTCTATCAGACCTAAGTCTCTTTATTTTGACATTATACTGATTTTCTACTTCTGCCTTAAAAATCTTGAATTTATTAAGTACCTCATCTGTTACCCAAAAGACAACCTAAGAGGGGGGTGAATTAGGTTTTTACAACTAAAAATTAATAATACCCTAATAAAAATTATGACTAGCACAATAGATAAATATAGTTAATGAAATAAAAATAATTAAAATAAGTGTTCTAACAACTATGTCAGTTAATGATTTTAGGACAATGAAAATGTGAAATAGAGCTACAACAATTTAAATAAAATAAAGAGATAAAGGAGAGAGAGGCAAAAAAATTTATAATGGTTCGGCTTCAACTCGGCCTACGTCCACTCCTCAAGCTTTACTTGAGATTTTCCACCATGTTCTAGCTTCACGGGGGTGCTAGCAACCTCTTTACAAATGGAGCAGTTCTCCACAGATTTTACACAGACTTTCTAAGTTAAGAACACTGAGTGTACTACACTCTTACAAGGTTGAAAAGAATGTGTTTTTGTTTTCACTGAAAACTAAAAAAATTATATCTCAAAGATAGATATAAAAATGAAACTCTAGTTTTTTTGTAAACCTCACACAAGAAAGATGGGCTTAAAGCTATACGTCTCAGTGTATAATTTCTGAAAGAGGATGTAAACAAAAATTGAAGAACACTTCTCAGAGAATTTTTCAGAGAATAGATGTGAGTGATTATAGATCAAAGAATATTTTCTGATTTTTTTTTTGTAACTAGTTTACATTAGAGGCCTTGGTATATATAATGAAACTCATAGCTGTTTTATAGCCGTTGTATTCATTTGAATATCTTCCACTCCATCATTACTAATTTGAATATCTTCCACTTGAACCTTTTGGCCTGCTGTTGTGCTGGGCTATTTGAACCTTTGTTTTGGGCTGTTTTATTGCGACCCGCTCCCCATACCCAAGGGTTAAGTATCGTTATGGCCAGGGCCTGAGGTTACCTCCGGCCAATTCTTAAACAAATTAATAAATGCGAGCGAAAATAATATTTAAGTGAGGGTACCAAAATAATCATTGGAGCTTCTATTTTTATAACAAAATTTATTGACCCAAAAGACCAATATTTACATATAAAAATATCATAAAAGTGTTGTGTGTGTCTATTCCGCAGTTCCGCATCTAAGACTTTCCAAAAGCTATTTTTGAATTGCATTGTTTTTTGAAAATTGGTAAACAGCTATAAGCACACGACAGAGCGAAAAATATTATGCCAAGAGTATAAGGGACACAAAATAACCATGGATAGTAATGTAACTAAAATGTTTAAGATAACTTAGTCTGAACAAATAATCATTTCAGTAGAAAAACTGAGATTACGTAAATATATAACCATAACCATGGTATCAAACAGAACAAAACAGAGGTCACAGGAATGATAGTCAGAATAGAGATACAGATTGAAGAGGTGGCTCGTACGGATTATAGAAGTAGCTCCCACAATAGTGTAGCACTTATCTCCGCACAGTACTTTGCTTCGCATAGAACAGAGGTCAATGGATCCATGACAATAGAGAGTCACAAAGTGACCAAACAGAGGCCAATGGTTATTTAAGTCCCCCAAGGCGTGGGATTCCCGTGGTGGTACTTACAAAACATAATTATTTATAAGGTCATTGTCAAATAATCATTAAAAGTTAAACTAACATATCCATGGGTTTCATTTTAACAAATAGGGTTCAGAAATTAATCCACGTAATTGAAATATTTATAAAACATAACTTGTATTAATATAACTAATAAAATATAACTCGTATAAAATAAATTATGGTAAGTCAAAATATACGTAAAATATATTATGGTAACTCAAGGTATAATATAACTCACCTTAAAATTAATATCTTCCTATTTCTTTCCGCTATCAAAGACTCTTCCGACTTCCATTATTTTTTTTCCCTTTTCTTCCCTTCCTTTTTCCTCATTCTTTTCCTTTCATTCTCTCTCTTTTTTCCTTTTCTTTTCTTCCAGTTGATCACCTCCTCCCGATTTATAGGGAGATAAGAACATTAGCTACGTAGCCAGCGCGTATCTTCCTGAGATTTGATTCATAAATTATATAGATTTATACTTATCATTAATAAATATTTAAGATAATTACACTTTGACCCAATTCTCTAATATAACTATATAAATAAATTAATCTTTAATTAAATTACATTCTATCGTATACCAACAGAAAATTAATTATTTATTTTACTACCACACCAATTATTATTATTATTATTATTATTATTATTATTATTATTATTATTATTATTATTATTATTGTTATCAATATTATTATTCTGTACTCTTACTTTTATATTTATTTATTTACTACGTTTAACTTTAATTTGGCCCAACTAGTATTATAATTCTATATTTCTGCTAATTTGGCCCCAAATAATAATCCCTAATTAATCTCATATTTGATAATTCAATGCCAAATTAGATTTTGTATTTATTATTATTTATTTAATAATATATTATTATATACAACCATAATACTAGTATAAAATTTAAGGAACAACTTAAATTTTCGGGTTGTTCCAATCTTCCTTCCTTTTAAAAATTTCGTCCTCGAAATTTGTCATAGGTGTAACCTATCCGCTGCGCACTTTGATAAATACATATTAGATGATTAAAAAAAATATTACCTCAAAAAAATTTACCAAAAACAACTCACTACTTATTTGTTAAAAATCATTTTGGGCCAAAATGAAAAAAATCGGTAACATTAAAAACTTTTTATTGGTTTTATTTCTGAAAAAAAGAGAACATAATTAAACAAGCGACTGGAAATGAAATGACAGAATTACATGCAAGAGTTGAAGGAATTTGAGAGGAGCTTCCGTTTCCTTTATTTGTGAACTTTCCACTGATGGAAAATAATTTCAAAATTAGTATCTTTATAATTTGAACCCACTTTTAAAAAGCCGAAGTAATTTTTTTTTTTTTGGAATACTGAACTGAAAGTTATATGTATTTAATTATATTATAATTTTGTTAGGTGCTTGAGCCCGACACCCTTTTGTTTCTTTTCCTTCTTTTGCTATAACAAATATAAATTATATGTAATATCCTTTACAAATTATGCAGAAAAAAAAATTAATATATATATATAAAATCATATAAAATTATAATATAATTAAATCGACTAACAAAATATAATATTTAAGTATTAATTACCCGCTATCCTACTTCTTTAATGTGCGTGTCCTATTCTCCAATGATGATTTATTTATTTTTTTATAAACCATTACTCTGATACCACTTGTCACGACCCATTCCCTATACCCAAGGGTTAAGCATCGTGATGGCCAGGGCCTGAGGTTACCTCCGGCCAATTCTTAAACAAATTAATAAATGCGAGCGAAAATAATATTTAAGTGAGAGTACCAAAATAATCATTGGAGTTTCTATTTTTATAACAAAATTTATTGACTAAAAAGACCGATATTTACATATAAAAATATCATAAAAGTGATGTGTGTGTCTATTCCGCAGTCCCGCATCTAAGACTTTTCAAAAACTATTTCTGAATTGCATTGTTTCTTGAAAACTGGTAAACAGCTATAAGCACATGACAGAGTGAAAAACATTATGCCAAGAGTATAAGGGACACAAAATAACCATGGATAGTTATGTAACTAAAATGTTTAAGATAACTTAGTCTGAACAAATAATCATTTAAGTAGAAAAACTGAGATTACCTAAATATATAACCATAACCATGGTATCGAACAGAACAAAACAGAGGTCACATGAATGATAGTCAGAATAGAGATACGGATTCAAGAGGTGGCTCGTACGGATTATAGAAGTGGCTTCCACAATAGTGTAGCACTTATCTCCGCACAGTACTTTGCTCCGCATAGAACAGAGGTCAATGGATCCATGACAATAGAGAGTCACAAAGTGACCAAACAAAGGCCAATAGTTATTTAAGTCCCCAAGGTGTGGGATTCTCGTGGTGGTACTTACAAAACATAATTGTTTATAAATAATCACTAAAATTTAAACAAACATATCCATGGGTTTCATTTTAACAAATAGAGTTTAGAAATTAATCTACGTAATTGAAATATTTATAAAACATAACTTGTATTAATATAACTAATAAAATATAACTTATATAAAATAAATTATGGTAAGCCAAAACATACGTAAAATATATTATGGTAACTCAAGGTATAATATAATCCACCTTAAAATTAATATCTTAATCTTTCTTTCCACTACCAAAGACTCTTCCGACTTCCATTATTTTCTTTCCCTTTTCTTCACTTACATTTCCCTCATTCCTTTCCTTTCATTCTCTCTTTTTTTTTCTTTTTTTTTCTTCCAGTTGATCACCTCCTCCCTATTTATGGGGAGGTAAGAACATTAGCTACGTGGCTAGCGCTTATCTTCCCCAGATTTGATTCATAAATTATATAAATTTATACTTATCTTTAATAAATATTTAAGATAATTACACTTTGACCCAATTTTCTAATATAACTATATAAATAAATTGATCTCTAATTAAATTACATATATCAAAAGAAAATTAATTATTTATTTTACTACCATACCCATTATTGTTATTATTATTATTATTATTATTATTATTTTGTACTCTTACTTTTATATTTATTTATTTACTATCTTTAACTTTAATTTGGCCCAACTAGTATTATAATTCTATATTTTTGTTAATTTAGCCCCAAATAATAATCCCTAATTAATCTCATATTTGATAATCCAATGCCAAATTAGATTATGTATTTATTATTATTTATTTAATAGTATATTATCACATACAACCACAATACTAGTATAAAATTTAAGGGACAACTTAAATTTTCGGATTGTTACATGTTTGAACCTCTAATTTTGGGTTGTTTGAACCTCTATTTTTGGTCTGTTTGAACTCCTGATTTAAGCAAATATTAAATACATTCTAACAACATTTAGGATAAAAGTTTAGGTGAGAAATAATGGGACAAAATAAATTTTGATTCTATTTTTTTCTTTCAAATAAATTAAAACATAATTAAATAAATCATCAAAATAAATGTTGATTCTATTTTTCTCTTTCAAATAAATTATCAAAATAAATTTTGATTTTATTTTTCTCTTCCAAATAAATTAAAACATAATTAAATAAATCATCAAAATAAATTGTGATTTTATTTTTCTCTTCCAAATAAATTAAAACATAATTAAATAAATCATCAAAATAAATTTTGATTCTATTTTTCTCTTTCAAATAAATTATCAAAATAAATTTTGATTCTATTTTTCTCTTCCAAATAAATTAAAACATAATTAAATAAATCATCAAAATAAATTTTGATTCTATTTTTCTCTTCTAAATAAATTAAAACATAATTAAATAAATCATCAAAATAAATTGTGAATCAATTTTTTTCTTCCAAATAAATTAAAACATAATTAAACAAATCATCAAAATAAATAAGTCCAACAATCTTTTGAATACAAAAGATAGATATGACAGTACTTAGAAAAATCATCAATGAATGTTACGAAATATTTCTTATCACCTCTTGTGGGGTACTATGCATAAGTTCAAGTAGAGATGTGATTTTATCTACTTTAGGAAATGGAATGCGAGTAATTTTAGATTGCACACAAAATTTATATTTTTCAAACATATCAATATCATACTTAGGAATTAAGTCTAAATTAACCATATCATGCATTTCCTAGTATTAACATGACCTAAACGAGCATGCCATAAAGAAAGAGAATCAACAATATAAGCATAAATAGATGTATTATTGATAACATTAAGTTTGAACATTCCTTGATACATGTAGCCCTTTCCAAAAAAAATCCCGCCCTTAGACAGGACAAATTTGTTCTACTCAAATACTAACTTGAAACCATGCTTATTAAGCAGGCTTCCATATGCAAGGTTTTTTCTGACATTAGGTACATGATAAACATCATTAAGACTTAAGACTTTTCCGGATGTGAACTCTAGATCCACCGTCCCTTTGTCTTTGATAGCAGCAGTTGAAGAGTTGCCCATGTAGAGAACTGCTCCATCATTCACTTGTTCATAAGTAGTGAAACGACTCTTGTCGTTGCAGACGTGCCTTGTTGCTCCTGAGTCAATCCACCAGTCACCAGCCACGAACTTGTTTTTGGCATTTGATGCTTTTGGCTTCGTCTTGTATGACCGACATTCATTTCTGAAGTGCCCTGGCTTGCCACAGTGCCAGCAAGCACCTTTCGGCTTCTTAGCATCTTTCTTAGGTTAGGGGTTGCGTTTACGTTTCTTTTTGTTGAACCTCTTGCCATCATCCACTATGTGAATCTTGGAAGTCTGAGCCAATTGGTTATCTTTACTTTTAAGAAGTCTTGACTCTTCCTCAACTTGGAGGTGTTGAGCCAATCTCTCTATAGTTAGATCTTTATTTTTGTGTTTCAGAGTTTTCTTAACATCCTTCCAAGAAGCTGGCAGTTTCTCTATTATAGATGAAACTACAATAGATTCATCCATGTTCATATTCTTTTGTCGAAACTGACTCAGAATATATTGGATCTCATGGAATTGTTCCATAATGGGCTTTGTATCAATTATAGTAAAACGCATAAAATTACTAACAAGAAATTTTTTACTGGTGGCATCCTCGGTAAGGTACTTTGACTGTAATATGTCCTAGAGTTGCTTTGTTGTTTCCAAACGTTGATATACATCGAACAAAGAGTCTGACAGCGCATTCAGAATGTGTCCTCGGCAAATGTAGTCGTCATTCTCCCATTTGGTTCTAGTACGGGCTTGCTCCATAGTCTTGTCTTCTTGCTCCACTGGAAAGGGGGTAGTCAGTACATAGACCACTTTGAGAGTGGTGAGCAAAAAGTGCATCTTCTTTTGCCAGGGATGGAAATTTCCTCCATCAAATCGGTCAAGCTTCATGAAATCTTGAGTCATTTTCTGAATAGACATCGCCATATCCAAATATTGTCTTTAGATTGTTGGAACAATTCGTCTTGAATTCTTCAGTTGGTGGTCTTCGGGTCTTCAAAACTTAGCGATGATCTTGTCTATGTAGAACAAAAATTTAGTGCTTCAAGTCGCGTTACTTTGTCGTTTTCTTAAAGACAATATTTGCACCCACCAAAAGGTGTGCAGGGGGTTACAATACATTCGCCTCTAGGATACAATGAAGCCTGATCTAAAGATCAAGTTTACTGATGTCAGCACTAATGACAGTAGTTCAGAATACTTTTGATATAATCAAGAAAACCAAAACACTGATAATCAATTCTGCATAATTTGATTACTAGTAAGAAAAGCAGAAACTTGCTTAAAAAACTCTTGATCGAAAACTCTAAATCAAGAGGGGGAGAGAGAGAGAATTGCAGGAATGCTTTTTGAATTTTGTGATGGATTGAAATGGCTGATTTCATAGCCTATTTATAGGCCTTGATGCATATGATCGAATGGTCATATCCCTTGATCTCATCCGATTAGATCTGACCGTTCGATCAACGATCTATGGTACAGATCATACTCACACCGAATAGATGCCTTGACTGATCATAGCTGATCATGATCTCGTTCGATCGGTTTGTTGACTCATCGCCAACAGATGCCACATCACTGCCACGTGGAGCTGACTATATTCCTCGTCACCCATGCCACGTTGGATCCACGTTATTGCTCCAACCTGTCCAATGCAAATAGGAAAGCACCCTCATGGCGTTAAATGCAAAGTGCGCCATCAAACGCCACCCAGCCCACTGCCCACGCGACGTGCGTGTGCGGTATCTTGCGGTATGAGTGTATACACACTAGCTTTCACCTCACAATTCCATATTCAAAAGAATATTCCATGTAACACTTTATTAAGTGCTCCATGTTTTACTCTCTTTCCAATGTGGAACAAAGTCCCCAAGTTTATTTCAAGCTTTCCAAAGAAAAACAAAGAAGGTTGAAACACCCAAAAAATAAACTATAAATTTAAAAACCCATTTTGAAAATTCCCCAACAAAGGGAAGGGAAGGGAAGGGGTGGGGGTTGTGGTAAGGGAGTATTGGGGAAAATAGTAAAGAGAGAAAGGAGAGTGGAATATTTTGTAAATTTGAAGATGTATAAGATATTTTTACCTTAAAAATAACACTCCATGGAAGGGTGTGGCTCTTACATTCTGTTAACTTAGATGGTAATGATGACCACGTATTTTATTTATCTGATATTATCTATTGGCCCATAAAAAAATTAACTGAATTTTTAATTTTTTTTTTTTTTTTAAATGAGTGCCTTGGTCTTATTTGCCATGATGGGTGCAATCCACACCATTGTCCTGCGAGAATCTAGTCATCAAATTCATCATTATATAAAATAATAATAATAATAATAATAATAATAATAATAATAATAATAATAATAATTGATTCTATTCTTGAAATTGAAACCACAGAATTCAAGTTGGGTACAATTCCAGAACTGTTGAAATCGATTCTGTTATGTTTCCATTGGAGCAGCACTTTAGTTGCAATAAATCAGTTGAATAAGTCTTTACTTGACATTAGGAGAATTTAAATTTCATATTCATGTTTATCAGATTTGTGTTAGGTAGTTCCTATTTTGTTGTGTTGTTCCTTGTTTAGTGAGATAGTGGGTTTGTTCCTATTTTAGTGTGATATTGGGTGCTAAACTTTAGCAGAGTGGTTCACTTTATTCCTATTTATTGTACTGATCACAGTTTGAAATGAACAACCAGAATTTTACTCCACTCTTGTGTGATATTGGAGGATTGGGTTTCCCTCGAAGCAAACCAATTTTTGATTTCTCTGTTCCTGACTGTCTTCCAGCAACTCTGTTTTTCTTTGTTTTCCCTTCCTAGCAAAAATAGGTAAACAGAAGAACAAGAACACCAGCTCTGCTGCAGCTGTACATAACAGATCCGGTGTTACTTAATTTGGAAGGAAAAGAGGCTGGTCACAAAGTCAGAATCTGATAGGACTAAATCACCCAAATGCTTCTCATCTTTTCCTGAGCCTGAGGTTTAAGTGAAAGTATTGTATTTGTAGGCCAGTGCAGTGCAGATTAAAGAAAAATGCTTCAACACTTCTCCAAGCCGGCCTTGCACACTAATACGTGGTGGGAAAGAGAATCTACACATCATAGCCCCATCAGCACAACTTTCTCACATGTTCAATACCTGTTCCAGCTCTTGAATTTTGAAGGCTAATGAGTGTTGTTGATTTGATTTGAAATTTGTTTCCCAGTTCCCTTGATCCAATTAACATAAAAGATAAGTGAAATGAACAGGAAACAGTTTTTAGCTGAAGATAGCTAGAAAAATATGTACTACGTAAAATGCCATGGGTACATATAACACATTGAGTGTGCATAATATTACCTACCAGACCTGTTGGGGATTAAAAATGCTTGAAGTACTCTTTTTTTTGACCGAAGTGTTTCAGTGAATCTAAAGTCAGCCTTGTATGCTACTAGGTACGTGTATGTAGATGTATAACAAGATTATTCAATTCCGTACTCAATTTTATTGTCAGTGGGCAAGAGAATTGTCACAACATTGCCCCATCAGCACAAAATAATTTTCCACATTGAACTACTAGTGTTCAACTCTTGAACTTTAGCCCAGTTAAATTGCACCAATTAGCATAGAAATTTAAAATAAAATAAAAAAAATTTAAAAAGACAGATAGTCAGGTAAGAAAAAGAAGACATGGCTTTAGCCCAAGTAGAAAAACATATTTAATCTGTTAAAATTCTATAGATACATATCAATATTCCGTAAACACAGCTGAATAATGTTAGAACCATTTTTGAGAATGACAAAGAAGAAGAGTTGTGGGTTAAGAGCTGGTAATTCAGTTTTGATGTTTGGTTGAGTTTGTAACTCTATGACCTCCATAGAATTCCTTGCTGACAAGTTAAGGAATTTTTTTTCGTTGATGATTTACAAATCCCATAAATCATCAGCCAAAATCGTCTGCAGTGCATCATTTGTGTGTTTTTTTTTTTTTTATATTTCATTTCAAAGTTGAGTTTCAATTTCTTACGCTTGGTTGAGTCTCACGGGCATCAAAATATTTTGATATTCCAAAGACTCGAACAAACCTGACTACAAACAAGAGAGCACACTAAGTTGGTTCAAGATGATCAATCTGCTGTTCATACGTCGGAGTAGAGTATTACAATTCTGGGAGCAAAAAATAGACCGGATCAACATCGAGGCCTAGGTTGGCCAGGCTTCCATGAGCAATCCTAGTCCATAAGTCCTACTAGTGCCACATGGCAGAGGTCAAAGTATGACCAAAGAAAAACTAGTAAATTTTAATTATACATAAGAGTGACTACAAAATACGTATAATTTTGCTCCCTTAATATAAACACATCTAGATATAATAGAGCAGGACAAAAAAGAAATCTCTGTTTGGATCACTTATGAGCCAAGTTGTGTGTCACCGAGCTTGGGAGATTGCCTGCTCAAGATATTTCAAAGTTTTTTGATAATTCAGGAATCCCATAAACCAGAAATCAAAATTATCCACAGTAACTATTTCGATGTACTTCTGTGATGGTCTCTTCACATTTTGGCTTTCACTGGCACTCAATATCTTTTCTACCGGGATCAAAACCTTGTAATGAATTCTTACAAAA
Organism: Camellia sinensis; assembly: GCF_055761805.1. Lineage (NCBI taxonomy): Eukaryota > Viridiplantae > Streptophyta > Magnoliopsida > Ericales > Theaceae > Camellia > Camellia sinensis. The sequence continues at coordinate 5,234,819 of NW_028129020.1, read as the reverse complement.
TCACCAGTTGGAGAAGACAATTTGATGGATCTATCACTGCAGAAGGCAACCTTGTCAGTGGAGATGAAGAGGAGGCCTGCTATTGGACCAGCTGTTGTTGATAAATAGCATTGGGAAGCCTTTAGCAGCTTCTCTCCTTCTGTAACACTGAAATTGTGCTTGAAAATCTTCTCCAAACCACCTACTCGAATAATTTTAGCCCCCAAGCTTAGTTTCCCCTTCACAATTTTGGAGATCTTGGGCCCCAATCTCACTGAAATTTTCACAAAATGAAATAAGAGTCACATTCACATAAAAGCATATCTCATGATCATCCTATGTTGGCTGACACTAATACAGCTATGGAAAAGAAAGCAATTTTATTTCGATGTTAAAATATATATATATATATATTTATTTCAAAACTTTCCAGTTGGTTTTTCTGCCATCTTTTTGGCAGTAAAAAAAATATAGATTTTAATATGGTATATATCAATAAACAGTAAATAATTTTCTACAAAAGAAATATTCATATTCTCGAATTGAGTTATTCTCAGACTTGTTTGAAGCAAGGAAACAGTTACTTACCAAGCTCACGTATGCCATTTGCAAGGTTGTCTGCTTTTCCTCCAAGTTTGTTCACCCTATCTCCTTTTTCTGCACATTAGTCACAAATCAATTGCTAAATAGGGTCTCAATTTTAATCATTTAAAACTAGTAAGGTACGAAAAATAAAAAATAAAAAATAAAAAAAAATACTTACTATGTTTTAATTTTAGAGGTCCATTTGAAGAATAGAGAATATGGTATTGGCTAGCAGGTTCCTGTAAAAGTTTGTTTGGATATGCCATTGATGATGAGCTTACTGGAATTCCAATAACATGTGCCAGAATCTGCTCCATATTTGATGAATTGCTCCAATTTGGTTCTGTTTTGTATTCCTTGGTTTTGGCGAGGAATGTTCTGTGATTGTCAGATGTATTGGCTGAGGATATGCTTAGTCTGATGGTTCTAGCAATGGATTCAGCAAATGCATATATATAGGGATAGAAAAGGCAAGTAAGTTGGTGGATCTTAAATTTTAGTTGCATGATGAGTCATCTTTGCCTCATCCACATGAATAAAAAAGCACACAAGTCTTAGTTAAAGGCATTCTATGAAGACAAATTGGTATTAAGAAGGTAATGGTGTGTCTGGTCTCTTTTAGAAAAGAGATATGCAGAAGGTCCAAGTCTTAGTCATCTTTGCCTCATCCACATGAGTTGGTTATTTTTTATTTTTTATTTTTTTGATATAAACAGAAAAATGGTCAAGATATTTAAAGAACATAAATAATGAAATGACTGTATTAGAAGTATTAAAAACATTTAAAATTTGAGTTGGTTTGTACAGTTATGTCGGTTCAATGGTTTCTCAGAAATTCCATTAAAACTACCCAAAGTGAGCATTCAATATTGTTTTCATTTCTAAAGTAACTTTTAAACTTTTTTGTTTTTAATTTATTTCAACTTTTGTTTTCATGGAAAGAGTTGGGAAATCAAACTCTTTGTGCAATTGGTGAATGAAAGTAAAATAATGGGATTAGTTGGGTCAGCATTTTAATCATTCAATCCTACAAAGCAATGACACATTGGCTGCTTATGTCTTGCTGACTGTGTGTGAGCATTGTGAATTAAGCTTTTGAGCTGGCATTTAGCTTTATGATGCCATTCGTCTTTCTTAGTAATAGACCAAAGCAAAGGCTAGAAGGCATTGCTCACACACACTGTGCCTTGATCTGCTGAGCAACAAAAAAAAAGTTCAGCCTTGCATGCTACTACTGTTGATAACAGATATAGGGCATTGATTTAGACCCCCTTAAAACACCCACCCCCATAACCCCGTCACACACATGGAGGTTGGGGATTGGTGAGAAGGAAAAAAAAAAAAAAAAAAAAAAGGAAAAGTTGACCAATCAAAACTAAAGGGGGTCAAGGGGGTGACCCCCAAAGGGGGTCTCAACCTTTATTCACATGAGGAAACTTATGTTGTGCTGATGGGGCAATGATGTGGAGAATCTCTTTCCCACTCAAAATAAAATTGAGAATGGAATTGCATAATCTTATCATACATCAACACGTTTGTATGTAGCAGCATGCAAGGCCGGCTTTAGATTCAGTCACTTGGCCTTCGCATAAACATGTCAAAAAAGGGTAATTTAATCATCTTTGACCTACAGTTTTCTCCCTTACACCTCAACCTCAAAATTAATAAAAAAGAATGTTCATATTAATGATCTGAATCTAGAAGGAAAAAAGAAAAAAAATAAAAATAAAAAAGAGCATTCTGAGTGCTTGGGACAATCATATTATCTCTTTGTGAGAAGGTTCTCTTATCCTCTTTATTTTTAACACTTGACTTCCATTTTTCTAGGAGTTTTAGTTCTCTCCGTCCTTTCCATGATTTAAGACTTGAAACTATCACCAAAATGCCATTCCTATATGGTTAAGGGAAAAATTCTTGGGTGCAGATAGGGTACATGTGACATGTCACATGGTGCCTTCAACCAATCACAAATACCATAGCTTCCTATGTTGTCTCTCCATCACCCAACACATAAATGTCGCCCCCACTTTCTCAACCAATGAGAAAAGAAAAAGGTATCACATGACACCTATCCTATCTGCACTCAAAAATTTCTCCAGTTAAGGAGTTTAAATTCACACTATTCTAATTCAATGTTAATTATTAAAATACCCCCACATTCCTAAATCCAGTCAATCCCTAAAAACTTACGATTTTAATTTCAATTTCACAAACCCTGAAAAGTAAAAATAATAACTAAATTTTAAAAAAAAAAATATATATATATATATATTGTCAAGCGACAAAGTCATTTTTTTGAAGTGATGACATGGCTTTCCATCAGATCACATATTATTTATTCATTGGTCATCATGAGATCACCATATAATTTCTCTTTCTTTCTTTCTTTCTTTTAATACATTTGTTGTGAGACTGAGACACATGAGCTGTCTGTTTCCCTTTCTTTTGTTATAAGCATTAAAAGAGGAGGTGGCATGGTGTCAAAAAGCTAAAATGCCAGATCACATCACTCCCCACACATAATCACCTACACAGTCAGCACAAGCAAAGTAGTATTTTCCCTTGTATTGCTTAATAAAATCATTGAATGAATCAAATGTTTGGCCCAACTAATTGGATTATTTAATTTACCCCCATTAATTAAAAGTAATTGCAAAAGGGTGTATTTCTCAATTCCAGATTAAAACCACTAAATATTCCAATCCAGCAATCTATTTTTAAAAAATTCCTTTTAGAGTTCATATCTGTGCCTTTATTCATGTTGATGAGGCATGGGTGACTCATGCAACTAAAAGTAAAAGATCCACCAACTAACTTTTCTATGTATACAAATACGTTGCAAAATACATGACCTCTGACAGTGGAAGAGAACAATCTAGACTCATTGCTTACTGCAGACAGCAAATCCAAGGGAGAAACAGACAGCTTTAAATTATAGTGATTCACCATCAAGTTTATGCGAAGAACCTGCAAATGGAACATGTTATTGGAATTCCAGTGATCTCGGTAAATTATTCAGTTCAGCAGTCACCAAAAAGACTTCTATGCAATCCTGATAACCAATACCATATTCCCCCTCCTCCAAATGGACCTTTCAAATTCAAACAGAGTAAGTCTCTCTCTCTCTCTCCATTTCTCTTAGGAATAGAGGTCTATATCACTTGCTAGTTTTCTACGATTGAAATTAAGACAAGTTTTTGATAATTGATTTGTATGCATGCAGATAAAGAAGGTACAGTGATTGATAAGATGAACAAGTTCGGAGAAAACGCAAACCATCTTTGTGAGAATCCAGATATAAAAATAAAATAAATAATTAAATAATAATAATTTTATAATCTCAAATATTTTGATGGTGAATTTTAAAGTATAAATTAAATATTTTTAGAGGGTATTTTAATTAATTTTAAACATATGATGTTAAAGATTAATAGTAATAATAATAAAACATTAATCTCTCTTATTTGTTCACCACAAAATAGCCGCAGCCGTGACGGAGAAAGAGGGAGAGAGAGAGGGAGAAAAGAGAGATTGGAGAGAAACTTTTAGCAACATTGGTGGGTCAACAACCCTAAGGTATTGTCCAATTTTATTATATTTTTACATTGTGATGGTTCATGTGTGTAATCTGCTTGTTGGGAAGGAATAGGAGAAACGGGTGTGTTGTTTGGGTGCCAAGTCGGTGGTTGGTGATGATAAATAATGGGTGCAATTCTTAGTCCAAAAAAATTCTGCACAAAAATACAAATTTTTAAAATTAAGAAACCATGTCAAACAGATGAATTTTGAATTGAAATTTTTACAGTAGCTTAATTAAATATTGAATTTCATGCTAGAATTATTTTATAATTTTTGGGAGTCAAAATCCATATAAACTGATGCGTTCAAATCTGTCCACGAAACTAGTACAAAATAGTAAATTCGGAAGTGTCATTCTCTCTGGGTATAAATCCAAAAATTATTAAATCAGCGTCATTAGAACCGGTAACGAGTCTAGTTTCTCATATTTTTGGCCTTGCATTGATTGCTCCGATATACTAAGAGAACTATTAATTTCTTTAAAGTGCTGCAGAAAGTGACATGTTTGGATATAATTAATTGTAAATAATTATTTTGATTAGCAAATCAAGTAAAACCAGTTGGGTTTGAAACTTAGGATATATTAGTTAATATCTGGGGGGTTTTGGAATTTTTCTAATAGCGTGGACTGGGTTTTTAATTTTCAAAGTTAGCGAATAGATTGAGAAAACTTGTTTAAAACTCTGTTTTATCTTAAAGTTACTTTTAATTAAGTTTCGATCTGAACCCATGTCTTGGGTAATTTTAGACCTTGAAGAAGATGAGCTTAGGTATTATTTAAGAGTAACGGTGAGTAGGGTTGAGTTATGTTATTGCGCTTTAGTGTGGGGGTACTTAGTTTTTTATTTTTTTTAGTATGTTTGAATTAGTAGTGATGTGTAGTTTTCATACTTGGTTCAGGTCACTAGTTGGACTGTCATACTCTATTCGAGGATTATATTATTTCGTTTTCAGGTGAGTAGTTGCATGCTACACATTTTTATAAATGTTCCCCTACCTTGAACTGTTAGAAAATTAAATTGTTGTTTCAGGACTAAACTGTTTTGATAAATTATTATAGTATCAATGGAATTAAATTATTTATGAAACATGTATAAACTTGGCATACTGTAAACTACTTGTTATGATCTCATGTTTATAATGGTGAACTACCATGTTTTGCGAAACTGAATTGTATTGATTATTGGAACCATCTGTATATAAAAGTCTAGGGAAATTATTCCACTGTGTGTGGTGACTCTGGCCACTAGGGAACATATCTGGGTTTGGTTGTGATGACTCTAGTGCTCACCGAAAAAAAAAGAAAAGACCTAGACTAGGCTAGATGACCTTCAATCGGGTCATCTTAGAGAAAATGCCTGGGTTGTCACCCCTAAGATGACTCCTGGTTCAATATTGGATCCAATGGGCTTACTGCCTTGAGAACTGTGTGGCGTGTTACTTGTTATTCTTGGTACTCAGAAAATTATTAATGATCATGTTGTAATCTGTTTTAAGTGGAAAATGTCATATGTTATGTTCTTGAGAGACGTGAGTATTTTAATAGTTGAACTGTGGAACCTTCTTTTTGAAATAGATTGTCTTTAACAAAACTGTATGCCAATCTAATTTCTGTGATATATATCTTATTTTGGAAGTGCACCCTGTTTTTCAAAACTATATTTACTATCCATGCTTCTACTCATTGAGCCATCAGCTGACTTAGTTGTTTATCATTTCCAGGTGATAGAAGGACTTAAAGTGGACTCGTGGCGTAGCGGGGACTCAATTGCATGGACCTCTAGGACATTCATTATTTTGTTTTAGCTTGTTATATCGGTTTTGTGCATACATTGTGGTTGGGTTTTATTTAGAATTATTTTATTTTGTGAGCGATTTGTATTCCATTTAGTATATATTTTTGAAAGTTGGTTATCGTTGGTTTTGCCATTTATACTTGTGACATGTCACTGGATTGGGTTTTGATTTATTTATTTCTGAACTATCGTTATATTTATTCTTTGTGATTTTGGGTTTGTGTTTAGACTTACGTGTGCCTTGGGCTAAGTCCCTGTGGGCCACGACCAGTCATGCCTGAATTTGGAATGTGACAATCTTGCAAATGGCATTCAAGATCACGGTAACTATTTCTCAATTCAATTGAGTATGAGACTAATTAATCAAAGTTTTAAGAACTCGTATCCAACTAACACTTGTATCCAACATTTGAATTTTGATTTTGTTTCCTCCATTGTCACAGCCAAAACTGTAAAATTCCAAATACACATCTTCTACTTTAAACAACATAGTAAACTTTGGCCTTGTATCATGTTTTAATTTTTTCTTTTTCTTTTACAAAATTGTAATGAGATTAGGGCCCAACATCTAGGAAACAGTGAAAGGGAAGTTGAGATTGACCATGAAAATTCTTCAAGTTGGGGGGATGGAGAAGATCTTCAAGCAGAATTTTAACATTAGAGAAGGAGAGAAGTTGCTCAAGGCTTCCCAATGCTATTTGTCAACAACAACCGGTCCTTTAGCAGGCCTCCTCTTTATCTCAACCGACAAGGTTGCCTTCTGTAGTGAGAGAGCAATCAAATTGTCATCTCCGAATGGGCAGCCAGTTCGAATCCATAACAATGTAAGTTAATATCCATATCTGAATTCATATTCATTCTTGTTAAAATCTTAAATAATAGCTAAGTAATGTGAATCACATACAGGTCGTGATCCTACTAGTAAAGATAAAGAGAGCCAATGAAAGCCAAAACACGAAGAGACCATCGCGGAAGTACATACAAATAGATACTGTGGACAATTTTGATTTCTGGTTCATGGGATTCCTGAATTATCGCAGAACCTTCAAATATCTTCAAGGCACTCTCTCAGTCTCAGCTCAATACTTACAACTTGATCAGAAGTGATTGAACAGATGTATTCGTTAGATGTGTATATGAATTAGGAGAAGAAAGTTGTATAATCACATTCTAACAAATTTTTACTTAGGCTTTTGCTTCAATAGAAAGCAATTTCTCATCAGTAAATGAGTCATTGGTTCTATTTGTTACATCCTAGCATTATATGTAAAGAATGACAGGTGGAAAAAGGAGACCAGCAAATTGCCGAAAACAATAATTTGAGAGCAGTACAAAATTCATAACAAAGGGTCAGTGGTTTTGTTCTGTGAGATTTAGTTACTGCAAATAATTTTGGCTACTTGTTTATAGAAGCAAGAATTTTCTTAGGCTGTGTGTTGGGTCTTGGATTAAGCAAGAATTTGAGGAGGGAAAAAATACAAAGGAAGGGAAATACGATATTTTCTGTCTACAAATCACCCCTCAATTCCAAGATGAATATCACTAAAATTGATATTTAACTCTCTTTCAATTTCTGCTCCTCATTTTTCAACTTCTCTTGTATTTTTCACTGATGTTCCTCTCACAGCAATTCTGATTGTACTTTCAAAGAGTAATAACAAGGTTTTCCATTGCCTGCCCATTTGGTGATAGATCTTTTCCAGTTATTGCCATCATCCTTCTATTCATGCTTGTTTGGGCAGACATAGCCTTGGGATTGGACTAATAATCCAGCAAAATGCATAATCCAATGTTGGGCTAAGAAAATTACAGTCCAGATTAATAGTCTATCCGGACATAGGATAGGATATACAATCCAAAGGGATTGATGACTTTCCCTTTCCAAATGCCTATCCAAATCCATGATCTAAACATAGCCTAAGACTAACAGACCTAGGAATGCTAATCTCATCTAATTCAGTCCGTCCAAACAAACATGACAACAAGTGTTAATACTTGTGATTGTCAGCCAAATCAAAAGGCTTCATTTTCTTTGACCTTTGGCTGTATTACACTTTCATGTTCTAAATAATCTAGTCTGAGTCAGGTTCTTGTGACAAGAATACCTTGACATGCACTCCTTCAAGATTCAAGACAAGCTCTTATTTTTTATTGTTGATAAAAGTACCAAATATGAAGAACCAAGGGAAAGAGCTTGTGAATTATCATACTAAATATGAAGAACCATGAACTGTCTTCTTCTTAGCTAAAGAAGAGATAAAAGTACCCTACAACCTTCTGATGTGATTTTATTAAACAAAGACAAATAGGATTGAGTGAAGAAGCCAAAGATTGACTGATTTTAAGATTTCTTTAATCTCTCATTATATCTCCAATTTTATTACTTATATTAAGATTGATTGATTTTAAGGACACAAATTTCAAACAAAACCAACAATACTTACTAACCTCGAAACTTCAAGAGTTGAAAAGTTGTTCAACATGTGAAAAAACTGTGCTGATGGGGCTATGATGTGTTGATTCTCTTTCCGACTAGCAATAACATTATTTATATATATATATATATATATATATCTTATCAGAAAGTAGTAGCATGTAAGGCCCGCTTTAGATTTGTACATGCAAACATGTTGAGATGGACCATTGAAAAGTGTTGAATCATCTTTCTTTAATCTGCCCTGCCCTGCCCTATTATCCAATACTTTCCACCTCAGGATAAGATAAAAAAGGAATGCCAAAAATGAGGATTGTAGTCCAGATATAAAGCATTTGGGTGGTTTGATCCTATCAGTTTGTGACTTTTGGAGTAGTCACTTTTCGTCACTAATTAAGTAACACTTAATTGATTTCAATAGTACTGAGTCCATTTCAACTAACTTTGTTTTCCCTCACAACGGAAATGTACAGATAATTTGATTCTGTGGTTCAGTCAAGCTGAAGTATAAATATTTTTTTTTAATTATTATTTAGAATGATGAATAATGCTTTGGAATTCTAATTTGGTTTTACCCGTCATGGTGAACAGATCAAGGCACCAATTATTAAGCCTATACGAAGAAGGGAGGTCTAATTGAACGGTTTAACCAAAGACTTTCTATAGTGTTGTTAGTAAACCAGCTGTATTTTGCAGGTTATCCAAGTCCCTTTCCTAAGATTAATTGGGTATTTAAATTCTCAAAGAAAGTCTTACATTTCTAAATAGAGACAACTGCTGAAAACTAATGATCTCAATTTTGGTATGTTGAGCCAATCTCTCATACATGACAGACGCATTGTCCACTTATAATCATCAAGATGATATCACTGCATAATTTGTACTGTATCCTTCATAATGCTGGTTTGGTTTACTTCACAAGTTTTGTGTGTGTGTGAGCAATGCCTTTTAGTCTTTGGTTTGTTGGTTTGTTCTATCACTAAGAGAGAGAAATGGTGTCAGAAAGCTAAAATGCCAGCTCAAAAAGATTAATTCACATGCTCATACACAGTCTAAGCAGCCAATGTTTCATTGCTTTGTAGGATTGAAATGTTGACCCAAGTAATCCTATAATTTTACTTTCATCCACTAGTTGTACAAAGAGTTTGATTTCCCTCCCAACTCTTGAAAACAAATGCTTAAAGAGATTTTTTCAATTAAATATAAAAAATAAAATTTTAAAAGTTACTTTACAAATGAAAAAATATTGCATGCTAGCTTTGGAAGTTTTAATGGAATTTCTTGGAAACCGTTGAACCGATTTAATTGTAAAAACCAACTAGAATTTTAAGCAACAAATTTATTTATCACTTCTCTTAAATTTTGAAAAAAATAAAATAAAATAATTTAATGTTTGGCGTCTAATAAAATGTCATTGGTCATGCTAATATTACTTAATTATAATATTGTCAATTTACTATTTAATTATTTTCTTTGAATAACTTGATGATCATTTTTGTGAAATCTTCACTGTATAAAATTTGGTCCTTTCTGCAGCAAAATCTCCTTTTAGAAGAAACCAGACACATCATCACCTGTCCAACATCAATCTTCTCTAAAGAATGTCTATAGAGCACTTGTGTTTTTTATTCATATGGATGAGGCATACATGACTCATCCAACTAAAAATTTCAAGATCCACTAACTTACTTACTGATGATACTGAGGGTTTCTAAGTAATGGGTCGGGCTGATCCAGGCCTCCCACACGGTTGTCCGATTGCTGGCCCACTGAGAAACCTGCACAAGAGTTCAACGGGGAATGAGAGTCCCCCAGCGAACCCTCAGACGAGCAAGTTAGAAAAGAGATATCAACGGAGTATAGAGATAGGATGGTGATAAAGAACTTAACCTTCTCTTTGTCTTAGAAACCTGCTTATATCCTTTGTTCATCATTTTCTTGTCCATTCCAACCTGTCATGTTGGCCGAAAGCCTATATTCTAGCCTGCCTTGTTCATGGTGAGGCTGTTTTGTTCCGTCGTGAAGGGGTTATCGCATTAAATGCTGCAGGGAACTTCATTAATGGCTGATGTGTGGCATAATAACTCTGCAGGATCTTTGTCTGCTTATGTGGCTGGTTTTTTTCTTGACACGTGTTTAGATGTCATTGGTCCTTGGTACAACGTTGGGCTTTGGTGTTTGAATTATGTATTGGGCTCTAAGTGGTGGGCCAAAAGCCCCTATAGGCCCACCTACGTCAGTAGTCCCCCATTCCCAAGTGCAGCTTCAGTCCAACGAAGGGAATAAGGAAGAAGACAGGGGTTGTGAGACGTCGACGGAGAGAGGACCGACTGGGAGGTGGGCCGACCGCGAAGGGTGACCGAGTGAGAGGGCTGACTACGAGGAGGGCCAACGGCGGAGGGTGATCGAGTGAGACGGCCGACTGCGAGGAGGGCCGATCGCGGAGAGTGACCGAGTGGGAAGGGAAAATGGCAGCGCGCGAGGCTCGAGGCGCGGCGTGGAACGTGATGATGTAAAGTGGAATAGACAGGGAATGGGAAGAGAACAGTGGATCGTGGTCGTACACGTGGCACAATCCCGTAACAAGGGTAGTGAGGCGTTAGCAAGAGATGAAATGATAGACTAATATAGGGCGTTGAAGAGGCGGGGGCGAAAATTTTCAAACTGGCGGAATTTAATCTTGACCCTTGAAATATAGGCAAACCGTGGGCATTTGGAGTTATTTGCTTTACCTACATTTTTGCAAAAAACCAACACGTCCTAGAAGTGAACTCATTTGTTACGTGTGATACACCTCTGCAACACTTTGCAAACTTCCTTGTGCCAGCGTCCGAAGCTATACGCTGACACATAGGAGGGATGGCACGAGATGAAGTGCCAACCATGAGACTAGACTCTTTGGGAAAAGACGACGCAGTGGAGTTGGCGGAACAGTATCAAGCGGAGCGGAGGGAGGAGAGGGGAGCAGGGTAGGTGGTGCGGGCTCGCCCGATGACGATGATCGTCGCCGCTAGGCCAATTAGCCAAGTGGAGCCGGACCACTGGCACACCATGGCCGATAGGTCCACATTTATGGCGGAGGAGTTGGAGGAGGTACGAAGGAAGTACTAAATTCCGGCAGAGATAGAGTTGAGGGTGCCCACATCTAAGGAGAGGGCGTCGGATGCGCGGCCATCAGAATTCTTGTTGTACGAGGAAGCATTGCAAGGAGGCCTAAGGTTACCGATTCCCCAGGTAGTGGTAGATATATTGAACCGACTAGAGGCGGCGCCGGGCAGCTGATGCCCAATGCATGGAAAATTATAATGGTCTGTGCGATCGCATGGCCACGGGTGACTGAGGGAGCGGCGATGACAGTGGAAGAATTCTTTTCGTGCTACAAAGCGTCCGGTCAACAAGAGACGTGGGTGACTTTGCAAGTGTGGCAGGTAGGGGTTAGTAGGGGGGTTGCCCTCGTCGGTGAAGGGGTGGAGGCCGAGGTGGTTTTATGTGTCAGCAAATGGTGGGGGAGCAGTGTGAATGCCATGGAAAGTCCTTACGAAGTCGGTGGGGTCGAAGTTAGGACGGAGGCAAAAGGTAGGGTGAGAAAGGTGAAGGAGTGGAGGAAGAAGGAGGGTGTGAGGTGGGACGACCTTGTCCGTCCTTCAGCTCTGTGTGCCTTAGGTTTAGGGCTGCAGCCGATGGAAGAGGACCCCGCCCTAGAGGAGTTGGAGGCGGGGCGGAAGGTGAATGAGGTGGAGGAGTGGAGGACCTTGGCCAGGGCAAAAAAGTATAAGGAGGCTCAGCTGGGGCCTGCTCCTAAGTTGGTGATGAGGGAGCGGGTCTGACCACGTCTCAAACCGCTGGGAGACAAAGACTTAACTGGCTTCGCCCCACTACCGCCCCCAGTAGACCCGTTGAAGGAGAGGGGCACGCAGGAGGTGGAGGCAGTGTTGAAGAAGACAAAGAAGAAGAGGGCGGCTGTAAAGGGGGAAAAAAGTGCCCCTGTCTTGAAAAAGATGAGGGTTGGGAGTGAGGACACCCCCATGGTGGAGAAGATGAAGGAGGGAATGGTGGAGGCAGCTCCAGAAGGGGAGATCACCCAAGTGGCGAAAGAAGACGAGGGTCCAAGTGCCCAAGTGCTGAAAGAACACTTGGGTCCAAGTGCCCAAGTGGTGGCGACAGTGGTATCTGCACCAGAAGTAACCCCCAGTCCTAGTGAAGGAAAGACTAGGACCAGCACTCCAGGGACGAGTGTCGCGCTGACGATCATAGTGTACCATGCGCAGGTGCTGGCCGGTCGTTCAGCGGACGAAGGGGGGAAAGCCAGGGTGGCAGCCGATCGCCTAGTTGGAGTGTTGGAGGATGCTGCCGTGCGGTCGATGGCACGGTTGGGGGAGGCCGACCTCTTGAGAGGGTTGTGCTTGGCCCAAATGGAGGCAAAGACCTTGGCGGCTACTCTGTTGAATAAAGCAGCGCGTACGAAGATGGAGGTAGAGCCGCTGAGGGTTCAGCTGGAAGGGCTAGAAGGGGTAGCTGTAGAAACTAACAAAGGAGATAGCGGGCTGGAAGAAAGCCGCTCGAAGTGCATGTGCCAAAGGGCTGGAGTATGAGCGAATGGTGAAGAGCATGGAAGTATTGGCATTGCTGCAGGGTTACTCGGCAGATCGAGCTGGTGTCGAGCTCCTCGCAACCAAGTCAGAGCTGGACATGGAGCGCCGCAAGGCGGTATCGCTAGAGTTCGAGTTGGCGGGTGAGAATAGAAAACTAGGGCAGGTCTAGCAAGCCTGTACCACCGCCAATGAGAGGTGGGAAAAGGCCATGGCCAATAATGAAGAGCTGCGTGACTAGGCGATCAGGGACAAAGAAAAGGTAGATGGTCGGATTGCGGAGTTAGAGAAGGCCCTGGCAGAGGAGAGGGCGAAATTGGCATCTGAGAGGGCGGCGTACCCCGACTTGTGTATGGCGGCCGTAGAGCAATTCAAGGGGTCCGCCGACTTCCAGATGGCCATTGATGCCGCTGTTGCCAATAGCCTGGTGAAGGAAGGAGATGGGGGGGTTGGGCCGTCGGGAACGGCCGCTGGAGGTAAGAGTGAAGAGGAAGTGATCCAAAGCTTCCAGCGATCTGACTTCTACAAGCACGAGATGAGCGAGTTCTGGGACAGCGGCTGGATGACCTTCAAACATAAGGCACAAGAGCTATTCCCGGACTTGGACTTCAACCTCGTGAAGGTAGGGGAAGATGACGTCGCCCAGACCCCTCTGGATGAGGGGATTGAAGAGGAAGATCTTGCCTCGAGTGAGGAAGAGTGACTTGTGTAAAATTTTTCTGTTTATGTGTTTTGTTGTTTTTGTTTTGTTTTGTTTTTTTTTTTTTTGTGTGTGTGTTTGTGTGTAATTTTGTGCAACAATTTGTATGAGAGTGTAAGGTTACGAATAAAACAACGAATTTCCTTGTATATTATTGTTGTCGTTGTTCTGAGTTGTAAACTTGTGCGTAAATTGTGATGTAAAATGGTCAAAATGGGCAATCAGTGAGAAGTGAAAATGTGAACCGTGTTAAACACGAAAATGTTAAAAATGGGCAAACCATGATGGAAAAAAATGTTAAAAATGAATGATCAGTGAAAGTTTGACTAGTGAAAATGGATATGAAAATGGATATGAAATGTTAAAAATGGGCGAACCATGAAAGTTTGATATGAAATTTCGTAAGTAAACCATGATGGGAAAAATGTTAAAAATGGGCAGACAGGCTAACTTGTATGATTAGTGAAAATGGATAGTCTTGAACTTGGATTTTAACTAAGTATGACAACCATGTCGTGATATTAAATTGTGAAAATGGATGGGCCGAATTTTTCATTCAAGTTCTGACTAAGACTTGGAGGGCTCTGTCGCACTGAGTCGATCTGGCTGAGCTCTGCCCGTTCAGTCTGACTGAGACTTTAGCTAACTCAGCATGGCTGAGCTCTTCGTGCTCAGTCTAGCTGAGGCTTTAGCTAACTCAGTCTAGCTGAGCTCTTCGTGCTCAGTCTGGCTGAGGCTTTAATTAACTCAGTCTGGCTGAGCTCTTTGTGCTCAGTCTGGCTGAGACTTTAATTAACTCAGTCTGGTTGAGCTTTTCGTGCTCAGTCTGGCTGAGGCTTTAGCTAACTCAGGCTGGCTGAGCTCTTCGTGCTCAGTCTGGTTGAGGCTTTAGCTAACAAGTTATTATTGAATCACGATGCAAGTAATGAAGATATAAAGTCATTGTCATTGAAGGCACTGCCTGTTGATCACAAGTTTACACCAATGGAATAGTACAAAAAGGAAAATGCAACAACGGAATGGTACAAAAACATGAAACACCATATTACTAGAAATAACGCTCTAAGTGCTTAGCATTCCATGGATGGGGGAGGTCTCTGCCTTCTATGTCTTGGAGTCGGTAAGTGCTTGGACGAGGTCTGGCTTTAATGACGTAAGGTCCTTCCCATTTGGTTGCTAGCTTTCCCTCGGCAGGATTTTTGGTGGCAAGAGTCGCTTCGCGCAAGACAAGGTCCCCCATGGCGAACTCCCTCGGTCGGACTTTACGGTTATAATGTGTTCTCATTTCTGTTGATATGAGGCCCATCTGACAGCAGTGGTCTCTCGGAGCTCTTCAATTAGGTCTAAGTCAGCCCGACGCAATTCTTCGGTTAGTTCTGGATCCGGATGCAAAACCCTTGGGGTCGGCAGGTCGATTTCCACTGGGATGACCGCCTCAGCGCCGTGTGTTAAGCGAAAGGGGGTCTCCCCAGTAGGGGTTCGGGCGGTAGTGCAATAGGCCCAAAGTACATTTGGTAATTCCTCAACCCAGAGTCCCTTAGCAGCTTCCAACTTAGTTTTGATGATCTTCAAGAGAGAGCGGTTGGTGGCCTCTACTTGTCCATTGGCTTGGGGATGACTTGGGGAAGAAAAACATGGTTGAATGTGGAGCTCTGCACAGAATTTCCTAAACTTGGCATTGTCGAATTGTTTGCCGTTGTTTGAAACGATGGCTTGAGGGATTCCAAATCGACATACGATCGACTGCCAGATAAATCTGGTTGTGTTCCATTCAGTGATTGTGGCGAGGGGTTCCGCTTCCACCCATTTGGTGAAGTAATCAATGACGACCACAGCGAACTTGGTTTGGCCCCTACCGGTGGGTAATGGACCAACTAAGTCGATGCCCCACTTGGCGAATAGGTAGGGACTGCTAAGTGTAATCAGTTCTGTAAATGGAGCATGAGGGGTGTTGGCAAAGCGCTAGCACTTATCACACTTAAGCACGAATTCAGTGGCATCTTGGTTGAAAGTAGACCAGAAGTAGCCGGTGCGAAGTATTTTATGGGCCAGCGATTTGGCACCCGAATGATTACCACATACACCCTCGTGGACTTCCTTCATCACATAGGCCGCTTGAGTTGGACTGAGGCACCTAAGGTATGGGTGTGAAAATCCACGTTTGTACAGTAGGCCATTGATGAGGATGTAATCAGACGACCGGGCTCTGACTTTGGAAACCTGCTGTTTGTCGGCTGGCAACTCTCTACTTGTCAAAAACAGAAGGATGTTCGCCGCCCATTGGATAGGTTCATTTTGGAGGAAGTGGACCTCCTGCTGGGTTGGCGAAGTAGCTGGGTGGGCCAGGTATTCAAGACGGATGCCATGGCTGACGTCTAACTAGTCGGCCGAGGGTAATTGGGCCATTTCATCTGCCTTGGAGTTTTCTGACCGAGGGATATGTTTGATGTGGAAAGTGTTGAAAAGGCGAACAAGGGAGACTGCAATATCCCTGTAGGTGCGCATGGTGTTTTCCTTTGCGTCGAATTCCCCTATAATCTGTCTGATGATCAGTTGGGAATCACTGAACACTTGGATATGGCTCACACGAATGTCTCTGGCTAGGCGAAGACCTACTATCAAGGCCTTATACTCGGCCTCATTATTGCTCGCGTCGAATAGGAAGCGGAGAGCACACTTGAAATAACTGCCCTCGGGGGTGGTGAGGACGAGACCAGCCCCACTGTCTTCTTTATGGGATGACCCATCGACGTTGAGGGTCCAGGAGTGGGGATTTTTTGTTTTAGTGTTGAGTTGCTTGGGCTGAGGGGTGTGGTTGGAGTGGGATTGGTGAATTCCAAGATAAAATCGGTGACAGCCTGTCCTTTGATCGCCGTTAGAGGTCAGTAAGAGATTTCAAATTGGCTAAGCTCAACAGACCATTGCATAAGTCTGCTGGACGACTCTGGTTGTTACATTACCTTCTTTAAAGGTTGGTTAGTGAGGACCATTATGAAGTGAGCTTGGAAATAAGATCGGAGTTAGAGTCGTGAGGCTATGACCAAGGCAAGGGTCATCTTTTCCAGCAGAGGGTAGTTTTGTTCTGCCCCCCTGAGAGCTTGGCTAATGTAATAAACTGGGCGTTGTACTGAACTGTCCTCTCTGATAAGGGCCGCGCTGACTGCGTTGTTCGATACTGCTAAGTAGAGAAAGAGGGTCTCGCCTGAGAGCGCCTGAGAGAGTAGGGGGGGTTGGCCATGCACTGCTTCAGTTGTTGAAAGGCCTCTTCGGATTCGGTGGTCCACTCAAAGGCCTACCGAAGGACTTTAAAAAAGGGGAGGCACTTGTCTGTTACGCGGGAAATAAAATGGTTGAGGGCGGCGACTCTGCCAGTAAGCCTTTGAACCTCTTTAACCGTCCTGGGTGACTGCATTTCTATCAGGGCCTTGATCTTTTCGGGGTTGGCCTCAATACCCCATTGACTAACCATAAAACCCAAGAACTGCCCAGATCCTACGCCGAAGGCGCATTTTTCAGGATTCAGCTTCATTTGATACTTACGTAGGGTTTCGAAAGTCTCTCGCAGGTCTGTCAAATGATCAGAGGAGAGTTTGCTTTTGACGAGCATGTCATCGACGTAAACTTCCATGTTCTAACCTATCTGATGGTGAAAGACAGCATTGACCAACCGTTGGCTCCGGCATTTTTCAATCCGAAAGGCATAACACGATAGTGGTAAGTTCCTCTGTCTATGATGAAGGAGGTGTGTTCCTAGTCAGCTGGGTGCATCAGAATTTGATTGTAGCCAGAGAAGGCGTCCATGAAACTGAGCATTTGATGTCCAGCTGTGGCGTCGACAAGCAGATCTATGCGGGAGAGGGGATAACTATCTTTGGGGCAAGCCCGATTAAGGTTAGAATAGTCGACGTAGAGTTGCCATTTACCATTGTTTTTACGGACCAGGACCACATTTGGCAGCCATCTGGGGTAGTCTACGTTCTTAACAAACCGTACCTCCAGTAGTTTGTCTATCTCGGAAGCAATAACAGCATTGCTTTCCGGGTGAAAGATACGCTGCTTCTGGCGGAAAGGTTGGAAATGGGGCTCGATGCTGAGACGATGAGTGATGAAGGAGGGATCAATACCCGGCATGTCAGAATGGGTCCAGGCAAACATATCATTGTGCTCGATTAAGAGGGTTGTAAGGTCGGCCTTGGCTTGGGAAGATAGTTGGTTGCCGATCTTGGCTGTTTTTGTTGGGTTGGTAGGGTCGATGGGGACCTCAACAAGTTCTTCCACTGGTTTCCCTATGACTAACTCGTCTTCGTCTCTAACGTCGAGGCCTTCGATGATCATAGCCTCCTTCAGCTTGACCTCTTTGAAAGAAGCGACGTAGCATTCTTTGGCCACAGTCTGCTCTCCCCTCACGGTGCCGACCTCAAGGTCGGTAGGGAATTTCATGGCCAGATGGTATATGGATGTGGCAGCTTAAAAAGCGTTAAGGGCGGTGGGACCGAGGATGATGTTATAAGCAGAGGGACAGTTGACGATGAGGAAAGTGAGCAACTTGGTGGTCTGCCGTGGATACTCTCCGATAGTGATGGAAAGATCGATGGAGCCTATGGAGGTCATCCGATCCCTAGTGAAGCCGACCAGTGGGGTTTGGAGAGGCGACAAACTTTCTTCCCCGACCTTGAACTGGTGATAGGAATTTAGAAAGATGATGTTTGAGGAACTGCCGTTGTCGACAAGCACCCGTCTTACTTTGTAATTGGACAGAAGAGTAGAGATGACGAGGGGGTCGTCGTGAGAGTAACGGATACCTGTGCAATTGGCCTCCGTAAAGGTGATGGGCTCCATCCACTTTTTGGGGTGTTTGAGGGCGCGCTCCAAAGTCGCGACTTCTTTGTTGGAGCCCTGTCTGATTTTTCTAAATTCGGCTCGCTGGGCCGAATGGGACGGTCCTCCGCACGCAAGTCCGCTAGTAATGACTCTTCTCTCCAACCGGGGGAGCAAGGTTTCCTTGTGCTTGAGGTTGCGGCGGGGGCCGATCATTGCCTTGGTTAGGTTGTGTGGGTTGTCGGGGAGGAGTGTGTCGGCGATTGCCCCTAGTAGGTTTGGTCCTCAGCCGTTGCTGGGGACGGCTGCCGTGAACCGACTGAGGCGCCCCTGGCGTATCAAGCTTTCTACCTGGTCTTTAAGGTTAACACATTCCTCGGTGTTGTGGCCGTGGTCCTGATGGAAACAGCAGTATTTGGATTGGTCTCGCCGGGTAGAAGGAGACCATGGGGGTTGTGGCCACTTCAAGTTGTAATCTCGTTGGATCTAGTTTAAGATTTGTTCCATGGGGAAGTTGAGGGGTGTGTACCGTTCGAATAGACCGGGCGGTCGGGTAGGTGCCGGTCGGTCGGCTCGAGCGGTTCGGTCGGTATACTGGGGTGTTTGCTGTGTGTATTGGGTGGTTCTGGTTTCAAATTCCTTTCTCTTCTCTTTGAGGGTTGGGTTTTTGGTCGTGGAATCTTGGTGGGCGGCCAAAGAATCTTCGACATTCATGTACTTTTGGACTTTGGAAATGAGGGTTGCCATGGAGATTGGAGGGCTTTTGGAGAGGGAGAAAAGGAAATCGGATGATCGTAGGCCAGCCATGAAAGCCGTGAGAATAACCTTGTCGTCGTTTTCCACTACCTGCAAGGCTTCGGTGTTGAAATGGGTGACGAAGCTACGCAGCGACTCCCCTTCCGTTTGATAGATATTGAGGAGCTGGGTCGCTGGACGCCTCTGGCGCTGGGCACCGATGAAATAGCTAAGGAATGAGTCGCTTAGGTGCTGGAAAGTAGAGACGGAGTCCGTTGGTAGCTAACTAAAGCACAGTCGGGCTGACCCCTTAAGTGTCACGGGGAAGGTCCAACATATCACCTCATCGGGGAATGCATGGAGGACCATCAGGGTCCTGTAGGTCTCCAAGTGGTCGACTGGGTCCGTTGTGCCGTTGAAGGAGTCGATCGAGGGCAATTAGAACTTAGGAGTTAGGGGTTTGTCCCTGATGGAAGCGACGAACGATGAGCTGGCTGTTGTGGAGGGTTTATTCTGCATGTTCTACATGACTTCTTGAAGCTGAAGTTTCATGGCTCGGAGTTCTGCATCCCAAATAGGAACGTTGTCACCACCAAAATGCAATGGAGGCTGGACACTACTGGCCTCTCCCTCGGAAGCGGGTGCTTGGACTGATGGATGTGGACCCCGAGATGGCGGGTTCATATCTTGGGGAGGGGGTCGCAAACCCTCAAAGTTAGAAGGTTGGGCTTGCTGGAAGGGATGGCTCGGGGCTCGTTCTCGGTTAGGTGGGATATCTTGTGATAGTGGAGGAGGCAGAGGGAGGTCTCGTTGAAGCAAAGCATTAATCAGGGCTTGATTTTGCTCGGTTAGACGGTTAATGCTGTTGGTGAGTTCTGTGAAATACCGCGGTGGGTTGTTTGGGTTAGGAGGGTCGGCTTGGGGGTCGGCAACATTGTGTTGAGAAACCATGGATCTAGTTGGAACCATCCACCTTGGTGGGTGACAGGTAGGGATTATCGGGAATGGGTCTCCGGCGACAATGAGCACAGTTGCCACACGGAATGAAAGGTTCCCACAGACGCCTCCAGCTGATGATACTACGGGTTTCTAAGTAACGGGTCGAGCTGATCTAGGCCTTCCACACAGTTGTTCGATTACTGGCCCACTGAGAAGCCTGTACAAGAGTTCAACGGGGAATGAGAGTCTCCCAGTGAACCCTCCGACGAGCAAGTTAGAGAAGAGATATCAACGGAGTATAGAGATAGGATGGTGATAAAGAACTTAACCTTCTCTTTGTCTTAGAAATCTGCTTATATCCTTTGTTCATCATTTCCTTATCCATTCTGACCTGTCATATTGGCCGAAAGTTTATGTTCTAGCCTGCCTTGTTCATGGTGAGGCTGTTCTGTTCCGTCGTGAAAGGGTTATCGCATTAAATGCTGCAGGGAATTTCATTAATGGTCGATGTGTGGCATAATAACTCTGCAGGATCTTTGTCTGCTTATGTGGTTGGTCCTTCTCTTGACACGTGTTTAGATGTCATTGGTCCTTAGTACAACGTCGAACTCCAACAACATTAGGCTTTGGTGTTTGAATTATGTATTGGGCTCTAAGTTGTGGGCAAAAGCCCTATAGGCCCACCTACATCACTTACCTTTCTACCCCCCTATAAATACATTTGCTGAATCCATGGTTACAACCATCACAAACTAAGCATCTCTCAAGGAACATTCTGGGAAATCAGAGAACATTCTGGGAAAGACAGCGAAACCAAGGAATAGGTAACATAATCAAATCAGAACAATTTTTGCCGAATATGAAGCAGATTCTGGCACATGCTAGTGGAATTCCAGTCAGCTCATCGTTGGTGGCATATCCAAACAGATTTTTTCTAGAGCCTGCTAGCGGCCAATACCATATTCCTCCTTCAAATGGGCCTCTAAAATTAAAGCAGTGTAAGTCTGTCCATTACACTCATCGCCAATAAAGAGATAAATTATTTTTTTTTACTTGCTAGTTTTGAATTATTAAATTGAGAAGAGACATTGTTTAACAATTGACTTGTAACTAATGCGCAGATAAAGTAGATAGGATGAACAAACTTGGAGGAAAAGCAGACAACCTTGCAAATGGCATACGAGAGCACGGTAACTAACTGTTTCCTTCATTGAATTGAGTCTGAGGATAAACTAAATTCAAGAACATAGTTGTTTATTTTTCTAGAAAATTATTCAGTGTTTATTGGCATCTATATCATATTAACAGCCCAATTTGTTTTGCTGCCAAAAAGAAGGCAGAAAAACAAACTGAGAAGTTTTGAAATCAAAGAAATATTAAGAATTTGTTTGGTTTTTGTTGAAAATCCAGAATTTTGCTTGCATTTCCTCTGCCTTCTCAACATTGAAACAAAATTGATGATCATGATATGTCTTTATCAGTGTCTTAAATTATTTTTGAAAATTGCAGTGAGTTTGGGGCCCAAGATATCTAAAACTGTGAAGGGGAAACTGAACTTCGGGGCTAAAATTATTAGAGTAGGCGGTGTGGAGAAGATTTTCAAGCACAATTTCAGCATTAGAGAAGGAGAGAAGTTGTCAAAGGCTTCCCAATGCTATTTATCAGCAACAGCTGGTCCAATAGCAGGCCTCCTCTTCATCTCCACCTACAAGGTCGCCTTCCGCAGTGAGAGATCCATCAAATTGTCTTCTCCGAATGGGCAGGCAGTAATCCATTACAAAGTGAGTCAATATGTATGTTTTTGTCCATGTCTGAATTCATATCCATTCTTTCTAACATCTTAAATAAATATATAATAGCTAAGTAATGTGTATTACATGCAGGTCTCGATCCCACTAATAAAGATAAAAAGAGCCAATGGGAGCCGAGTATTAGGGGATGTAAAGAAGCCGAATACTATTCTTAGAGAATCGAGATATATACATTGCATTCGGCCCCGTCTTATATGAATTCAGAGGTATCCTAATCGGTCATAGAACCAGTTGAGCGAGGAGCCGAGTGGAGATTGGTCTGCAATAGAAGGAGCCGAGTAAATAATTGCACAGTGGACTAAAGGTGGGCCCAACCCTGAGGCCCAGAGGAAAATATAAATAGAGGAACATCAACCAAAGAGAGGTATGTGAGAACAAGTAAGCTTAACTTAAGATAGAAGTGATCAAGAGAGTAGATACTGACTTATCCGTCGGAGTGCTAATTCCGGCACCCTCAACCGGAGTGTTCATTCTTTTTCAGGTGACTAGCTGAGGATCTCGAGCGTCCCATTGGATGTAAGGAGTATTTCCAAACCACTTCTCCACAGAAGTACATAGAAATAGTTACTGTGGACAATTTTGATTTTTGGTTCATGGGATTCTTGAATTATCGTGGAACTTTCAAATATCTTCAACAAGCGCTCTCTCAAGCTCAATAATTACAAATTGATCAGAAGAACAATTTGAATATTGTAACAAATTAGGAGAAAAAAAAGTTGTATAAATATTGTAAATTTTTTTGTTAGGCTTTTACTTCAATGGAAAACAATTTTCTCATTAAATGGGTAGTCGATACTGTTTGCTATATATCATCATGACTTGATGGTGATTTTCTACAACCTAGAATCATTTGCATATGGAAAAAAATGCCTAGTTTCCTGCAATTTTGCTTCCCAAGATCAGAAAAGGAAACCAGTAAGTCGTTGCAATCTATAATTTGAGAGAGAACTAAATTATCAAAAAGCCTTCTAATATCATGAGCAGTAGCTTTCTTAAGCTCACAGAATTTCAACTCACTCAAAACTCAAAACCAAGCCTAATGCTTCCCTAAACACTAAATATAAAATGTTGCTCACCAATCAATTGAAAAACTCAGCCCACACTTCTCCTTAAAACCCAAGTGTTAAGGAGAAGGAAACTGAAACCTTATAACTAGCACACATGGGGCAACTCCAGGTGATGTGAGACACATTCCAACACATCCTTTATCCATACTTATTCAATTGGAAGTATTAATCCAATTCAAAACTTGAGATTGGAAGGAATTTGCTAGAGAATTAAAGGGAATTGGAGGAATTGAGCAAAAACCCACTAGGATTCAAGGAATTGAGAACTTTAGGTAAGAATTTCAATCTCTAAGCTTTGTGTTTGACTCACTCATGCTTGAGTTCAAGAGAAATTAGAGCTTAGGAAAAAGAGTTGAGCTTAAGAACAAGAATTGAGAACAATCCATGCATTACATGCATAATTCATGGTGTTTGGAGTGTAATTACAAAGAATTCTCACATGCATGCATTGATCATAGCTTGGTTTTGGAAATTTCTTGAGTTTCATACCAGTTTACCTTGTTTGATCATGTTTTGGAAAGCTTTGAAGTCAAGAATTACATGCATGTTATGTTTTTAACCTTTCAAGCTTGAGTTTGCACAATTGACTTACTCTTGGGCCTTGATTTTGCGAAATGGTTTTGAATTCATGATGTTTTCCAAGATTAAACAAGTTTCCTTGAGTTTTTGGCCCAAGAGAACATGATTTGCAGCATTGAGTTGAATTTTGGCGCTTGGAAGCAAATCTGGAAATTTCAGACTTCTGCTTCTACGCTCGAGCGACAGAGCCTGAGCTCGAGCGACCACTCTGTGTTTTGCACCTCTGCCCAAATGACCAAAATTTGGATCGAGCGTAAAATGTATGCTCCCAGAAGTTCACATGTTTTGTAGACCGCTCGAGCGACAAGCTCGAGCGACAAGAGTTGCGCTCAGTCTCATGCTCAAGCGGCCGTCGAGCAGAGAATTCACACAACCTGTACTTTTGTAGAGTTTATAGACCGCTCGAGTGAATGAAGTGGCGCTCGAGCGACCACTCACATTTTTTAGCCTCTACTCAAGCAAAGGAAGTTGCGCTCGAGCGACCACTTACATTTTTGAGCCTCTGCTCGAGCGAAGGAAGTTGCGCTCGAGCGATGCCCCTGTTTTCAGCATATTTGCATAAGTGTTAAACTGCATGTTTTGGCATCCTCATTGCATCCTAGGCATTCCTAAGCCATGATTAAGACATAAGAAGGAGGATAAGACTTAGAAACACATTAAGAACCAAATGAAATGTGTTAAATTTTATCTAAGTGTATGTTTCAAGCATGTATCTGTTCTATTTGTGTAGGTCACGTGCCGTAAGCTCTTTGATTTGTCTACTCTGTCGGTTTGCCTCTGAATCCATCTACGAGAAATAACTTTGTAAAGCTATGTTTACATTTAAGTAATTCCTTATATGATTTGATATGATAAGAAATGCTCTGTTTTCTGACATGTTATGTTCAGAATCAATGAATGATTGTCCATATATTAAAACGTATTTGTGGCATCCTTAGCACAAGGCCCTAGCCCGGGGGGTAACAATACAGTGGTCTATGAGCACAAGGCCCTTGCCCGGGGGTAACAATACCGTGGCTCAAGTATGTTACAAGTTCCCGGTACCGAAGGTTCCTTTATGGAACTGACAAGTATGACCCTTAATGCTCTGTATTTGATCTATTAGCGCTATTGGATGTACCATATATGATCAAGCATGAACTCTGATTTCTATATATGATTCGAACAAGAATATGAATGTGAATCGGTTTCTGTTTTTTGAATTGTTATGGGACATCATTCATTCAACCCTTTACTCTGTTTGTTATTATTCACTGGGCTCTCGCTCACTCTATTATTTATGTATGTAGGTGACCAGGCGCGTGACCAGACTCAATGACGAATGTCTGGATGTCTGTTTTTGTCAGCCAACCACAGTGCCTCCCTAAGGAGGTTCGTTTTGCCAAAGTCAAGTTTTGTGAACCACGACAGGATGTTTTGTTATTTTGTTTTTTGTTTATCTATACGCTGGGCTAAGTCCCTATGATACTATCTGTATGGTGATGCATGTCATATGGAAGTTTGACATTATTTATACATATATATGTATGTTTTAAATTTTCTGTCCCATGTATGTCTACACAGCTCTATGGACATTGTATTTTGTATATTTGCTTCTGCAGTCCCTTACATTTTATGATATTTAGATCAGAGGCCTTTGGTAATCCAATGATTACTAGCCGGTTACGATGCTAAACCTATAGGGGTGGATTTGGGTCGTGACACTAACATGCTAGTTTCCTTAAGAAGATCTAGGATATATATCTGCTGAGAAATAAAGATGATTTTGTCAGATCTGGCAACTTCAATCCCAAAAAAGTAGCTCAACGGACTAAGGTCTTTGATTTCAAATTCCTTGCCCAATAGCATCTTAAGATGTGTCACTTCTTCTTCATCATTACCTGTCACAACTATGTTATCCATATATACTATAAGCACAGTTATCTTATTTGCATGGCGTTTGACGAACATTGTGTGATCTGCATTGCTTTGCTTATATCCGAATCTTAACTTAGCCTTCAGGAATTTGTCAAACCAAGCTCAAGGAGACTGTTTCAAACTATATAATGCCTTTTTCAACCTACAAACTTTCCCACCTATAGATTGAGACGAGAATCCTAGTCGTACATCCATATATACCTCCTCTTCCAAATCACCTCGGAGAAATGCATTCTTCACATCTAATTGCTATAAAAGCCATCCCAAATTAGCTGTACATGAGAGAATAGCTTGAATGGAATTCATCTTTCCTACAGGAGCAAAGGTTTCTTCGTAATCAATTCCATATGTCTGAGTAAACCCCTTGGCCACTAATCGTGCTTTGTACAGTTAATTGTTCCATTTGCTTTTTGCTTGATGGTGAACACCCACTTACACCCTACAAGCTTTTTTTCCGCTAGGAAAAGAAACCAACTCCCAAGTGTTATTCTTGCTTAGAGTTTGCATCTCTTCTACTATAGTTACTTTCCACTTAGGATCATTGATAGCTTTCTTCCAACCCTGGGGCATACATGCAGAAGACAAAGACGAAACAAAAGCACGATATGTAAAAGGCAATGAATCATATGACAATCAATCAATCAATCAAACCAAGCCTTAAGTCCCATCAAATGGGGTCGGCTAAATGAATCACCTGACACAAGTTTAGAAATGAGGTGTTGAGTACAAGCCCTAACCCCTTTTCTAAAAGCAGTAAGAAGACTTGAATCATCGACAACAGGACTATCAACTACTGGTAAAGGAATAGACTGAGGTGCATTACTTAGAATTGGCATGAGCGATGATGATGGGTCTGGTGACACAAGGGAAGCTTGCTCTTTCGGATGTCGAGAATAAGTCTTAAGATCAACCCTATCTAAACGACCACCAATGTCAGGCTCCACATCAAGAGAACTATTAGGCTTCCCCTTATCACAAATAATAGTCCGCTGACTAGGAATCAACAAAAATTGGAAAAACACTCAAGCATGCATCAAAAATATTAAAATAAAAATCTAGGGTGAAAACCCATCAAATTTCGACCATGAAGGTTTTTTTTTTCCCTTTTTTTTTTTTTTTTTTTTTGCGTATAGGGAAAAACGAATGAAACAAGGAACAAGAGAAGAATCTTCAAGGAGGAAGATGAAGCTCTGATACCATGTTAGATTTGCATAAACGAAAGAAAAGAATGAGAAGAAGAAAAGAGAGAGAACTACTGCTGTGTTTATCTTTTCACTCCCAAACATATTAGGGTTACACATACTTATAATAAAAGACTAAATGAGCAAATGACATAACTATCCTTACACACTGATACGTAACACCTTACAACTATTCTTCAAAAACAACTGCTTCGACAGTTTCTTCTTCATGACGTCGATGTGGTGCCTTACAAGTAGGTAACTAATTGCAAAGAAATAGATTATTGCCATGTGTCTTTTAAACTCCTCATCTTGTATAACTTCAATTAACCTCCAGGTAACTTTTAAGTAAACAAGATGTTGCCACATATCCTGCAAAAAACAAATAATAATAATAAATATGGTCATAGTTACACTTTAAAGATAGTTCATGGTCTCAATTGAAAGACCATAATTGATAGGCCATAATCAATGAGATTAGATTTGGCCATAATCAACAAGCCACAATCAACAAGACTGGATTTGGCCACAATCGACAAAAAATAATTTATGGTGCAAACAACATCATAGCCCCATCAACACAATTTTCCACATGTTCAACAACTTTTCAGCTCTTGAGATTTCATGGTTAGCAAGTGTTGTTGATTTTGTTCGAAATTTGTTTCCCAGTTCACTTGATTCAGTTAACATAAATTAGACGATACTAAAATGAAAGAAAACATGATTTTACGTGAAGATAGATAGAAAAACTATGTAATATGTTAAATTCTATGGGTACATAATGAATGTGCATAATTTTATCACTCATGTTGTTGGGTATAAGAATAATAAATGTTTCAAGTTCATGGGGAAGATTTTAGAAAGTTTTGCATGAATAGAAGGATGGTTTTAGCTATCTTTTGTTGACAAGAACTCAAAAGGTTCTGTGACCAAATGGGATGGCAAAGGCAAACCTTGTCACTACCAAAAAGTACATGTGCATCAGAATTGCTTGGAGAGGAAGACAATTGGCCCGTTGTTGATTATTATGCATTTTGTGTTCTCTCAAATTGTAAATTGCACCATGCAATGTACTGGTTTCGTTGCCCAATCTTGGGAAGCAAATTTGCAGGAAACTAGGCAAATTAACATCAAGTCATAAAATGATATATATCGAACAGCATCAATGACCCATTTACTGAGAAATTATTTTCCATTGACGCAAAAGCCTTAAGTTACAAATTTGTACAAAATTGTTATCATACAGCTTTGGTATCATAATGCATACACATCTAATGAAGCCAGCGGGTTGGTCTGTTTAGTCACTTCTGATCAATTTGTAAGCATTGTATTGAGCCTGAGAGAGTGCCCGTTGAAGACATTTGAAAGTTCCGTGATAATTCATGAATCCCATGAACCAAGAATCAAAATTGTCCATTGTATCTATTTCTATGTACTTCACGTGATGGTCTCTTTGTGTTTCGGCTTTCATTGGCTCCCTTCATATTTACAAGTGGGATCAAGACCTGCATGTATTACACATTAGTTAGCTCATATGTTTATTTAATATGTTAGCAAGAATGGATATGAATTCAGACATTGATTTTTATTGACTCACCTTGTAATGGATTCTAACTGCCTGCCCATTCGGTGAAGACAATTTGATGGATCTCTCAGTGCAAAAGGCAACTTTGTAGGTTGAGATAAAAAGGAGGCCTGCATAGGACCCAATGTTGTTGACAAATAGCATTGGCAAGCCTTTCGCAACTTTTCTCCTTCTGTAATGTTAAATTTCTGCTTGAAGATCCTCTCCATCACCCCAACTACGCCCAATCTCAACTTCCCCTTCACTGTTTCCGAGATATTGGACTCTAATCTCACTGCAATTTTGTAAAAAAACAAATTAAATCAAGATAGAAGTCCAATTTTTATACGTTTTTAGACTTGATTAATTTATTATCATCAGACTCAATTGAATTGAGAAGCAGTTACCGTGATCTTGAATGCATTGACAAGATGGTCTACTTTTTCTCCAAGCTTGTTCATCTTATCAATCACTGTACCTACTTTATCCACATCCATAAAAATAAATTATCAAAGACTGCTCTTAATTTCAATCATCTAAAAGTAGCAAGTAACATAGACCTCTAATCCTGAGAGAAATGGCGAGAGACTTACTCTTTTTGAATTTGAGAGATCCATTTGGAGGAGGGGGAATATGGTATTGGCTATCGGGATTGCATAAAAGGCTTTTTGGTGACTTTTGAACTGAAGATTTACAGAGCTCACTGGAATTCCAATAACATGTTCCATTAGGAGCTTCTTCATATATACAAGCTTGATGAATCACTTGAATTTAAAGCTGTCTATTTCTTCCTTGGATTGTTCTCTTCCACTGTCAGAGGTGTATACAGCCAAAGGTGATGTGTAGAATGATGGGTGAAACTGTGTATTTTGCAATGATTTATACATGACCAAGTGAATCAGTGACTGAATCTAAAGCCAGACTTGTATGCTACTACGTTCGTAGGTACGTGTTGATGATTATCCAATTCCATGCTCAATTTTATAGTCAGTTGGGAAAGAGAATCTTGACATCATTGCCCCATCAGCGCATCACAATTTTTCACATGTTGAATTTGAACTAGTGTGTGTGTGAGTGACTCAAAGATTTTGATGTGGCATTTTAGCTATTTGACACCAATTCCATATTGTTTTCCATTGTACCAAAAGCAGGAGGGGCAGAGGCGGAATACATCTATTTAATCACTTCTGATCGAGTTGTAAGTATCGAGCCTGAGAGAGCGTCTGTTGAGGATATTTGAAAGTTCCACGATAATTCAAGAATCCCATGAACCAGAAATCAAAATTGTCCACAGTAACTATTTCTATGTACTTCTGTGACGGTCTCTTCATATTTTGGCTTTCATTGGCTCTCTTTATCTTTACTAACGGGGATCACGGCCTGCATGCAATACACATGACTTAGCTACTTTGATATCTAATTAACAATATGGAAATGCTGTAAATATAGATGTGTGTCGACTCACCTTGTAACGAAGTCTAATAAACTCGCCGATTGGAGAAGACAATTTGATGGATCTGTCGCTGAAGAAGGCAACCTTGTCAGTGGAGATGAAGAGGAGACCTGCTATAGGACCAGCTGTTGTTGATAAATAGCATTGGGAAGCTTTTAGCAACTTCTCTCCTTCTCTATTGCTGAAATTCTGCTTGAAAATCTTCTCCACACCGCCTGCTCTAATAATTTTAGCCCCCAAACTCAGTTTCCCCTTCACAGTTTCAGTGATCTTGGGTCCCAATTTCACTGCAATTTTCACAAAATCAAATAAGACTCGCATTCGTATAGAGGCCTATTGGTTAACAACTTGACACTAATCCAGCTGTTTCAGAGTTTATTTCGAAACTTTTTATGTTTATTTTTCTGCCATCTTCTTGGCAGCTAAAGAATTGAGAGCTTATTATGATATATACCAGTAAATGCTAAATATCTATTTATTTATTTATATTTTATTATTTGGTAATGGAGGTTTCCATAGCTTTGAAAATGCTATGTACTTTTTCTTGAAAATAAATAATATATTCTTGAATTTAGTTATTCTAAGACTCAATTGAAGCAAGGAAATAGTTACCGCGCTCTTGGATGCCACTTGCAAGATTGCCTTCTTTTCTTTCAAATTTCTCCATCCTATCTACTTTATACGCACTAGCACTAGCACTAGCAGTAGAAGGGTCCTGTAAAATTCTTTTTGGTTCCCTCTCATCCGGATATGCTACCGGTGAGCTGACCAGGGTTCCAATAACACATGCCAGCTGTTTCTTCATATTTGATGAATTGCTATTGCTCTGATGTGATTCTGCTTTGCTTTCTATTCCCAGAATATTCTGAGGTTGTCGGAGTCTTAGAGTGATGGTTCTAGCCATGGATTCAGAAAATGTATCTATAAGGGGGAGAAAGGTAAGTTGGTGGATCTTAAACTTTAGTTGGATAAGTCTGGCATGCCTCATCCACATGAATAAAAAGCACACAATTCCATAAACAAAGATTGGTGTTGGGAAGGTGATGGTGTGACTGGTTTCTTTTAGAAAAGACAATTGCAGAAAGGTTCGAGTCTTCTGTTTTTAAGGTTTCACAAGACCATCAAGTTATTCAAGCATTCAATCTTTTTTCATTTCTGAAGTAACTTTGGAACCTTTTACAAAAAAAGGAAAAAAAGGAAAAAAACAAAAAAGAAAAAGAAAAAGAAAAAGAAATCATACTCTTTGTGAAATTGGTTAATGCAAGTAAAATAGTAGAATCAGTTGGGTCAGCATTTCAATCATTCAACCTTGCATTGTCTGCTTGCTTAGATCTTGCTGACTGTGTGTGAGGGTGTGAATTAAGCTTTTTGAGTTGGCAATTTGGCTTTGTGACAACACCATTCCTTTTTCTTAGACTGTCAGTGGTAGAACAAAGCAAAGGCCATAGACTCCAGACTTGTTAAGTAAACCAAACAACATTACGAAAGATATAAATTATGCAGTGGTATGTCATCTTGATGATTTGATGGACAATAACATGTCATCTGTGAGAGATTACAAAAAATACCATAACCGCTTAACTAACAACACTATATAAAGTCTCTGATTAAACCCTTCAATTAGTTCTCCTTCTTCATATATGCTTAATAACGGTGGGTGGTGCCTTGATCTGCTGAGCAAAAATAAAAAATAAAAACAGAAATAAAGTGCAATCCAAGCCATTTTGGATAAGAATTTAGTTGTCAAATTATAATTCCAAAGCAATTATTCATCATTCAAAGTATAAAATTTCATACTTTGAGATTGAAACCCCAGAATTCAAGTTTTTTGTACAATTCCATTGTGAGACTGAGGGAAAACAAAGGTAATTGAAATGAAATTGTACTCTTGAAATCAATCATGTGTTACTTAATTTGGGAGGAAAAGTGACAGTTCAGAAAATCAGAATCTGATAGAATCAAACCACTCAAATGCATTATATCTGGATTGCAACCCTCAATTTTGGCATTCCTTTTTATCTTAGCCCGAGGTGGAACGGATTGGATTGTAGGCCAGGGCAGGGCATATTAAAGAAAGATGCTTCATCGCTTTTCAATGGTCCATCTCAACATGTTTCCAAGAACAAATCTAAAGCCATCCTTGCACACCACTTGGTCATAATACTATATATATTATATATATTCATGCTTTTATTGTTAGTGGGAAGGAGAATCTACACATCATATCCCTATCAGCATGAATTTCCCACAAGTCGAACAACTTTTCCGCTCTTGAACTTTCTAGGTTAACGAGTGTCGTTGATTTGGTTCAAAATTTGTTTTCTAGTTCACTCGATTCAATTATCATAAATTGAATCATAGTCAAAATGAAAAGAAAACATGGTTCTAGGTGAAGATAGCTAGCAAAACATGTAATATGTTAAAAGAGAAGAACCACATTTAAGGTTTAAGGATTTAGATGACACCTTATAGTGTTGTGTATCTTGGACAATATAGTTCAATGTAAAAATTATAGTAACACTTTATCAATATTAAGATTTTGTCGAGTTGAGTGCACTTCAAATATTGAGTAAGAACAAGAGGGATACTTAGAAGGATTCTATTAGCAATGTTCTGTTGGAAAGAACTGGAAAGTTTTTGTAACCAAATGGGCTGGAAAAAGGCAAAACTTCTCACAAACTCTTTGAAAGTATCAATCAGAATTGCTCTGAGAGGAAGATCACTGAATAATAGGAGAGAAGATGAGTGATGAGGGACAGAAATTGAAAGAGAGTTTCCGTCAATTTTAGTAGAATAATGTGAATGAAAACAAAAATGGAATTTTTTTTTTTAATTTTTATCACATTCTCTTAAATTCCCCCCCCCCCCCCCCCCGGGGGGCACAAATTCCTCCTCAAATCCAAAATCCAAACAAAACCTAAGAAAATTGCTGGTCATGATAATTGAGGAATCCTGTAACCAGCAACTAAATGTCACACTGCAAAGCCACTGATCCTTTTGATCATGAATTTTGTACTTCTCAAATTATTTTTAATGGCAATTTACCGGTTTGCTTTTCCAACTTGCATTCTTTATATATAATGCAAACAATTCTGAAATGACATGTAGCAAACACAATCAGTGATCCATTTACTGATGATAATTTTTTTTTCCATTGAAGAAAAGCCTAAGTAATAAAGGTGTTACAATATTTATACAAGTTTGTTCTCCTAATTCATACACATCTAATGAAGTAGGGGGGCTGGGGGGTGGAATACATCTGTTTAATCACTTCTGATCAAGCTGGAAGTATTGAGCCTGAGGAAGTGCTTGCTGAAGATATTTCAAAGTTTTGTGATAATTCAAGAATCCCATGAACCAGAAATCAAAATTGTCCACGGTAACTATTTCTATGTACTTCTTTGATGGTCTCTTCACATTTTGGCTTTTATTGGCTCTCAATATCTTTCCTACTGGGATCAACACCTTGTAACGAATTCTAACAAACTCACCGGTTGGAGAAGATAATTTGATGGATCTGTCGCTGCAGAAGGCAACCTTGTCGGTGGAGATGAAGAGGAGGCCTGCTATTGGACCAGCTGTTGTTGATAAATAGCATTTGGAAGCCTTTAGCAGCTTCTCCCATTCTCTAATGCTGAAGTGGTGCTTGAAAATCTTCTCCACACCACCTGCTCTAATAATTTTAGCCCCCAAACTCAGTTTCCCCTTCACAATTTCAGTGATCTTGGGCCCTAATCTCACTGCAATTTTCACAAAATAATGTAAGACTCACAAAGAGGCATATCATAATCATCCTATTGCTATGTTTGTTTGGTTGACACTAATATTAATACAGCCATGAAGAAGAAAAGAAGTTTGTTTCAATGTTTTTCAAATCTTTTCAGTTAGTTTTTCTGCCATCTTGTTGGCAGAAAAACATGATGTTAAAATGATATCAAATAATTTTGCTAGAAAAGAAATAATTATATGACCTTGCTCTCGGATGCCATTTGCAAGATTGTCTTGCTTTCCTCCAAGTTTGTTCATTCTGTCTACTTTATCTGCACATAAGTAGCAATCAATTTGTTAAACACTGCCTCTATTTTAATCATTTAAAACTAGTAATACCAGTAAGTAGAAATAGCTCTTTATTCACAAGAGTAACGGAGTGACGTACTCTGTTTTAACTTCAGAGATCCAATCGAAGAAGAGGAAATTTGGTATCGGCTAGCACTAGCACTAGCACTAGCAGGGTCATGTAAAATTCTTTTTGGTGTCATCTCACCCAGATATGCCACATGTGAGCTGACCGGAGTTCCAAAAACATGTGCCAGCCTCTGTGTCTTCATATTCGATGGATTGCTATTGTTCCGATGAATGTTGTGTGATTGTCAGATCCTTGAGTGATGATATTTCTAACCATGGATTCAGCAAATGTATTTATAGGGGGGAGAAAGGTAAGTAAGTTGGTGGATCTTAAAATTTAGTTTGAGGATGAGTCATGTATGCCTCATCCACATGAATAAAAAGCACACAATTCAAGGCTTTCTATAAAGAAAGATTGATGTTGGGTAGGTGATGTGTCTGGTTTCTTTTACAAAGAGATTTACAGAAAGGTCCAAGTCTTCTTTTTTTAAGATTTCATAGATGCAGTTGAAGAAGGGTGGATCTTATATATATATATATATACTTTTTGATATGAAGAGCAAATGATCATGCTATTCAAAGAACATAAATACTGGAATGACAGTATTAACAAGTAACAGAAGCATGACCAAAGGCATTTTACTAGAGGCTAAAAATCAGATAACTTTATTTCAAAATTTAAGAGAAAGTGGAATAAATTTGTCGCTTAAAATTCGAGATGGTTTTTACAGTTAATGGTTTCTCAAAAATTCCTTTAAAACTTACAAAGCAATGATTCAATCTTTTTTCTTTCTGAAGTAACTCTTAAACCTTTTGTTTTTTGGAAAAGAAAAATCTCACAAAGAATTGGGAAATCATACTCTTTGTGAAATTGGTCAATAAAACTAAAATAATCTAATTAGTTGGATCATCATTTCAATCATTCAATCCCAGAAAGCAAGAAACATTGGCTGCTTAGGTCTTGCTGACTGTGTGTGAAAGTGTAAATTAAGCTTTTTGATCTGGTATTTTAGTGCTACAACAAAAAGCAAAGGCTAAACACACCAAACTTGTTAAGTAAACCAAACAGAATTATAAAGGATAATTAAAAGCATGTCATCTGTGAGAGATTACGCGTGTGTTTGGGAAGCGTGGTTGAGACTAAATTAGCCAGATCACGACAAATTAGGCTTATTTAACCACTTCACGACAAAGGCTCTCCAACGGGTTGGAGAGGAACCCTTATTCAGGTAAATTGACCAAAACACCCTCAAAAAAATAAGAGATTCATTTCGCCCAACGCCAAATACAAACACACAACACAACCAAAAACCTAGGGCACAGACGAAGCGAAGGAGGCGATTAGTGGCTACTAGCGGCGACGACATCTGAGCCAAGCTTTTTGGAGGAGATCGGGCCGGAGTAGGCATCTGCGGCGGCGAAGACGACTCGCGAACAGGTCGGCAAATCGGACGGTTGGGCCCTAACGTTGGCGGCGGCGAACAATAGACGGAACCCTCTCAAACACCACCGATCTTCAGGTAACTCTTGAAATCCTTCTGATTTCATAGATCTGTGTCTGTGTGTGGCCTCTGCTTACGATTTATGTCTGGAGTCCCTTTCTCTTTATACAACGTTAGAATTTTTCCCAAAATTGTGGAAGTGTGGAATCTGTATCTTTAAATTTTTCCATATTTTGTTTTTCCAAAGTTTTTTTTTCCATTTTGGGTTCATTACAAATCCGGTTCATTACCGACCTGTTGAAGTGATTCGTCGTGCTTGGGTTCACACATTTTGGGCACAGATATATATATACATATATCTGTTCTTATATACAAATTTGTAACTTTGTGCGTAATGAGGGCCGGACTAGGTTGAGATCCGTAAAACACTCTCTTCTTCTTTTGATTTTGTTCTTATAATTATCATTAAAAATCTGCCTTTTCTCAGATCACAATTAGAAATGAAAAATTTTGTGCTTGGGTTCACACATTTTGTTCAGATCACAATCTGATTTGGGTTCATAGTCAAATCTGATGTTTTTTCAGATTTGTTGATTTTGTGCTTGGGTTCACACATTTTGTTCTTATAATTATAAAAATTACAAATTTCAGATCACAAGTTCGAATTGATGTATTCACTAGCTGAATGAAATCTGATTTATGAAATTGATGTACACATTGTGCCACTGCTACTCTCTACCCATTTTTCAAATAAATTCTGAATCAAATCTGTGAATGCACTTATGTTATTGGGAATGAATATCAGATTCTGGTAAAGCTCTGTTCAGATCCGTAAAACACTCTGTCGTCCTTTTGATTTTTTGCTTATAATTATCAAGAAAAATCTAAAATTTCAGATCACACATTCGAATTCATGTATACAAATGCTGAATGAAATCTGAATTATCAAATTGATGTATACATTGTTCCACTGCTACTCTGTAGCCATTTCTGAAATAAATTCTTAATGAAATCTGTGAATGCATATCTGATTCTGGTAAAGCTCTGTTCAAACACATGAAAATCCATTTTCTTCTTTTGATTTTTTTCTTATAATTATCATTAACAATGGAAAATTTCAGATCATAAGTTCGAATTGATGTGTACAAATGCCACAACATGAAATCTGATTTATCAAATTCATGTATACATTGTTCCACTGCTAGTCTCCAGCCATTTCTAAAATAAATTATGAATGATATCTGTGAATGCATGTATGATTCTGTTAAATACCATTTGATTTGTCATGAAATCTGAGTCTGTTAAAAAAAGAAGAACGACAAACATAGGCCTCATCCAAAAAAAAGGAAAAAAAAGAAGAAAAAAACAGAAATTACCATTTGCCACGTCATTTACAAATAAATAAAACGAGAGAAAATCATTTTTTAAATATAAAAACAAATTAATGTGAGTGAATAAGACAATGACAAAATCGTAAATTTTGAAAAAATAACGACAAAATTACGCCACATTCAAAAATATTTAAAAAAAAAACATGAAAACATAAATTACCATTCGCGACGTAATTTACAAGTAAATGAAACACATAAATAATAATAAAAAAAAAAGTTATTGTATACCAATAAAAATAAAGAACAAGAACTAATTAATGTAAGAAATAAACAAAAAAAAAGACAAAAACATAAATTTCAAAAAAAAATTTGAAAAAATTAAGCAAAATACGCCAAATCCAAACCCAAAATAAAAAAATTAAAAGAAAAAAAAAATTAAGCAAAATACGCCAAATCCAAACCCAAAATAAAAAAAAAAATTTAAAAATTTAAGCAAAATTCGACAGATCGAAACCCAACATAAAAAAAAAAAATAATAATTAAGCAAAAAATGCCAAATCCACATCGAAAAAAAAAATAAAAAAATATAGCAAAATACGCCAAATCGAAACCCAACATAAAAAAAAAAACAAAATATGCCAAATCCAAACTGAAAAAAAAAAAAAACATTTAAGCAAAATACGCCAAATCCAAACCCAAAATTAAAAAAAAAAAAATTTTAAGCAAAATGTGCCAAATCCAAACCCAAAATAAAAAATTAAAAAAAAAAGGCAAAAAGGGCAGTTTGGTAATTTAATAGGAAGACACCTCACCAAAAAGCCCTTCCTAAACCAGGCTTTTTAGCCCCAGGCTAAAATAACCAAAAAAGTCAAAAAACCAAAAAGCCAACCCACTTCCCAAATAGACGCTACATCAAAATACCAAAAACGCATAATTAAAAGCACTATAGAGAGAGAGAGAGAGAGAGCCACACCAGAAAGAGAGAGCAAAAAACCCACGAACGGAGAGGGAGCAAAGACAAAGAGTGAGAGCAAAGAGAGAGCGAGAGCGATAGCAGAGAGAGCAAGAGAGCAGAGTCGAAAAAACCTAAGCGTAAAAAGCGTGGTTGCAAATGAGGGGGCTAGTTGTAAAAGAATGTTACAAACCATGTTTTCATTTAAAATCAGTTTTTGATTAAAAGCGTTAAAAGCGTGCTTATGATTCACGCTTTTTTTGATGAACAGTAAAATTGTGATTAGAATCACGTTTTCTGAAAAACAAATTTAATTTTCTTGTCAACAATAAAAGCGTGATTGAGAATCACGTTTTCTGAAAAATAAAATTTTTATTTAAACGCGTGGTTAGGAACTACACTTTCTATAAAAAAACAAATTGCCTTAAAAACGTGGTTTGTAACCACGTTTTAGCTTAACCTATTTCCCAAACTAGGCCTAGTTTGGACGGAATTCTCAAACTAGGCTAAAGCGCTATTACAAACCACGCTTTCACTGTTTCCAGGCACCTCCCGCGAAAAATTTGTAAAATAGTAACCACGCTTTTAATAGAGAAGATGTGGTTACAAACCACTCTTTTAAGTTAATCATAAAACGTGGTTTCAAACCACGCTTTTAAGTAATTTTTTTTTTCTTTCGGGAAAACATGGTGTCTAACCGTGCTTTCTTAATTAAACTGTGTTGTAAAGAAAGCGTGGTTAGAAACCACGCTTTCAATAATGCACCAAACACACCCACTCACAAACACACACACTCTCTCTCTCTCTCTCTCTCTGACACAAACACACACATGACTCACACACACACCGACACTCCATATATATATAAATTTTAATATATATTTATAATTTAATATATATGTATATAAATTTTATTTTATAAAATTGAAACCAATATTGAATATATATAATAATAATTTATAATAGCAAATAATAATCAACTATATAAAATTCTAAGTTTTTTATTTTAATTCTTAATTTTTTTTTATTTTACTGTTTAGGGATAAAATTTAATTTTTTTTATTTTAGGATTTAAGGTTTAATTCTTAAAATTTATTTTTTTTATTTTAGGGTTTAGGATTTAGGGTTTAGGATTTATAACAATAAATAAATTTTAAGAATTAAACTATAAATTCTAGACCCTAAATCATAAACCCTAAAATAAAAATAAATAAATTTTAAGAATTAAACCCTAAACCCTAAAATAAAATAAATTTTTTTTTATCCCTACACACTAAGGTAGAGTTTGGTAACATTTACGTTTTTTGTTTATGTTTATAAACATTTTATAAATTAGTTTCTGTTTATTTTTAGAAAAACATAAATTACAAACGTGTTTGGTTTGAACAAAATGTTTAAAAAAAATTTAAAACATAAACAAAAAAATATGTTTGTTCAAGCCTAAAATATTTATATTTATATTTATTATTTATGACAATGGGATCACACATATTATAATTGAAAAAAAATTAATTAAAAAAAATGTTTGAAAAAAATTTAATTGGAAAAAACGTGGTTTGTAAAAATTATTGAAAAAAATTATTGGAAAAATCGTTGGTTTATAAATGGTTGTTTCAGTTTATAAATTTGAGGAAAAAATGTAAACTCAAAAAATGAGTTTACGTTTTCAGTTTTCAATTTTTTTTTTCAAATAATTTTTTTCAAAAAATAATTTTTTTTTCAATTAAATTTTTTTGCAATTATTTTTTTAATTAATTTTTTTTTCATTTTTTTTCAAATATTTTTTTTCTCAAATAATTTTTTTCAATTAAATTTTTTCCAATTAAATTTTTTTCAATAATTTTTACAAACCACGTTTTTTCCAATTAATTTTTTTTCAAATATTTTTTTTAATTAATTTTTTTCAATTATAATATGTGTGATCCCATTGTCATAAATAATAAATATAAATATAAATATTTTAGGCTTGAACAAACATATTTTTTAGTTTATGTTTTAAATTTTTTTTAAACATTTTGTTCAAACCAAACACGTTTGTAATTTATGTTTTTCTAAAAATAAACAGAAACCAGTTTATAAAATTTTTATAAACATAAATGAACCAAACGCTATCTTAGTGTTTAGGGATAAAATTTATTTATTTTTATTTTAGGGTTTAGGGTTTAATTCTTAAAATTTATTTATTTTTATTTTAGGGTTTAGGATTTAGGGTTCAGAATATATAGTTTAACTCTTAAAATTTATTTATTTTTATAAATCCTAAACCCTAAATCCTAAATCCTAAAATAAAACAAAAATAAATTTTAAGAATTAAACCTTAAACCTTAAACCCTAAAATAAAAATAAATAAATTTTGTCCCTAAATAGTAAAATAAAAAAAATTAAGAATTAAAATAAAAAAGTAATCATTTTATATATTTGATTATTATTTGCTATTATAAATTATTATTATAAATATTTAACATTGGTTTCAATTTTATGAAATAAAATTTATATATATATATATTAAATTATAAATATATATTAAAATTTGTATATATATGGAGTGTGAGTGTGAGCGTGAGTGTGTGTGTAAGTCATGTGTGTGTTTGTGTCAGAGAGTGAGAGAGAGAGAGAGCGTGTGTGTGTTTGTGAGTGCGTGTGTTTGGTGCATTATTGAAAGTGTGGTTTCTAACCACGCTTTCTTTACAACACAGTTTAATTAAGAAAGCGTGGTTTGTAACCACGTCTTCTTAATTAAAAGCGTGGTTTGTAACCCGCTTTTACTATTTCACAAATTTTTCGCAGGAGGGGCTTGGAAACAGTGCAAGCGTGATTTGTAATAGCGCTTTAGCCTAGTTTGGGAATTCCGTCCAAATTAATCCTAATTTGGGAAATAAATTGCTAATTTGGAAAAAGCCCCATATTGTGGATCTTTTGGAAGTCTCTATCATTGTTGAATCTAATCACAATCTGGTGCCTAGACTTTTTCAATAAAAAAAAGTTTTAAAATCATAATCTTGTGAGTTGAATGTAGAGAGAGAGAGGAGACAATGGCGGAGGTGGAGAGCAGTAGCATAAATTCGAGATGGTGTCTCACGGGATTGACCGCACTCGTCACCGGTGGCACTCGTTGAATTGGGGGGCTTTTCCCATATTAAGCCAATTTACTATCTTAATTCCCAAACTAGGCCTAGTTTGGACGAAATTCCCAAACTAGGATAAAGCGCTATTACAAATCACGTTTTACTGTTTGGGGCCGAAAAGTTGATGAATAGTGAAAGCACTATTGGAAACTACCATTTTAATTAAGAAAGCGTAGTTACAAACCACGCTTTTAACATATATTTTTTTTCTGAAGAAAACGTGGTTCCAAACCACGCTTTCACTGTGCATGTCGTTTAATTTGTTTTCTGAAAAAAGCGTGGTTCTAAACCATGCTTTTACTGTGCATATTCATTTTCTTAAGAAAACGTGATTCACAATCACGCTTTCACTGTTGATTAATGAAAACGTGGATTGAAACCACGCTTTTACAATTTATATAAAACCCCAAGCGTCCTCATTTGCAATAACGTTTTTACACTTACGTTTTTTTCTCCTCCCTCTCAGACTCTCGCTCGAGCAACGCTTTCCCCCCTGCTTGCTCTCGCTCTCCCTCTGCTCTCAGATTCTCGCTCTCGCTCTCGCTCTCCCTCTGCTCTCAGACTCTCTCCCTGCTCTCATTCTCTGTCTCTGCTCTCTCTCTCTCCGTGGTATGGCATCTATCTCTCTTTGTCTCATTTGAATCTGATGTATTTATTGTGTTATGCAGAAATTGTGAATGTGTGGTTTTGAATTCGTAATTACGGTTTGGAATTAGGGTTATGCAAAAATTAGGGTTTGGTAATTAGGGTTTGAATTGGTAATTATTGTGTTATGCAGAAATTCCAAATCAGGGTTTGGAATTAGGGTTTTCAATTTGTTGAAAATAGGGTTTGGAATTAGGGTTTTCAATTTGTTGAAATTATTCTTGTGGTTAAATTATGCTTGTGGTTAACTTAGGGTTTTCAATTTGTTGAAATTATTCTATATTTTTTGAAATTAGGGTTTGAAATTTTGAATTGTGAATAAACCAACCTATATTTGTTGAATTGGAAATTTTATTTTTTGCTTGTAAATAAAAGGATTTTTTTTTAATTAAGAATAAAATTATGCGAATTGAAATTCATATAATTGAGAATTGTTAATGTCATATTATGAATTTCATATAATTGAGAATTGAGAATTGAAATTCATATTATGAAATTTATGAATTGAGAATTAAGGTGGACTGGCAATTTCAATTCGAGGTCCACATGCTTACATATATATGAACATTTTGTTTCAAAAAATAAGACTGTAAACTGTATGATTGAATTCAAAATCTAAAAATTGAAATGAATCTGAAAAATTCAAAATTTGAGAGTTTTGAAAAAAAAAAAAAAATCGTGTTCTATAGCGATCCCGGTTTTACTCTTGTTATACAGTGATCCGGACATGTGTCCGTGGATGTTGGTAGTTGTTTATTATCTTGTTTACATCCTTTTTACTTAGTATTTGAGTTATGGCATGTGTTGGGCAGGTTTGTTACAGGTTGGTTGAGTTTAGAAACCAAAACTAGTTGCCCAGATTTTGATCTGTCCGCTCGAGCGGGGGTTTTGGCGCTCGAGCGGGAATTGCACCCATCCAGTATTTCCTGTGCAGTGTTGGACGCTCGAGCGTGGCATTGGCCGCTCGAGCGGGGTTGTGTGAGTGACGCTCGAGCGAGGAGTTGGAAGCTCGAGCGGAGACCTGGTTCTGTAAAAGTTCTGGGACTGTGTATTCGCCGCTCGAGCGGGATTGTTGGCGCTCGAGCGGGAGTCTGTGAGTGACGCTAGAGCGGGGTGTTTTACGCTCGAGCGGGGCGACTGGGTTTAAGTTCCGTGGTTTGACTTTTCAAATCACTTTTTCACTTTCTCTTCTCTCTCCTACTTTTCCAAAAAACACCATTGGTGAGCCTCTCTCTCTAGATACTACCTTCTCTCTAGGTTTTGATCTAGTAGGAGTGATTTGCTCATCTTTGGCTTTTACAAAAAGGTTGTTGATCATCGAGGGCTACATTTTAATCTGAAAATTTCGAGTTTTGGAGCACGTTGGGTTTTGTCATCTTCTCCTTTGAGGCTCCGAATTTGAGGTAGGGATATCCTACTCCTCTCTATGGATTTTGTCTTTAAATTTTGGTATTTTGAGATGTTGGGGTTGGTTTGGTAATTTTGTGAAAGTTTGGGGTTCTTGTGTTATTTTTTTACAAAAGTTGGGGTTTTATTTATAATAAACCTAAATGCATGTTTGTCGTAGAAAAGTGAAATAAATGTTGAATCATTGATGAAAATGGGACCTAAGGGTTGAAATGGTAATTATGGAAAATGACCTAATTACACCGTTTGATTAATTGGGATAATTAATTGTGAGAAATGAGGAAATGAAGTGAAAATGTAGAGATTGGGAAAGTATGGGGTTAAAGGGTGTAGTTGAATTATTTATCACTCACCGAAATGAAATGTTGATTAAATATCCATTTGTGCATTTATTTTCTGTTTAGAAATAACTGTTTTGGGCTATCGGTGGAGGATAGTCGTGATTGTTGTAGACAATGCATGACGATTAGGCAAACTGAAACTAATCACTCGAATGTGTCATTGAGATTGACGATTGAAAGAATACATTAAATTTATGTATTGTGTGATGGTGTGTATAATTGTTGTTTATATGCATTGTGTTGTGTTGGAGGAGATAGGGGATGTACTCCACGGTTTAGGGGAAGATAGGGAATGGACCTCTAAACCGGATGTGTTGGGAGGAGATAGGGGATGGACTCCATAGATAGAGCTCATATGCTTATCTATTATTGTGTTGACAGAGCTCATATGCTTGTCATTGGAAGTGTGATAGTGCTCATATGCATATCTGTGGAAGTGATGATATAGCTCGTATGCTTATCTGTTGTTGTGTGATATAGCTCGTATGCTTATCTGTTGTTGTGTGATATAGCTCGTATGCTTATCTAATATGATATGGGAAGTGTTTGATATGAGTTATTGTCTCATATGAGTTGTTTGGCCAGGTTCTGAGCCATAGTTAAAATTTGAGAATTGAAAGAAATTGGAAAATGAGTTGTACCATGGACTTGTATGTCATGAAAATGTAAAGCATGATAAAGGAAAGAATCAGTGTGGACCAACTATCAACTGCTAATCTTTTAGTCATTGTTCATATTTGGTTTAGTGTATTTCTACTGGGCTGTGGCTCACCCTATATGGGAACATCATTTTCAGGTACAGGTAGCATGCCACCTCCAAGGACATAGCTTGGGAGGCTAGAGGCGGACAT
The DNA here is from genome assembly GCF_055761805.1 of Camellia sinensis. Lineage (NCBI taxonomy): Eukaryota > Viridiplantae > Streptophyta > Magnoliopsida > Ericales > Theaceae > Camellia > Camellia sinensis. The sequence goes on along the minus strand of NW_028129020.1, from coordinate 5,190,874 downwards.
ACTTTTGTCGTTTTACTTTTTGATGTATTACATGTAAATTCAAGCCAAGGGCTTAAGGTGTAAATGAGTTAGTACTCTTTTGTTGTGACCAAGTGTTACCTTGGAAAGCTGTAAGCCCGTAGGGCATTTTGCTTTTGTTGTTAACATGTAATACTTTTGTAATCAAACTCTGATGAATAGAAGAATGTGGTTATTTCATATGTTAATGAATGTCTTATTTGATGGGTTTAATGTTATTTTTGAGGTCGTTACATGTTCTCATAAAGTCAATTTAAAAAAAAAAATCATGTTCTCTTAAAGTCAATTTTAAAGTCAATTTTATTCAGTATTTCGCCTTTATTTAGTGTTTAGAAATTGGATTAAAATCAAGACTAAAATAGTCAATTTATTATTCTCAAAGTAATTAAGGGATTAGTGTGAGTGATATATTCCCTTTTGAATGAATTATTTTGCCTTTGATTTTGGTCTAATCTCTTAATAGATATTATCCGTTGCACTTAATTCATGCATTGTGTAAAATTAAAGGATAAAAGTTGATGCAATTAGAGCTTCAAGAATCAAATTGATTTGAGATAAGAAGCAAACTGCATGACTAGGGATTCAATTTGCCTTTTATTACAAATGAAAATCATCTACATTTTTTTTAGGGGAAAGATCCGCATCAAAAAATTTATACAAATTTTGTCAGTATATATCGCTGCTCTATTAATTTTTTGTTTTTAAATTTAATCTTCAATATCAAATTTTCTTTTTGTCTTTCTTAAATTTTAAGGAAGAAGTCCTAATAATCGGGTTAATTACTTAAAAGTCCTATTGGTAATGTTCATGTTTCATAAAGTTCTCTTTCTTTTTTGTTAACCCATAAAATCTTATTTTCAAAATATTTATTTATGTAAAACTGTTTTACCTTTATTAAAAGAAGAAGGAATTGTGTCAATTCCTTGAGTGTTAGTAGAAAATTATTAGGTGTTACAAGTGCACCACGTGACAATGTTATCCACTAATCACCAAGCATTATACCTTATGCCCTAATACAAAATTGTAGGCCCCACGCTCCCCATCAATCATAAGTATTTTGAAAATCACCTAACCATGCCTCAAAAGTACTAGATATTTTCTCTTATTCAAATAGTATTGCTGATGTGGAATTTTACTTTTGTTTTTTTTAAAATTTTTTTTCAAAACTTACAAATTTCATAATTTTTATTATACACAATTATTTTTAATAAAAAATATATTTTTCGAGTCTACACAATGAGATTTATCAAACATGACCAATATTGAATATAAAATTTAATAAAAATAAAATATTATTTTTTTAGTTATGCAAAACTAACAATTTCTCAGTTTGCGAAATTATCTTACAAAACTGAGAAAATTATCTAATAGAAAACCCAAAATATGAGACATAAACACCCAAACAAGACTTCTCTTTATAATAGTACTAGATATATATATACATCTTTATTTGTTGATATTTTAATGTTTATTGTTTCATTGAAGCAAGTATATGGCAACTGTTCCAATTATCTTCCACTGGGGGGAAACATAATTCGGGATCCCGATGAAGGTGTGTCATATGATGCTGAGCCGAAAGGGATATATGGGGTGCAACTTGGCACCACACTTAGCAATTTGGAGGAGATATTTATGTCAAAGGTGGCAAGTTACAGGGAAATAGTCCCATTGATCTTCAAATGTAGATATCCTTATCGCTAGTGGCAAGCAACCAGCAAATACAAAATATTACCGATCAATGATGATGAGGCGTTGAACACCGTATTAAGTATCAGTGGAAGTTTCCAACCACCAAATTGTTTGGAAGTGTACATTGATAAAGAGGTTGTACACAATCTCCCGAATATGACACAGATGGATTCTCGTCCGTTCACTACATTGCTGACACATGGGATTGACACGACAGCGTTTCAGTCTCCTATGTATGAATCAAATGAATGTTATGCAGCGGGCTACACACAACAGACATTTCATGGCCATAGTGGAGAATGAAGTTCACGTGGTGGATATGAGACTGAATTTCACAATAACACTGAAGATGTGCCCACCTACAGTCATCATACCACTCCAGTTGAAGTTGCTGGTAATATGGCTGAACCGGTTAATTCTGTGCAGTTTGCTGACGGCTAAATGCTGCAGTTTGCATTCGCTGTTGTCGACAGGGAGAGTTTGGAGTCTTGGTCGTTCTTCATTTCAAATATCAAAGAACATATTGTCATGGACCGACAGGGAGTGACTTTGATATCTGATTGAGCTGAGAGTATTTTAGCTGTTGTGAGGCGGCATTGGCTGAATCCCTCGTTCCAATTTGTTGGATATCATCGGCACTGCCTTTGACATGTTTGTAGTAACTTTAACACTAGGTTCAAAAATAAGGAGCTGAAACAACTTCTATGGAAAGCAGGAAGTGCTCATTAACGACGAAAGTGTAATGGTTACTTACAATAGATACAGGCTATTGACCAAGATGCCATCAATTGGGTTCACAAGATGAATCCTGTGGAGTGGGCTCTTTCGTATGACGGTGGATATCGATGGGGGGTATTGACCAGCAATGATGTAGAATGCTTCAATAGCGTCTTGAAAGGTGCAAGGAACTTACTTATCTCAGCTATGGTTGAATTTACATTTCGGCGGCTCGTAGAATATTTTGACGAGATGAGAGCCCAAGCTGAAATAGATGTACGAAATGAGTTCTAATACCCTAGAGAGATGCAAAAAACTATTGAGGATGGCATCGCAAGGGCAAATACTTTCAAGTTGATATCGTATGACAGGTTAGTTTGTAATATAAACTAAATTGTTGTTATTATGTTGTGAAGTTAAGTACACCTAAAAACATGAACTTGATTAGTTTATATTACAATTTTCTGATAGGCCACACCGCGTATTTGAGGTGCAAACATCTTTTCGCGATGGACGAGGTCGCAATACACAAATTGTGCGGATGAATCAACCCACGTGTAGTTGTGGGAAATATGAGATAAGACACTATCCATGTTCCCATATGCTCGCTGTAATGTCTGAAGCGGTGACAATCCATTCGAGTACGTTGATCCAGCATATAGGCTTCCTGTATACATGAGGGTTTGGGAAACTAAATTCAATCCAATACCGCATCAAGATTATTGGGATGATCCGCAATGGACCTTAATGCCTAATGTACTTCGTCTGCGAGAAGTAAAACGGGGTCGTACATCTATGTCTCGTATTTCGAATGAGATGGATATATTAGATAGGCGTTTGACCGCTCGTTGCAGTGAGTGCCAGCAGACAGGTCATGACAGGCGAACATGTTCGGCGCGACTTGGTCGATGAAGACTATCTAATACTTACATATTGTAATAGATCATTTTTTAATTCTTTATTTGTAATAGATCATTTAATTCTTTATTTTGTAATTCATTATTTGTAAACAGGGTCGTACATTTAAATAGATCATTTTTTATTTGTAATTGATCATTTCTATTTTTTAATTCTTTATATATTGTAATTGTTTGATTTCCTTGACAAAATTTACAACTAACATACTAAACAAATAAATTGAACTAAATATGTATGCAAAAACATTTAACTATACCACATAGGCCTATGTTTTCTATTCTCTACTTGATTGAAAATGTCTATTACAAAATTTTAGTGAAAATCATATAGTTCTTCTACCATTTTAAGATTTTAATATTTCAACTGCTGCAAGCATTTTTTACATTTACAATTTATGAATAAGATCTACGTAATTTACAAATTTTATACTTTATTGGAACTTTTACCATTACAAAATCAATAATGAAGTTTTGTCAAATATGCCATAAATGTAATTAGCAACCTCTTATTGGAAAAAAAATTCTCATTCAATTTTTTCGCAAATATTTATGTACGAAAACTATCCACATGTTACTGGTCATTATTAAGCTTATGTAACTGAGACCCTAAAATGATTTTGTAAGAGATTTCTATATTAGTTATAGCATAGATAACGATAGGTTCTGTTGAATTGCTTATCATATTTAATGGCACATAAATTGATAAATTTAGATTTTAGTGACTTGCTTCCATGTTAGTGGCACACAAATTGATAATTTTAAAATAATCGACCACATTTGTTTTTCAAGTCGTCATGTATGGAATAATTTGAGTTTAATTGTTATAGTTAAATTACATGCTCACCAATACAGTTTTTTTAAATGTATTTGTTTTTCAACTGTACAGGCTTCATGGCACATCTACCTGATGAGGTCCCACTTTTTAGTCATCCACATCGGGCTGACAGTATATGGGAGGATCTAGTATGCAATAACGTTTGTTGGACTTTACGCTTACAATGAAAATACCCTGCATTTTATTTTATATTACGTGATAATGCTGTAATTTAAACTACTCATTCTGTTATGCAGGGCGAGGCACGCACCGTGGTGACATGCCGGCGGGGAAATTCCGACCTGTGGGAGCGTCCATTGGACCATAGAGTCTTGCAGTGTCTACTACGCGCGGGATTCTATGGTGTCTATCGTATAGGCTATATTAGACTGGACCACCCACTCATCACTGCTCTCGTCGAGAGGTGGCGCACAAAGACTCATACATTTCATTTCTCGACCGGGGAGGCCACCGTCACATTGCAGGACGTATCTGTCCTATATGGTCTACGGATTGATGAGTGAGCAGTTACTTTACTTGACCCACCATTGACGAGGGACTAGTGGATAGCCCTATGTGCTGAGCTATTGGGAGTAGCACCTACACCTGCAGACTTACAGGCAGGTAGAGTGAGGGTGAGGTGGCTGTTCGAGCAGTTTCAGGGCCATCTTCCAGATCATGCTCCAGATGAGTTAGTACAGCAGGATGCCCGAGCATATATTCTGTGGCTTATTGGGGGGTACTTCTCCCTGATAAGTCACAGAACCTGCTCAAGCTGATGTACTTGCCACTGTTGAAAGACATTGACGTGATTGGCCAGTACAGCTGGGGCGCCGCGGCTTTGGCATGCTTGTATAGGATGCTATGACGAGCAGCTCAAGTGGGTACGAAGGAGATCGGAGGACCCCTTGTCTTGCTACAGGTTAGTAAGCATTTTATTACATGTCAATTCATATTGTATGGCATATATCAGTATTGTAATTGCGTTCAAACTATTACAGATTTGGGCGTGGGAGAGATTGATTCGCATTGCCCCGTCTAGGCGTCAACTAGTTACTCCTGGTGAGGTTCCCATCGGCCAGGGAGACATGTAGTTGTCAGCCAGACCTCGAGGTAGCCGGTGGAGGGTTGACATGCACCACGAGGTTGTATCGACCCACGTAGTCGTCGTGTATAGAGACCAGCTTGACCGGATGATAGAGGGCAAGGTATGAAATTTAAATACCTAAATTTTAATTGTCATATGGAGTGTATATGTTCATGGGCGATATTTAATAAACTTGTCGTTATTGTAGTTTATCTGGCAGCCTTATGCTGGGGTCCTCGGTACGCTCCTAGACTATTGCCGACTAGGTGAGGAGATATGGATGGCGAGAGTGCCACTCATTTGTTTTGACGTGGTTGAGTGGCATCTCCCTGATCGTGTCCTCCGACAGTTTGGTTGGGTCCAGTCCGTGTTGGATCGGTGCGACAGCGAGTGGCGGTTGCATGCGACTGATAGACGTGGCCGAGCCGGCACTGACTGGAGTGTGTATCATATGCGATACATATAGCTGTGGGTAGGGGTGTGCATAATACCGTCGAAACTGCCAAAACCGCACCGAACCGCACCGCCAAGGCAAATTCGTTATTATTTGCCAATCAAACTGCCGATTTTTGGTAAGAAAAATGGAAAATTCTAGTGACGCTTTTATTAATCCGCCGGTTTTTATTTTTCTTCCAAACCGCACCGACCCGCACCGCTATTAAATCATGTTTTATAAGATTCTAAAAATTCTTTTTTACTTAAGTTTGCTTGTTGTTCTATACCTTAGAATATAGTATTACATTACTGCTCGAGGGGAATTCAAGATGTCACTAATCCAAAATAAAGTTGGATTCTAATTCACTTTTCAATCTTTTTTTTTCTGGCCATGTTGCAAACTTGCATCAGCTCATTTTTCAATCTAAATACTTTTCAACAGTAAACATTTTCAATATATTGTAAACCCTGAATGATATTAATTTTATGTATTGTATTTGATCATTGTAGCTTCCACAGATGCTTGTAATGAACTGATGGCATAGTCGTTGATATTATCAAGTTGTTGCTACACTTGCTGCATCAGAAGAAAGCTTCGCAAGATGCTTAACATTACGGTATCTCTCGTCTTTTTTTTACTCTTTGATTTAAGTTTTGTAATTTGAATTATTATTTTTATAAACCGCCAATCTGCCCGAACCGCCAAGGCAAATCTGCCATTATTTGCCAACCGAACCGCCGGTTTTTTATAAGGAAAATGGCAAATTCTAGTGACACTTTTATCAATCCCCCACCCGCCATATGGTTTCTATTTTTCTCTCAAACTGCACCGACCCGCATTGCGCACACCCCTAGCTGTGGGATGCCCGTCGCGACAGTATTGTATAGGCTGACTGGAGCGATGGGGTCCTCCCCTCTCCCGACCCTTACATGTTGTGGTATCGGCGACATACACGTACTAGTCGGTAATTCGAGCCACCTGTCTGAGTCCGGATATCAGGGAGTTGGGCCTTCTCTTGAGGCATTGGTGAGTATCATAGTATGTGTCAGATAATTGTTAATATCATAATTGATTTACTTCCAGTCAACTATAGCCTAATATGTCTGTTTTTTTGTTTAGGTGGTTCGAGCTGGGAGGTCATATCACTTGGCTGAGGACGCCATTTTCAGACGTGATGGACAGCATGCAATGCAGGCCCTTACAGAGATCCGAGAGTTATTGTACGAGGGGATCCAGCGTGCTCATCAGGTAGATCGTCTGCATTTTGGCCACTACGGTGTACATAGTGCAGCAGCTGCTCCAGACACATCAGTCCCATCCACATCAGTGCCTTCCACTTCAGCACCAGCCACAACAGGTCCTTGAACTTCAGTCACCCCACCGCATGATACCCCATAAATTTCTCTAGATTCCTTATACGTACATCCTACCCAGTATGCTGACCCTGATTGGACACTGCCCCGATACATGCATGACGTTGTTACCCCACCCACCCAATTACCACCTGCTTTTCTGGGGACTACTTCGATCGCGCCCATGAGTACACATGATGCAGTTCTCACTGACATCTCCCACGTTGAGGATGAGGCCCATATTGAGCCCCCCTCTAGAGTGCGAGGGAGAGGCCGAGGTTATGGTCGTGGCGGATGTTGCGGCCGAGGTCAGGGTGTGGGCAGAGGCAGAGGTCGAGGTCGAGGTGCCGATCGTGATACAGTTGCACCAGATGAGGGAGTTTCACAGCTCATAGCAGTATCCGATCTTCAGGCAGAGACAGGATCGGGGGCAGCACATGCAGGAGAGGGGGGGTCACATTCATAGGCTCCACAGGCAGTCAGTGGAGGGCCACATGCAGGGGAGGGAGTGCCAGATATTCAGAGAGTCTACCGCAAGAGACCGAGGAGGGAGGTCCATGGTCGGGGTTGTAGGACTACGGGCAGGTTAGGGCATTAGCGGGTGTGATATGGACTGTATAGTTTTTTTTTTATTTGTAGTAATTGTTGTAGTTTTTGTAAATCAAACTTGTACAGATGATGTAAATGTGTCATACTTATTTATTCGAAATTATAATTTCACAATTTTTTATTCTTACTTATTTTGATGAATCACACAAATCTCTTTCACATCTCTACCTCTCTCTTATTCTCCGTAGTCACTGCATTATTTATAGTAATTTACGTTTTTTCCTCAAATTTACAAATTGAGACAACCATTTATAAACCAAAAAAATTATTGAACAAATTGAGACAACCATTTATAAAATTGAAGTTCAAATAAATTTTAAGAATTAAACTATAAATCCTAAACCCTAAAATAAAAATAAATAAGGTAGCGTTTGGTAACGTTTACGTTTTTAGTTTATGTTTACAAAAAAATTAAAAACTGATTTTTGTTTATTTTTAGAAAAACATAAATTACAAACGCGTTTGGTTTGAACAAAATGTTTAAAAACCCATTAAAACATAAAATAAAAAATATGTTTGTTCAGGCCTAAAATATTTATATTTATTTTTATTATTTATAACAATGGGATCACACATATTATAATTGAAAAAAAAAATTGAAAAATATTTAATTGAAATAAAAGATTAATTGAAAAAAAAATTAATAGAAAAAAATGAATTGAAAAAAAAATTATTTGAAAAAAATTATTTGAAAATATTGGTCTTAATTTCATATAGTTGATTATTATTTGCTATTATAAATTTTATTATATATATATATATATATTTAATATTGGTCTTCATTTTATAAAATAAAATTTATATATATTAAAAATTATATTGGTTTGGTGTGTGTGTGTGGGGTTTGGTGTATGTGTGTGGGATGAGTGTTTGTGTGTCAGAAAGGAGAGAGAGAGAGAGAGAGAGAAGAGAAGAGTGAGTGCGTAGAGTGAGTGCATGGAGTGGCTAGTATTGAAAGCGTTCTTCAAAATAATAATAACGGAGAGAAAGCAATGGTATTTGTTATTTGTAGAATTACAAGAACTCTTCAAAAACAATTGAAATATCTCCCTTCATTAATAAGTCGTGGATAAGCATTACAAATCCATTACAACATAAATGGTTTGGTCATTCATCCAAACAATTTCATTCATTATCATCATCATCTGACATCTCAATATCAGATTCATACATAACATCCATGCTCCAGGCGAAGTACTGGTGTGCATCATCCATTAACCCATCTTCGGCATGCTCATTTGCGGTCTTCATTAGTGAGGACCTTTGCAAACGTTGGGTCATGCGATTAACTTCATCGCGGATACGATGCAATGCCCTTTGCAACAACTGTGGAGTGTCAGTTGGCATACGCATGGCTAACCGGCGAGGAAATTTAATATTAACTTCACGACATAACTCAACGAGAACGTTTGCTCGAGTTATGCGAAATTCCCACTCAGCTCTTATGGTATTGACGAAGGCACGTGAGTAACGCAAATTTGGATTTAATGGGTATTGAAATTCATCTCCATCTGCAACCCAATAGCAACCCATTGTTGAATATAGATCAACCACCGTATATCTCATGATGATATCGCTAGAAATAGCTGTAAAACTTTTGTTCTGGTATGATGCGATATTTATACCATATATACACATGGTAGCTGTATGTATGAAATTATTGTAAACAACTATGCATCAGAGTTGTCACATCAACTTTTATGACCTGAACAACTATGCATTAACTTGATAGGAGTTGTCATTTCGACTTTTATTTACTACTCAGTGCATATCTGAAGGTTTTAAGCAAAGTTCAAATCCGCTTAGAAATTTAATTTAATTTTTCCGCTTACAAATATAATTCAATTTGTTTTGCCTTGACAACATATTTAATTTCATTTTTTACCTTACATATTTCATTTAATTTAATTGGAGAAATTTGACCAATTTAATTTGAAGTTAATTATGTGTTGATTTAAGTCGGTGTTGTTCTGGTCTGTAACACTTTCAAGTTCTGTACATTGAAAAACCCATTCATTCTAGCTCTACTACAAATTAATCTTCAATACATTCTAACTGTATAATATTTCATCTTCAACGTTTATGAATCTATTTGGGGCTGCATAGGGTGGCTTTTTAAACACAAAAGGTCTAATTGTTTTGTTATTTTGTTCTGACACCCCCTCAAAATTTTTATGAATTGCATAATTCACATGGACACAGTAGGTATGGCACGATAATAAATTGTAGCTCGGCGCAGTGATACGTCTAACATTTCTCAGTGATGCTTGCTAGTGACTTGAACAGACGTAATAATTTGGATGCTTTGTTTTTTCCTCAGATGCTATGTGACTTTGTGCAGCGGTGCAGTGATGCATGTGACTTTGTGCAGTGATACAGTGATGCATGTGACTTTGTGCAGTGATACAGTGATGCATGTCACTTTATGCAGTGATGCAGTAATGCATGAGACTTTCTGACTTTGCCATACTTGTATACTTTGTGACTTTTTTCCTCACATTACGTGATGCATGTGACTTTGTGCAGCGCAACTTACATGCTTTTTTTTTTTCCTCACATTTCAGAATTCATCTAAGTCACATTAATACGACCACATGGCAATAGTGTTGATAAACAATTATGTGATGGACTGAAGGAGTGAACTGTAATTTACCAAATATAAAAAGAAACAGAAAATGCAAAGATGAGAAAATGGGATGACTGTGAAGTTCATTAAGTGAAAATAAGATAAAATATAGGCTGCAAAGTTCCAATTGTGTTTACATATCAGGTGACAATTTTATTATTTTGGTGAAAAAAACAATGATAGTTTTGCAGGTCGAAGTGAGTTGGATGGTTGTGTATTTATTTGCACTCTGTTTCATAGTTGTTTATGAACAATATTACTTTAAAACAAAGAAAATTAAAGCCATTGTTTCATTTTATGATTTCATTTATAATTTTTTAAAAACACCAATTTGTACTGAAATCGTCAATTCCAAGTGACTACTTACTGTATTAAAAAAGTAAGCATGAAAAAATAGTTTCATGTGGCGATGTGACAACTCATTGCATTTTGTTTTATTTGAAAACTCACTGCTTGAATATGAAGGGATTGCATTGTGATCCTCTGGCCTACAATTATGATTTTATCTGACAACCACGTCCATGACTACATCACAAGTACACAAAAAGTCACGGGTACTCAGGATTGCATGAAATGAATAACATAAAATAATATCATGGGTATCACTTCTTCCATAGTGCCCCAGCATGCATTATCGTCACTAGATCATCTCTAGTTAACCCCCACTATGATGTCTATAAATAGCGATACCCCCAGTATGATGTTTGTTTAAGTCATAACAATAGTAATATATCTACAATTACTATTATTATTTGTTTGTTTATTTTATGAACAATGTCTTCAAGAGGTGCAGGAAGTTCACGCCGGCAAAGAAATCCGAAAGTGTGGTTGCTACCTCCATTTACTTATGACTACAAGAGCGAAAAGTACTCGAGTCCGAAGGATTATTATGCTGGTATCCGAGCAGAATGGGCGTTCAGGATAATGGAGCAAGAAGGATTGTTTAATTATCTACGTAACTTTGGGGCACCAGTACCTCATCGTCGTACATTGACCATGGCTAGACGAAATGTGAGTGACTATGAAAAAGCAATTAGTAGAATTAAGAAGGAGAACAACAGAATGTTGATGCGGAGATGTCGACATTTCATGCTTCAGCTAGCCACCGAAATGGCAGAAGCAAGCAACAGAGATTTGACAGTGATTGAGCGAAATAATGTCTTAAACAATGAAGAATATCTCTCTGACTACTACATGTCAGATGAGGAATGAGAAATCAAACACCTTTATCTTTCATATATGTTTGTATGTTGTGTCGTATTTTCGTTATTGGAGTGTAAGACAATGTTGTTATTCATCTAACGTATGGATGTATTTCAAGTATTTGTTTTATGAACCTGAAGTTTATGAAATAACTACATTTATAACTACACATTTATTAGTTCATGACTTTCTTTATTGAATTGCAATGAGTTAATGAATGTTCTGGATTAATGAATGAATTAATGTATGTTGAATTATGTGAATACTTAAAACACATAAAACAGGACAGGTAGCTCGGTGAAAAGCTTCCCTTAACTTGGGCTCGTGAAATAGGGATCCTCTACGTAAAGAATTTCAATCTCCATCAGGAAAGAAGAAAGAGTCGCATTCTAATTCCTGGAAGTCCAGTCAAAATGATGACTCTGGTAAGGAATGGGGGGTTGACAGAAAACTAAACTTCAGGGCCTGGATAAACATGCTCAAAGCCAAGTGGTTGGTCTAGTTGGGGGACTAATAAAGTTCAGACAAACGAACTACCGCCTTCAACAACACATAAAACAGAACAGGTAGCTCGGTGAAAAGCTTCCCTTAACTGGGGCTCGTGAAATAGGGATCCTCTACGTAAAGAATTTCAATCTCCATCAGGAAAGAAGAAAGAGTCACATTCCAATTCCTGGAAGTCCAGTCAAAATGATGACTCTGGTAAGGAATGAGGGGTTGACAGAAAACTAAACTTCGGGAGCTGGACAAACAAGCTCAAAGCCAAGTGGTTGGTCCAGTTGGGGGACTAAGTTTAAAATCCAATTGGTTTTACTTGATTTGCATGTGAAAATCACTATTTACAATTAATTATACCCAAACAGATTATTTTTGCACCTTTTTAAAGAAATTGACGATTCTCTTAGTGTAGAATAGCAATCAACGTAAGGCCAAAAATATAAGAAACTAGACTTGTAACCAGTTCTAATGACGTTGATTTGATATTTTTCGGATTTATACCCAAAGAGAACAACACTTCCGAAATTACTGTGTAACACCAGTTTTCTGGACAGATTTGAATGCACCATGATATTCACAAACATTGGTGGCCAAGTACTCCTACCTAACCCACGTTTCACTCACAAGATCCACCATTATTTTAAAGTTGATTTCAAAAGTTGAGATTGTAAATGTTTCCCAAAATATTACAAATTGAATATTCAAAAGTTGATTTTAAAATAATTCCAAATGACAACAAAAATTCAAATAGTCATACTTTTCAATGAAATACAAATAGTTGGTCGTAACAACGACGTAACAACGAATGATGCATAGCTAAGTGAAGCACAACATTGCCTACATAAGCTTCCTTTTTTATTACAGTGACAACTCATCTCTTATTGATATATGTGGGATTCTCAATTCAGAAAGTCACATGGCAACAGTGAATTCACTGATTTACCTTACAGTGAGCATGCCCTTATTTTGTCCGTATATGCAGATGGATTGTCAAGTCATGTGACTTGGTGCACATGCTTTGGTTTTCTCGATTTTTTGCTCGATTTTTTGATTACAGTGACAACTCATCTCTTATTGATATATGTGAGATTCTCAATTCAGAAAGTTACATGGCAACAGTGAATTCACTGATTTACCTTACAGTGAGCATGCCCTTATTTTGTCGGTATATGCAGATGGATTGTCAAGTCACGTGACTTGGTACACAGTATTTTCTTTTCTCTATTTTTTCATTCTAGTGACAACTCATACCTTGTTCGTATATGTGGGATTGTCATGCAGAGGCATCTTTCTAAAGCCGTTCATAACCAACTATATAAACGACTAAAGGTGAAAACACAACCTTACAACTCATTTCGCCTTACGAAATTATCATTCATTTGTTTTAAAAAATTAGCATGGCTACACGATTCATGGGAGGGAGTGGGAATCGCAGAGGTGGTAGGAATTTGCAAAGGGGTGACAGTTCACGACGAGGAGGAGGAAGGGACGTGGCGATGCTGAAGACGATTCATGGGAGGGAGTGGGAATACCTGTTTAGATTATGCTTGTGGTTATCATGATAGGTTTGGGAAGCGACATTTTTTGATGCCCAAGTATTATCGAGTTCAAGGAGGTTCATGTATGGAGCCATCTGACAATGAAACATGATATGGTTTATTTGACACTGCTCGTCTCAAGTGGCCCGCACTATTTATAGAGCGAGTGCAAATGGAAAGATTATGTCGGAAAAATCGACTGAAGGTGCCAAAAGCACGTTCTATTGAGATCCAAAATGAAGATCCTGATAATGTTGATTGACCATGTGAAAGACTACAACGTGAGATTTCTCAAATGCACCGTGGGTTAGCCCGCGATATGCAGCTATACATAGTTAAGAAGGATGCCCAGAAGAACAGAACAGAACCAAATGTTGCGGCTATCAAGGGTATCAGGGAGGATCCTGAACTTGTCTCTGACGCTAAGCTTTCGGATTATTCAGACTCTGAGCCACCTGCCGATTTAAGCGCGAATTAGGTGTTAATGTCTACACTTCGGCAATATTAGATCATGCATTAATATGTAATGTCTGTGTTAGACTAAGTGTTTCCGTAATGAGTTGTTAGATTGTCTGCCTAATATTTGTCTGTCTAACTGTTATGTTTATGTATTGTGTATTCAGTTCAGGGTGTCTAGGATGTATGTATTGTGCGTTCAGTTCATGGTGTCCAGAATGTATTTTTGTGGGAGACTTATGTCTGTACTACCTATGTAACTGAAAACTGTTACATTTGCAACTTCAGTTATGTTGTTTTCATGCCTGTATGAGTATTTAGTAAATTAGTAACTTCGTATATTATGTATTAAGTTTTATTACAAAAATGTTGACAAAATTTATTTTAGGAGAAATACACATTCTCTTAACTTGTTCATCTTCTCAATCGTGAGAACCCAATAATGTAACAATTATTCATTGAATATAACAAATAACGTTCTCATTCTTACAAAAAACTACACTACCAATTGAATAAAACAAATAACCTTTACATTCATTCATTCATTGCACAACATCAGTCTTATGAAATAAGTGAAACCAATTGAATCACAATAACATCAACTCCAACCCAATATTTACATTAGATAAGTTCCTATTCATAATCAGAATTCAAATTACATACAAGTTACATTACATAGCAAAAAACGGAAAAAGTACCATTCGTATGTAAAAAATACATCACTAAAATTTGAGATCTTTCTCCTATTCCTTTTTGCTGCAGCTCTCGCGGTAGCCTTCGTCTTCTTGGCCTACTCCACAGTGCTCTTCGCGTCTCACTCTTCGTCGTTGTTCGTCGAACTACACAGTGTGTGGGTGTGCTTCGGACTGCAGAGTATGTATATCACCTTCTAACCCAAAACAAAGACAAAAGAATTTTTTTTTTTGTTTAATGTAAACGGCTAGAAAACGGTTTTACTAAACCGTTTTTCTGAATTACATTATCATCTTCTAACCAAAAACAAAGACAAAATAAAATATATATATATATATATATATATTTTTAAATGCAAACGACTTTAGTAAAGCCAAAATAAATTTCTGAATAACACCTTCTAACCCAAAACAAAGACAAAAGAAAAAAATTAAAATTTAACATGAAAACGCCTTTAGTAAAGTCAAAAAAAATTTATGAATTACATTATCACTTTCTAACCCAAAACAAAGACAAAACAAAAAATAAATTTTTTTTACATGAAAACGACTTTAGTAAAGACAAAAAAAAATTCTGAATTACACCTTCTAACCCAAAACAAAGACAAAAGAAAAAAAAGAATTTAATGAATTACATTATCACCAAAACAATGACAACAGAAAAAAAAAAATTAATAAAAAAAATTTTAAAAATTTAAATGAACAGTGAAAGCGTGGTTTCATTACACGCTTATTGTAGTGAACAGTGAAAGCGTGGTTTCAATCCACGCTTCTTGTAGTGAACATTGAAAGCGTGATTCACAATCACGTTTTCTTCAGAAAACAAACTTAAACAATATGCACAGTGAAAGCGTGGTTTTCAGAAAACAATTAAACGACATGCACAGTGAAAGCGTGGTTTGGAACCACGTTTTCTTCAGAAATAAAATTTATGTTAAAAGCGTGGTTTGTAACCACGCTTTCTTAATTAAAAGCGTGGTTTCTAATAGCGCTTTCATTGTTCATCAAATTTTCGGCCCCAAATAGTGAAAACGTGATTTGTAATAGTGTTTTAGCCTAGTTTGGGAATTCCATCCAAACTAGGCCTAGTTTGGGAATTAAAATGATAAATTGACTTAATAAGGGAAAAGCCTCTGGAATTGGGTCTTCTCTTCTCTCTCTGTTTTTATTTTTTAGTTTAATTAATTTTAATTCTCGATCATTGGGTAGAAGGAAAGAAAGAATTGTTGATTCATTTATGAACTAATAATAAATAAATGTTGAGTTGAGAATTGGTTGGAATTGTAATATAATAATAATAATAATAATAATAATAATAGTAATAATAATAATAATAATAATAATGGAGGGAGGGAGGTAGGTTTGATTGGTTTGATGGTTTATAGGCACGTAATTGTGGAGGAACTAGGTGAATTAGGGGCTCCAGTGCACACATGTTCCCGCAACGAAGCAGAGCTGAGTGGTTGCTTACAAGAATGGGTCTCTAAAGGCTTAACCGTCACTGGTTCTGTCTATGACGTTTCTTCTTCATCCCAACGACCACAGTTGCTCGATAAAGCCTCATCTCTCTTCGATGGCAAGCTCAACATTCTTGTAAGTCAATTTTTTATCCTATTTCTTTATAGATACTCGTTCCTTGTGTTCTTTCCAAGTCTACACTAATCTGTTCACTTCACTTTCTATGTTTCCATTTCTTTTGATGATGAAATGAAATATAGTTAGTTTATCATTTCAAGCATTACGTGTGCTTGCTATTTAACAGTTCCTCTCCATAAACCCTTTAGGCATTTGATTTTTGTATGTATAATGGATTGTTTCTTTTGGGTTTAGACTATAACCTTTATCCAAGGTAGTAGTAAATGAAAGATGATCTATCAATGGCAATCGATCGGAATACCCGTGAGGGTGTTTATCACGCAAGAATGTTGAATATCCGAAAGATAGAAAAATAGTTAACTTTGTAGCTCTTTTCTATATCTTATTCACAACCTGTTGTCATTATTTATATATCAATACGAGACTCTTGGCAATAGGTATAATCTAATAACAGTTGCCATGTTTCACAGAGTTGTGTCTGTTAAGGTTTGAATTCAAATTGTTAACCAACTAACGGATAGTTCAATATTCTTGCGGGAAGGTTTATAACACTGCAAGAGAGAGAAGATTCAGTGAAGTGAGTCACACCAATTTATGGTGTGGTCACTCTTTATTCCATCATCTCCCACTTGAACACACCATAATAAGACGATAAACCTGAGTTGAGCATTTTTAACCTTGGTACCAAAATTTTGCCTCATGCCAACTTTCATCTATGAAATTACCTCATAGATCGACGTCTGATTGTGACTTGGCCATACGTGCGCACGTTTTTGTCACCAATCTGACCGCACCCGTACGAATGTGTTCTCCCACTGATAACACATTCCAGATGACTTCAATTCACTATATAACAAGTGAACGGCATCAATTTTCAGCAATGAGTTCATAGTCCATACGCAATCACCATTGATGACTTCAGCCGTACACATTTTTCAGGTGTCGACCTGTACTGAAATTATTGTTAAGTACTTCCTTTAAGACCCATTCCTGAAGGTTTTCCTTAACACACCTTATCAATGACTTTTTGTTGATCAAGCAGACAATATCATCTAGTTAGCACGTTGCATATTATGGACTTTACATCTCATGCTAACTTATGATATCCGTACCTTGTCAGTTCCTCTATCTTGTTACCTGACCAAACACATGTTTCCATGCAAGATAGAGTCGCAAAAACATCGGTTATCTAGGCGTCCCCAGAGTCATCCGACTATGCTCTTATATAAGTAGCTAAACTACCTAACTAGGTATTTTTTAATCCCATATTAGCTATATGTTCTCTGAATTTTTCCAGAGACAACCCGTTGGTCATAGGGTCAGCCACCATCTCTTCTGAGGGTATATAGTTGACTTTTATTTCACCTCTCTCCACTATGTCCTGAATATAGTGGTAACTAACATCAATATGTTTTCCCTTAGAGCTATTTGCTCCACTTTTTATTAATGAGATGGCAGACTGATTGTCACAAAACATACTGACCGGTCTGACAGGTATACCTAATTGTAAACTGTCAACAAATTGTTTTATCCAGACCGCATTACTAACGGCTGTGCTGCAAGCTATGTATTCAGCTTCCATAGTATATTTTGCAACACAACTCTGTTTCTTACTTAACCAAGAAACTGCTGTTCCACCAAACAAGAACACATGACCACTAGTAGATTTTCTATCATCTACATCTCCTGCAAAAACCGCGTCAATGTATCCTTTTATGTCTAGATCACACAAACCAAAACATAACTTAAAGTTTTTAGTGCCTTTTAAATACCTGAATATTCTTTTGACTGCTTGCCAATGTTCCTTACCTGGATTAGATTGAAACCGACTTACCAATTCGACTGCATGACAGATGTCAGGTCTAGTGCTTGTCATGGCATACATTAGGCTGCCTACTGCTTGAGCATACGGAACATTTCTCATTTCCTCAATGTCAGACTTAGTTTGAGGACTCATACTTTTACTAAGACTTTGTCCCTTGCAAATAGGCGTACTTAAAGAATTACAGTTATCCATGTTAAATCTTTTGAGCACTTTGTCTAGATATTTCTCTTGATCTAGATATAATAATTTTGAATTTCTATCTCTTGAAATTCTAATTCCTAGAACATAGGTTGCAAGACCCATGTCTTTCATTTCAAATCTAGATGCTAAGAAAATTTTGGTTTTTATAATTATATCTGGACAGTTTCCTGCTAACAATATGTCATCCACGTATAAAGACAATATTGCTAACTTGTCAACATTTTTCCATATATAAACACAGTGATCTAATGGACTTACAACATAGCCCATTTCTAAAATGGCTTGGTGGAATTTCAAGTGCCATTGTCTTGAAGATTGTTTAAGTCCATATAGAGATTTCTTCAACTTGTAGACTTTATCCTCGTTGCCTTGGTTATGGAAACCATCAGGTTGTATCATATAAATTTCTTCTTTTAATTCTCCATTGAGAAAAGCAGTTTTAACATCTAATTGATGCAATTCCAAATCCATCCTGGCTACTACCGCCATTAGAATCCTTATAGAGGCGAATTTTACAACAGGAGAATACGTATCTACGAAGTCTATTCCAGGTTGTTGAGTGAATCCCTTGGCTACTAACCTGGCCTTGTATTTCTCCAAACTTCCATCTACTTTGAATTTTTTTCTAAGAACCCATTTGTAACCAATGGTTTTTCTTCCATTCGGAAGATCGGTTAATTTCCAAACATCATTTTTCTTGATCGAGTCAAGTTCTTCATTCATTGCCTCAAGCCATTGTGTAGCATCACTGCTACTCATTGCTTCATTATAACTAGTAGGATCATCTACTAAGTTATTAAGTTCTTCAACTTGAAAAACATAATGATCTTTCAAAACCGTAGATGGACGTCTTGCTCTCTTACTCCCACTTATCTCAGAATTCGAAGCAGGTAAAACAATGTCATGTAAGTGGCGTTTGCTTCCACTAGTAGATGGTTCGAGAAGAACAGGTGGGCTGTGTGACAAAAAAGGAAGAGAAGAATCCTGAGATACTTCAGAGAGCAATTTAATTTGTTCAATAGGAGTAACAAGAGCAGTGGATTCAAGAAAAATAGCATCTCTACTTTCTATTAATCCACGTTCGGGATGATAAGAACGATAACCACTCCCATTTTCGACATAACCAATAAACTTGCATTCCCAAATTTTGCTTCCCAATTTATCCCTTAAAGGTTTGGGAATAAGGACATGTGCCTTACATCCCCAAACTTTGAGATTGTGAACATTAGGTTGAGTTCCATGCCAGCATTCATAAGGAGTTAGAGGTTTGGCCTTTGTTTCGACTCTATTTAAGATGTACGCAGCAGTGGACAAGGCTTCCCCCCAAAAATGAATAAGAAGATCAGTATGAGCCATCATAGACCTTGTCATTTCCATGAGAGTACGATTTCGTTTTTCTGCAACCCCATTTTGTTGTGGTGTATATGGCATTGTAAACAAATGTTTGATGCCATGCTCCTTGCAGAAAGAATCCATGGCTTCATATTCGCCACCTCGATCATTATTCAAGTGTTTAATGGATCGACCAAGTTGTTTTTCGACCTCTAATTTATAGTCCTTAAACTTTTCAATTGCTTCTGATTTGTATTTAAGAAGGTAGATATGTCCATATCTTGAATAATCATCAGTGAAAGTAATAAAGTATTCCATTCCTCGATGAGTTTTAGTTCTTAAAGGCTCACAAATGTCCGAATGAATTATTTCAAGTAATTCCGATGATTTCCAGTGTTTAATAAATGGCTTGTTAGTCATTTTACCTTTGATACATGGTTCACATATATCAAAATCATCAGAACATACTTTAGGCAATAAGCTACTTTTAAACATTCGAGACATTTTATTTTTATTAATGTGACCTAACCTTAAATGCCATAAATAAGAACTATTACTAGTAGAAACATGTAAATAATCAGAAATACATACTTTATTATCAATAAGAAGAGAGTACATGTCATTCACTCTTACACCTTTCACTAATACACTCCCTTTCTTAATCAATACTATGTGAAACCTAAAAGTAACCTCAAAACCTTTTTAAGTTAACACCGGAACTGAAATTAAATTTCGGCGAATGTTAGGCACATAAAGCACATCATGATGCACAATAGAAGTCCCATTAATAGAGAATTGACAATTGCCGATACCCAAAACATCACTATAAGAGTTGTTGCCCATGTAGATTCTGTGTTCACCAACCTTCTTTTCAATAAATTCTACGAACATGTCTTTATTTTGCATAATATGCCTGGTTGCAGCAGAATCAATACACCATGAATTCGATGAAGGTTCAAGTACCATTGCTTCAGAAACTGTCATGGCAACAGGGTTATTCACCTTTGGCTGATTCTTCTGAGGACAATTGGCTTTGATATGCCCTTTTTGACTGCACTTGTAACATGGGCCAATTTGATGCTTGTGATGTTGTTGTTTTTGCCATTCTTGTGGTTTCTTCCATCCTTTCTGAAATCCCTTCTTTCATTTTTTCTTGAAAAAATCGTCTTTTTCTTGTTGAATGGAGTGTGGGTATTATTTTGTGGTTGTGGTGAAGATTGTGCCATCAACAAGTTAGAAGACAATCATTCTTTACGCCTGCACTTCATTCTTTCTTCTTCCAAAACTAAGAGTACAGGCAATGTGACCATTGAAATCTCTCGTCCACTATGAGTTAAAGATGTGATAACATGATCCCAAGATAATGGAAGACTATTAAGTATAGTAGTTACTTGCATCTTGTCCGACAAAGAGTGATCAGCATTGGATAATTCTTTAGCAATTAATTCCATTTGATTAACATGATCACCAACACTATCATTATCACTCATACGAGTATTATTATATTTGTGCAAGAGTAATTGAATTTGAGTATCCGATCGGACTCCATACTTACTTTCTAGTGGTTCCATTAGTTGTCTTGCAGTTTCATGTTCTTCAAAGAGCAGAATTATGTTATCTTTCATATTATGTAACATAGTTGCCTTTGCCATTGCATCATCTTCTATCCATTTATTTTGGAACCAATTTGAATCATCATCTGATTTAGAAGTGGATAAAGTATGCAATGTTTTCTCATGTGTAAGAAGATAAGATATGTGACGTTTCCATGCTCGGAAATTATTTCCATTTAGCATCTCGATTCTCGAAGAATCCATTGTATTTTTAATAGCCATATTAAAAATAAAATGTGGTACTATGAAAATTCAAATGTGAATATGAAAATTCAAATGTGAATATTACAATACTAAACTAAAAATAAAAATAAGCAAAATTAAAAACAACAACAATAAGGAAAAGTCTTGTAGTTGTTGAATCAGCTCCTGTGATGAAAATGATGTGAAGGAATAGAACGATACTGATGCCTTGGGTAAGAAGAATGATGAAAACCCAAAGGCCTAGTAAACACAATACTTTGCTTATAAGTATTGTAATAATAATTACGAGCCCAAGGAACATAATGGTGCCTTTTAAATAATGTTCCTTTGGATGTTTTCCTTGGTAACACCCTTGGATAGCCTCCTCCTCGAATTTTGTTTTCAGAAAATTTAGTACAACGATCCACAGAAAAATTCTTAGAAGAATTCTGAAAATTTTGGCTTTTGAATGACTGAAAACGGCCTTGAAATGAGCGAGAACGAGCCCAAAAACCAAGTGGACCAGGCTACTGCCGGTCCGGGTACTGTGCTGGGCCGGTTTGGACCGACTGAGACTGAACTGGCGTGAACCGCTGGTCAACACGCGGGTCAGGCGAGGTAGACGGACGCGGGTCTGGGCATGGGGCGCTAGTCTGTCACGCCCCAAGCTCCGTGACAACGCCGCACACTCATTTAAGTGAGCATGCAAGGCTAAGAATCCAACACATAACCAACAATGTAAAATACTCAAATTAAATCCTTAAATATCATAATGCTAAAAACCATACAAATAGATAATTCTTATCATATGAAATTGTCCACCAAGTCCACTAATAAAAATAATAATAATAATAATGATCCAAATACTTAAATCATAGTCCTACTCTCGGCACTCCCACAAGTAAAAACCCTGCACAGCTCTACTCCTCAGAATCTGAAAAATAAAATAAGGGTAAGCTAGACAGCCCAGTAAATAACCAACCATCACTATTAGCTGGATCAAGTATACAAAAAAAATAGTCGATAACCAATAAATATATTTTTTGCTACCATTCAATAAATGAACAATTATTTTGTAAAATGGTTTCGTAGTTGAAAATAAACAGTGTAGCAATACATTTTAATTGAAAAGACAATGAGGTAATTCGATGAAATTTCGTTGTTCAAAATTGATGGTTCGATATTCAAATGGTTCAATGATGCAATTCACAAAACCCAAGTCTTGGTGACTACGGTCACTTAGCCCGTGACAAGGCCCAGAACCACACATAGGCCGGTGGTAAAGCCCCAAAAGAAACTAGTTTCTGAGCCAATAAATAACCCCCATTGGCTAGGGTCCAAATCATAGTCAAACTAGAGTGATGTTCAAAATTCAAACAATACACAACTTTCAAATAAAATATTCGATATTTTCAGAATAAATGTTTAGTACAATTTTCAAAATAGTTTCATCAAATATTCAAATAATTTTCATAATAATATTCGATGTTGTTTTATACTTGACCCATATTTTATTTTAAGAGAACATGAAGGATATAAATAAATATTTATGATTTTAAACGATTCGATAGGAATAAAAATGAACCAACAGTGATAGAGGGTTACTTACCTCAAACGCTTAGAAATAACACTCCAACACCAACTCCAAACACCCAATTCCACCACTTCAATCACACAAACCTAATAAATAAAACCTCAAATAAATTAATATTTTTTTACATGTTACAAACACCCACAAAAGCACCACTATATTAGATTAATGTATTACTTTAATATCCAAGAGATCAAACCATTCAACCCAACTTTATAGCCAAACACACCTTTACCTATGATACAAAACTCTATTGTTTCTATTACCCACCCAAAGTTACACTTACACATTGCACCCAATTCTCAAAACCTAAGTAGGCACCTATAGATCTTCCAAATCTCCTTAATGCATTGATTGTTAAATTCCACAACATAAACTTAATAATTAACAGTAAAGACAGATTTTACCTTAACCAATGGGTGTCCCAAAATCACCAACGTGCTGCCTTCAATCCCTATTGTAGCCTCGCTTGAACCTCTCTTCTCTTTTTCTTTTCTTTTTTCTTTTACCTTCTCAAACCCTAGCCGCCTATGGAGCAATTCATAGCCTCTGTTTTGTTTGTTTTCCAAGACTTAAAGCCACAATAGGTGGGCTTATTAACCTAATTTCACAAAGTTACAAAATTACCCATCTAAGTAATAGGAAATATAATGCCATCTCATAACTAATTCTTTGATATTAATAAATGACCCATATAAATTAATTTAATTACTAATCTATCCAATAAAATAATCCTACACACAACTTGGGTTTTACATGGTCGCTGGGTCGACGCGCAGATCTGGGCCCGGACCTAGGCTGGCACGCGGGTTGGCTCGCTGGGCTGGCTGGGTTAGCACACTGGGCTGGTCCGTGTGCTGTGCTAGCTGTGTCTCTGGATTGGGCTGCGCCTGGCTGTGGGTTGCGCCTGAGTAAATGGGCTGAACAAAATTCTTTTTAATTTTCAGGCCCAAAGGAATTGATTTCCTTGCTGTGGTCCTAATTTTTGGGCCTTTTCTTTTAATTTTTGAATTCAGCCCAACCCTATTAAATTGCAAAACAGAGCCTTCTTCTTCTTTTTCTGGGCATTGTAGATCGTCTTCTCCGGTAGGGGTAGGAGTCCAAACACTGTAAGTTGAATTTTGTGGATCAAATTTTTTCCGTTTTTCACAACGAATTACACCGTTGTGATCAAAATTCTGTGAAGAACAAGAAGAAGCAAATTTGAAGACCCAATTGGAACCGAAAAATATTTTGTAAAATTTCTTCCAACGGTGCAATTCGGCTTCACTTTCAGCAAGGTTCGGAACAACAGCGCCACCAACAGTTATTTTCTTCGGATAGTATTCTGGGAATACGACACGTTGGTGATAATTATATAAACAAACAGAATTCACCAATGCCGGAGATTGTTGATCAATTATTTTCGGAATTTTCAGCAAAAAGATTTCGGAAACTTGTCTTTCTTCCGGACTAAAATTCGACATCTGCGATAATGGGTAACTGTGCTCTGATACCACTGAAAGATGATCTATCAATGGCAATCGATCGGAATACCCGTGAGGGTGTTTATCACGCAAGAATGTTGAATATCCGAAAGATAGAAAAATAGTTAACTTTGTAGTTCTTTTCTATATCTTATTCACAACCTGTTGTCACTATTTATATATCAATAGGAGACTCTTGGCAATAGGTATAATCTAATAACAGTTGCCATGTTTCACAGAGTTGTGTCTGTTAAGGTTTGAATTCAAATTATTAACCAACTAACGGATAGTTCAATATTCTTGCGGGAAGGTTTATAACACTGCAAGAGAGAGAAGATTCAGTAAAGTGAGTCACACCAATTTATGGTGTGGTCACTCTTTATTCCATCAGTAAATACATGTCTTTTTAATTACCCTTGCTACTCAAATTGGAACATGTCTGTTAAATCGCCCTTTTCTTTCTTTCTTTCTTTTTATTTTTATTTTTATGTTGGAACTTTCAAAGGGTTTCTTTGTGTGCGTGATCCTCTGGCTCTAGATAAACAATGTTATGTTGGAATGTTGAATCCTATATGTTTATATTCTCATGTTCCCTGGACCTATTACAAACTAAAACCCTACATGATCTTGTGGCACTAGATAAACAATGTTGGCACAAATATCAGGAAGCCAACTATTGAGTATACGACTGAAGAATACTCCATGCTTATGGCTACCAACCTTGAATCTGCTTTCCATCTTTGCCAGCTTGCATACCCTTTGTTAAAAGCATCCGGAGTTGGAAGCATTGTGTTCATTTCCTCCATTGCTGGTCTGGTGCACACTGGTTCTGGATCTATTTATGGAGCGAGTAAAGGTAAGTTACTGTCAAGATATGATTTTTTAGTTGCATTAGTAATGTGTATGTAATGGAAACTTGATGGTTGTGAAGATACATGCTTTCGGGTCTTGCTTGCTGTTTACAGGTGCAATGAATCAACTTACAAAGAATTTGGCTTGTGAGTGCGCAAAAGATAACATTCGATGTAACTATGTTGCACCCTGGTATATCAGAACCTCACTCGTAGAACATGTAATATTCTTCTCTCTTGCTCAACGTCCTTTTAGAATCTAAATCCTTTTCTTTTGAGCTTTACTTGGAAGATACTATAGAAATATATGTAGGAAATGGACATCCGTTAAAAATATCTTACTTTACCCATTTGATCAATATCATTTTTGTATATTATTATACAATATCATGTTGGACAATATCTGTAGCTAATAATTAACAAAGATGTCTATTACTCCACTATATGGCTATCTGTATTCGTTGGTCTACTTTTCTAATAGGAAAATGATTTACAAATAAAAAGTTTATATAGAAAATGCATCTAGAATGATATGTCGATGACATTTTTTAAATTATGAGGACAATGGAGGGGTAGGAAGCATGGACACTTCAAAATGGGGTCATGTTCGTGACCGACACGTACCAGAAATTGAACACGTGTGCGACACTCTACGTGGTGTATCAATTCTTTTAATTATTATTTTTTGGTAGGACACTTTGGGGGATACTTCACGGACATGCTCCTATTTTCTTCATGTTCAATTTCAGTCCTGTCCACCTTGATATCTGTTTTTTTGGTTATTGGTCAGAGAAATGTATCAACTTTCAATCGTGGAAAACCAAGACAGATTTTGTTGCAATGGGTGCTGGTGCATAATACTGTGAAATTATTTCCTTAGTTCGAATATGCCAAACATTGACGTAATTGCAATTTGTACAAAACCTAAGGTTATGGTTACTTGAAGCATTATAATAATGATGATGACTCTAAGCAAACCTAATCTTCTCCTGGGATGGTAGTTTATTATTTCTGATGATGCAGTTCGTGATGATAGAACGGGTCGGACTGATCCATTCTCCTCAAGCCTATGTTCGAATGACCATGCCCACGGGGGAACCTGCACAAAAGTCCAATGGGGAACGGGGAGTCCCCCAGCGAACCCTCCGACGAGCAAGTTAGGAAGAGAAATGGATTGTAGAGATAGATTAGAGATAGAAACGCTTAACCTTCTTCTTGTCTTCAACATCTGCTTATATCCTCTGGTAATCATTTCGTTGTCCCTTCCGACCTGTCACCTTGGCCGAAAGTCTATGATGTAGCTTACCTTGTTCAGGGTGAGGGCGTGCTGTCCCGACGGAGAGGGGTTATCGCAATAAATGCTGTAAGGGGCCTCATTAATAACGATGCGCCGTGACAATAACTTTGCAGATCTTTGTCTGCTGATGTGGCTTGCCCTTCTTTCGCCACGTGTCTTGATGTCATTGGCTCTTATTGCTATGTGGGGCTTTAGTAGTGCTGGGCTTTAGTATTTGAGATATGTATTGGGCCCTAAACGGTGGGCTATAATCTTTATAGGCTTACCCATGTCAGTAGTCCCTCATTCCCAAGTGCAGCTTTAGTCCAACGAAGGGAATAATAAAGAAAATGAGGGTTACGAGGGACCGACAGGGCCAAGGCCGATTGAGAGGGGTGGCCGACCATGAGGAAGGCCGACCGTGAGGGGTGGCCGAGTGGAGGGACCGATCAATAGGAGGGCCGACCGCGAAGGGCAGTCGAGTGGAGGGACCAACCAAGGGGAGGGCCGACCGCGAGGGAGGGCCGACCGCGAAGGAGGGCCGACCGCGAAGGGTGGCCGAGTGGTGTGGCGCGGGGCTCGAAAGGCGGCGTGGCACGTGCTGAAGTGAAGTGGAATAGACGGGGAAGGGGAAAGGGCAGTGGATCGTGGTCGTACACGTATCGAAATCGCGTAGTGGGGGAGGTTAGGCGTTGGGCAATAACTGAAACGATAGGTCATGATAGGGTGTTGAAAAGACAGTTTGGGCGGATTTTTGAAAATTTTCAAACTGACGAGAATTAATTGTGACCCTTGGAATACAGGCAAGCCTTGGGCCTTTGGTATTATCCGCTTTACCTATCTGCTTGCAAAACATCAAAACATTTCCAGTGTAAACTCCTTCGTTGCTAGCGATACGCCCCTGCGACACTTTGTGGATTTTCTTGCGCCCGCATCCAAAGCGATTCGCTGACACACAAGAGAGATGGCCTAAGAGGAAGCAACAAACGCAAGGGTTGATCCACTAGGTGACGACGATGCGGTAGGTTTGGCAGAATAATATCGTACGGAGCATAGGGAGGGGCAGAGAGCGAGTTAAGTTGTGCGAGCTCGCCCCAGGACAATGATCTCGGCCTCAAGAGAAATTAGCCAGGTGGAGTCGAACCATTGGCACACCAAGGCAGACAGATTTGTACTGACAGTGGAGGAGCTCGAGAGAATAAGGAAGAAGAATCAAATTCCGTCGGAGATAGGGCTAAGACTGCCCGAATCCACGGAGAGGGCATCGGATGTGTGACCAGGCGAGTTCAGTTTGTACGAGGAGGCGCTGCGAGGGGGTTTGAGGCTACCTCTCCCCCAAGTGGTGGTGGAGGTGTTAAACAGGTTGGAGGCGGCGCCAAGGCAACTGATGCCAAATGCCTGGAAGATAGCAATGGTGTGCGCAAGTGCCTGGTTGCAGGCGACTGGGGGGACGGTAATGGCCGTGGACGAGTTCTTCTCTTCTTACAAGGCATCCGGTCAGCAGGAGACCTGGGTCACCCTGCAAGCGGTGGCGGGTCGAGGGCTGGTGGCGGGTCTCCCATCGTCGGTGAAGGGATGAAAGCCGAGATGGTTTTTTGTAACAGCGAACGGTGAGGAGGGAATTCGCGCGACATGGAAGGTGCCCACCAAATCGGTTTAGCCCAAATTGGACAAGGCGGCGGAGGACCGAGTGAAGAGGGTGAGGGAATGGAGGGAAGAAAATGGGGTAAGGTGGGGCGAGTTGGTCCTGCCTTCAAAGTTATTTGCCCTAGACTTGGGGCCGTAACCGTTGGAGGAGGATCCAGCAAGGAGGAGTTAGAGGCGCAGAGGAAGACAAGGGAGGAGGAGGAGAGGAGGTTGTTCGCTCGAGCGGACAAGTACAAGGGGACCCAACTGGGGCCTGCTCCGAAGCTGATCGCGAGGGAACGCATCCGACCGCTCCCCAAGCCGCTAGGGGAGAAGGACTTGGGCAGTTTTGAGCCACGACTGCCCCCAGTTGATCAAATGAAGGAAAGAGCGAACAAGGAGGGAGAGTCCCTGAAGAAGAAGAAGAAAATGAGGAGTGTCCCTAAGGGGGTTGCAGATGCGCCTGGATCGAAGAAGGCGAGGGTCGGTGGGGAGGACACCCCTATGGCTGAGGAAGCAGGGGAGAAGGGAGTGAGGGTGACCCCAGAAAGGGTGGTTGTCCCAGATGTGCAAGGGGATAAAGGTCAGGGGGACTAGGAGGGAGAAACGCACATGAGTGCCATGCCCAAGATACAAGTGGAGAGTGAGTCAGCCGACTCTGAGGAAGTGATGGAACAGCAGCCTAAGGGGGGGCCTGCGCCCCAAAGAGAGGTGGTCAGGTTGAAGCATGCCATTTATCACGCCCCCGCAGT
Source organism: Camellia sinensis (assembly GCF_055761805.1). Lineage (NCBI taxonomy): Eukaryota > Viridiplantae > Streptophyta > Magnoliopsida > Ericales > Theaceae > Camellia > Camellia sinensis. Next base: position 5,161,910 of record NW_028129020.1, on the reverse strand, counting down.
GGTTGGGCGACTGGAGGGAGAAGAAGGCCCAGCCAGGACAACAGCAGATCTTCTCTTAGGGGTAGTGGACAAAGCAGCCGTGCGCTCTGCCACCAGGTTCAATGAGGCTGAGCTGCTAAGGGGGCTGTGCTCTGCCCAAATGGAGGTGACCACTTTAGCAGGGGCTCTGTTGAGAAAGGCGACGGCTGCAAAAGGTGAAGTGAAGCTTCTGAAGGCCAAGTTGGAGGAGGCAAAGGCCCAACTTGAGAGTTTGAGGAGTGAAACTGCAGGGTGGAGCAGGCCCGCACGGAGCGTTTGCACTAGGGTATTGGAAGAGGCGAAGAAGATGGAGGTGTTGGCGATCGTACAGTGCAATGTTGCCGCTCGAGCCCATGATGAGCTGCTCGCGGTCAAGTTAGAGCTAGAAGACGAACGCTGCAAGGTAGTGTCGCTCGAGTTCCAGCTGGCTGGCGAGCAGAAGAAGCTGGGGGATGCTCAAAATGCCTGCACGGTCGCCACCGAGCGATTTGAAGAGGCTATGACCAGCAATGAGGAACTGCGCGCCCAGCAAATCAAAGAAAATGATGAATCAAACCTGAAGATTGCTGGGTTGCCGAAGAAGCTAGAAGATGAGCGTGCTAGGGCAATGGAGGAGAAGGCGAGGTTGGAGAAGGAGCTAGAAAGAGAGAAAACTAAGACAGCCTCTGAAAGGGCAGCATACCCCGATCTGTACATCGCAGCAGTGGAGCAATTTAAGGCGTTTGCTGACTTTCAGATGGCCATCGATGCTGCTATCGCCAGCAACTTGGCGAGAAAGGGGGCTGGGGGGCTGGTCCTTCGAGGACGACCGCTGGGAGCAGGAGTGAAGACGAAGTGATCCAGAGTTTCCAGTAGTCGGACTTCTATAAACACGAAATGGTTGAATTCTAGGACAGTGGCTGGAAGATGTTCAAGCGCAAAGCAGAAGAGCTGTTCCCAGACATAGACTTCAGCAGTGTTAGAATTAACGAAGACGACGTGGCCCAGACCCCCCTAGATGAGGGCATTGAAGAGGAAGATCTCGCCTCAAGTGAAGAAGAAGAGTGAGTGGAGTGGAGAAAATATGTACTTAGAGTTTTGGTTGTTTTTTTTTTTTTTTTTTTTTTTTGAATGGCTGTAATAAACTTATGTGCAAGTTTGTGAATAAATAAAATTTTGAGTCGTGTTTTCATGCTATTGCTTTTGTTTTGTGCATCTGAAATGAATGAGAATTGTGACTTGTATAAGGCTTGTGTATAAATCATTATGAAGTGTAAAATGTAAGGAAAACTCAATGTAAAGTGAAGTTTAAAACGTAAGGCAACCTCAATGCAGAGGGACTGTAAGGAAAACTCAATGTAAAGTGGAGTTTGACTTGTAAGAAAAATTCAATGCGGAGTGAATGTGAGAAAAACTCAATGCAGAGTGAAGTTTAGCTTGTAAGAGTGTTAAAGATTCGAAGTTTGTGAATCCCAACCCAGTAAGGAACTAGTCTAATTTGGAAAACGTTGGACTGGAATTTGACTAAGTATGGCCATTATGCTTACGATCATGAAGTTGCAATGGTGGCTCGGCCTAGCTGGGGCTTGAAGTAACTTAGTTTGGACGTGCTTTTATTGTTCAGTCTGGCTGAGGCTTTAAGTGACTCGGTCTGGCCGAGCTCTTCATGCTCAGTCTGGCTGAGGTTTTTTGTGCTCAGTCTGACTGAGGCTTTTAGTGACTTGGTCTGGCCGAGCTCTTCATGCTCAGTCTGGCTGAGGCTGCAATCAAAGCGTTATTGGAATACCACAGATAACTAAGATATAAGCTTGCTGTCATATAAAGTGTAGCCCATTGGATCATAGATTTACACCATATGAGGAGAAAATGAGAACATTCAAGTGTGCAGATTGTCAAAAAGAACATACAGCAATTGGACAATACAAAAATACAACTTTTATTGAAAATAGCGCTTCAAATGCTCAGCGTTCCATGGATGGGGGAGGTCTCGACCTTTCATGTCCTGAAGTCGGTAAGTGCCCGGACGTGGTCTGGCTTTCACAATGTAAGGTCCCTCCCACTTGGCTTCCAGTTAGCCCTCAGTCGGATTTTTGGTGGCAAGAGTTACTTCTCGCAAAACAAGGTCCCCCACGGCGAATTCCCTCGGTCTGACTTTGCGGTTGTAGTGTGTTCTCATTTTCTGTTGGTATGCGGCCCGTCTGACAGCGGTGGTTTCTCAGAGTTCTTCAATCAGATCTAGGTCTGCCCGACGCAGCTCTTCGGTTAGTTCTGGATTCGGGAGTAAAACCCTTGGGGTTGGCAGACCGACTTCTACTGGGATGACCGCCTCAGCGCCGTATGTTAGGCGAAAGGGGGTCTCCCTAGTGGGAGTCCAAGCGGTGGTGCGGTAAGCCCAGAGTACATTGGGTAATTCCTCAGTCCAGAGTCCCTTAACAGCTTCCAACTTGGTTTTGATGATCTTCAGGAGAGAACGGTTGGTGACCTCAACTTGGCCATTGGCTTGGGGATGACCTGGGGAAGAGAAACATGGCTGGATTTGGAGTTCTGCACAGAATTTCCTGAACTTGGCGTTGTCGAATTGTTTGCCGTTGTCGGAGACAATGGTTTGAGGGATGCCAAACCTGTATACGATTGACTGCCAGATGAATCGGGTTGTGTTCCGCTCAGTAATGGTAGCAAGGGGTTCTGCTTTCACCCATTTAGTGAAGTAGTCGATGGCAACAATTGCGAATTTGGTTTGGCCTCGGCCAGTGGGCAATGGGCCAACCAGGTCGATCTCCCATTTGGCGAATGGGTAAAGGCTGCAAAGCGTGATCAATTCTGTAGGAGAAGCATGGGGGATGTTGGCAAAATGTTGGCACTTATCACATTTGAGCACAAAGTCTGTCGCATCCTGATTAAGAGTAGGCCAGAAATAACCAGTGCGAAGTATTTTGTGGGCTAGAGACCGGGCGCCCGAATGATTACCACAGATACCCTCATGGATTTCCCTCATCACGTAGGTTTCTTGAGCAGGATTGAGGCATCTAAGGTATGGGCGTGAAAAATCACGTTTTTATAAGAGGTCGCTGACAAGAATGTAGTTGGACGACCGGGCCCTGACTTTGGCGGCCTGCTGTTTGTCGTTTGGAAGTTCCCCCATTGTCAGATATAGAAAGATGTCTGCCGCCCACGGGATAGGTTCGTCTTGGAGGAAGTAGACTTCCTACAGGTTGGAGGAGATGGCCAGGTGGGACAGGTATTCGAGGCGGACACCGTGGTTGAGGTCTGACTGGTCTGCAGAAGCCAATTGGGCCATCTCATCTGCCTTGGAGTTTTCAGCTCGAGGGATGTGCTTGATGTGGAAGGTATTGAAGAGGCGAGCAAGGGGGAGAGCAATATCCCTATATGCCTGCATGGTGTCCTCCTTGGCGTCAAATTCTCCCGTAATTTTTCTGACGATAAGCTGGGAATCGCTGAACACCCGGATGTGGCTGACACCGATGTCTCCGCCTAGGCGGAGACCTGTTATCAGTGCCTCATATTCGGCCTCATTATTGCTTGCGTCGAACAGGAAGCGGAGAGCACATTTGAAATAACCACCGTCAGGGGCGGTGAGGATGAGACCAGCCCCACTGCCTTCTTTGCGGGATGATCCGTCGACGTTGAGGGTCCAAGAATGGGGGTCTTCTGGCTCGGTAGAGGTTGGTGGGGGTGGAGGAGTTGTGGCTGGGGTGAGGTTAGTGAATTCCAGGATGAAGTCAGCAACAGCCTGTCTTTTAATTGCTGTCCGAGGCAGATAGGAGATATCAAACTGACTGAGTTCGACCGACCATTGCATAAGCCTGCCGGAAAACTCTGGTTGTTGCATTATCTTCTTCAACGGTTGGTCAGTGAGGACCACTATGGAATAGGCTTGGAAGTAAGGGCGGAGTCGTCTGGAGGCGGTGACCAAGGCCAAGGACATTTTTTCTAACAATGGGTAGTTCTGTTCCGCCCCCCGAAGAGCCCGACTGATGTAGTAGACCGGTCGCTGGACAGAGCTGTCTTCCCTGACGAGTGCTGCACTGACTGCAGTGTGTGACACGGCTAGATAGAGGAAGATGGGTTCACCCGTGATGGCTTGAGAAAGTAGAGGGGGGGTTAGCCATGCACTGTTTCAACTGTTGAAAGGCCTCTTCAGATTCTGTTGTCGATTCAAAAGTTTGTCGAAGGACTTTGAAGAAGGGGTGGCACTTATCTGTTGCTCGGGAAATGAAGCGGTTGAGGGCGGCCACTCGGCCAGTAAGCCTCTGAACCTCCTTGACCGTTCTGGGTGACTGCATTTCGATTAAGGCCTTGATCTTTTCGGGGTTAGCCTCGATGCCCCGCTGACTGACCATGAATCCCAAAAACTTCCCAGATCCTACGCCGAAGGCAGATTTTTTCGGATTGAGTTTCATCTGGTACTTTCGTAGGGTGGCGAAGGTTTCTCGCAGGTCGGCCAGATGATCGATGGAGAGCTTGCTCTTGACCAGCATGTCATCGACATATACTTCCATGTTTCGGCCTATCTGATGATGGAAGATGGTATTGACCAACCGTTTTTAAGTGGCCCCGGCATTCTTCAACCCAAATGGCATCACACGGTAATGGTAGGTGCCTTGATCGGTGATGAAAGAGGTGTGCTCCTGGTCAGATGGGTGCATCAAGATTTGGTTGTATCCAGAGAAGGCATCTATGAAACTGAGCATTTGATGACCGGCCGTGGCGTCGACCAGCAGATCTATGCGAGGGAGAGGGTAGCTGTCCTTAGGGCAAGCTCAGTTGAGGTCGGAGTAGTTGACACAGAGTCGCTATTTACCATTGTTTTTACGAACCAGAACCACATTCGACAGCTATCTGGGGTAGTCCACATTAGTGATAAACTGTGCCTCAAGGAATTTGTCTACTTCAGAAGCAATAAGGTTATTGCGTTCCGGGTGAAAAATGCGCTGCTTCTGGCGGATAGGTCGGAAGTGGGGCTCAACACTGAAACGGTGGCTGATGAAGGAGGGATCAATACCCGGCATATCGGAGTGAGTCCAGGCAAACATGTTGTTGTGTTCAACCAGGAGGGCAGTGAGGTCGGCCTTGGCTTGGGGGGATAGTTGGCTGCTGATCTTGGCGGTTTTGGCTGGGTTGGTAGGGTCGACGAGGACTTCGACGAGCTCCTCCACTGGTTCTCCTCTGACCAGCTCGTCTTCATCTCTGACATCGAGTTCTTCAATGATAATAGCCTCCTTCAGCTTGACTTCTTTAAGTGAGGCGACATAACATTCTCTGGCCACGGTCTGCTCTCTCCTCACTGTTCCGACCCCAAGATCGGTGGGGAACTTGATGGCAAGGTGGTAAGTGGATGTAATAGCTTGGAAAGCATTTAGGGCAGTGCGTCCAAGGATGATGTTGTAGACAAAGGGGTAGTCAACAACAAGGAAGGTGAGCAACTTTGTGGTCTGCCTCGGGTACTCGCCAATTGTGATAGGAAGATTGATGAAGCCGATGGAGGTCACCCGGTCGCTAGTGAAACCGACCAAAGGGTTTTGGAGGGGAGACAGACTTTCTTCCACAATCTTAAGCTGGCGGAAGCAATTGAGAAAGATGATGTCTGAAGAACTGCCGTTGTCGACGAGAACCCGTCTGACCTGGTAATTGGAGAGGAGGGTGGAAATGACGAGAGGGTCGTCATGAGGATAACGGATGCTTGTGCAGTTGGCGTCCATAAAGGTGATAGGCTCGGTCCACTGCCTGGGGTGTTTGGAGGGTCGGTCCAACGTGGCAACTTTTTTTTCTAAGCCCTGCCTTATTTTCCTGAGTTCTGCCCGCTGAGCCGACCGGGATGGTCCTCCACAAGCAAGCCTGCCGAAGATAACTCTGATTTCTCCAACAGGTGGGGTGGGGTTACCTTGTGCCTGAGGTTTCTGTGGAGGGCGATCATGACCTTGGTTAGGCTGTGCTGGCTGTCGGGGAGGGGTGCGCCAGCGGTTGTTTCTGATGGGTTCAGTTCACTGCCTCTGCTGAGGGCGAGTATCTGTGAATCGGCTGAGGTGTCCTTAACGAATCAAGCCCTCGACCTGATTTTTGAGGTTAACACACTCCTCGGTATTATGGCCGTGATCCTGGTGAAAACGGCAATATTTGGACTGGTCTTTCCGATTAGAAGGAGTCCGTGATGGTTGGGGCCATTTTAGGGGGTAGTCCCGCTGGATCTGATGGAGGACTTGTTCCATGAGGGAGTTTAGGGGGGTGTACCGCTCGAACTGGCCGGGCGGTCTGGCTGGAACCAGTCGGGCGGTCGGGCTAGGGCCGACCGGTCGGTTCTGGGGGGTCGGTCAGTGTACTGAGATGTTTGGTTATTGTACTGGGTATTTCTGGTTTCTAAATCTTTTCTCTTTTCTCTAGGGGTCGGGTTTTTGGTTATAGGATCTTGCCGGGCGGCTAGGGAATCTTCAGCATTCATGTATTTTTGGGCTTTGGAGAGTAGGGGTGCCATGGAGGTCGGGGGGGTTTTAGAGAGAGAGAAAAGGAAGTCAGACGATCGCAGACCGGCCATGAAAGCCGTAAGGATGACCTTGTCATCATTTTTCGCTACTTGCGGGCTTCGGTGTTGAAGCGGGTAACGAAACTGCGTAGCGACTCCCCCTCGGTCTGACGGATGCTGAGGAGTTAGGTTGTCGGACGCCGCTGGCGCTGGGCTCCAATGAAATGGCTGAGGAAAGAGTCACTGAGGTGCTGGAAAGTGGAGATAGAGTCTGCTAGCAGTTGATTAAACCAAAGTCGAGCTAACCCTTTGAGTGTCACGGGGAAAGCCCGACACATGATTTCGTCAGGGAAAGTATAGAGGATCATGAGGGTCCTGTAGGTCTCCAAGTGGTCGACTGGGTCCGTCGTACCATCAAAAGAGTCGATAGTGGGCATTTTGAACTTGGGGGGTAGAGGTTTATCCCGGATGGAGGCAACGAATAGCGAGTTGGCTGTGGTAGAGGGTTTATGCTGGATGTTTTGCATGACCCCTTGGAGTTGGAGCTTCATGGCTTGGAGTTCTACGTCCCAGAGAGGAATGTTGTCTCCACCGGAGGGCAGCGGGGGCTAGATGCTACTGGCCTCTCCTTCAGGGGTTGGTGCCGGGACCGATGGATGTAGGGGTCGAGGTGGTGGATTTATATTTGGGGGAAGAGGTTGTAAGCCTTCCAAGTTGGGTGGATTAGGCTGCAGGATAGTATGGCTCGGGGCTCGTTCTTGGTTGGAAGGAATATCTGGAGGTGGTGGAGGAGGCATAGGAAGGTTTCTTTGGAGTGGAGCATTTATCAGGGCTTGGTTTTGCTTGGCCATGCGGTTAATGCTGTTGGCAAGCTTGATGAAATACTGTGGTGGGTTGTTTGGATTGGGGGGGTCGGTTTGGTGGTCGACAGCGTTATGGTGAGAAGCCATGGATCTAGTCGTGACCATACACTTTGATGGGTAGCAAGAAAAGGTTGTTGGGACAGGGTTTCCGGCGACAATGAGCACAACTGGCGCACGGAGCAAAGCGTTTCCCACAGACGGCGCCAACTGATGATGCAGTTCGTGATGATAGAACGGGTCGAACTGATCCACGCTCCTCAAGCCTATGTCCAAATGACCAAGCCCACGAGGGAACCTGCATAAAAGTCCAATGGGGAACGAGGAGTCCCCCAGCGAACCCTCCGACGAGTAAGTTAGGAAGAGAAGTGGATTGTAGAGATAGATTAGAGATAGAAAAGCTTAACCTTCTTCTTGTCTTCAACGTCTGCTTATATCCTCTGGTAATCATTTCGTTGTCCCTTCCAACCTGTCACCTTGGCCGAAAGTCTATGATGTAGCTTACCTTGTTCAAGGTGAGGGCATGCTGTCCCGACGGAGAGGGGTTATCGCAATAAATGCTGTAAGGGGCCTCATTAATGGCGATGTGCCGTGGCAATAACTTTGCAGATCTTTGTCTATTGATGTGGCTTGCCCTTCTCTCGCTACGTGTCTTGATGTCATTGGTTCTTATTGCTATGTGGGGCTTTAGCAGTGCTGGGCTTTAGTATTTGAGATATGTATTGGACTTTAGTATTTGAGATATGTATTGAACTTTAAACGGTGGGCTATAATTTTTATGGGCTTACCCATGTCAATTTCTATGGTATGAATCCTTTATTTGTGAAGATTTAATATATTTTTAACATTTTCCAAATGTTATTTCTACTATGTTTACAAAGAATATCTCCTGCATCAATCTCTAACATCTCATTTGGATTGGGGGTGATTTGGAGAGAAGAAAAGAAAAAGAACTCCCTATTCTCAAATGACCTATTTGGATAGCTTGATAGAAGAGAAATGGAGTAAAAAAGGAAAAATGGAGAAATTGTTCTCTTTAAATCGACATGTTGAATCTCTAATGTAGGGATTTGTAGAGAAAGCGAAAGGAGTTACTAGTTACCGATTTTGTACCTACTTTTTTTTCTTATCTTTTGCACCAGTGATCATAGGCTACTTCTGAACTTAGGTGACTTGGCTGAAAGCAATTGTGTTGGTTAAATTATACCCAAAAGTATTCCTTTATTCGTATGACAAAACACTTCTCCTGATTCTGAAATTTCTATCCCTTTGCAGTTGCTGGAAAACAAAGAGTTCCTGGATAAAATAATATCTCAAACTCCTCTAAGACGCCCTGGAGAGCCCAAGGAAGTATCATCCTTGGTGGCATTTCTCTTTATGCCTGCTTCGTCTTACATCACCGGGCAGATTATTTCCGTTGAGGGAGGAATGACTGTGCATGGTTTCTGTCACGCCCCAAGCTCTGTGACAACGCCGCACACTCATATAAGTGAGCATGCAAGGCTAAGAATCCAATCACATAACCCACAAAATACAATACTCAAATTAAATCCTTAATTGTCAAAATGCCAAAATCCATAAAAATAAATAGTTCTCATATGAAAATGTCCACAAAGTCTACTAATTTAATTCACTAACAAAACAATAATCCAAGTACTTAAATCATGGTTCTACTCTCAGCACTCCCACATGTAAAACAAAGATCCCGCGCAGCTCTACTTTTCAGAATCTGAAAAAAAATAAGGGTAAGCTAGATAGCCCAGTAAATAACCAACCATCACTGCTAGCTGGATCAAGTATACAAAAATAAATAAATAAATCGATAACCAATAAATATAATTTTTTCTACAGTTCAACAAATGAACAATTATTTGTAAGGTGGTTTCATAGCTAAAAATAAACAATGTACAATACATTTTAAATGAAAAGCCAACAAGATAATTCAAAGTAATTTGTTGTTCAAATCGATGGTTCGATATTCAGATGGTTCAATGATTTGATTCACAAAACCCAAGTCTTATTGACTACAGTCACATAGCCTGTGACAAGGCCCAGAACCACACATAGGCCAGTGGTAAAGCCCCAAAAGAAACTAGTTTATGTGCCAATAAATAACCCCCATTGGCTAGGGTCCAAATCATAGTCAGACTAGAGTGATGTTCAAAATTCAAACAATACACAACTTTTAAATAAAATATTCGATGTTTTCGGAATAAACATTTGGTACAATTTTCAGAATAGTTTCACAAAATATTCAAATAACTTTCATAATAATATTCGATATTGTTTTATACTTGACCCATATTTTATTTTAAGAGAACATGAAAGCTATAAATAAATATTTATAATTTTAAACGATTCAGTAGGAATAAAAATGAACCAACAGTGATAGAGGGTTACTTACCTCAAACAGCTAAAATAATATTTCCCAAGCTAATCTCAAATTACCAAGATCCACCTCAATCTCACAAACCTAATAAAATATTACACCGCATAAACAATTATTATGTGCACCCATCCATCTCTTCTTGTAACAACAATAGAATAAATTAACCCAATAGTCTATTAGGAACTCCCACGATTTAGCATCAAAACAAAGCCATCACGGCTTCAGAAATTCTCAACCCATATTATTCTCTTGTTTATATATATATATATATATATATGTAAAAAAATTGTAATTGCTCGTAGTCAATCGTGTATCCCACAAATACACCACCATTAAACTTAGCCCATCACATATCAATCTCAAATTATGAACCACCCAAATGGGATGCCAAATACACTCTAAAATTGAGCAAAATTGAGACCCCCAACATAGACTACATCAATATATCTATTTAATTATATATGCCCATAAAATCATCTATTGATATATTAACACTAAAATCATAGATAGGAATACAATAAAATAAATCTTACCTAAGTGATGAATAAAGCAAAACCATCACTATTATGAATCCTCCCTCTTTCTTGGTTTGGGTTTCTTTTCTTTAATTTTTAACTTTTCCAAACCCTTGTTGCTGCCTTCACCTTTAACTCTTCCAAACCCTTTCTGCAGTACAAGCCTCTCTTCTCTTTTTTTCTTTTTTTTTTTTTCTTTTACCTTCTCAAACCCTAGCCGCCTATGGAGCAATTCATAGCCTCTGTTTTGTTTGTTTTCCAAGACTTAAAGCCACAATAGGTGGGCTTATTAACCTAATTTCTCAAAGTTACAAAATTACCCATCTAAGTAATAGGAAATATAATGCCATCTCATAACTAATTCTTTGATATTAATAAATGACCCATATAAATTAATTTAATTACTAATCTATCCAATAAAATAATCCTACACACAACTTGGGTTTTACAGTTTCTCAGTTAATTAGGGGGAGAAGACAATGGCAAAATTTTGATACCCTCGGTACTCAATTTGTGGAGTGATATCAAATGTTTATAACGTCTCCTTTATGATTTGTTTGTCTGAATTGTTTTGTTTTCTTATGTTGTGTTTGGTTGAGGGATTTGAGGAGGGATTTGGCAAGGGAAATGGAAAAAGTAGGTAAAATATGAAAAAAATATAATTACATTTCACATAGTTTCACACGCCTTTTTCCTTTTCCTTTCCAAATCCCTCCCCAAATTCCCGACCAAACACAACATTAATGAACTTTTTACTGCAAAACTCTGTTATTCGTGGCTGTCAAGATGAAATGGCTTATTTTCGAAGTTTTGTTCACCCTGGTCAATAAAAAAGATGATGTCTGTGGTTGGTTAAGTGATCGAACCATTTGTTAATATCGCCCCAGTCATAGAAAGCATATTTGCTTTTCAACCAGATAGTTTTTTGTTCATTTTATCAATAAATATATAATTATTGAAAATCTTGTTTACTTGAGCATTTATTTAGACCACAAAGGAACTCCCAAATAATTTCCCAAAGATTGAGCTATTTTGTGATCCTGGTTATGCTGCTGGATCTGTCTGATTACTCCAATTAATAATTAATATTTAGACCACAAAGGAACTCCCAACATGCAAGTTATTGTTGGAAACAATGGTTTTGGACTCGTAGCAATACTGATCTAATTGCTCTGTTTTGTTTGGGCAAAAAAATATATTTTGAAAAATGGTTATCACATTTTTTGGCATTTGGCATAATAGAAAATCAAAATCAAAAAAAAAATATATATATATATATATTTTGTTCAATTTGTTAGGAAAATGTTTTCTAATTTTGGAAGGTGGGAAATTGTTTTTCAAATTTAAAGTTTTACTAGTATCACCACCACAACTATCACCTGACAACACCATGTCAATTTAGTTTCAAGGTTTTAACTAAACACAAGATAATATTTTTACCAAAACAAACAATGCAATACTTTATAATGAGTGCAATCCTCAACAATTGGATAGCAGAATTAAATAATGTCCTCTCCAAAACAAAGAATGGGTAAAAGCAAAATGACACAGAAGTTGAGAATTGACAAAAGCACAAGGTAAACCTAACTCTTTCAAAAAATCTGTATTTTTTTTTTTTAAAGTTAAAAATGACAAAAAAACAATTTTAGGATGAAATTTAACTTACTCGGGGTGAAAAAAATGAGAAGATAGGATGCTTAGCGTCACACCAGTTAAAAAAAAAAAAGAGCCAATTTTATGATGTAATTTAATTTACTCAAGGAAAAAAGAAGGGGAAATTTCAGTGCAGTGTACACTTTAAAAAATTATAAATAAATGGTAAACTGTATACACATTAATAATTAAAATCATAAAATTTGTCATGAATCTGTAGTAATTTTATTCCCCCCCCCAAACAAGAAAAATGAGAAAATAGCATGCGTAGTATTACTCCAATTAATAATTAATAATGGACACTGGACGGCAAAATGGTGGATAATCAACCACTCTTGAAACATAGAGGGAACACTGAGGACGGAGGATGTTAGGGAATAACGCAATGATGACCACATTTATTCATTATATCATGTTTTATCACTGCATTGGCAATAAATATAAATGGTAAGATATATTAAGCCAATGCAACTATGACAACACCAAATATGTGCAACCAACGGAAATAGTAGTGGGAAGGGAAGGGTTGGGGGTGGTGGTAAGGGAGTATTGGGGAAAATTGTAAAATGGGGAAGGAGAGTGGAATATTTGTAAATTTGAAGATGTTTAAGATATTTTTATCTTAAAAATAACACTCCATGTAAGGGTGTAGCTCTTACATTCTGTCAACTTAGATGGGAATGATGACCATGTATTTTACTGATCTGATATTATCTGTTAACCAATATGATGTATATTATTGATTAATTGATAATTACAAGATTGTTGTATATATTTTGTATATTGCAAGCTATTATATAGGAGAGGATTTGGGAGTAGGTGAGGTAGGTGAGTGGTGGTAGTGGATGATAGTGGAGGTGGTGGGTGGTAGTGGAGATGGTAGGTGGAGTTGGTGGTGTGGTAATTTACACAATTTACAATTTACATTAACAGCCCCCCTCAAACTCAAGGAGGATAGGAACTAACCAACTTGAGTTTGAAGAGAGTAACAAAACAGAAAAATAAGCTGACAAATAAAATTAAAAATGGGATAGGAGACACTGTATGGTCGTGTCGGACCGTTGTAGCAGACAGTTTACGGGGTCATGTCGGACCGTTGTAGCAGACACTGTGTGGTCGTGTCAGACCGATGTAGCAGACAGTTTATGGGGTCATGTCGGACCGTTGTAGAAGACAGTTTACGGGGTCATGTCGGACCGTTGTAGAAGACAGTTTACGGGGTCATGTCGGACCGTTGTAGCAGGACAGTTTACGGGGTCATGTCGGACCGTTGTAGAAGACAGTTTACGGGGTCATGTCGGACCGATGTAGCAGCTGACCGGGAGCAATGTCGGGACAGTTTATGGGGTCATGTCGGACCGTAGTAGAAGCTGACCGGAATCAATGTCGGGACAGTTTATGGGGTCATGTCGGACCGTTGTAGCAGACACTGTGTGGTCGTGTCAGACCGTTGTTGAAGACAGTTTATGGGGTCATGTCGGACCGTTGTAGCAGGACAGTTTACGGGGTCATGTCGGACCGTTGTAGAAGATTGTGGTGGTGCACCAAGGGGGCGACTTAGGGAGTGCGCCATGAGGTGGCTTGAACATGATACGGTGTATAACCCCCCCTCAAACTCAAATAGGTGTGAAGATAGAAACCTATTTGAGGTTGAAACAAAGGGATTGATAAAGCTGACTGGTGTAGAAGACACTGGATGAGTGTGTAGATAGGCTGCCCAAAAGATATACATGGATGTAGATATCGAGTCCTCAAAAGTCGTGCCCTCAAAAGGCGTGTCATCAAAAGGCGTGCCTGAGTCATGAAAAGGCGTGCCATGAAAAGGCGTGCCATGAAAAGGCGTGCCAGGTTGTCGGCGTCAAAAGGCGCGCGATGCGCGTGGCTGCCTCTGTGTCATGGTCGTTATAAACCGAAGCGGAGGAGGCAGAAACTGAGACAGAAAAAACTGAGAGAAACCTTTGAAAAATTCTTCGTTTTGCTGAGAAAGAGAGGTCGTTTTGCTGAGATTGCTGAGAGAGATAGTCTGTAACACTCTGTTGTGAGAGATATTCTGTAACACTCTGTTGCCCAGAAAATGGCCTCGTCTTCCCGTGGGCTGCTCACTCTCTTTCCCGATCTCAACGAGTCCACAGGAGAGAGAACTGGTGCGGTGTCCCGTGAACCTCAACCAAACACCACTGGGTTTGCTCCGTTGAACTTTCCGATGCAGTCGGTGGAGCAAAAAATGGCAGTGCAAACGGATGTGGAGGCTAATCAGTATACTTTGAAGGCATGTGTGGAGTCCATGACGGCGGTCACAAACTTGTCGCACCGGCTGCAAAGTAGGACAAATGAGGTGCAGCAATTAAACTCCCAGCTGGCTCTGCTCCAACGCATGTATAAGGATGCGCGAGCAGAGATAAGCGTGCTAAGGGCAGAAAACAAGGAGCTGAAGCGGAAGGCCACCGTGATGTTCCGATTTGGAGGGCCGCCATATGCTGCAGTGGAGGAGCAGGGAGTAGTGATCGTGCCCAGTGGAGTGGGAAACACGGAGGCAACACCGGCAAGGGCCGCCCAGGACAGAGGCAAGAAGAAAAGACCGGCGGCAGAGTAGAGAAGAAAAAATGCCACTGTTTTGGTTTGTTGTTGTTGTTGTTGTTGTTGTTTTTTTTTTTTTTTTTTTTTTTTTGTGTGTAAAATTGTGATCGGGGGGAGCCCCTGATATGAATAAAATGACAAGGTGGTGGAATGTTGTTGGTGTGATTTTGTGAATGTTGTTTTGTGTAATAAGAAAAAGAAAATAAAATAAAACAATGGATAAAGAAAAAAAAAGAGAAAAATATTTGTGGATGGAGGATAAGAAAAATAGGGGTGTATGTTTTTTTTTTTTTTTTTTTTTTTTTTTTAAATATATATATATATAGATAGATATAGTAAAATAAAAGAAAAATGGTGAAAACGTGGGTGCAAGTCAGGTCGTGAATAATAAAAAGGAATGGGAGTGCCGTGGGAGAATTTGTGTTGTAATAAATAAACCATGGTGGGTGTGGGTGTGCTTTGAAGAGTAGATTAGAATAAACATAGACATAGAAAAATAAAAGAAAAGAAAGTGGAGTGGGGTTGGAGGAGAGAGAAAGAGGTGAAAGTGCATTGGTGAGTAGGATCACGTGGGTTAGTGCAGAGATGTCCTGTTCTGAAGAGACAATGGGTTGTGGAGGCTTCTGGTTTCCATGTCTCTGCAATTGGCCTCGAGGGAGGACCTTGTTCTTGCTTTGATTTCGGCGTTTCCGATCTATGGAAGACCCAAAACACGCAAGAAAACAACCCATTATTTTAGGTTCTCTGTTCTTGCTTTCTCAGATAAAATTTCTGTTCTAGGCCGAGGACGATGAAGATTGTCGGCTGATTAAAGAGTCATCATGCTGAGAGAGAGAGATGTGCGTTGAGCTCGCTAGAGAGAGTAAAGGCTGCCTAATCTTGCACAGACGGGTTAGAGAAGGATAGAGAAGACACACACAGGGCTCTCTTCCCTCTCTCCGCCTACGCTGCAGCTACCCGGTAGCCGGCTTAAGACTGCTTTGAGTGCTAGAGATTTCGAACTTGAAATGGAATTGCTTGGATTGGAAGGTCTCCGTAACCAACACCACCACCAGCAGCAACAGCAACGACAATTGATTGATGAATTGACTGGTCTCTCTTCCCCATACAGTAAGATTGGGGAATTGAAGCCAACTAACCTCGATGATATTTTTGGATCTCTCGATCCTTCCTTATTGTCTCAATTGCAGGGCCTTTCGCCCAAAGTTACCACCACCACCACCCAATTACAATCTCCCACTGCGCATCAGATACGCCAGAACATGAACCAACGTCGGGCAAGTTACCCGACTAACCTTTCATCCTCTCCAGCAAGGAAGCCCTCTATTTACGGGTTTGATTCCTCTGGGGCAGTTGCAGCAAGTGGTGCAGGTGGAGGAACAGCCGTAAGTGAACCTCGGAAGCGACTGGAGGATCGTCTGGTTGAGGCCGTTGTTGGGGGCGGCGGCGGAGCCAGGCGCATCGGGCCACGGCAATGAAGCCGACGACGCAGAGGTATGGAGGTTTTGCTCTGGCGAGGTATGTGAAAAAAAAAAAAATCTTAGCGGACTAGATTGAGGTCCGGCGGGCGGGTAAGGCGAGGTTGCCGCCCGCCGGTGACGCAAAAAACAAATACGAAACTCTTAACCTTGCTCTGATACCATGTTAACCAATATGATGTATATTATTGATTAATTGATAATTACAAGATTGTTGTATATATTTTGTATATTGCAAGCTATTATATAGGAGAGGATTTGGGAGTAGGTGAGGTAGGTGAGTGGTGGTAGTGGATGATAGTGGAGGTGGTGGGTGGTAGTGGAGATGGTAGGTGGAGTTGGTGGTGTGGTAATTTACACAATTTACAATTTACATTAACATTATCTATTGGCCCAACAAAAAAATTAACTGAATTTTTATTTTTATTTTTAATTTTTAAATGAGTGCCTTGATCTTATTGGCCATGATGGGTGCAATCCACACCATTGTCCTGCGAGAATCTAGTCATCAAATTCATCATTCTATAAAATAATAATAATAATAATAATAACAATTGATACTTGAAATTGAAACCACAGAATCCAAGTTGGGTACAATTCCAGTACTGTTGACATTGATCCTGTTATGTTTCCATTGGAGCAGGACTTTAGTTGCAATAAATCAGTTGAATAAGTCTTTACTTGACATTAGGAGAATCTAAATTTCATATTCATGTTTATCAGATTTGTGTTAGGTTGTTCCTATTTTGTTGGGTTGTTCCTAGTTTAGTGAGATAGTGGGTTTGTTCCTATTTTAGTGTGATATTGGGTGCTAAACTTTAGCAGAGTGGTTCACTTTATTCCTATTTATTGTACTGATCACAGTTTGAAATGAACCACCAGAATTTTATTCCACTCTTGTGTGATATTGGAGGATTGGGTTTCCCTCGAAGCAAACCAATTTTTGATTTCTCTGTTCCTTACCGTCTTCCAGCAACTCTGTTTTTCTTTGTTTTCCTAGCAAAAATAGGTAAACAGAAGAACAAGAACACCAGCTCTGCTGCAGCTGTACATAACAGATCCAGTGTTACTTAATTTGGAAGGAAAAGAGGCTGGTCACAAAGTCAGAATCGGATAGGACTAAATCACCCAAATGCTTTTCATCTTTTCCTGAGCCTGAGGTGTAAGTGAAAGGATTGTATTTGTAGGCCAGTGCAGTGCAGATTAAAGAAAAATGCTTCAACACTTCTCCAAGCCGGCCTTGCACACTACTACGTCCTGATAACACACACACATGCATATATATATATATATATATTCATACTTGATTTTATTGGTGGTGGGAAAGAGAATCTACACATCATAGCCCCATCAGCACAATTTTCTCACATGTTCAATACCCGTTCCAGCTCTTGAATTTTGAAGGCTAATGAGTGTTGTTGATTTGATTTGAAACTTGTTTCCCAGTTCCCTTGATCCAATTAACATAACAGATAAGTGAAATGAACAGAAAACAGTTTTTAGCTGAAGATAGCTTGAAAAATATGTACTATGTAAAATGCCATGGGTACATATAACATATTGAGTGTGCATAATATTACCTACCAGACCTGTTGGGGATTAAAAATGCTTAAAATACTCTTTTTTTGACCCAGTGAATCTAAAGTTGGGCTTGTATGCTACTAGGTACGTGTAGATGTATAATAAGATTATTCAATTCCATACTCAATTTTATTGTCAGTGGGCAAGAGAATTGCAACATCATTGCCCCATCAGCACAAAATAATTTTCCACATTGAACTACTAGTGTTCAACTCTTGAACTTTAGCCCAGTTAGATTGCACCAATTAGCATAGAAATTTAAAATAAAATAAAAAATTTAAAAAGACAGATAGTCAGACAAGAAAAAGAAGACATGGCTTTAGCCCAAGTAGAAAAACAAATTTAATCTGTTAAAATTCTATAGATACCTATCAATATTCAGTAAACACAGCTGAATAATGTTAGAACGATTTTTGAGAATGACAAAGAAGAAGAGTTGTGGGTTAAGAGCTGATAATTCAGTTTTGATGTTTGGTTGAGTTTGTAACTCTGTGACCTCCATAGAATTCCTTGCTGACGAGTTAAGGAATTTTTTTCGTTGATGATTTACAAATCCCATAAATCATCAGTCAAAATTGTCTGCAGGCATCATTTGTGTTTTTTTTTTAAATATTTCATTTCAAAGTTGAGTTTCAATTTCTTATGCTTGGTTGAGTCTCACGGGCATCAAAACATTTTGATACTCCGAAGACTCGAACAAACCTGACTACAAGCAAGAGAGCACACTAAGTTGGTTCAAGATGATCAATCTGTTGTTCATACATCGGAGTAGAGTATTACAAGTCTGGGAGCAAAAATTAGACCGGATCAACATGGAGGCCTAGGTTGGCCAGGCTTCCATGAGCAATCCTAGTCCATAAGTTCTACTAGTGCCACATGGCAGTGGTCAAAGTATGATCAAAGAAAACTACTAAATTTTAATTATATATAACAGTGACTACAAAATACAGTATAGTTTTGTTTCCTTAATATAAACACATCTAGATATAATAGAGCAGGACAGAAAAAAATCTCTGTTTGGATCACTTATGAGCCAAGTTGTGTGTCACCGAGCTTGGGAGATTGCCTGCTCAAGAGATTTCAAAGTTTTTTGATAATTCAGGAATCCCATAAACCAGAAATCAAAATTATCCACAGTAACTATTTCGATGTACTTCTGTGATGGTCTCTTCACATTTTGGCTTTCACCGGCTCTCAACATCTTTTCTACCGGGATCAAGACCTTGTAACGAATTCTTACAAAATCACCAGTTGGAGAAGACAATTTGATGGATTTATCACTGCAGAAGGCAACCTTGTCGGTGGAGATGAAGAGGAGGCCTGCTATTGGACCAGCTGTTGTTGACAAACAGCATTGGGAAGCCTTTAGCAGCTTCTCTCCTTCTCTAACACTGAAATTACGCTTGAAAATCTTCTCCAAACCACCTACTCGAATAATTTTAGCCCCCAAGCTTAGTTTCCCCTTCACAATTTCGGAGATCTTGGGCCCCAATCTCACTGAAATTTTCACAAAATGCAATAAGACTCACATTCACATAAAAGCTTATTATGTTGGTTGACACTAATACAGCAATGGAAAAGAAAGCAATTTTATTTCGATGTTAATATATATATATTTATTTCAAAACTTTCCAGTTGATTTTTCTGCCATCTTTTTGGCAGCAAAAAAAAATATAGATTTTAATATGGTACATATCAATAAACAGTAAATAATTTTCTACAAAAGAATATTCATATTCTTGAATTGAGTTATTCTCAGACTCGTTTGAAGCAAGGAAACAGTTAGTTACCAAGCTCACGTATGCCATCTGCAGGGTTGTCTGCTTTTCCTCCAAGTTTATTCACCCTATCTTCTTTATCTGCACATTTGTCACAAATCAATTGCTAAACAGTGTCTCAATTTTAATCACTTAAAACTAGTAAGGTACAAAAAAAAAAAAAGAAAAAAAAAAAAAAAAACCATGAAATATACTTACTATGTTTTAATTTTAGAGGTCCATTTGAAGAATAGAGAATATGGTATTGGCTAGCAGGTTCCTGTAAAAGTTTGTTTGGATATGCCATTGATGATGAGCTTACTGGAATTCCAATAACATGTGCCAGAATCTGCTCCATATTTGACGAATTGCTCCAATTTGGTTCTGTTTTGTATTCCTTGGTTTTGGCAAGGAATGTTCTGTGATAGTCAGATGTATTGGCTGAGGATATGCTTAATGTGATGGTTCTAGCAATGGATTCAGCAAATGCATATATATAGGGGTAGAAAAGGCAAGTAAGTTGGTGGATCTTAAATTTTAGTTGCATGATGAGTCATCTCTGCCTCATCCACATGAATAAAAAAGCACACAAGTCTTAGTTAAAGGCATTCTATAAAGAAAAATTGGTATTAAGAAGGTAATGATGTGTCTCGTTTCTTTCAGAAAAGAGATATGCAGAAGGTCCAAGTCTTAGTCATCTTTGCCTCATCCACATCAATTGGTTATTTTTTATTTTTTTGATATAAACAGAAAAATGATCAAGATATTTAAAGAACATAAATAATGAAATGACTGTATTAGAAGTATAAAAAAACATTTAAAATTTGAGTTGGTTTGTACAGTTACGTCGGTTCAATGGTTTCTCAGAAATTCCATAAAACTACCCATAGTGAGCATTCAATATTGTTTTCATTTCTAAAGTAACTTTTAAACTCTTTTGTTTTTAAATTTATTTCAACTTTTGTTTTCATGGAAAGAGTTTGGGAAATCAAACTCTTTGTGCAATTGGTGAATGAAAGTAAAATAATGGAATTAGTTGGGTCAGCATTTTAATCATTCAATCCTACAAAGCAATGACACATTGGCTGCTTAGGTCTTGCTGACTGTGTGTGAGCATTGTGAATTAAGCTTTTGAGCTGGCATGTAGCTTTATGATGCCATTCCTCTCTCTTATTAATAGACCAAAGCAAAGGCTAGAAGGCATTGCTCACACACATACAGTGCCTTGATCTCCTGAGTAACGAAAAAAAAGTTCAGCCTTGCATGCTACTACTGTTGATAACAGATATATATACCCCTCCATTATCTATATATCAAATATAGCATTTAACAGATAAAATATTTTTTACGTAGGCTAATGCCTTGTTCTCTTCTTCTTCTCTTACTTTTTATTTTTTTTAAAATGTTAATTGGTTCAACTTAATCGGGCTAAAATATAAGAGTTGAACAGTTGTAGTTCAAATTTAATATGAGGAAACTTATGTTGTGCTGATGGGGCAATGATGTGGAGAATCTCTTTCCCACTCACAATAAAATTGAGAATGGAATTGCATAATCTTATCATACATCAACGCATTTGTATGTAGCAGCATGCAAGGCCGGCTTTAGATTCAGTCACTTGGCCGTCAGGTACTTTAATCATCTTTGACCTACAGTTTTCTGCCTTACACCTCACCTCAACCTCAAAATTAATAAAAAAGAATGTTCATATTAATGATCTGAATCTAGGACAAAAAAAGAAAAAAAAAAAAAAAAGAGCATTCTGAGTACTAGGGACAATCATATTGTCACTTTGTGAGAAGGTTCTATTATCCTCTTCATTTTTTAACACTTGACTTCCATTTTTCTGGAAGTTTTAGTTCTCTCAGTCCTTTCCATGATTTAAGACTTGAAACTATCACCAAAATGCCATTCCTATATGGTCAGTTAAGGAGTTTAAATTCACAGCATTCTAATTCAATCTTAATTATTAAAATACCCCCACATTCCTAAATCCTGTCAATTCCTAAAAACTTACGATTTCAGTTTCAATTTCAAAAACCCTGAAAAGTAAAAATAATAACTAAATTTTCAAAAAAAAAAAAATATATATATATATATATCTTGTCAAGCGATGTAGTCATTTTTTTGAAGTGATGACATGTTACGCCCTCAAAATAATATAAAGATAACTCATATGCGGAATAAATATAAGAAACAACATACTTTTATATATCAGAATTCACTGTTTAACAATCAGTTAAATGCCATGTAAGCTTACATGTTTCCAAGTCATTGCTTAGTTACACAAATTGAGTCTCGCTCATTACATCTTAAGCCCTTGGCTTTACAAATAACAAACATACAAACATAAAGCATAATTAAGAAGTTCTTGCTTCCCAAAACTCCATCCACGCTATTGCATTGGAAGAAACATCTCACCTGTACCTAAGAAAGGTATTCCCATATAGGGTGAGCCAACAGCCTAGTGGAAATAATCTAACACAATTTATGAGGCTTAGCAAAGGTATAAATACCACGTACATAAACAATACTGATCCTGAAACATCCACAAGACCTGCATATCCATATGCCACTAAAACCAACCTTATTCCATTTTCCTTTAATTTTATTTCCAGTTCATATATGCTACTCAATTCATGAGTTAAATTCGTTATCTTTCAACAATCAAAATGAGATTACAACTCAATGATTTTCCAATTATGCAAAACTCACATTAACACTTCAAACCTGCCATTTTACAGATATTTTGTCCGAAGGAATCGGCACCCATTTATACATAAAATTTCAGGTCTTTCACCTAGGACACTCCGGCCAACTTGCTTTAAATGGAGTCCATCTCTTTTCTCCTCCCAAACAAATATACATATGCAATGTATTTATAAACATAATCACATATGGAGTACATCCCCTTTCTCCTCCCAATAAACATACATATACAATGTATCTATAACATAGTTATATTCAATGACACCAACAATGGATTAGCATTAAATCGCCTAATCTTCATGTAATTTCTACAACAATCATAGCTATCCTCCACCGATAGCCCAATGCAATTATTTCTAAAGAGATGTTCAATATCAAAATAAATAGTTTATTCAAAACTTCCATAGGTGAGATAATACATATCCAATATCACCATTTATAATCACAACCTTCCAATTTCACGTTTTCAATGTTAATCCCAATTATTTATGCAAAATAATAATTTAATCAAAATTAGGGCAGAATCCCCCTTTCACCAAATATCAACCTAAACACCAAAATCAACTATTTTGGCACAACATGATCTTATATTCAAGCCCCATACTCATCTACCTCATATTCATCAAAACCTCTCTCTTCATTTCACACCCAAATCCTAGATTTGTCCAAACCACAACCAAATTTCATCATCTATACACAATAGCAAATAACTAAGCTAAAAATCATATTGGAGTGTAGAAAATCCCTACCTCAAGTTTTGAAGAGAATCTGAGATGAAACCCCAAAATTTACGGTGTCGAAACTTGATCTCCACCGCACACAACGAAGCCCTCGAGGTGATAACCAACTTTGGTGAAGAACTTAGGCTTAAATACCCATGGATTTGGAGAAATCAAAGAGAGAAGATGACTTCTAGAGAGAGAAGCTCTAGACCTGGAAATTTGGAAAGTTTTAGAGAGAGAGGGGGCTGCAAAAAGTGATCTGAAACCCTGATTTACGGACTGATATAACAAGGTCACTCAAGCGTGAAATACACTTTCCTGTAAGCAATTTTGAATGCATTTTGCATTTTTGCTTTTGGCGAGCTGATCGGGCGCTCGACCCCCGAAGTTGACTGGGTCAAAATTAGGATCGCTACAACATGGCTTTCCATCAGATCACATATTATTTATTCATTAGTCATCATGAGATCACCATATAACTTCTCTTTCTTTCTTTCTTTTAATACATTTGTTGTGAGACTGAGACACGTGCGTTGTCTGTTTCCCTTTCTTTTGTTATAAGTGTTAGGTTTTATTCTTGGTAACCCCGTTTGACAAAACTCCTTTCAGTTGTATTTATTTTCACACCTTTTATTTCAGTAAGGCTATGAGTTTATTAGATGTGAATCCAACCCGAATCGTGCCTTTGTCAATTTCCATGGATCAAAACCAAGGTTGTAACAGGATCTAGTTTTCCAGATTTTCCAATTTTGGTCGTCCCCACTCGAGCGGGGAAAGTGACGCTCGAGCGGGGATTGCAAGCTCACAGCATCTCTGCTTCGCTTGAAAAAGTACTGGATAGTGTGATTCGGCGCTCGAGCATGGAAACTCTCGCTCGAGCGTGAAGCCTATATGAATCACACAATTTTGAAGCCTCCACTCGAGCGGGAATTCCCACGCTCAAGCGGACCACGGAAACACAGATTCTTGGATTTCTATAAGGAATTGGTTTTCTTCCAAAACTAGGATTACTTTGGATTTCTATAAGTAGTTGGTTTTCTCCCAAAACTTTGACAAGTCCTCCAGATCTTCTTTTTGGATTCTAAGGTTTATATCTGGGGATATTTTGCTAGTTTTCTTTGATGTTTTGATTGAGTATTCAACTCATGGTTTTAGAAGTTTACATCAAATGATTGTTTGTTTAATTCTACACAAAAGAGAGAGTTGTTCATCAGTGGATTCTGAAGAATTCGAGCCTGAAGCTTTGGTGGATTCCGGAGTGGCTCATCGTCAAGACAATTCCGAAGTGAAGACGGGGTTGGAAGAGACACATAGAGGTTGGTTCAATTCGGGCGTGGATTCGCTAGGTAATTGAGAGTATACCTGTGTAATTCTTTTATATCTTCTTAGTGGATTGTTTTGTGGCTGTTGCCCGTGATTTTTTTTTATCACAATTGGAGGTGTCCAATTGTGGTTTTTCCACGTAAAATCGTTGTGTCGATTTGTCTTGATTGTTTGATTTGGATTGTTATATACTGCTTAGAATTGATACATAATCACAAATCAACATCTAGGGAATTTCTAGATTTTTCAATTGGTATCAAAGCAGGTCGTTCAATTTTTTAAAATTTTTTTCTTTTAGAATGAGATCTTGTTTGATTTGTGATAATGGATTCAATTCGTGAGGAAAATTCTATGGTTCGACCACCCCTACTTGACGGATCCAATTATTCTTTTTGAAAAGCTCGGATGAGGTCGTTTTTGAAATCTATAGATGAAAAAGTTTGGCAATCTGTCATGAATGGGTGGACCGAACTAACAATTACTGTTGATGGACTAACTTTCCCCAAACCAATTGAAAAGTGGGACACAACTGATTACCAAAATAGTAGTTGGAATAGTAAAGCTATCAATTCTCTCTTTTGCGGTGTCACACTTGAAGAGTTTAGTCGTATTTGTAATTGTGAAGTCGCAAAAGAGGCTTGGGATATCTTACAAACTGTTCATGAGGGCACTCCTTCTGTGAAACGGTTAAAACTTCAAAGGCTCACATCTAGTTTCGAAAACCTTTCAATGAAAGATAGTGAGACCTTTGATGAATTTTATGTGAAATTGAGTGACATTGTAAATTCCAGCTTCAATTTAGGTGAAAAAATACCAGAATCCAAAGTTGTGGAAAAAATTTTGAGATCCTTGCCCGATCGGTTCCAATCAAAAGTTACGGCTATTAAGGAGGCTCAAGATGTTAACAACCTCAAGCTAGATCAGTTGGTTGGAAATCTCCAAACTTATGAGGCACATAGGAATTTCAAAAAGAAACAAAAAGATATTGCTTTTAGTAGTGCTCATAGAGTTGGAGATGATTCTGATGAGGATTGTGAGATAGATTCCAAGATTACGACTGCTTTTGTTAAACAATTTAAAAAATCTTTTTTGAAAAAGAATCCTAATCTTTTGGAATCTACTCATACTCATAAATCTAAAGGCAAAGATAAACTCAAAATTAATTCTATAGCCAAGAAAGAGAAAGGAAAGATACAAGGGAACTCTGAAAGACTCTAATGCTATGAATGCCAAGGATTTGGCCACTTTGCTTCAGAATGCCCCACTCGTTTGAAGAAGAAGAAAGCCCTCGCCATCATTTGGGATGATGAATTAGAATCTAATGAAGATGAAAGTAACAATGAAGATCAAGGCGAAGAGGGACATAAATAATTCCTTGCTTTCATGGTGGCTTCTGAAACTGAAGGACGAACAGAGTATCCGAAGAGCCCGGTTGAGACTACCACTGATGATGAATCCTCCGGAAGTGATGATGAAGAGCTTGAGCGAGCTTATGAAAAGCTATATAAGGAATCTCTTAAGCTATCCAAATTGAATGACAAACTCACTATGAAACTCACAACATGTGAAAGTGAGAATGTCAAACTAAAGGAGGAGATTTCCGAGGCTAGGATTGAAGTCATCAAGATTTCTAATGATCGACAAGCTCTTTGTGCAAAACTCTTGACTTGTGAGACAGAGAGGAATGAGCTTCAGCAAATCTATGCAACATATGAAGAAAAAATTAAAACTCTCGAGATGTCTCAAGTTGCTTTGGAAGAACTAATGATCAAGAAAGAGGAAGAACTCAAGTGTGCTATGGCTACCATTGGTCTTTGGAACAGAGGATCAAAGACTTTGGACAATATCATTAGGTCTCAACAAATTTGTTTTGACAAGAGTAGCATTGGCTTTGGTGATAACAAAGAGCAAAAACAGAGTGCATCTACATCTCATGATTCAAGAACTCAAGGAAAGGGAGAACAAAAATTTTAACATGAGGATGGATTTCTCAAACTTCCTAGAGTTGGTAAGGTAAAAGAAAAGAAGGTACACCCTATTTTTATTTGTCATCATTGTGGTATGAATGGTCATATTTGCCCTTATTGTTATAAGTTGCATGGGAGAGTGTATTTGCCTAGACCTAGAAATAAGAAGTTGGAAACCATGTCTAGACAGGTCCCCATTGAAAGGAAAGGGAACCACAATGTCAAGACACCTCCTAAGAACCGCAATGCTCACAACTTTGTTCGTACTAAAGCAGTTTGGGTGAGAAAACTTGACTTGTGTTAATTTATTTATTTGTTTTAGCTTTTGGGTTTTTATGTGTTGTTTTTAATGAAAAAAAAAATGTGTGCTTGTTCGTTTTTTGTCTTGCTTTGGTTAAAAAATAAAAAAAATAAAAAAAATCCCAAAAAGATTTTCTTAGTATGGTTTTGTAAGCTTGAAATTTTTGAGTGGTCCTTGGTGCATATTGGAATTGATGAGAATATTCATTACATGTTAATAGATGTGTGCTTTCTGTGGTCATTACTCATTTTGGAGTGCGTGTTTTTTGATTAGTATGTCTCATTCTGTACACACTCTTGGATTAGCAAATTTTGGAGTCTTCTACCTAAGTGATTATTTTTTTTATGGACTTTTGTCATTGATCTTTTGCGTTTCTAGAGGAATTGACCTATACTAGCATATCATAGGTGATGTTGAGTCTCTTAACCATCTTCCATCTTTTTGCACCTCCACGGCTTTCCCCTCAATTCTTTGCAGTCTAGCCATGAGGAAAAGGCTACCTCAGAGTCACCAACCAGGCCATCCTTATTATATCCATGCTTCTTTGGTTTGGTTTTCATACTCTTGAGCGTGTCAGCCACCAATGAGTGTGCAAAAGAAAAAGAAAAAGAAAAAGAGAGAGAAGAAGACAAAACATGCAAAAGAAAGAAAAAATGTGCAAAAGAAAGAAAGAAAAAATAAAAGAAAAGATTCATTGATTGAGGGGGAGCCTCCGCCTTTACTCACCAAATACTCCTTGATTCCTAGTGGTTTGACTTTCCTTTGTTGTGCATAGATTCTCTTGTCGGAGGTCCAACTTTCAGATCACTACTAGGATTGAATCTAGTGTTTGTCGAACTCTAAGAATCACACACACACTTTTATCATGGGATCTATGCTTTTCACATAATGCATCACTTTCTTGCATGAGAAATCTTCTACAGACTGTGCACATTGTGTTTACTAGTAATTTTGCTTCTTGGATAATCTTGTGCGTTTCAAGGTACAAATCAGAAATTCCATGTGTTGCTTCACCATATTATTTTTGTTGTTTTCTTCTTGTTCACTGTTTTCAATGTTTGTGGTTGCTTTTAGTGAGGGGGAGTTTGGTTCATCTTGACTTGGGTTGGTTTATGATCTTGCTTTTGTTGTTTGAGAGTTGTTTTTCATGAGTCTTAGTTTTCATCTATTCATGTTTTCCATCTCATGTTTCAAGATAATCGTGTCATATGTCAATTGCTTTTTCATATACTCTTGTGGCCTAATAGTTGTTTTGGAGATTGTGGCACTAATAACCGTTTTGCAGATCTTAACCTTGAGAAAGAAGTTGGCTTTTGTTGGCTGTTATGGGTTGGGGTGTTTAGGATTTTATTTGTTAGGTGTGTTTTGTCACGACATTGCCAAAGTGGGAGATTGTTAGGTTTTATTCTTGGCAACCCCATTTGACAAAACTCTTTTCAGTTGTATTTGTTTTCACACCTTTTATTTCAGTGAGGTTATGAGTTTATTAGATGCGAATCCAACCCGAATCCTGCCTTTGTCAATTTCCATGGATCAAAACCGAGGTTGCAACAGGATCTAGTTTTCCAGATTTTTCAATTTTGGTCGTCCCCGCTCGAGCGGGGAAAGTGACGCTCGAGCAAGGATTGCAAACTCACAGCATCTCTGCTTCGTCTGAAAAAGTACTAGATGGTGTGATTCGGCGCTCGAGCGTGGAAAATCTCGCTTGAGCGTGAAGCCTATATGAATCACACAATTTTGAAGCCTCTGCTCAAGCGGGAATTCCCATGCTCGAGTGGACCGCGCTAACACAGATTCTTGGATTTCTATAAGGAATTGGTTTTCTTCCAAAACTATTGGATTTCTATAAGTAGTTGGTTTTCTCCCAAAACTTTGACAAGTCCTCCAGATCTTCTTTTTGGATTCTAAAGTTTATATTTGGGGATATTTTGCAAGTTTTCTTTGATGTTTTGATCGAGTATTCAACTCATGGTTTTAGAAGTTTACATTAAAGGACTGTTTGTTTAATTCTACACAAAAAATAGAGTTGTTCTTCAGTGGATTCTGAAGAATTCGAGCCTAAAGCTTTGGTGGATTCCGGAGTGGCTCATTGTCAAGACAATTCCGAGGTGAAAACGGGATTATTGGAAGAGACACATAGAGGTTGGTTCAATTTGGGCGTGGATTCACTAGGTAATTGAGAGTTTACCTGTGTAATTCTTTTATATCTTCTTAGTGGATTTTTTTGTGGCTGTTGCCCGTGATTTTTTTATCACAATTGGAGGTGTCCAATTGTGGTTTTTCCACGTAAAATCGTTGTGTCGATTTGTCTTGATTGTTTGATTGGGATTGTTATATACTGTTTAAAATTGATACATAATCACAAATCAACATCTAAGAGATTTCTAGATTTTTCAATAAGCATTAAAAGAGGAGGTGGTATGGCGTCAAAAAGCTAAAATGCCAGATCACATCACTCCCCACACATAGTCACCTACACAGTCAGCACAAGCAAAAGTAGTATTTTCCCTTGTATTGCTTAATAAAATCATTGAATAAATCAAATGTTTGGCCCAACTAATTGGATTATTTAATTTACCCCCATTAATTAAAAGTAATTGCAAAAGGGTGTATTTCTCAATTCCAGATTAAAACCACTAAATATTCCAATCCAACAATCTATTTTTAAAAAATTCCTTTTAGAGTTCATATCTGTGCCTTTATTCATGTTGATGAGGCATGGGTGACTCATGCAACTAAAAGTAAAAGATCCACCAACTAACTTTTCTATGTATAAAAATACATTGCAAAATACATGGTTTCACCCATCATTCTACACTTCTCCTTGGCTGCGTGAATGACCTCTGACAGTGGAAGAGAACAATCTAGACTCATTGCTTACTGCAGACAACAAATCCAAGGGAGAAACAGACAGCTTTAAATTATAGTGATTCACCATCAAGTTTATACGAAGAACCTGCCAATGGAACATGTTATTGGAATTCCAGTGAGCTCGGTAAATTATTCAGTTCAGCAGACGCCAAAAAGACTTCTATGCAATCCTGATAACCAATACCATATTCCTCCTCCTCCAAATGGATCTTTCAAATTCAAACAAACTAAGTCTCTCTCTCTCTCTCTCTCCATTTCTCTCAGGAATAGAGGTCTATATCACTTGCTAGTTTTCTACGATTGAAATTAAGACAGTTTTGATAATTGATTTGTATGCATGCAGATAAAGTAGGTACAGTGATTGATAAGATGAATAAGTTCGGAGAAAAAGCAAACCATCTTTGTGAGAATCCGGATATGAAAATAAAATAAATAATTAAATAATAATAATTTTATAATCTCAAATATTTTGATGGTGAATTCTAAAGTATAAATTAAATATTTTTAGAGGGTATTTTAATTAATTTTAAACATATGATATTAAAGATTAATAATAATAATAATAAAACCTTAATCTCTCTTATTTGTTCACCACCAAATAGCCGCAACCGTGATGGAGAAAGAGGGAGAGAGAGAGGGAGAAAAGAGAGATTGGAGAGAAACTTTTAGCAACATTGATGGGTCAACAACTCTAAGGTATTGTCCAATTTTATTATATTTTTATATTGTGATGGTTCATGTGTGTAATCTGCTTATTGTTGGGAAGGAATAGGAGAAACGGGTGTGTTGTTTGGGTGCCAAGTCAGTGGTTGGTGATGATAAATAATGGGTGCAACTCTTAGTCCAAAAAAATTCTGCACAAAAATACAAATTTTAAAGATCAAGAAACCATATCAAATAGATGAATTTTGAATTGAAATTTTTACAGTAGCTTAATTAAATATTGAATTTCATGCTAGAATTATTTTATAATTTTTGGGAGTCAAAATCTATATAAACTGATGCGTTCAAATCTGTCCACGAAACTAGTACAAAATAGTAACTTTGGAAGTGTCATTCTCTCTAGGTATAAATTCGAAAATTATTAAATCCGCGTCATTAGAACTGGTAACGAGTCTAGTTTCTTATATTTTTGGCCTTGCGTTGATTGCTCCGGTATACTAAGAGAACCATTAATTTCTTTAAAGTGCTGCAGAAAGTGACATGTTTGGATATAATTAATTGTAAATAATTATTTTGATAAGCAAATCAAGTAAAACTAGTTGGGTTTGAAACTTAGGATATATTAGTTAATATCTGGGGGGTTATGGAATTTTTCTAATAGCATGGACTGGGTTTTTAATTTTCAAAGTTAACGAATAGATTGAGAAAATTTGTTTAAAACTCTGTTTTATCTTAAAGTTACTTTTAATTAAGTTTTGATCTGAACCCATGTCTTGGGTAATTTTAGACCTTGATGAACTTAGGTATTAT
Source organism: Camellia sinensis (assembly GCF_055761805.1). Taxonomy (NCBI): domain Eukaryota; kingdom Viridiplantae; phylum Streptophyta; class Magnoliopsida; order Ericales; family Theaceae; genus Camellia; species Camellia sinensis. Next base: position 5,131,259 of record NW_028129020.1, on the reverse strand, counting down.
TTAAGAGTAACGGCGAGTAGGGTTGAACTATGTTATTGCATTTTAGTGTGAGGTACTTAGTTTATTATTTTTTTTAGTATGTTTGAATTAGTAGTGACGTGTAGTTTTCATACTTGGTTTAGAGCACTAGTAGGACTGTCATACTCTATTCGAGGATTATATTATTTCGTTTTCAGGTGAGTAGTTACATGCTACACATTTTTATAAATGTTCCCCTACCCTGGACTATTAGAAAATTAAATTGTTGTTTCAGGAATAAACTGTTTTCATAAATTATTATAGTATCAATAGAATTAAATTATTTCTGAAACATGTGTAAACTTGGCATACTGTAAACTACTTGTTATAATCTCATGTTTATATGGTGAACTACCATGTTTTACGAAACTGAATTGTATTGATTATTGGAACCATCTGTATATAAAAGTCTAGGAAAATTATTCCACTGTGTAGTGACTTTGGCCACTAGGGATCAGATTTGGGTTGGGTTGTGATGACTCTAGTGCTCACCGAAAAAAAGGAAAAGACCTGGCTGGGCTGGGCTAGGTGACCTTCAATCGGATCATCTTAGAGAAAAGGCCCGGGTTGTCACCCCTAGGATGACTCTTGGTTCGATATTAGATCCAACGGGCTTATTGCCTTGAGAACTGTGTGGCGTGTTACTTGTTATTCTTAATGCCCAGAAAATTATTAATGATCATGTTGTAATCTGTTTTAAATGGGGAATGTCATATGTTATGTTCTTGAGAGACATAAGTAATTTAACTGTTAAACTGTGGAACCTTCTTTTTGAAACAGATTGTCTTTATCAAAACTATATGCCAATCTAATTTCTGTGATATATATCTTATTTTGGAATTGCACCCTGTTTTTCAAAACTCCATACTTCTACTCATTGAGTCATCAGCTGACTTTGTTGTTTATCATTTTCAGGTGATAGAAGGACTTAGAGTGGACTCATGGCGTAGCAGGGACTCAATTACATGGACCTCTAGGACATTTATTATTTTGTTTTAACTTGTTATGTCGGTTTTGTGCATACATTGTGGTTGAGTTTTATTTAGAATTATTTTATTTTGTGGGCGATTTGTATTCCATTTAGTATATATTTTGGAAAGTTGGTTATCGCTGGTTTTTCCCTTTATACTTGTGGCATGTCACTGGATTGGGTTTTGATTTATTTATTTACATTTATCCTTTGTGATTTTGGGTTCGTGTTTGGGTTTTGATTTATTTATTTACATTTATTCTTTGTGATTTTGGGTTCGTGTTTAGACTTACGTGTGCCTTGGGCTAAGTCCCTGTGGGCCATGGCGGGTCATGCCAGTTGAAAAGCCCAGCTCACACTTCTCCTTAAAACCTAGGAATTAAGGAGAAGGAAACTAGAGCCTTATAACTAGCACAGATGAGGCAACTCCAAGCGATATGGGACACATTCCAACACACCCTCCTATTGGACAATCTTCACTGTATTTAAATTAATTAATTCTGTTTAGGTACTAAACGACAAACAGAATATAAAAGAAATATAGGAAAAAAGAATGAATGTTTGATTACAAAAATCAAACTAGAAAAAGAATTAAATAAATAAAAACAGATTTTATTTTGTTATAAAAATAAAATTAAAATCTGATTTAAATAAGTAATAAAAAACAGAAAATAAATAAATAACTTACTTGATTAATAACTTGAATATTATTCTGATCAAGTCCAGTGTTTGACACTGTATCCTTAAGACAGATTCGTCCTCTCCACGACGCTTCCAGAATATGGACGTCTATCTCCCAGGATGAAATGATCAACAACAAATATATGCAGCACTACAATATATTTGTACAATGAACACACTAAGTATTTTATACTCTCTCTCACAAAAATTAAATGCAGCAAAATGAAGAATAAATTTGCAATGGTGAAGTACGAAATTTCTGAATCTGAAACATCAAATGAGGGCTGTTCTATTTATAGATGTATTGGTGGCTGCAGGTTTTGAATTAAACAGGTGCAAACCTGTTTGAACAGGTATGAAACCTGTTTGGTTTTGAATTAAACAGATTTAAATTTATTGGGTTCAAAATTCAAACAGATAAAAACGGGAAAGGACATGTTTGGGTGTACAGAAAAATCGGACCAGTTTATTTTCGGAATTAATTTGAATTCTGGATTTTATTTTTCAAAAAATAAAATAAAATTTAAATGTTTTTGACCTAAAAAGAAAGGTATTGGGCCGGACAAGCCCAACCCAATCTCACACCACGCACCCGTGCCCAAGCCCAGCCCAGCCGACCAGACGGACGGCGGCGGCGGCGCGCGCGTGTGTGGTGATTTTTGGGTCCAATAGGTCTAGCCCATTTGCCCATGACCTCCATCTCTAAAACACTTGGGTACCCCTTGGGGCACACCCCAAGTTCTAATCCCATGCCTTATAAATCCATTCAAAACTTCAAACCAAATCAATGTGGGACAAGCCTTATTCAAACCTTTAAGGATTTTCCACCAAAACTCCATTTCCATGGAGCATACTTTGGCTTCAATTTCCCATTCACTCGGTAATGGTTTTGAGCAACCAAATATACCATGTGAATCACAACACGGCATAGAACGCGTTACCGCTTTGATTCGCCAAATTTGACGCTCGGGTCCCACCTAAATAATAAACTAAAGTTAGGAAAAAATTCTGGTTTTACCCAGAATTTTCCAACCATTTCCAACAATCCCCCATATGAATGAAATTTGATGATAACGGAAATGCAACAATATGCAGACCTTATCGAAAGAGTATAAGTCGAAAATATCTTGCATCAGAATAGGTAGCTTTCGGCCTTGAACCTTCCCTAGTGATAACCTATCGGACTTACTAGCTAACCAATGGACGCGATGCCTTGAATTGTTCAGCCGTTTGTGTAAGCCAAGACAATAGATTTCACACAAAATATCTTCTAACACATCATGGTTCTCACTGTTGTGTTCATTTTGGCCTTGAACGCTCCTGGTTTTCACGAGTGTTTCTAGAGAATTTAGCCTCTTTATTCTCATAGAACCGGCCCTAGTTCGACACTCATATAGGTGATTCTTATTTGTGAGTATCTCCTTCTACTCGTCTTGATTTTTTGCCTTAATCAAGATATAAGTAATCATTAAAAGTAAAGCTTATCCTTATACCCTTGTATACAACATATGTTGCAGATATCACTCTCACCATAGGAATAGGTAAGGAATTTTAATTCCTTGGTGATTTCTGGCGAGCCACACATAACTTAGTTGTCCCTTTGAACTTAATTCTTGGGATCTCCAGTCATATAAGTAGGGTTACCATTATGACGACTCTTATGTAATAGGTTTTAATCCTATCCCCTTTGATGAACTATACACTAGCTCTTTTGTCAAACCTTTTGTTAACGGATCCGCAATATTCTCTTTAGATTTTATATAATCTATTGAGATTATTCCATTTGACAACAATTGCCTGACGGTATTATGTCGACGATGAATATGTCGTGACTTACCGTTATACATGTGATTTTGTGCCCTGTCTGTTGTAAATTGACTATCACAATGAATGCAAATAGCTGGCATAGGTTTTGGCTACATTGGAATGTCTTCTAAGAAGTGACGAAACCATTTTGCTTCTTCTCCAGCTTTGTCTAAAGCAATGAACTCGGATTCCATTGTGGATCGTGCGATGCAAGTTTGTTTCATGGATTTCCAAGAAACAGTAGTGCCCCCAGAGTAAAGACATATCCACTAGTGGATTTTGAATCTTTAGTATCCGATATCCAATTGGCATCACAATGACCTTCGAGTACTGCTGGATATCGAGTAAAGTTCAAACCATGATCATGAGTAAATCTTAGATATCTAAGAACCAGAATGATCGCTTTCCAATAGTCTTCTCCGGGATTGCTAGTGTACCTACTCAATTTGCTGATAGCATAAGCTATATCAGGACGAGTACAATTCATTAGGTACATTAGTATTTTAACTGAGACACCGCATCACCTTTATTTTTTGATAAATAAAGATTGATGTCTACGGGTGTTCTAGCTAAATTCATATCATCCTTGATAAATTTATCAAGAATTTTCTCAATATAATGAGATTGAGATAATGCATATCCGTCAGATGTTTTAGTAATTTTCATTCCTAATATAACATCTGCAACCCCCATATCTTTCATATCAAATCTTTTGTTAAGCATTTGCTAGTTGATTTAATCATGTTTTGACTGCTTCCAATGATAAGTATGTCATCCACATAAAGACAAACTATGACATATCCTTGGTCAGTGTTTTTAACATAGACGCATTTGTCACATTCGTTTATCTTAAACCCATTAGTAAGCATTGCATGATCAAATTTTTTATGCCATTGCTTAGGTGCTTGTTTTAATCCATAAAGAGACTTTACAAGCCGACAAACTTTCTTTTCTTGCCCCGACACTACAAACCCTTCGGGTTGCTCCATATAGATCTCTTCATTTAGATCACCGTTTAAGAAAGCTTTCTTAACATCTATTTGATATATTTCTAAATTAAACAACGCTGCTATAGAAATAAGCATGCGAATGGATGTTATTTTAGTCACAGGGGAATATGTGTCAAAATAGTCCAGACCTTCCTTTTGTCTGTAACCTTTTACTACAAGTCTTGCTTTATACTTTTCTATTAAACCATTTACTTTCATTTTTCTCTTGAATATCCACTTATATCCAAGAGGTTTAGAACCTGGTGGAAGATCCACCAATCCCCAAGTATGATTTTGCATAAGGGATCCAATTTTATTATTAGCAGCCTCTTTCCACAAAGGTGCTTCTGGACCTGTCATTGCTGCCTTAAAGCTTTGAGGTTCATTTTCTAATAGGTATGTTAGGAAATCTGGACCAAAGGATTTTGATGTTCTTGCTCTCTTACTTCGTCTTGGTTCATCATCAGTTAAATCCTGTTGGTCGAGACCATTACTAGTCTCTTGTGTTTGATTGTCATTAGTCTCTTGACTTTGTGTACAATAATAAATTCTTTTCTGTGAACTTAATTCCTGTCATTTCTTGTAAGGAAAGACATGTTAAAAAAACACAGCATTCCTTGACTCTATAATAGTGTTCACATTTATATCAGGTATTTCTGATTTATAAGTCAAAAACCGATATGCACTACTATTCTGAGCATAACCAATAAACACACAATCTACTATTTTTGGTCCAATCTTAGTCTTTTTAGGAATAGAAACTTCAACTTTTGCCAAACACCCCCACACTTTTAAGTATTTATAGGAAGGCGGTCGACCTTTCCACAATTCATAAGGAGTGTTGTTGGTTTTCTTGTGGGGTATTCTGTTAAGAACATAATTAGCAGACAATATTGCTTCCCCCCACAAGTTCTGTGGTAAGCCTGAATTTAGTAACATGGCATTCATCATTTCTTTAAGGGTTCTATTCTTTCTTTCAGCAATTCCATTTTGCTGAGGAGAATAGGGTGCTGTAGTTTGGTGAATGATGCCATGTTGTGCACAAAATTCATTTAATGGTGCATCATATTCACCACCCCTATCACTTCTAACCATTTTAATGGTTTTACCAAGTTGATTTTCAACTTCTGTTTTGTAGAGTTTAAACACTTCTAAGGCTTCATATTTACTTCTAAGTAAATAAACAAAACAATATCTTGTGCAATCATCAATAAATGTTATGAAATACTTTTTGCCTCCTCTAGTTTGAATAAATTTAAGATCACATACATCTGTATGAATTAATTCTAGAGGTTCGGTTTTCCTTTCAACCGATTTAAATGGAGCCTTAATTAGTTTCGCTTCTACACAAACTTCACATTTATGATTATGATTAATTTCAAACTTTGGTATATAATCTAAACCAATTAATCTACGCAAAGCATCATAATTTACATGTTCTAATCTACCATGCCATAAATTGGACTCAAGAATATAAGCAAAAGATGTGTTATTCTTATTCATAGCAACTTTCGGTACAACTGTCATTACATTCAATTTAAAGAGACTATCACTCATGTATCCAACATACATACCACTCTTTGTTAATACAAATTTATCAGACTAAAAAACAAGCCTAAAACCATTTTTACTTAACAAAGAACCAGAAACTAAATTCTTTCGGATGTCAGGTACATGTAGCACGTTGTTGAGGGTCAATTCTTTCCCTGATGTCATCTTCAAGATCACTTTCCCTTGTCCAGCCACAGTAGAAGTAAAAGAATTTCCTATGAAAAGTTGTTCACCATTTGCAGTC